>NC_042975.1:31643729-32316456 GCF_901001165.1 Salmo trutta
TTTTTACTATTTTCTACATTGTAGAATAATAGTGAAGACATCAAAAGTATGAAATAATACATATGGAATCATGTAGTAACCAAAAAAGTGTTAAACGAATAAAAATATATTTTACATTTGAGATCCTTCAAAGTAGCCACCATTTGGCTTGATGACAGCTTTACACACTCTTGGCATTCTCTCAACCAACTTCATGAAATAGTCACCTGGAATGCATTTCAATTAACAGGTGTGCCTTGTTAAAAGTTAATTTGTGTAATTTCTTTCCTTCTTAGTGCGTTTGAGCCAATCAGTTGTGTTGTGACAAGGTAGGGGTGGTATACAGAAGATATCCCTATTTGGTAAAATACCAAGTCCATTTTATGGCAAGAACAGCTCAAATAAGCAAAGAGAAACGACATGAAGGTCAGTCAATGCGGAAAATTTGAAGGACTTTGAAAATTTCTTCAAATGCAGTCGCAAAAACCATCAAGCACTATGATGAAACTGGCTCTCATGAGGACCGCCACAGGAAAGGAAGACCCAGATTTGTTTAACACTTTTTTGGTATTGATTCCATATGTGTTATTTCATAGTTTTGATGTCTTCACTATTATTCTAGAAAATAGTACAAATAAAGAAAAACCCTTGAATGAGTAGGTGTTTCCAAACTTTTGACTGGTACTGTATATATATATATATATATATATATATATATATATAATGAGGAGCGGTGAGTAGGTGAAGGTGAACACTTCCCCCATCCCCTTCTCTCTACCTGAGAGAGAGCAGGCTGTGTGCAAATCGCCCATGGCTGGACCTTGATCACTCCTGGTTTGAAGTTGAAAGTCGGTCCGATTGCTCTGGGGGCAAAAGCAGGCGAGCATTTTCTGCCAGATAGATAGAGCCTCTCTTTCTTTCAATGTGTGTTTACTTGCCTGAGCAGTGTTGTCATGGTGAGGCAAATTCAGACGAAGAGCAGGGCCTAACCCAGACAGACCAGACTAGGAGATCATTACATTTCAGTTAAATTCCTATTTACAGTATACTCTATTACATGTATTTCTCAAGAGATACAGTACACTCTGAAATATCAACCTCGTCAACCATAAAAATCCATTCACGGCAATTAAACTAATGATAATGCATATTTGGTTTGATAGAGTAAATCTATCTGAGCATTATGACTTCATCTTCTTGTAGAGACCAATGAGAGCTGTGTGTTTGTATCTATTTATTTTATTTCACTCTATTGACCGTGGTATTCATCCCTCATTAATTCCTCATATCCATCCCAGTTTCCCTGTGTCTTTCCCAATGGCTTCCTCCACCACAGTCTCTCATCATCTCATAGAGTTTCAGGCTAACTGTTTGGGGAGATATATTGTGACCGAGCACTGCCGCTAATGACGACTCGCCGAGCTGGAGCCAATCAGAGCGGTGATCTTTAATGTTTTTGAAATGCGTTTTGGTTAAGTGGACATGATAAATCATCTACCTTACACACAAGACTAATGCTGTGGAATTGAGCCTGTGATTCAATTACCTGCGGTCTGATGTGTGTGGTGTACTGTATGTGGGAGAGGATATGGAGCTGTGACTGGCTCTACTGTGCTACTAACTACACAAAGCATGGAAGGATCTCTCGTTAGCGCCGTGAAGTCTCCTAGAGTTAAAAGATGAATCATTTCTCAGCTAGGCCTCTTGAGAAAAGTATGTTAAATGAACTGCAGTGCACACACTGAACAGTACCTCACACCTGTAGCTCCTTTAATAGCTAAGAGAATGTGATTGGGAATTCTCATAATATGTTGAGAGAGCAGATGTTTATTAGGTAACTGCAAGTGGCCTTTCTTATTGCTGTCCTCTAACACTGTAACAGTAGGTGATGGTTGTCTTAAGGGTTTATCATAGTCCAAAACGTGTACATGAATGCACTGCAGTGTTTGTAGAATATTGGACCGTTGGCTTTCATACTTCTTGAATTCTCAGGGGAAAGTTATCTTTCCAACTGTCAACACATTCAAATGAATAGATGTGTTGGTATCTGAGATGCTTTGATTGGGAATTGTGGGGGGGTGCACATTCGGGCTGTGCGACTCGCCGAGCTGGAGCCAATCAGAGCGGTGATCTTTAATGTTTTTGAAATGCGTTTTGGTTAAGTGGACATGTGCGTTCCCCGCGGATGGTGGTCTCAGAGCCACGTAGCTATGTCAAAATGAGACGCCGGACTATCGCGTTTCAGCGTCTGTAGACTATTATTTACACTTTAGACACATGGGGTTCAACTAATATCCCCAATGGGTTTCTGTACAGCGCAGAGTTGCAGTCTTGAGTCTTTTCCCGCAAAGCTTTGGCTATAGGTCTCCATAGAGATGAGGTCAAATAACCGTTTCTTGTGAATTTCAAGAACTTTAGTTTGAGGCCTAAACCAACCATCTTAAAAAATGAGGCCCTAATATCTGGATTTCACATGTCTGGGCAGGAGCGCAGCCATTGGTGGGCCTGGGAGCCAATCAGAATGAGTTTTTCCCAACAAAAGGGCTTTATTACATCAGTTGTCCGGGCGGAGTGGTTACACGTGGTCTGCGGTTTTTAGTCCGGTTAGATGTACTGCCAAATTCTCTAAAACAACGTTGGAGGCGGCTTATGGTAGATAAATGTACATTACATTCTCTGGTAACAGCTCTGGTGGACATTCCTGGAGTAGGCATGCCAATTGCACGCTCCCTCAAAACTTGAGACTTCTGTGGCATTCTGTTCTGTGACAAATCTGCACATTTTAGAGTGGCCTTTTATTGTCCCCAGCACAAGGTGCACCTGTGTAATGATCCTGCTGTTTAATCAGCTTCTTGATATGCCACATCTGTCAGGTGGATGGATTATCTTGGCAAAAGAGAAATGCTCACTAATAGGGATGTAAACAAATTTGTGCACAACATTTTAGAGAAATAAGCTTTTTGTGCATATGGAACATTTCTGGGATCTTTTATTTAATCTCATGAAACATGGGACCAACACTTTACATGTTGCGTTTGTATTTTTGTTCAGTATAATCTTAAATAATAATATGTCATTGAACAGCCACTTTTATACGGTAATGCTTGCACACCTTTTTGTATATGTGACCGCAGTGGGAATCGAACCTACGCCCCTGGCACCAGACAGACCCACTGGGTAAAAGTCTGCTTTGACTCTGAGCCCTGTAGTTTTTATATGAGTGTTCAGTTTGTTCATTGACAATAGGTTTCACATCATTGCCTTACAGAGAGAATAATGTGCTCTTTATGTTTAAGGACTCTTGATGATGTTTAAAGGGCTGTTTTTGGTGTTTATCCTCCCCCTTGACAAGCAGAAGATGGTGCTAAAACATGGAAGTCCTGCTTGTGACACTGACTGGGAAATCTGCTCTGTTTCTACTAAGAAACAAACAATCACACCATCCGGAAAACCCAAAGAGCCATCTGCATCTCAATATCTCAATGGTGGTCTTATGACGTATGTGACTCACCACCTGGATTCGGTCTTATGTAGCAAAATTTGAAATTGGGTTTGTTGCATTGGTAAAAATAGAGACTCAGAGCTACGAAATGGTATATCATACACTGCATTTTTGAGAAAGTAATTCTGCTTTGAAAGTTGATAAACTTGTAAACTCACTTTTGAGAAATGGGCCTTTGAATGTTTTGGTACCTACTGGAGAGCTCTCCTGTGTTTACACCCATTCAGCATTGTTCACACCCTCTTAAACCGGCCCCACCCATCTCTTTATGGATTCACATGTGAGGTCATGTGCTAAACAGTGAGATGTGTAGTGAAGATTAAGACTAACAGTGGTTGTAGCCTACAATAAGGAACAATTCCAAGTAAACAGAAAGTGTCCAGATAAAAATATTTTATAAATATTAGATGACTCTTACCCAGACACACTTATCTAAATTGATGTGTCATGTGAAAGAAATGCTATAAGCCCCAGCCACATCTAGTGGTGGAAAAAGTACTAAATTGTCATACTTGAGCAAAAGTAAAGATACCTTAATAGAAAATGACGGAAGTAAAAGTAAAGAGTCTCAAAAGAGAGAGCGAAAAAGAAGAACAAATGAGAGCATGTAATTGGCTTCTCATTAACTGCATCCTCCAGACCTACATTTTTCCCTCTCCTGCTCGACGAGGCACACTGCCATAACGTCTGTTGATCAGGAGATGCCGAGCAGGGGTTGGAGGAGTGAAAAGTTTTATCTTCAACCGGCATTACCATGCTTGTTTTCTTTCTAAACAACGACGGCCTCCCGTAATGATTGTAAGAAAGCTAATGGCAGGTTTCGGTAGGTGTGAAATGGTTTCTCTGAACTCCACACCCATAGGGAGGATAATGGAGCCATTCAGACCCTCTCTTCTCCAGAAGGGGCACCTTTTGTTCCAGCACTCACATGCTACTCCACAGGCTCCTGAAAGGAGACATTTTGTTCAATTTGTCTAAAAGCCACTGGCTTATGTGACAATTGAAAGACTTTGGCTGTTAAAGTTTCTTTAACCCGCTGACTACTGACTGGCTTTTGTTCTGCCCTGTGATCTGTCCATCATTTTTAGAAGGCACATACAAAGAGAAAGTGGGGATGAAAAAGAGAGGAGGAGTATAAGGATGGGATACAGGGGCCTGGCTGGGGATCCCGCATGCCTTCCAGCTCTCTGAAATGATTTGAATTCAGTGGAAGGCGTGAGAAATTGGATGAGTGGAGGAGTGGAGTCTGGATTATGACTAGCCAGTCGCCAAGGCCAGTGTGGCCGTTTCCACACAAACATTGAATCATTGAATTATTCAACAGTACTAACTGACTAAACTCACTTCACTTGCTGTTGTGACTGGCTGAAACCAGGGTTCCTCTGTTCTCTGTGGCAGATTGGGTAATTTATATAGTGTAGGCCCCTGCCATGTAGCCCCATACAATACATCTGTATTATCCTTGACCCAAACGATCTTCATCTTAACTCTTTGGTGAGGTGTAGCTAGGTAATATGATTTGGTTTGGTCCTTTACTTATCTTACCCCTTTGGGTAATTTAATTGACACAATGGTATCTAAGTGTGTGGAGTAGGGATGTACAATGGTTGAAAGTGATGCTATTCCTTGAGGTTTGTCCATTAAGGATTGTACCCTTTTTTGCCTGTAGCTCAGGACCTGAAGCAAGGATATGCATATTATTGATACCATTTTAAAGGAAACACGTTGACGTTTGTGGAAATGTAAAATTAATGTAGGAGAATATAACACATTCGATCTGGTTAAAGATAATACAAACAAAAAAACATGCGTTTTCTTTCTACATCATCTTTGAAATGCAAGAGAAAGGCCATACTTTCAGATAGAAATCTAGGTGTAATTTAGATTTTGGCCACCTGATGGGAGCAGTGTGTGTGCAAAGTTTCAGACTGATCCAGTGAAGAATTACATTACTGCACAATATTTTGTATCAAGATTGCCAGGAGTTTGCCCAAATGTGCCGAATTGGTCAATTGATACTTTATCATGTATATAACTATAGAGAACATACAAAAATGCTATGGTAATAAAGAATTTCAGTTTACACACTCTCAGGAATGTCATACATGATGGATCATTAACTTATACACTAACTTTCACACATCTAGATGGCCGGGAGGGGTGGGTGTGGAGCCAGAGACAGCAGTGGGGTTCAAACTGTAGACCCCAGTTCCTACATTTGAACATAAAAATGGATGTAATCAAACAAAACTGTGCTTCATTGAATCTCTGGGACCCTCAGGATGACACATCAGAGCAAGATTACTGAATGTAAGTACATTATTTACCTTCAGAGGTGAATGTATCAAACCAGTTTCCGTGATAAACGTTTGTTGTTGTTGTGGACTCTCCTCAAACAATAGCATGGTATTTCCTCACTGTAATAGCTACTGTTAATTTGACACTGCAGTTAGATTAACAAGAATTTAAGCTTTCTGCCCATATAAGACATGTCTATGTCCCGGAAAGTTGGCTGTTGTATACAACGTAATTCTAGTCACATTAGCACACGTTAGCAATGGCTTTCCCGATTTAGGGACAAGCTGGTGCCCGTAGAGGTTAATAACACTCTCCTCCTCAAAAATGAATAAAATCACAGCAATAAATCACAGTCAATACATGTCATATGGGGGTTCCCTGTGCATCCAACCATTCTGACATTAATATAACAGCCACACACACATATGGAATGTAAATCATCACTACATAGGGTTCTCTGCTTTTATATGAATTATTAGTGAGTGAGGATGTAACTGTCCCTGATGCACATGCAAAACAAGAGATGCACAAAGGAGGGCCAGCCAACCAGAAAAATGTATTATGTCTTTATTGAAATGAACACGGAATAGAGGAGCCACGATATCCCTTTAAACAATGTCAAGAGAGAGATTCCACAGCATATAGGTTTTACATGGCAGGTCCCAGCAGTGCTGGGAGAGAGAAGGAGTTTTGTATTAAAAAAACATGAACCGCTGTTATCTCTTCTTTAATCGTGCTCTGTGTGTATAAGTGTACAGTGCATTCAGAAAGTATTCAGACCCCTTGACTTTTTCCAAATTTTGTTACGTTACAGCCTTATTCGAAAACTCATTAAATAGTTTTTTTCCCCCTCATCAATCTACACACAATACCCCATAATGACAAAGCAAAAACAGGTTTTTAGAAATTTTGCCAACAAAAAATATCACTTATTACATAAGTATTCAGACCCTTTACTCAGTACTTTGTTGAAGCACCTTTGGCAGAGATTACAGCCTCGAGACTGCTTGGGTATGACGCTACAAGCTTGGCACACCTTTATTTGGGGAGTTTCTCTCATTCTTCTCTGCAGATCCTCTCAAGCTCTGTCAGGTTGGATGGGGAGCGTCGCTGCACAGCTATTTTCAGGTCTCTCCAGTGATGTTTGATCGAGTTCAAGTCTGGGCTCTGGCTGGGCTACTCAAGGACATTCAGAGACTTGTCCCGAAGCCATTCCTGCGTTGTCTTGGCTGTGTGCTTAGGGTCGTTGTCCTGTTGGAAGGTGAACCTTCACCCCAGTCTGAGGTCCTGAGCGCTCTGGAGCAGGTTTTCATCAAGGATCTCTGTATTTTGCTCCGAACATCTTTCGCTCGATCTTGACTAGTCTCCCTGTCCCTGCCGCTGAAAAACATCCCCACAGCATGATGCTGCCATCACCATGCTTCACCATAGGGATGGTGCTAGATTTCCTCCAGACGTGACGCTTGGCATTCAGACAAAAGAGTTCCATATTGGTTTCATCAGACAAGAGAATCTTGTTTGTTTCTCATGGTCTGAGAGTCTTTAGGTGCCTTTTGGCAAACTCCAAGCGGGCTGTCATGTGCCTTTTACTGAGGAGTGGCTTCCGTCTTGCCAGTCTACCATAAAGACCTGATTGGTGGAATGCTGCAGAGATGGTTGTCCATCTGTGTTTTTTATTTGTAATTAATTTGCACCCAAAAAAATATTATAATATTAATTATTGTGTGTAAATTGATGATGATTTTTTTATTTAATACATTTTAGACTGTAACGTAACAAAATGTGGAAAAAGTCAAGTGGTCTGAAAACTTTCCAAATGCAATGTATGTGCGTGCGTATCTGCTTGTTTTAAGTCAAGCATGAAACAGTTAAATCGCAGACCGAGGCAGGCCCCCGTGCCATTCATCTCAGGAGCTGAATTTTTCATGTGGTAATTAAAATGTGTAGGTCAAGTCTCCCATGACACCTATTTCTGCTAATACGGGGGGAAAACCTGTCGCACTCGTTAACTCTGCTCTTTTGCCGAGCCGAGGTTTAAAGGATGAAGGGTGACATTTTCTCCCATTTTCTAAATTAACGTGATTGATCTGCCTAACAAGAACAAAGTTAGGCTTCCAAATACCACATGATAAAAAGATTAAGCCTTTAAATGGCTTTCCAAATGCAATCTTTATTACTAGGCCTGGAGCGAAGGCATTGAACTTTCAATTAGAATTTCTAATAGGCTGTTGCCTGGAATGTATAAAATGTTGCTATACAGCTATATAGATCGTGAAAGGGTCTTATTTCTGGGGCCAGGGTGTGTAACCTAGAAATCCCTCAGACCAAATGGCTGTACAGAAAAAACACTGTCGGCAGCCATGTTTTTGCGCACGTGCCAAAGTCATTCCATGGAGGGCCGAGTGTCTGCGGATTTTTGTTCCACCCTTGTACTCGATTGATGAATTAAAGTCCCTGATTAGTAAGGAACTCCCCTCACCTGGTTGTCTAGCTCTTAATTAAAAGGAAAACCCAAAACCCAGCAGACACATAGTATAAAGGATATATATTTATTGAGGCAAGCATGTGTTTTCTCTCAAGCCTGTACATATTCAGGTGGTTCTAATTGTGATTGTTAGAAGATGTGATAGCGTTACTTTAACCGGCATTATGTCGAGCCACCTTTGTAATCCATGGTAATTTCACCAAAGCCTTTTGATCCCTGTATCCTTTTTTGTGGTTAAGTGTTTTAATCTGTGTCATTTTTAGTTATTTCTTTTCTCCTCTCCTTTCTTTCTTTCTTTCTGGCTTAGTTTCTTTGATGTCGTTCCAAGGTCTGGTTCTTTTGTTGGTCTTAATTTCCAAGTTTCTTAATTTCCAAGTTAAAAGACTGTTTCTAATTTTCAGTGAGATATCTCAGCGTCTAAATCCAATGTAATTGTCTCTAATGCCGTATTAACTGTTGTCAAAATATTTTTGCGTTATGTCATCCTAATTCAATCTGCTATTTCTAGTGTCATGCTTGAAGGCAGTCAGGCCTGTTTTTGGTTTACTGTACTCTCTCTTTATCTCTCTCTCTCCGTCTCGCTCTATCTTGCTTTCTCTCTCTATCTGTCTGTCTCTCTCTCTCTTTCTCTCTCTCAGCCTTGATTCTCTCTGTCTCCGTTGTTCTCTCTTACCCTTTCTCACACACACTCTCTCTCTCTATCTGTAGGCGATTGTCAGCCTTCAGAGAGAGAGGCATCAGAATACAATTTGTCAGGACTCTAACAGCCCATTCCATTCAGACTGTGGGGTTAGCGTTCTGTTTATGTTATACTGCATTCAAACTGAACAACATTACATCCCCCATCTGCCAATCTCCAGTAATCTTCTTTAATTGCGGTAATTAAACTATATTTACATGTGCAGAATACTTGTAATTTAGCAAATTGCACTCTCCTCTCTGCACATTTAATCAGCGCAGGGAGCTGCAGTGAGTGGAGAGGAATGGAGTGATTTCAGTCTTTTGATTTCAGTGGTGGGCTGTGTGTTTCTGACAGGGTAAGTGGACCAGCGCCCGGGGGCTCGGTGAGGTTAGGAAAACAAGCCGTTGGAGAGGTATTGTCATTGGGCTCTGATTGCAGCTCATGTGCCTAATTACAGGGCTCCTTTGTGAAGCCTACCAAAGCGCAGTAGACATGTGTGTGTTAGTAGTGTGTGTGTGTGTGTGTGTGTGTGTGTGTGTGTGTGTGTGTGTGTGTGTGTGTGTGTGTGTGTGTGTGTGTGTGTGTGTGTGTGTGTGCGTGAGGGCAGCAAAGTTGTAAATGATAGGCAATTGAGGGACACAATTTTGTGTTTCACACTCTTAGACTACATTTTTGTTCTAGATACTTTTGCCGTTTTTACAGTTCTAGCAGTATAATCAGCAAGCAAAAGCTCTATTTTATTTTTAGCAGATTCGTCAATGAGGTATTTAGATCACCTGTGCTGTTTGACCAAGTGCAAGAATTTAAAAGAGGGTATTAAATCCAGATCTGAGACTTTCAGCTATTGAAAAAACTAATGTTGTAATGAAAACGTCATCCAGCCTGTTTGACAGTGGAATAACAGCATGTTTGCTCTCAGATTAATGGTATTAGCTAGGGATTAATACGGAATAGGGAATTTGTTAAGCAGCAGTTGCATGATATTAGTATTCCTAAATAGCTTTATGATGCCCTAGTACTACATGATGGTGGAATAGTTCTGTCTAAAGGCGTCTGAACCCACTAAAGTAATTTTCTCATCTATTTCTATGGTGGTACAGTAAGTGTATCAAAGACGTCTACTCTGCACTTTTCTCAGTTTTAGTCATTTGCTAATTTACATAACCTCTGAGGCCAGGCCACATTCTGTCATTTGGTGCAGTTGACTTGACTTTCATCCCCGTTGTTAGTGGCAATGACTAAGTCCAGGACATCAGACACACAGCCTGGCCCACAGCGTCATCATTTTAGTCAGAGGAAGAGGAGACACGAGTCCCCGCGGGGAGTGACTGGGTTTATCCTGTGTGTTGTTGTTCTAGAGTAGCTAGCTACCATTAGGCATGCCCCCCTAGGATAATTACAGCCCTGTATCCCTGTGAAAGCCCCTATCAGGCCAGATGGAAGCTCTGTGGATGGAACAGCAGTGTGAGGTCAGAGGGTTCCTGCCCCCCTGGTGAGGCAGAGGTATAGGGAGACCTATAGGGTGACATGGCTGCTGAGGTAATTGGTGTGGTCATAGAAAGCTTCACCCCGCCTGAGTGGCTTATTATCTCCTACATGCCTGTACCATTACACATCATCGGACCAATGGTTGCGTGCTACATCATTGACTGTGCCGTCGGGCACCAGATTGCTTATAATATGGTTAGCTGATACATAAAATACCTTTCCAGGCGTTGTAAGATCTGGCATGCGTCAGCAACGCTTGGGCAGAGGAACATTTTTATTTTAGTATTTTTTATTTCACTTTTATTTAACCAGGTAGGCCAGTTGAGAACACGTTCTCATTTACAACTGCAACCTGGCCACGATAAAGCAAAGCAGTGCGACACAAACAACACAGAGTTACACATGGGATAAACAAACGTACAGTCAATAACACAATCGAAAAATCTATATACAGTGTGTGCAAATGTAGTAAGATTAGGGAAGTAAGGCAATAAATAGGCCATAGTGGCGAAATAATTACAATTTAGCAATTAACACTGGAGTGATAGATGTGCAGAAGATGAATGTGCAAGTAGAGATACTGGGGTGCAAAGGAGCAACAACAAAAAAATAACAATATGGGGATGAGGTAGTTGGGTGGGCTATTTACGGATGGGCTGTGTACAGGTGCAATCATCGGTAAGCTGCTCTGACAGCTGATGCTTACATTTAGTGAGGGAGATATAAGACTCCAGCTTCAGTGATTTTTGCAATTCATTCCAGTCATTGGCATCAGAGAACTGGAAGAAAAGGCGGCCAAACGAGGAGTTGGCTTTGGGGATGACCAGTGAAATATACCTGCTGGAGCGCGTGCTACGGGTGGGTGCTGCTATGGTGACCAGTGAACTGAGATAAGGCAGGGCTTTACCTAGCAAAGACTTATAGATGACCTGGAGCCAGTGGGTTTGGCGACGAATATGAAGCGAGGGCCAGCCAACGAGAGCATACAAGTCGCAGTGGTGGGTAGTATATGGAGCTTTGGTGATGAAACGGATGGCACTGTGATAGACTGCATCCAATTTGCTGAGTAGAGTGTTGGAGGCTATTTTGTAAATGCCCATATGTCTATATGTCCCTTTTTGATCCACCTCATGTATTCAAATGTTTCATCCTATTGCCAGTGGATTTGGCTTATTGCAGAGAAGGATGGGTTCCTCTGATTGGTTGGTATATATGGCTGTCACAGCTCTGACATAAAGAGTAGGATGTGATTTGTGTGAATATAAAAGGCTTCTGTATAGCTCTGAACTAGAGAGAGAGTGGTTCCAGCAGTAGCAGTGCAAATGATATCCTAAGACGGACGAAGCCCCAAATCCTCATTAGCTGAAGAGTAGTTCCTTCTAATTAGTTTCCATTCAGTGTAATTAGCATGGATGAGGCTAATCATGGGATGGGAAACCAATCTAACGCTTGGGATACAACGTCCTTGGCCTCTCTTTCATGCTCCGGTTCAGAGCATTTTGATGGTTTTTTTCAGGTGCAGTTAGTTGTCTCTTTCATAAGCTTTTTGTATTGAAAAATAACCATGGATTTTGTGTCGAACAATGCTAGCTGCCTGCACTCTTACAGTAATGAAGGCCGATTCATTTGAGGTAGTTTGAAGGAAAAAAATTACAAGACTTATTTTCTAGCTAGTTTACTTTAAAGGCAAGGTCAAGCATGAGGCAGAGAAAGATGACATTGTGAGGAATGCTATGTCTATTTGGTCCTAAAACATGAGGTCAGCCTAACATGAAAGGCATGCCAGGCCACAGCTCTTTGTTAGGATGTTATTACCATAGTTATCCTGGCTCTATTCACTACTGCTGTGGCCCTGTAATTCATTCTGAAGGAGAAGTGTGCCATTGCATCAGGATTTGATAGAAGCCCCCTTTTATGTCAATGGATTTCATATTTTGGCAGCAGCGCGTTCTCGTTCGTACTTCGAACCTTTAGAAGGCAGGGGAAATAAATAATAGAAGAAAAAGCAGGATATTGACATCTGACAGTTGTATGATGTTGTGCTAGGCTGTATTTTTATTCCTTTGACTTTGACTTGTTTTCACTGACTGATCAAACCCACGTTAATGGCTCTGCTTGTGCTACACAAATGAGACGACCAGAGGAGAACAAAGGCAAAATGATTGGAGGAGAATGGCACTGATGCACTGTTGTTATAAGTGTGCAGGAAGATGATTGATACTCTCGTCTTGTCTTATCAGGCCCCAGAGAGAGATAGGCTCTACTAATGTTGCATTCGCTGCCAATCAACCCCTTGTCTTGTTGTCTCCCAATGGTTACTCTGCCAACCAAGCTCTATCCAACCTATCTGCTACAGCTGCCTTAGATGCAAAATATATATATTTTTTTTTTTCTACTCTTGCTTTTGATTTAAGCAAACAAAAACAGAGCTAAGATAAGTACTCCCAAATGTCATATACCGGGGATGTTCGCAGGATATGAGCTTTTGATTAGATTTTCTCCTTTGTGGTTTTAAATACCAGCTATCTGTGTCTTTACTGTTTCTTTATTGATACCAAATCCCTGCATTGATCCATCTAAATCACTCTCCACAAATGTCCTCGCGTCTAATCTCTTGGCCGGAGACAAAGGGACGTGCACGCCGCCCAACCACCCCAGCCTCAGACCCAGATCACGGCTGTGAGTCTGCTGCTTTCCCCAAAATGCCGAGGGCAGCATCTCCCTGGCTCGCCTCTCTGAGCGGTGGATAGCTCCCTGATCTAAAGCAGAACCATGTTTTCCTCCAGCTCAGTGTTATTGTGGCAGTGATTATGTGAGAATGAGAAGAGCTGGATGGGCTGGATCAGGCTAAATTAGATACATACACAGTCCGAGAAAACACCAGATAGTATCATATGACTGGTATTTATTTCAACATTTCACTCCATCATTTTTTTCCTTCTTTCTTTTCTTCTCGTCTTTTATTATTTATTTTTCCGTCCTTAGGCTGGATGGATGGTCTTGTGAAATGAAGCGTTCGACATGAACTTTTGCCATATGCCTGTAGTACTGCCAAAAATATTTAGAGCAGCTCTTTTCCTTCGCCAAGTATTCAGCCATCTGCTCAAGTCCTTAACCAGCGGCCCTTAGGACTTCATCAAGCCCTAACTGTGAAGTCAAATGGCTTTCTAACATCTCTCAAGTCAAAGCAATTGCACTGAGCTGATTTACTAGACTGGCCATATCAATCACATATGTATTTTATTATCCTCTAGATCAAGTCTTTCCTCAGAACTATTTTCATGCGTCGCTGAATAGGTGGCTCATTTTGAAATTTAACCAGGAAAAATGGAGGGTCGGTGAAAATATTCCAAAAGCTTACACAGATAAGGTCATTTCTGTTTTACTACTGTGTGTTTGTTTGTGTGTAGGGATGAAGGTAAAGATGTCTGGATGGCTAAACCAGCTACTGGAGTCAGACAGTATAAAGTGCCTCTTTACTAGCACTTATTTTCTCCAGTTATATGGGCCACACAGCCTACTGGCGGAGTAAGAGAGAGGCACAGCCTACTGGCGGAGTAAGAGAGAGGCACAGCCTACTGGCGGAGTAAGAGAGAGGCACAGCCTACTGGCGGAGTAAGAGAGAGGCACAGCCTACTGGCGGAGTAAGAGAGAGGCACAGCCTACTGGCGGAGTAAGAGAGAGGCACAGTGCTTTTATAACCAGAACCTAGTTATATGGGCCGCACAGCCTGCTGGCGGAGTAAGAGAGAGGCACAGTGCTTTTATAACCAGAACCTAGTTATATGGGCCGCACAGCCTGCTGGCTGAGTAAGAGAGAGGCACAGTGCTTTTATAACCAGAACCTAGTTATATGGGCCGCACAGCCTACTGGCGGAGTAAGAGAGAGGCACAGTGCTTTTATAACCAGAACCAGGGTCTGAGCATGAGCTGCCTGCACCAGCCAGCACAGGAGAAGAGATGGCTTTTGTATGGAGAGGAGGAACATCATTATGCAGTACACAGGACACCATTATTAGCCCCATTACACACAATGACAGCCAGGCATTCATTCTCCTCTACCTGCTTTTTAAAACAACCAATAAATAATGAGAGGCTCCATCTAGCAGCGGAGAAAGAGGGAAAAGGTCATTACAGGCTTGGCCGCCATTTGTCAAAATTATTTCATAATCTCGGTTCGCGAGGAGAAATTTTGCTTAGTTAATTGTAGATGGGACCACTGAACATAAATTCCCATTAGGAATCAATTTGTTACACTCCGCAGCCGGTGACCCCACCCCCTCCCTGGCTGGCTGGTTGGCTCACTCTGTTGGGCTTGTTTTGACCAGCACGACTGCTAGACCTACCATAGCAGTTTATTAGCATTGAATCCAATAAGCTTCACATACACTGCTCTGTTGTTACTTGGTCATGCATATATACTGTGAACATTTAAGGGAGCATTACATGCATACCGTACAGTAAGCTAATAGTTCCTTTATCAAATCATGTACAGTGCCTTCAGAAAGTATTCACACCTCTGTTACAGCCTGAATTTAAAATAAATTACATTTAGTGTCACGTCCTGACCAGTAAAGGGGTTATTTGTTATTGTAGTTTGGTCAGGACGTGGCAGGGGGTGTTTGTTTTATGTGGTTCGGGGTTTGTTGGGTTATGTTATTATGTAAGAGGGGTGTTTGTTTAGAGTGTTCCGGGGTTTTTGGGCTATGTTCTATGTTAGTATATTTCTATGTTTATCTAGTATGTCTAGTTCTATGTTTAGTTTATGGGGTTGACCTTCAATTGGAAGCAGCTGCTCCTAGTTGCTTCTAATTGAAGATCCTATTTAAGAGAGGTGTTTTTCTGTGGGATGTTGTGGGTGTGTAGTTGTCTCCTGTTTAGTGTCTGAGCACCTGATAGGACTGTTAGTGTCGGTCGTTTGTTTTGTATACGTGATTTGTTTGTTTTTCCTTCTTCACATTAAAAAGAAGATGAGTATACACGTTCCCGCTGCGTTTTGGTCTGATCGTTACAACACCCGTTACATTTAGATTTTTTTGTCACTGGCCTACACACAATACCCCATAATATCAAAGTGGAATTTTGTTTTAAAATTTTTTATACATGTATTAGAAATGAAAATCTGAAATGTCTTGAGTCAATAAGTATTCAACCCCTTTGTTATGGCATGCCTGATTAAGTTCAGGAGTAAAAATGTGCTTAACAAGTCACATAATAAGTTGCATGAACTCAGTCTGTGTGCAACAATAGTGTTTAACATGATTTTTGAATGACTACCTAATCTCTGTACCCCACAATACAATTATCTGTAAGGTCCCTCAGTTGAGCAGTGAATTTCAAACACAGATTCAACTACAAAGACCAGGGAGGTTTTCAAGTGCTTCACAAAGAAGGGCACCTCTTGGTATGGTGAGCATGGTGAAATTATTTTACTGAACAAAAATATAAACGCAACATGCAACAGTTTCAAGTTCATATAACGAAATCAGTCAATTGAAATAAATGAATTAGGCCCTAATCTATCGATTTCACATGACTGGGAATACAGATATGAATCTGTTGGTCACAGATACCTTAATAAATAAGGTAGGGACGTAGATCAGAAAACCAGTCAGTATCTCCTATGACCACCATTTACCTCATGCAGCACGACACATCTCCTTCGCATTAAGATGATCAGGCTGTTGATTGTGGCCTGTGGAATGTTGTCCCACTCCTCTTCTGTGGCTGTGCAAAGTTTCTGGATATTGGCGGGAACTGGAACACGCTGTCATACATGTTGATCCCAAACACGCTCAGTGGGTGACATATCTAGTGAGTATGCAGGCCATGAAAGAACTGGGACATTTTCAGCTTCCAGGAATTCTGTACAGATCCTTGCGACATGGGGCCGTGCATTATCATGCTGAAACATGTGGTGATGGTGGCGGATGAATGGCATGACAATGAGCCTCAGGATCTCTTCATGGTATCTCTGTGCATTCATATTACCATCGATAAAATGCAATTGTGTTCGTTGTCCGTAGCTTATGCCTGCCCATACCATAACCCCACCGCCACCATGGGGCACTCTGTTCACAACGTTGACATCAGCAAACCGCTCTCCCACATGACGCCATACACATGGTCTGCGGTTGTGAGGCCGGTTGGATGTGCTGCCTAATTCTCTAAAACGATGTTGGAGGCGGTTTATGGTAGAGAAATTAACATTCAATTCTCTGACAACAGCTCTGGTGGACATTCCTGCAGTCAGCATGCCAATCTGTGGTATTGTGTTGTGTGACAAAACTGCACATTTTTGAGTGGCCTTTTATTGTTCCAATCACAAGGTGCACCTATGTAATTATCATGTTGTTTAATCAGCTTCTTGATATGCATCACCTGTCAGGTGGATGGATTGTCTTGGCAAAGGAGAAATGCTTACCAGTAGGGATGTAAACAAATTTGTGCACAATATTTGAGAGAAATAAACTTTCTGTGTGTATGGAACATTTCTGGGATCTTTTATTTCATCTCATGAAACATGGGACCAACACTTTACAGTGTAATTACACTCTTGGATGGTGTATCAATACACCCAGTCCTAACAAAGATACAGGCGTCCTTCCTAACTCAGTTTCCGGATAGGAAGGAAACCGCTCAGGGATTTTACCATGAGGCCATTGGTGACTTTAAAAAGCTACAGAGTTTAATGGCTGTGGTAGGAGAAAACTGAGGATGGATCAACAACATTATAGTTACTCCACAATACTAACATAATAGACAGAGTGAAAAGAAGGAAGCCTGTACAGAATAAAAATATTCCAAAACATGCATCCTGTTTGCAACAAGGCTCTAAAGTAATACTGCAAAAAATGTGGCAAAGCAATTCACTTTTTGTGCCAAATGTGTTATTTTTGGGGCAAATGCAATACAACACATTACTGAGTAACACTCCATATTTTCAAGCATGGTGCTGGCTCCCAGACACTGGGAGATTAATTCACCATTCAGCAGGACAATAACCTTAAACACAAGGCTAAATCTACACTGGAGTTTCTTACCAAGAAGACAGTGAATGTTTCCCTGTGGCTGAGTTACAGTTTTGACTTAAATCTACTTGAAAATCTATGGCAATAGCTGAAAATGGTTGTCTAGCAATGATCAACAACCAATTTGACAGAGCTTGAAGAATTTTGAAAAGAATAATGGGCAAATGTTGCACAATCCAGGTGTGGAAAACTCTTCGAGACACACAGCTGTAATCACTGCCAAAGGGGCTTCTACAAAGTATTGACTCAGGGGTATGAAAATTAGATCTTTCTCGTTTTAATTTTCAATACATTTGATACAATTTCTAAAAACATGTTTTCACTTTGTCATTATGGGCTATTGTTTATAGATGGATGAAAAAATGATCAATTGAATACATTTTTCGTTAAGGCTGTAACACAACAAAACGTGGAATAAGCAAAGGGGTATGAATACTTTCTGAAGGCACTGTATGCCTCTAAAGATCCACGTTATGCCTTCATAAATGTCAATCCAATTTCCATAAACCAATGTGGTTTCTCCCTTCATAGTTTCACATTGCTCAGCTCTGACTGTCTATAGATGTGTGATCTAGAGTTCACGGGGAAGGTCACCCTGGATAAATGCTCTGTGATTGGTAACTAACTTGTGGAACTGTGTAATGCCGTATAATTGCCCATCAGCCTCTATCACAGTGACCTGTTTACCAACCAACTGACCGCAGGTCAGGAGTCACCTGAGATTTCTGGACCCTCCCTATCAGTCGTTGTGTTATCTAAAGGCCCCCTCACCTCACATGGGGCCTCATTTATAAACAATGCTTACATTTCACACTAAATATATGCGTCCGCCATTTCTTAAAAGATTACGTATGTATAAAAATATTGATTTATAAACTTGGCATACTCCATACATATACGTTTCCCGTTATAAATCACACCTGTCGTAAAACTGTACGCATGTGAATGAGTATTATAATTCCACCTGCAAAATGCCCTCCATTCATTCACCTTTTAGGATGACAATATCACCATTTATTTGCTGAATAATTTGTAACTATTGGAATTAGGCCACAGCAGTTTCTAAAAGAAAGAGCAAAGGCAAATCTTATCAAATGTTTTTGGAGGTGGTGGCAGAATATTTTAATATTTTGCAGTAACTTACACTGTATTTGGCAAAGGACAGTGACAGTTTCTGAAAACAATTGCTAACTGTTGTGGACCTGTCAGCAGAACGTTTGAATTCAACAATGCTTTGTATTGACTTGTCCACCATCCTAAATATGCTGGACTGCCAGCAAATTCTGAAAGTTGTCTCGCCTACTGAAAATAATTGGAATTACAGTAGGCTACAGTAGTTGTATGCATGCTTAACTGTAAAATATCAACTGTCTGTTCACTTGTTAAATTTGACTGTATTTTATAAATTGCGCTGCCTATGGGATCGCATATGCTACAGAAAAACATGAAATACATAGCCTATCTATTTACTAAATGAGAGATATGCATGGTAATTTGTTGTATGGCTACTTCAGGAATGCATCATGGCCAAAAAAGGTGAAATAGTAAATTCCAAAAACAAAACACAGATTTTTGCTCTTCTCACTAATGGCAAATAGCTGCATCTTGTTATTATGTTTTCCTTAAAAAATATATATATATTTTACAAATAAGCGTGTCATCATATTCCCCATTTGCAAAATACTTACTTACCTGCTTGCAATACAATACTTCAACCACTATAAAATGTGCGTATTCATGGTCTGGGGTTTGCGTGGAGGTAAGCACATTCTCATGCCAAGGTCAGTTTTTATAAATGCCAACTTTTGCTGGACAACATTTTTGGGATATATTTTGTATGCATGCAACGTTTATAAATGAGGCCCTAGGCCAAAGCCCCTGTATAATACTGGCCCTGTTCTGTTCACCCCATATAGGGATAATGGAGGAGGCTGTAGTAGTAGCAGTCCTGTTTGTCAGACGCTGCCTCTTCCCAACGCGGCCGGACAAGTGAAACCAATACCCAGTCCTATCGGCTGATATATGACACTAATACAGAAGCAGCCTGACTCGGCCTGGGCTGGGACCCTAAACAGAGAGAAAAGAGTGATTGTTCCAAATTGAGACGGCATGGCATGGCTCTAGGATCTATGACTCACAGGTACCGCGCTGTCTGGCCCCCACAGACAACTCTAATTGCTTTACATCTGTACAAAGGTTTCTTGTAATCGGGCCTTCTGCCTCCATTTGTCTTGCTTTCAGTTTCCTAGTGAACGGCCTTAATTGGTCTTAGTGGAGCTTTTTCTTTCCAGTTAGCTCCCGGGCCTGAGCTAGGAGAAGCCTGGGGGGTGAAGAGAGGGTGGTTGGAGAGGAAAGGAAGTCAATGCTTTCTTTTATCTTTAACACTTTAATTAATGTTCTCCTGACAGGGAGGGGGAGGTTTTCTTCCCATTGCTTCATATGCGGGATGGAGGGAGAGAGCTCCTGTAATACCATGCATAGAATCCAGACTTTAGAGTGCTGCCTGGGAGAAACCTCCCTCGCTGTGTTCTCTAGTGGCCAATTGACAGTTGCTAAGACGACACTGCTTCTTTTCCATTGTTTCCAGTTAAAACGTAGAAGTGTATGAACGTTTGCCTGTGTGTTGGTCTGTGAGTGGGCGAGGGTGGCGGAGTATTGCTCTCTTTCAGAAAAAATTGCTTTGCGAGAACTGAGTGTTAACATGAGTGATAAGTGAAGTTTATCAGTATCCTATATCTTTTAATGAATAAATTCACTCTTAATCAATTCCTCATGGTGCATTTAATGTGAAGAAAGAGTTCATTTTATCTGAAGATATTAGTAGTGGAGGAGTACTAGTTTTTTCCTACATCTGTCTTTTATTGGTGTTCTGGGCTTGGCAGTTGCGCTGTATCTATACAAACAGAAGATGAGATGAGCCCATCATTTTGGGTTGACGTGTTTGCAGACCGTCTTTGTTTTCTCTGCAAGAGTATGTTTTCGTCAACACATTAGACAATGATACAGTATGTGTGCACATTGCTTTCCAAATCGCTTTTCCAAATTCATACCATGGAAGATAGTTTTTGTCAGTTGCTTAGAAAGCAGCACCAGTTACTGTCTGCCTTCCAAAAAAAGGAAAATTACCCCAGACTGTCAGTGTTAACTTCAGTAGAAGTGCAGCTGTAGTTCCTGGGTTGTATTCTAGCCCAGTGACCCCACCCTCTGCCTCTTTATCCCTCTGCCCTGCTCACACTTGTCTTTGCACAGCGATAACATCTTAAGTACACTGCTCAATGAGCCACACTCCACATCTCTCATCTCAGATAGCACAGTCATTTCCTCTTTCTGAACCAACCCACAACCTCCTCTTAAACACAATAATATATACAGCCCCTGTCTGTGTGACCACAGAGTGGAGGAGTGTACTGGGCCAGGACCAGAGGTAGTAAAATCTGTCTTTACACAGCTAATCAGCTTCTCCTGCAAGCTGTGTTTGCTCATAAACGCTTATGTTTATGTTGAAACTAGCTCGTTATAGGAACACATCCATAACTCATAAACCTGAGCCCCAGGAGCCCCTGTAATTTGCTAAAGGTGTAGTATCACAACATCTGATGTATAATGTGGCCTTGTTGATTGTAGAATGACTTCAGTATAGCCATGTTAACTTGTGAGCCAGGGAGCGACCCAGTGAGGCAGCCTTATGGGGGTCGGAGGTATGGGATGTGGAGGGCTGTGCTCCCTCCCTGTGTTACCCGTCCGCTGACTGACTGATGGAGCTATGCTGCCAGGGTTTAAATAGCAGCTCTAAGCGTCCAGCTGCTCCCCGCCACGCTCCACTTCTCCCCAGATGGCTCCGAGACGTTCCAGGAGCCCTCAGGAGGTTCCGGCCGCTCATGAGGAAAGTGCTACGGAGTGGGTCTCAGAAGCTCCAGGGAGGACCCCCCTCCCCTCCACCCCCCGGGCCCCGCGCCCAAACTAGGGAAGGCCCGCCTAACTCGGTCCGGCCGCCTGCCTGCTTGTGCAGCTTCACCGGCCAACTCACCAATGGCGGACAGCAGATGGCTGTGGCCGCAGCGCAGGCCAGCAGGCTGAGGCTCCACACCCTGGAGGGGGCCTGGAGAGACAGAGCGAGTGCACATGCCACGCCTGGCATGGGATGCCACAGATAGCTCGCTGGAGAAGCCCTCCTCTCATTGGCCCGAAGCAGATGACCAGCAGAGACTGGGCCACCATTCTACTACTCCTCCTCAAAGATGGCATAGTGAAATGTTTTTGTTGTTTTACCCCTACATGAACATCATTGATAAGTGTGCTATTTCTCAACTTTAAAAGTTCATGCCAACCCTTGAGTGTTTGTGTTGGGAGAACAAAACATATTCAAAGTCATTGAGATTTCCTAGAAAACAGTTGGTGTTAATATATTATGTGTGTCTGCTGTAGTGTAGTGCCTCAGGGCACCAGTCGCTGACCTTGTTCTATGTGTTAAGTGATGGATGGGCCACTCCTGAGCAATCAACTTTACACTGCAGGACTTTGACAGGGCTTTACTTTCTACTTTGGCATTACTCTAGCATATACACTAGCTTCATATACACACATACACAAACACTTACATACTCCCACTACATACACACAGTTGTTGAAATCATACATATTTGACATTATGAAGTGGTTTGATGAGATAAACAAGTTGTCTGAGTGGAAAGAAGTTTGGAATTTTATGACCACATTTGTTAGATCTCTATGATGGGCTATGGTTGACAGCTGACAGAATGTTTAATTTCCCCTCATCCTGACCTTCTCATTCCCTCTCTATCTCTTTCTCTTTCTTTCTTTATTTCACTCTCTCGCTCTCTTTCTTTCTCTTTCTTTCACTCTCTCTTTCTCTTTCTTTCTTTCTTTATTTCACTCTCTCTCACTCTCTCTCTCTCTTTTTCTTTCACTCATTCAGTCTTTCTCTCTCACTTCCCCACTCCATCTCTCTCTCTGTATTCTGTGTGGTTCTGGAAAGAGAGTGTGTCTGAGTTTGTGCATGTGTGTGCGCATTTCCATGTATGTGTGTGCCTGAGGGATGGATGGAGGCCCCCCATTGCTCCCACCAGGTGGGGGGCCCCTGCTCTGCTGGCCCCCACTGTTATCTTTGCCCTGACAGGAAACATACATCATGCCGGGGCCCCTAATGCGAAACACATTCCATCACAACCTGATCTAAGCGAGGCTGCCCAGACAACAAAGTGGCCCTTAATGTTTTGACCTTATAATTGGAGGGTAATTATGGCTGACAAAACACTTGTGTTTCTCTCTCTCGCTCTCTTTCTCTTTTTCTCTCTCTCTCTCTATCTCTCTCTGCTTCTCTAAGAGAGACAAGACTGAGCTAGGTTAGATTGTCATAAAGTATGCAGCAAGATATCTGTGTGCTGAGTTGGCTATAAAGTCCACAATGAAGCTTAAGGGGGAGGTCAGTTTTTTCATTGGAGCACACACTCTCACACACAGACTAACAAACACACATGGGTAAGCGGTAGCCAGTGGCCTAGAATAACACCACCGAGCCACATGAGGGAGAAACATGATCTGCTGTGCTGACTGACCCTCTCCTACTGACAGGACTACTGACTCTCCAAAGACCACTTCTGCCCCCCAGATGCTGTGCTCTGACAGATTTACCCTGCTCTCTGTTGTTTCTGACAACACACTGTAAAAGGAGGGAATTTAGTAGAGTTCCTAGTCCTCTGTGACCTGACACAGCTTTAAGAGGAGCAGGACTAGTAAATCAGTAAAGCCGCTTAGAGACGTTGGACTAACAAAACTAAGCAATTAACCACAGGAACTAAGCAGTTAACCACAGATAACAACTGGACAGGGAAAGTAAAATGTAATAGCCAGAAAAAGGCTCAGTTTTGGCACAAATGATGTAGATATAGCCAAACATGTAGACTTTAGCATTACATTAAAACATTATACAAACAAGACATTTCAGATACGCTACATTGAGACTAAGTTGGTAGGGGGGAAAAATGGGTAAAGGGATTGAGGTTTATTTACTACAGATGTATGAACACTTTGTTGCATTTCCATAGCAGCTACAGTAGCATGTTGTTCTGTTGAATAGGTTTTGCCCAGTTTGCTTGGCTAGCCTTTCGTCATGTGCGTTCGGTAGCTCAGGCTTTCATAGAACTGAAGTCGACCCCCAACTCTGACAATCAATATGAAAACAAGAGCCTTGGGGGCTGCACTCTGCGTTCTCCCACTGTAGGCCCAGCGCCAGTTTAAAAGAGATGGACCCACCACAGCACAAACACTGGAAAACATCTGAGGTCAGAAAGGAAGGACTACTGGGAAACATATTTGGGGGCTCAAAATGAATTTCAATGAAAATCAAGGGCAATAATACAGGGTTTGACTGACAATATCATGAAAATTGTCTGGCGCACCGATGTGGCCGGAGGCCGTGCTTTGTTATGATTCTGAATGGTCAGATAGCAAGCGACAATGACAAGAAGTTTCCATGTGGGGAATCGTAGGTGGCTTGTTTCAAATAGTTTTATATTTTTCTTGATGCCAAGTCTTGTTTTGAGGTGTTTTGACTGATTTTATGTCAATGCTAATATGGCTATAGTTCTCTAGCTAGCTAACCAACAACAGTAATGATGTATTTTTGAGATACTCATTGGGCAAATATATTTATGTTTTCAATAAACATTTGGAGACTAAATATAGTTATCAACAGTCTAAGCCAACCCTGTCTGTTTTGCCCCATAGTTGTACATTTTCTACATATTAGTCATTTAGCAGACACTTTTATCCAGAGTGACTTACAGTAATGAATGCTTACATTTCATTTCATGCATTTTTTTGTACTGGCCCCCCGTGGGAATCGAACCCACAACCCTGGCATTGCACACACCATGCTCTACCAACTGAGCCACAGGGAGACCCCTGTGGCTCAGTGGTCTCCCTGTCTCCTAGTTGCGCACACATCGGTTTTAGTTCACTGGTCAATTGTTTGGTCGATAGGCTGTTGGTCGACCGAGATTTCTTTAGTCGAGCAGTAGCAAAACATTTAATAAAAATGGTGGTGTACAAGACAACTGTCTGATTCACGCCTGTCTGAGTGGACTAATCCATTGTGGAGGCCGTAGGGATGGCACAATCCATCAAGACATGTGCTACTGAAATTGTATATGGTTATATTACGTAAGAACAATGGTGCAACTCTAATACAAATAATGTTATTTTATAACAAATCTGCTTTCTCCTGCATTGGATAGCGGTCACTGTCCGCGGTTCTGAAACACATTACTGCGCTGTTGTATTGGCAACTTTCCTAGACCATGTTGCTATGTGCATAATAGCAAAGTTAACCAGCATATTGGTGTTGAGAACAATGCGGTGGAGGCAGCAATGGAGTTAGGAGATGAGAAAAAAGACCTTGCCTTATTGTCTAAGAAAAGTGAGGAGAGAGGAAACCAACTTAATTAGGTCTATAATCAACAGCCTAACTGTTAAATGTGCCTGACTTTATAAATCAACCACATATATAGTTGAAGTCGGAAGTTTACATACACCTTAGCCAGATACATTTAAACTCAGTTTTTCACAATTCCTAACATTTAATCCCAGTAAAAATTCCCAGTCTTAGGTCAGTTAGGATCACCACTTGTCACGACTTCCGCCGAAGTCGGTCCCTCTCCTTGTTCGGGCGGCGTTCGGCGGTCAACGTCACCGGCCTTCTAGCCACCGCCGATCCACTTTTCATTTTCCATTTGTTTTGTCTTTGTTTTACACACCTGATTTCAATCCCACAATTACTGTTTCATTATTTAACCGTCTCTTCCCCCATGGGTTTTTGTGAGTGATTGTTTATTGTATTTTCGGTCTGTCATGGTGTGCGTGTATTTGTTACTTTGTATATTTGACATTTTGAGTAAAAGTACGTTGATTGCTCATATCTGCTGTCCTGCACCTGACTCTATACACCAGCTACACATAGGACCCGTTACAGAATCACTCACCTGAAGAATGGAGTCAGCAGGAGCAGACGCCCTCCCTGTTCCAGTGGAGGAGCACGTTCAGCAGCACGCAACCATGTTGCAACATCTGGGCACTGCCATGGACTGCGTGCTGCAGACTATGGATCGGTTGAAGAGAGTTTTTCAGCGCCTCCACCAGCCCCACTACAACAGGTCGTTCCACCTGAGGCAGGGGACGAGGAGCGCACAGGATTTCGCCTTGGATTTCGCCTTGGACTTCCGGACCCTGGCCGCCAGCGTGGAATGGAACGACAGGGCCCTGATCGATCACTACAGGTGCAGTCTGCGCGAGGACGTCCGTCGGTAGTTGGCCTGCTGAGACACCACCCTCACATTGGACCAGCTGGTGGACCTGTCCGTCCTGCTGGACAACCTGCTGACTGCCCGTGGACGTCCGGATCGGAACCTGTCAGTTCCATCTCCCAGCACCTCCGCTCCGACGCCCATGGAGCTGGGAGGTGCTGCACTTAGGGCGACCGGAGGAGGGGCCATTCCCTGCACCATCTGTGGCCACAGAGGGCACACTGCTGGTCGGTGCTGGAGGGGTTCCTCAGGGAGTCGAGGCAGCAGGCAGGGCACTATCGTGTCACCCCAGGTGAGTCGACACCAGGCTCACCCAGAGCCCCCTGTTGCTCACATGTATGTGTTTATTTCATTTCCTGAGTTTTCCCTACATTCCCAGCATAAGGCACTAGTAGATTCAGGCGCAGCTGGGAATTTTATTGACCGTTCATTTGCTCATAGTTTAGGGATTACCCTTGTTCCTGTGGATATGCCTTTCCCTGTGCACACCCTAGATAGTTGACCATTAGGGTCAGTGCTGATTAGGGAGGCCACCGCTCCACTTGACATGGTTACGCAGGAGGGTCACGAGGATCTCTTCCTTATTGATTCTCCTGCGTTTCCCGTGGTGCTGGGCTTACCCTGGTTAGCCTATCATGACCCCACTATTTCATGGCAACAGAGGGCTCTCAAGGGGTGGTCACGAGAGTGCTCAGGGAGGTGTGTGGGAGTTTCCATCGGTGCAACTACGATGGAAAGTCCAGACCAGGTCTCCACCGGGCACATCCCCTCAGAATATGCCGATTTGCCTCTCGCCTTCTGTAAGAAGAGGGAGACTAAATTACCACCTCATCGACGGGGGATTGTGCGATAAATCTCCTGGTAGACGTAGCACTTCCCAGGAGTCACATGTATCCTCTGTCACAGGATGAGATGGTGGCTATGGAAACATATGTTCGGCCCTCCATTTCACCTGCCTCCTCGAGTTTCTTTTTTGTGAAGAAGAAGGATGGGGGTCTGCACCCATGTATTGACTATCGAGGGATCAATCAGATCGCTTTGAGGTACAGCTTCCCGCTGCCTCTCATCGCCAGTGCGATCAAGTCAATGCACAGGGCGCACTTCTTCACAAAATTGGATCTCAGGAGCGCTTACAACCTGGTGCGTATTCGGGAGGGGGACGAGTGGAAGACGGCATTTAGTACCACCTCAGGGCACTATGAGTACCTCGTCATGCCGTACTGGTTGATGAATGCTCCATCAGTCTTCCAGGCCTTTGTTGACGAGATTTTCCGGGATCTGCACGGGCAGGGTGTAGTGGTGTATATTGATGACATTCTGATATACTCCGCTACACACGCCGAGCATGTGTCCCTGGTGCGCAGGGTGCTTGGTCGACTGTTGGAGCATGACCTGTACGTCAAGGATGAGAAATGTCTGTTTTTCCAACAGTTTGTCTCCTTAGGGTACCGCATTTCCACGTCAGGGGTGGAGATGGCGAGTGACCGCATTTCAGCCGTGCGTAATTGGCCGACTCCCAATACGGTAAAGGAAGTGCAGTGGTTTCTGGGGTTTGCCAACTACTACGGGAGGTTTATCTGGGGGTTTAGTCAGGTAGCAGTTCCCATTACCTCACTGCTGAAGGGAGGACCGGTGTGGCTGCAGTGGTTGGCTGAGGCAGGACAGGGCTTTTGGTCACCTGAAGGCTCTGTTTACCTCGGCTCCCGTGCTGGCTCATCCGGATCCCTCTTTAGAATTCAGAGTGGAGGTGGACACGTCCAAGGCTGGGATAGGAGCTGTGCTCTCTCAGCACTCGGGTACGCCACCGAAGCTCCACCCCTGTGCATTCTTCTCTAAGAAGCTCAGCCCTGCGGAGCGAAACTATGATGTGGGGGACCGGAAGTTGTTGGCTGTTGTCAAGGCTCTGAAGGCGTGGAGACATTGGCTTGAGGGGGCTAAACACCCTTTTCTCATCTGGACTGACCACCGCAATCTGGAGTACATCCGGGCGGCGAGGAGACTGAACCCTTGCCAGGCAAGGTGGGCTATGTTCTTCACCCGTTTTGTTTTCACCCTATCCTACAATCCAGGTTCCCAGAATGCTAAGGCAGACGCACTATCCTGGATGTATGACACAGAGGAGCGGTCCATGGATCCCACTCCCATCATCCCAGCCTCTTGTTTGGTGGCACCGGTAGTCTGGGAGCTGGACGCGGACATCGAGCGGGCGTTACGCACAAAGCCCACTCCCCCCCAGTGTCCAGCTGGGCGCCTGTACGTTCCGTCTGCTGTCGGTGGACTTCCTGACGGATCTTCCTCCCTCATAGAGCAACACCACAATCCTGGTCATTGTGGATCGGTTTTCTAAGTCCTGCCATCTCCTCCCTTTGCCCGGTCTCCCTACGGCCCTATGGACTGCGGAGGCCCTGTTCACTCATGTCTTCCGGCACTACGGGGTGCCTGAGGACATAGTCTCTGATCGAGGTCCCCAGTTCATGTCCAGGGTCTGGAGAGCGTTCATGGAACGTATGGGGGTCTCAGTCAGTCTCACCTCAGGTTTTCACCCCGAGAGTAACGGGCAGGTGGAGAGAGTAAACCAGGATGTGGGTAGGTTTCTGCGGTCATATTGCCAGGACCAGCCGGGGGAGTGGGCGGCATTAATCCCCTGGGCAGAGATGGCCCAAAACTCACTCCGCCACTCCTCCACTAACCTATCTCCGTTCCAGTGCGTACTGGGGTATCAGCCGCCGCCACCGCAGCGAGGCCCCGGTGTTCGCACCGGGGGACCGGGTCTGGCTCTCGACCCAAAACCTGCCCCTCCGCCTGCCCTGCCGGAAGCTGGGTCCACGGTTTGTGGGGCCATTTAAAGTCCTGAGGAGACTGAACGAGGTATGCTACAGGTTACAGCGTCCCCCAGATTATCGTATTAATCCCTCGTTCCATGTGTCTCTCCTCAAGCTGGTGGTGGCTGGTCCACTCCAGGAAGCTGAGGTGCAGGAGGTTCCTTCGCCCCCTCTGGACATCGAGGGGGCCCTGGCCTATGCTGTTCGAGCTATCCTGGACTCGAGGCGTCGGGCGAGGGGCCTTCAGTACCTCATGGAGTGGGAGGGGTACGGTCCGGAGGAGGGATGCTGGGTGCCGGTGAAGGACATCCTGGACCCTTCGTTGCTGCGGGATTTCCCCCGTCTCCATCCGGATCGCCCTGCACCTCGTCCTCCGGGTCGTCCCCGAGGTCGGTGTCGGTGCGCTGCTGGAGCCGTGCGTCAAGGGGGGGTACTGTCACGACTTCCACCGAAGTCGGTCCCTCTCCTTGTTCGGGCGGCGTTCGGCGGTCGACGTCACCGGCCTTCTTGCCACCGCTGATCCACTTTTCATTTTCCATTTGTTTTGTCTTTGTTTTACACACCTGATTTCAATCCCACAATTACTGTTTCATTATTTAACCGTCTCTTCCCCCATGGGTTTTTGTGAGTGATTGTTTATTGTATTTTCGGTCTGTCATGGTGTGCGTGTATTTGTTACTTTGTATATTTGACATTTTGAGTAACAGTACGTTGATTGCTCGTATCTGCTGTCCTGTGCCTGACTCTCTACACCAGCTACACATAGGACCCGTTACACCACTTTATTTTAAGAATGTCAAATGTCAGAATAATAGTTGAGAGAATTATTTATTTCAGCTTTTATTTCTTTCATCACATTCCCAGTGGGCCAGAAGTTTACATACACTCAATTAGTATTTGGTAGCATTGGCTTTAAATTGTTTAACTTGGGTCAAACGTTTCGGGTAGCCTTCCACAAGCTTCCCACAATAAGTTGGATGAATTTTGGCCCATTCCCCCTGACAGAGCTGGTGTAACTGAGTCAGGTTTGTAGGCCTCCTTGCTCGCACACGCTTTTTCAGTTCTGCCCACAAATTATCTATAGGATTGAGGTCACGGTTTTGTGATGGCCACTCCAATACCTTGACTTTGTTGTCCTGAAGTCATTTTGCCACAACTTTGGAAGTATGCTTGGGGTCATTGTCCATTTGGAAGACACATTTGCGACCAAGCTTTAACTGCCTGACTGATGTCTTGAGATGTTGCTTCAATATATCCACCTAATTTTTGTTCCTCATGATGCCATCTATTTTGTGAAGTACACCAGTCCCTCAGCAAAGCACTAAAGCACCAGCAAAGCACCCCCACAACATGATGCTGCCACCCCCGTGCTTCATGGTTGGGATGGTGTTCTTGGGCTTGCAAGCATCCCCCTTTTTCCCCCAAACCTAACAATGGTCATTATGGCCAACCAGTTCTATTTTTGTTTCATCAGACCAGAGAACATTTCTCCAAAAAGTACGATCTTTGTCCCCATGTGCTGTTGGAAACCATAGTCTGGCTTTTTTAATGGCGGTTTTTGAACAGTGGCTTCTTCCTTGCTGAGCGGTCTTTCAGGTTATGTCGATATAGAACTCGTTTTACTGTGGATATAGATACTTTTGTACCTGTTTCCTCCAGCATCTTCACAAGGTCCTTTGCTGTTGTTCTGGGATTGATTTGCTCTTTTTGCACCAAAGTACGTTAATCTCTAGGAGACAGAACGCGTCTCCTTCCTGGGCAAAATGACGGCTGCGTGGTCCCATGGTGTTTATACTTGTGTACTATTGTTTGTACAGATGAATATGGTACCTTCAGGCATTTGGAAATTTCTCCCAAGGATGATCCAGACTTGTTGAGGTCTACACATTGTTTTGGAGGTCTTGGCTGATTTCTTTCGATTTTCCCATGATGTCAAACAAAGAGGCACTGAGTTTGAAGGTAGGCCTTGAAATACATCCACAGGTACACCTCCGATTGACTCAAATTATGTCAATTAGCCTATCAGAAGCTTCTAAAGCCATGACATCATTTTCTGGAATTTTCCAAGCTGTTTAAAGGCACAGTCAACTTACTGTATGTAAACTTCTGACCCACTGGAATTTTGATACTGTGAATTATAAGTGAAATAATCTGTCTGTAAACAATTGTTGGAAAAATTACTTGTTTCATGCAGAAAGTAGATGTCCTAACCGACTTGCCAAAACTATAGTTTGTTAACAAGAAATGTGTGGAGTGGTTGAAAAACGAGTTTTAATGACTCCAACCTAAGTGTATGTAACCTTCCGACTTCAACCGTATCTACAGATAAGACAGATCCTGCTTCTGTTGCCTGTTTGAGTGTTGGTTTAATAGCCTACTGATTCTGTTTGCACCAACCCTCACGTAACCACAACATGTCGGATAAACAATTTCACAAATTCTGCAGTTTTTAATCTTTGCTATGATGTAATAATGGCTTTACACTTATTTATCCATTAGACCAGCCTCTCTGGTATTACTTATTTAGTGTTGTTTACACTGTTCCATGTTGTCAGAAACATAATATTTATAATAATAATAACCCTCCTTTTAACTTAGGTCTATATTTTTAATACTTATATAGGTTACTGTATCAATCAATCATTCATTTGTTCATGTCATCACACAGCATACATTCATGGATTTGAAAAATAAAATAACCAAGCGACCCTTGAATAATTAGCAATAGGCTAAATGTATTTTTTTATTTAACTAGGCAAGTCAGTTAAGAACAAATTCTTATTTACAATGATGGCCTAGGAACAGTGTGTTAACTGCCTTGTTCAGGGGCAGAACCACAGATTTTTACCTTGTCAGCTCGGGGATTCAATCTAGCAACCTTTCGGTTACTGGGCCAACGTTCTAACCACTCGGCTACCTGCCGCCCCTAAATAAAACATTCCATTTCGGAATTTGCGTTCTCGAATGAATGTGACTGTTTATAGTCTTTTCTGTTATAAAGGCTATACGTTTATCATTTTTTTTATTACATTACAACAGACTCTGGTAGGCTTATCATTTATTTAGTGTTGTTTAGCCTACATTGTTCCAAACGCTCTGAAAAATGATATTGTAATCTAACAGCATCTGTTTGGCAAACATAATATGCACACAGGGGTTGCTCCTTACCTTGTTTTTCTTGATCTCCAGACTTCCCCTGAGCAACCAGTAAACATTCCCCCTTTGCTAGTTTATTTGTCACGTCCTCTGCATCCATTTAGCTGTCACATGTGTTATGGTGTTCAGAGTTAGTTATAACCAATTTATTGATGTGATTATGATATGCTATAGGTCAGGCCCTATTGGTCACAAGAGAGCAAGGGTTGAAGGAATGTTTTTCCTAAAGAAATTAGGGATAACGGTAACAGAACCTTTCAGTCAGAAATGGCTGTAATTATGTTGCAGCTTCAGCAACATGGACACCGCGATAAACACTGTTGATGTTATGTGGTGGTCGCTGCAGCAGGGAGGAGTGCGAGACAACGGGTGCTAGTCACAGTCACTCGCTGTCATTCTTTTAGACATAGCGGAGCAATTCTGAGCCCGGCCCGTCATAATCAAATCAATTGTAGTTCGACTCCCTCTAGTCATTTGTGTGTCTTAATAATGTAATCAAATAGTGTGCTTAAAGCATCAGACAAGCTCAGTGCATATAGTTGATTTGATTAAAACACATAGGATGTGTCTATATATGGAGAATTACACGTTTTAACATTTTGACCAATCAATTGGTTGAAAGAACAGAAGACAGGGCCAGCCCTATAAACAACCAACCCGTCTATAAGATGAAGGAAGAAAAGTTGATTTCGTAAAATGTTCCACAACCCCAAGATGGTGCCATGATGATCTAATGGTACAGTACTGTTAATGTGGTTTGGGAGTTGAAGAAAAGAACAGAAACATAGTTAAGAGTATTATAATCCTGACCCTTTATGAGCATGAACTCCACTTCTCCTAATTGGTCTTATCTAGGGCCAGCTCTGTGTTCCCCTCAGGGGTTCTCCTCTATTTGAAGTTTAATTGACCAAAGCTTCCAGCTGTTGTCCAATATCAGCTTGATGACATGGGTTTGGCGTAGCAGGGTAGGGCTCCAGCCTCTTAGCACGCCATTCACTGCCATCAGCCAAAGCCAGCCCTTTCTATCAGCCCAGTATGGAAATGATATTAGGGATGACCTCTCCAACCACCCCTACTATTTTTCCTCTTCTCGTTTCTTGTTTTCTCTGATCCTCTGGCTTTTTCCACAAGGCTGTTGGTATTGTATTTCTCTTTGCAGTGGGACCTGTGTTGTTGAGGAAGTTGTTTTCCCGCAATTACCTAATAAAGATAGCATGCTCTCACATCTTTTTGAATCTCAATGTCAAGCAAACAAACTCCTCTCTCTCTCTCCTCAGCCCTCCACAAGTGTGTCCAGGCCAGGGAAAGGTAGAGATGTTTGATGGACAGAGAGACCGGCTTGGTTGCTGGTCTATGATGGGGCAGTTGATGTGGGAGTTGGGATGTCAGATGTTTGGGATGCGGCCCGTCGCTCTCCGCCCTCCAGCCGCCTGCTCCCATGCTCTTCCACTTAGCATGCTAATTAATCCCATCCTGAGGGCTGTGTCACTCACCCCGACCAGCCCAGTGCTATGCTACCTCCTTCCATCCCTCCCTCTGCCAGGGACGATCCCACTGGGCTCATCCCGCTTTAATTGAGCACGTTTTTCAGGAGAGCACGCCATCCCTGGCGCCCCGGGATTACATTAGAGCCCTGTAATTCACCCTGCTCGCCCGCCTGCCACCAGAGAGAAGAGGATGAGATGGTCGGGGAGATGGAGGAATGTATAAATAAACCAAACAAACAAACAAGCAGACACAAAAAGTGTGTTTATGAGCACCCCTGGGATGAGGAGGAGGTGAAGGCAGTGGATAATTAGCACAGGAAGGAAAGCTGGAGTTGGGCGCGTTTGATCTCTCTGATGGAAGAGCAAATGTAATTTAGCATGTTGCAAGTAATTTGTTTTAACAGTTAGCGTGAGTTCCTTTTAATTTAATTTTGCCTTGCATCAGTCTTTCAAATTAAATATTTTTATTGAACAAAGCAAAGCCTGCCGGCTTGAAGTCTAGCGCAGCAGCGGCAGCTCGACAACAACTAATGTTTATTCATCTTTGCTTGTTTGCATGTGGCGTAGACACAATCTTGACAGAGGAACTGGGCTGTGGCTTTTATTTGACTAGATCCTGCATAATAAGGCTACTCAGATGTGCAGTATGACAGCTACCTAATCACAATATGAGAATAACAAATTGCCGTGTTTGCCACTGAAGGTCTGATTGTTGTAAAGGCCAGTTTACATGGCTGCATCTGATTTGGTGTGTTTACAGTGCAGGATCCTTCAAAATGAGTTCTATTGAAAACAGAAAGTTCTATTGAAAATGTAAAGACCTGGATTTATACCTCTACTCTGCTGGAGTCTACGGTATGTGATTATCTACATCTGCACCAACCAGCAAAATACACACTACCAAAGTACTACAGTTTATACTATACATCTTTGCTGTAGTATAACAGTATAAACAATGGAAGTATGATTCATTATTTATCCCCTCTTTATTTATTTACTTGAGGGATCTTCTTTTCCTCACACAATATCTCCTAAACTTACTCTCCCTTTGATATTAGCACTCTAAATGGCGTGTTTCAAGTCATCACAGTAGGATGAAGGCTGCTCTGTTCCCCTTGGTGCTTCCCACGGAAGTTTATCTTGGCCTGTCAGGGAGATGTCTGCTAATTGCTGCTGCACTGCCGCCCATGGCATAGGAAAGCCTTCCTTCTGCATGGAGCCATGGAGCCAACCAGGCAACTGGGCTGCTGTGTGGGGAGGAGATGAACCATAATGGGAGTCTTATCATGACTTATCATGTGTGGTTGCAACGAACCGCATGGAGGCTGAACTCCCACTCTCATTGGCCAGAGCTGTGGGAGATGAGAAAGATGGGAATATTGGGATTGATTGTTGGATGAGGCTCCCAGTCTGAGCATGTGCAGAAGAGTGGCCATCTTGGATAAGGCTACACAGAAGGAGCTCACAGTCATTCGGCTTTCTAGTATTACTGAGGAATGTGGAATGTTCATGTACATACATCATAATAGTGTAAAACATTGATATTAGGGATATGATATCATGTGGTAGATCTAATGCTGTTGGCAATGCTGAATAATTTATATGCTGTAGGCTATGAATCCAAAATACAATTGAGGAAGCATTCAGTTTGTAATATTAGAAGTAGCCAACACTCTGCATGCACATTGGCTCATCTGTGCTCCAATTCTTCAAAATGTTCCAATATCCCAGTTATTTCAAAAACCCTTCAAACCTCCCCAAAGGAGCTCTGCTACCTGCAGTTTCCCAGCGGAAAAAAGCATCAGCTGTATTTGTTCTAATGTGAATTGCGGTGAGGGGGTTGTGCTAGCCTATTGTGTGTCTCAGCTGTGTCCTTGGCAGAGACTGTCTATGGGGCTGTTAGCATTGACAGCTAGTTCGTGCTCCTCTGCTCCTCTCCTCTTTATGGATGGGACTGGAGGCAGATTGTTGGCAGAACAGGAGAGCATCTCAGACTGGTGTCATCTGGCTGGCGCTCCTCTCAGTGTCTGAGCCTCCTCCTTCTCCTCCTCCCTCCTTTTTAACAGAGCAGAGCCAGATCTAGAGAGGAGCTTTATGGAGCCCATAATGATACCTGGAGACTGTACACACACACACACACACACACACACACACACACACACACACACACACACACACTACGGACTCCTGATTGTTAACCGTGGCAGCTGCATGAGATAGCGGCTCTGCGGCTGCAATCATGATGGAAATCCACAGACCTCATTTTGAGTTGGCACTATGAATATTAATGGTTCGTATTCCAGGCCATGTCTAATGATGAGGAAAATTCCCTAGTAAAAACTTGATGTGATGAGCAATGACCCGCAGGGTCACGGGAGACAGTGAAAGTGAGTAGTGTGCCATCAGGTGTGAGGAGCTAAGTGATTAAAGGCCTGCCACAATCCTGCCTTTTTACCCTTTTTATACCTCAGCTATGGATGGGGGGGGGGGCTGGGAGTATACCTCAGCTATGGATGGGGGGGGCTGGGAGTATACCTCAGCTATGCATGGGGGGGTGGGAGTATACCTCAGCTATGGATGGGGGGGTGGGGGGGGGGGGGCTGGGAGTATACCTCAGCTATGGATGGGGGGGTGGGGGAGCTGGGAGTATACCTCAGCTACGGATGGGGGGGTGGGGGGGCTGGGAGTATACCTCAGCTATGGATGTGGGGGGTGGGAGTATATCTCAGCTATGGATGGGGGGGGAGTATACCTCAGCTATGTATGGGGGGATGGGAGTATACCTCAGCTATGGATGTGGGGGGTGGGAGTATACCTCAGCTATGGATGGGGGGATGGGAATATACCTCAGCTATGGATGTGGGGGGTGGGGGGGGCTGGGAGTATACCTCAGCTATGGATGGGGGGATGGGAGTATACCTCAGCTATGGATGGGGGGATGGGAGTATACCTCAGCTATGGATGGGGGGGATGGGAGTATACCTCAGCTATGTATGGGGGGATGGGAGTATACCTCAGCTATGGATGTGGGGGGTGGGAGTATAGCCCAGCTATGGATGGGGGGTGGGAGTATACCTCAGCTATGTATGGGGGGGATGGGAGTATACCTCAGCTATGGATGGGGGGGTGGGAGTATACCTCAGCTATGGATGGGGGGTGGGAGTATACCTCAGCTATGTATGGGGGGGTGTAGTATACCTCAGCTATGGATGGGGGGGTGGGAGTATACCTCAGCTATGGATGGGGGGGTGGGAGTATACCTCAGCTATGGATGGGGGGATGGGAGTATACCTCAGCTATGGATGGGGGGTGTAGTATACCTCAGCTATGGATGGGGGGGTGGGGGAGCTGGGAGTATACCTCAGCTATGGATGGGGGGTGGGAGTATACCTCAGCTATGGATGGGGGGTGGGAGTATACCTCAGCTATGGATGTGGGGGATGGGAGTATACCTCAGCTATGTATGGGGGGATGGGAGTATACCTCAGCTATGGATGGGGGGGTGTAGTATACCTCAGCTATGGATGGGGGGGTGGGGGAGCTGGGAGTATATCTCAGCTATGGATGGGGGGATGGGAGTATACCTCAGCTATGGATGGGGGGATGGGAGTATACCTCAGCTATGGATGGGGGGGTGTAGTATACCTCAGCTATGGATGGGGGGGTGGGGGAGCTGGGAGTATACCTCAGCTATGGATGTGGGGGATGGGAGTATACCTCAGCTATGGATGTGGGGGGTGGGAGTATATCTCAGCTATGGATGGGGGGATGGGAGTATACCTCAGCTATGGATGTGGGGGGTGGGAGTATACCTCAGCTATGGATGTGGGGGATGGGAGTATACCTCAGCTATGGATGTGGGGGGTGGGAGTATATCTCAGCTATGGATGGGGGGATGGGAGTATACCTCAGCTATGGATGGGGGGGCTGGGAGTATACCTCAGCTATGGATGTGGGGGGTGGGAGTATACCTCAGCTATGGATGGGGGAGTGGGAGTATACCTCAGCTATGGATGTGGGGGGTGGGAGTATACCTCAGCTATGGATGGGGGAGTGGGAGTATACCTCAGCTATGGATGGGGGGGTGGGAGTATACCTCAGCTATGTATGGGGGGATGGGAGTATACCTCAGCTATGGATGGGGGGGTGTAGTATACCTCAGCTATGGATGGGGGGTGGGGGAGCTGGGAGTATATCTCAGCTATGGATGGGGGGATGGGAGTATACCTCAGCTATGGATGGGGGGATGGGAGTATACCTCAGCTATGGATGGGGGGGTGTAGTATACCTCAGCTATGGATGGGGGGGGTGGGGGAGCTGGGAGTATACCTCAGCTATGGATGTGGGGGATGGGAGTATACCTCAGCTATGGATGTGGGGGGTGGGAGTATATCTCAGCTATGGATGGGGGGATGGGAGTATACCTCAGCTATGGATGTGGGGGGTGGGAGTATACCTCAGCTATGGATGTGGGGGATGGGAGTATACCTCAGCTATGGATGTGGGGGGTGGGAGTATACCTCAGCTATGGATGGGGGAGTGGGAGTATACCTCAGCTATGGATGGGGGGGTGTAGTATACCTCAGCTATGGATGTGGGGGGTGGGAGTATACCTCAGCTATGGATGTGGGTGATGGGAGTATACCTCAGCTATGGATGTGGGGGGTGGGAGTATACCTCAGCTATGGATGGGGGGGAGTATACCTCAGCTATGGATGTGGGGGGTGGGAGTATACCTCAGCTATGGATGGGGGGGAGTATACCTCAGCTATGGATGTGGGTGATGGGAGTATACCTCAGCTATGGATGTGGGTGATGGGAGTATACCTCAGCTATGGATGTGGGTGATGGGAGTATACCTCAGCTATGGATGGGGGGGGCTGGGAGTATACCTCAGCTATGGATGGGGGGGGCTGGGAGTATACCTCAGCTATGGATGTGGGGGGTGGGAGTATACCTCAGCTATGGATGGGGGAGTGGGAGTATACCTCAGCTATGGATGTGGGGGGGTGGGAGTATACCTCAGCTATGGATGGGGGAGTGGGAGTATACCTCAGCTATGGATGGGGGGTGGGAGTATACCTCAGCTATGGATGGGGGGTGGGAGTATACCTCAGCTATGGATGTGGGGGATGGGAGTATACCTCAGCTATGGATGGGGGGTGGGAGTATACCTCAGCTATGAATGGGGGAGTGGGGCTGGGAGTATACCTCAGCTATGGATGGGGGAGTGGGGCTGGGAGTATACCTCAGCTATGGATGGGGGGGGGGAGTATACCTCAGCTATCGATGGGGGGTGGGGCTGGGAGTATACCTCAGCTATGGATGGGGGGTGGGAGTATACCTCAGCTATGGATGGGGGGGGTGGGAGTATACCTCAGCTATGGATGGGGGGGAGTATACCTCAGCTATGTATGGGGGGTGGGGCTGGGATTATACAGTGTATATAGTGTACACCTAGACAACAGAGCCAAGGAGATGCTTGTCAAGTTTGCCACCTGAGCACAGGCATGCCATCCACATAGGCCCTTAGAGATGTCCAATGCATAGGCAGTAAAGTGTCTGGTCTGGTTTGGTGTGTGGGAGGTTATTAGGAATCAGGAGGAGGAGGGAGAGTGTCACCTTTGCTCACCTCCTTCTCAAGGTCATTGTAATGTAGACTATTTTTACATAAATAGAATGGCAATTTACCACCATTATTTATGTATACTATCACTTTTGACACGATTTTATATGTTTCAGTTTGCGTGTAATGACAGGATAAAATGGATTTGCTAGTGCTGAGTGATTAGTGCTTTTTGAGGTCGGTTCGGTTTAGATTATTATTATTATTATTAAAAAATAATCACGGGTTTCGATTTCAGTTTGCATAATATTTTGAAACATTAAATGCACTCTGCATTATGTGGGTTGAATGCACTATAAAACAATAAAACTATTAGGCCTAATACAAGTCCCATGATGGTAGTGACTGTCCATTACTGCTCATCACTTATTAACCATCATTTATTCACATTACTTCACTTCAATAAAATATTTCAGTTGTTATGTATATTACTTTTGTTTTATTTGATGACTTTATTATTTAATTCCAAGTCTTCATCTATACAGAACTGCTGCCTATGCTGTCTGACAAAATAGTTCTTCAAAGTAAATAAGGCATACTTTTATGATTGCTGAATACCAACTGTCAATCACTTAGATCATGTATTTTCAGGTAAAGGTACCTTGCGAAGCAACTGCTCTCTATCCCTCAGATTTGCGCATTCTTCTGTCTTTTCTCTCCGTGTCAGCCCCACACTAACCTAATGTAGCAGGCGTAAAAGAAACACATGGATCGGACAAGTAGGCGAGCAATGGATTATTGTCATTGTAGTTAAATACCGCCCTGTTGGAAACTACAACTCCCTACTACATCGCACCGTTCGGGCTTGATCTGATTAATCTCTAGAGAAACTGTGTAATGTGCGCATTGAGCTCACAATTTTTTTTTTTACAATTCATGGGATACAAATCATTTTACCGACTTCAATTATGTTAACTGAATTGTACATATATTTTTTTACTAATATGTCCCTTTTTCATTTGCATGTCCTTCAAGTTCCCCTTGTAGTCAGATGTTTCCAGATGTTTTCTATTCTATACATTGAAGACTTTATACATTACCCGGAACACATACAGCAAATGAGGCTGACATTGACAGTGACCTCTCTGTGTGTGTTGGAATAGATCACTGCAATAAAGACACCAACTGACATCAATGCTATTGTATGCCGTGTGCATTAATTAAAATGCACACTAAGTGGACCTGTCTCAGGGGACGTGCCATAATGGCGCAAACAATGCATCTGATGTATGTAATTGTCTCAAAATCCTTCCATTAATCCTTGATTAAGCCAGCATCTGCTTGGCACCCCAATCCCCAACTCCCCGACTATGCGTGTGTGTGTGTGTGTGTGTGTGTGTGTGTGTGTGTGTGTGTGTGTGTGTGTGTGTGTGTGTGTGTGTGTGTGTGTGTGTGTGTGTGTGTGTGTCTCCATCCGCTAACCTTCAGTAAATGCTTCCCTCCTTGAGGCACCCCCTCCACACCTCATCTCACCATCCTACCCATGGATTTGTTACCTGCTTATAGAGAAGGGCGGGCGGGCGGGCGGGCGCGGGGCCACCCCTGTAGATCAGCTGAGTGCTGTGCCCTGCGGCACCATCTGTCTGTGCCAAGCACCACTCCAGGGCTCTGTCGGCACATCTGTTGAGGAGAGCAGCTTAACTGACAAGTTATTTTAAAGGTAGACACCCCCTCCTCCCAACTCCCGACATGCACAGACACCAACACACATGCACGCACAGACACACAGACACCAACACACATGCACGCACAGACACACAGACACCAACACACATGCACGCACAGACACACAGACACCAACACACATGCACGCACAGACACACAGACACCAACACACATGCACGCACAGACACACAGACACCAACACACATGCACGCACAGACACACAGACACCAACACACATGCACGCACACACACACAGACACCAACACACACACATGTACGCACAGACACAAAGACACACACACACACACATCTATACGTTCCCTACCCCCGCAGCCCATCTTTTTACCCCAGGCAAAATATGTAAGTGTATCTGTCTGTGTATGGTGTGTGTGATTTTCCCCCTTGTGAAGAGGTTGTCTGCCTTTCAAGCATTCCTCTTTTCCACTTGTGAGCTAACATCTTCAAATGGAATCCCTTTACACATGCACAGAGCCCGCTCTCTAATTTGCCATTATTGGTGTTGTTCTATTATAAACCATAAGAGATTAAACAATATGGAAATAATCATAAAAAATAACCTCATCCAAGAAAGTTCTCTCTCTCTCTCAAATCTTCTTTCAATAAGTCTGGGCAGATTCCAGAGGAATTAAACTTTTAAAAAATGGGCCTAATGTTGCACTCTCGGATATTGAAACCAGAGGTCATAAACTATAAAGCTATTATTATTTTCCCTCCATCTCTCCTCCTCTGTACCAATGACTGGAATCCTGCGTTTAGTTTGTGGTCTAAATGAATGTCGTCTGGATAAAGTTTTACATTTGAAAAGAAATTGCCTTCAGATGTTGGCCTGCTGCAATTGGATAGGGGTGGACGGGTGAACGGATCATGCGTGGTAATGTTAGGCCAGACAGTAGACCGCTCCTCCCTCTCCTTTCTCTCTCTCTGGTCTGAAGGGAGGGACACACTTGGCCAGCAGAGGAGACGTTTTGCCTAGCTACCTAGACTCCTTGCTTCGGCCAAACGCTATGCCATGCCCACGGACGTTAGTTTCTTCTCTGCAATGAGTCTGGATCTGAGTACATACCTGACCCTTCATCAAAGCCGAACACATTCGGGGCCGTCTGATTGGTCCAGAAACCGATGGGTTGGGCCAGAGCCAGAACACACGTGGGTAAACCGTCATTGGTTTTGATACTCTGATTGGTTAGACGATCCAATCGCTAATGACTTTGATTTGTACTACTGTACGCCTCGCGTCACCACAAACTACTTCAATGACGGCAGTCTCAGACTAAAGTATGTAGTGAACAACAGAGCAGCGGAAGAATAGTGTGAGTCGTCAGACTAGGAGACGTTAGCCTCATGTCACTATGGCTGTGCTACAGACTGTCTGAACTGAAGCCCTCCAGCTAGAAGGATGGTTTGTCCTTTTTTCCTCTTCCTTCGCCATACTTTATATGACAGCTAGACATTAAGCAGATGCTGGGGAAATGAGATGTTAGATGTCATCGCTACAGACCTTGGTTTTATTTTAATGACTCACCCTAGTCAGACATGTCATGTTGAATTTCCTTCTATTTGGGAACCCAGTGTTTTTGTAAAACTGTCTTTTTAAGAATATTTGTCGGGAAAAAATGCAATGTTTTTCCAGGTTTTTCCTGGGTTAGGAACAGAGGTAAAATTATCTGAGGTCTGGATTTATTTAAACTGCATTCCACCATGATCCCTTGAACGTGTTTGCGTGATTCGCTAGTGTGGCTGGTCATCATTTTGCTGTTAATGTAGGAATTTTAAACCAATTAACCTGATTTAGATTGAGGTTTTAACCTAAAGAATGTTTTTCTGGTATATTGTACCGTTCAGTTCACCCCTAATATATAGTTACAGGTTGGAGTTACAGTTGGGCTTTGTCATTGAGATCTACGGTAGCCTAATGGCCAGGGTACCTGGAGGAAGTGGATGTTTGATTTGAACAGGCCTTTGGTGTGTCTGTCTGGAGCAGCCTGTCTGACTGGACAGTATCTCTGCTTTCTGTCTCCAAGATGGATGGCCAGTGTCCTTTTGCCAACAATGAGAAAATCTCTCTTCATTCTGTTCTCTCGCTCTTATTTTCTCTCACTTTCTCTCTGTCGGAGGTGAAAGTATTATCATAATAATCAGACATTCCATTTAGCAATCCACTCTCTCAAACTCATTTGTAAGTCTGTCCAGTTGGCCCAGTCTGCTCCGGTGCTCTATGTGTTGTAAACCCTGAGCTCATCAGTCTCCCCTTACTACCAGGGTGGATTTGCTATTTACTGTTCCTCAGCTCACAGTGGTGGTACTAGGACAGGGACTGGCTGGCAGGCCTTGCATGGGGATGTGAGAATGAGCATGGCACAGGTCCCTGCTTGCCTCATCACCATCACGGCCCCTATGTTACCTGTGAATAACACGCCAGAGTCCAGGCCCGGCACATCGCCATATTGTGGGAGGGAGTTTGAGGAGGGAGGAAGGAGCGGGGAGGAGAGGCACAGGCTCGGCGGGCACGGGCTCAGCCACCTCCATGGCAGGCAGGCCTCCCTTCCCTTCCGCTCTGCTCTGCAGGGAGGAGCGCGGGGCTCCAAGATGGCAATCAAGCCTTGATTTGCCAACACATTTCTAATGATTAAAATGTAATTAGCACCAGCGAGCGCCTCCTCCCCAGCTAATTTCCATGCACACTGTGACAGGCAGGTGGTTGGCGGCGCCCGGGCCCCAGCAGCAGATGGAAGAGCAGGCAGCGGGAGAGGAAAAAAACATTTTGCCATGCGACTGTTTGCATCAGAAAACCATCAGGACGTGCAGCTTTACTCTGGGAGGGAGAAAAAAAGAAGAGGAGCCCTTGACGGCGGCATATCAAATTGGCACCATCTGAGCTGACCCTGGCAATAGCTGCCATTATTCATGCTGCTATCCCACTAGCTTCCAAGCTGGCAGACAGGCAGGCAGGTGGGCAGACAGACAAACAGGCGAGTTGACGGGCAGACAGTTTCTATTTATCCTTTATTTAAGCAGGGAGTCCCTCAGCTTTAATTCAGTGATCCTGCAGGAAATGTGTCCCAGGCAGATAACTATCCCCAGTCCTCAGCTCCACTAGACCCTTAAAGGAAGCAGATATCAATGGTACTGTCATTAATTCTAGGGTCATGGACAGTGACCAGCAGCACCTCGTGATAGTACCAGACATGGGGATGGCATCCATCCAGCCATATTGAAGAAGTTGACATTTGAGCGAATATTAGGTCAGGCTATTGTGACATGTCTCTCTGAATGGTTGTTTATATTTATTTGATTGACACAGCATCTGTATACATTTGAGAAACAGTCTATTTGGAACCACATATTCCATGATTCCAGATTATATGCCTAAATTTTATGTTTCTAAGTAGCTACAGTACAGAACATGGCGTGCATCTCTCTCACGCATCTCTGTTTGATGTGGTGGGCATGACTCCTTATGACAATAGTTGTTTCTGTTGGGGAGTTTGGCAGAGCCAGACACAGAAAGACCCTGCTGTTGCTTATGAGAGGATAGCAGAGCGGAGCTAGCTGAATCATTTACCATTGAGGACATCTCTCCTCATGTTCCCTGCCTGTTCCCTGTCTCCTCTGTCTATTGGGTTAATATTATCTCAGCTGGAGTCTGGAGAGGCTTACGGACACAGAATAGTTTTATCCTACTCTGAGTCTGATATAAACAAAAGCCTTGATGCTTGGACACATTATAGGGAAATTTGTAAGTGCACTCAGCCAAAAGGAGGGGGGTGGGGGTCGTGGCGGGGCGGTCGGGGCAATCAGAAGTGCTTCAGATACAGGCCAACATCAACAGCTCTTAGTGCTGAGGGTAATGTTTGACATTCCTCTGTTACTTAACCTAAACACTGAGGTCTGGGGTCTGCGTTGTACAGTATAATGTTGGGGCTGTGTAAATACCACTGGGCCTGGCTAGAGTATCGCTTTCTATGGCTGCTGCCCTCCTTCTCCCCCCGTCTTCCTCAGAGGAGTAATGGTTTCCTTATTGTACATGACTGCATTAAATAACGCAGACTTCCTCAAGCTGCCTCAGCCTGTCTGAGAGCTAAGCTCTAGGTTCTAAATGGCCCCATTGTTGTACTGTAGGTACATATTTTTTACATGTCTGTGTGTTTTACATATTAATGTCTTAGTTTTTCTAGTTTCCCTTTCAAAATAGTTTTTGCAGTTTGTTCTCCTATTTACAGTAGCATACTATACCTACTCATTTCAATGAGCACTCTGATTTAAAACCTTATCAAATCCATCCAACCTCCACATGTGCAACCATAATGGTTCTTTAGTTGAGATATGTCATCCACATAATCTTAGGCTCACAGTGATATTATCTAGCCTAGGCTTCCTGCAGTGCCTCTGTTTTTCAACATGGGACTCAGTAAATGGAAAAGAACTCAGTAGATTTGCCAATGATGGTGCTCTTCTCTCCGAGCCACACTGCATGACTGCATTTTAACGCACCATGATCACTAATCAGTGACTGACGACACCGACTTGTTTTTATGTTACAAGTGTTTGTATCATTTTAGCGTTATTATTATTGGTTGCTTTTCCCTGTGTAGTGCAGTGAGTGTGAGGGAGCGTGGCGTCTTGTGCTTAAAGGACAAACAAATTGCCTGCCCTTGCCTGTCAGTCTTGATCTCTGGCTTTCTTGCTTTGCTCATTATAAAGGTATTTCCATTTTATTGAGTTCTCATTTTTTCTTCTCCCACTCCCTTTATAGTGCAGAGAAATTTGCATATCTCTATCCTCGGGGAAAAAAAAGTAATGACAGCAATTGATTTGTATTTTCTCTTCCCCCTCTAGCTGTGTGAGTGTCTCGTGTAGTGGCACCTGCAGAAGCGACAGGCATGGGGATGAGAAGCGAAAGAGAGCAGTTGATTAAATCATCATCAAGTCGTACCGCTAGAAAGTCAATTCTGCTCGCCGTCTACAATGATATCCTTTTATCTTAAAGTAATGAGCTATGGCACTTTTGCATCGGGTAATACGATGACTTCTATTAGCATGTTCCATTTGCTTCATAAGCAAGGGCAAGTAATTCCAGTCCTCTTCTATCTCGACAATCAAAGCAATTGGCTGCACAGGCAGGCAGGGGAAAAAGGGAATGGAATGGGGGAAGAAAAGAAAGAAAGGCTGAGGGTGTTTTTTATGGATCACAACACAGTGGAAAAAATGTATCTCCCCATTATTTGAACTCCTCGCCTGCCTGCTCTGCTTGGTGTGCTCTGCACAGAGACTGCAGAGACTAATGAGTCTTGGGTAACATTACTCTTGTCACAGTATGAAGGCTTAAACACATGGAAGTAGTTCAGACAGTAATACAGGCCCCTTTATTAGTGATGGGGGGGAAAAGTCGATACAGTTACATATCACAATATTATTTTGGACAACATTTTACTGATACTTTGTCTCCAACTAATGGCTAGCTTTAGATAGCGCTAATCGGCTGTACCTGCGCAAAAACTCTGGTATTTTTCATCCTATATCTTCTGTTCCATTTTCTTTTAAATATTGAGCCAACATGTTTTAAGCACTTTTATTTCCATGACTGATGAAAACTTGTTTTTATTATGGCTCCTTCTTGTCTCTCTGCAGCAGACATATAGTGAGCAATATGTTTGGAACATCAAATCACAATAAAATTGCAGTATCGAATTGCAATACATGTACATCAATACAAGTATCGTGATAGTATAGTATCATGGGGTCCCTGGCAATTCCCAGCCCTAATAGATACAGTTACAGTTAGCATGCATCATTTGTAGAACATGCATTGTTGTAGGTAATGACGTACATTAACTTTGTTTATGTTTCCAGCTGACCGGCTATGTGTCACGCTCGTTGAAAAGGTCGGATCAAGGCGCAGCGTGATTTGAGTTCCACATATTTTATTAAAGTGAAACTAAGAAAACAACAAACATACAACGAACGTGAAGTCGTAGTGCTCAACACACTAACACAAAACAATATCCCACAACCCAGGTGGGAACAATGGAGAACTTAAGTATGATCCCCAATTAGAGACAACGAACATCAGCTGCCTCTAATTGGGAACCATACCAAGAGCACTAACATAGAAATGAAAAGACTAGAACACCCCCTAGTCACGCCCTGACCTACAACACCATAGAGAACCAAGGTCTCTCTATGGTCAGGGCGTGACACTATGTAGTCTATATTTGGCTGTTGACTTGTCTCTGTGCACTGTAAATTAATTAACACAGGGGGAAAGAAAGGATTGATGGAGGTAGATAAAGAGGGGGAAAGAGGGTGGGAGGGAGAGAACGGGAGAGAGTGTTAGAGGAGACTGTGTTTATTGCCCCAGTGTGTTTATTGCCCCCCCCCCCCAAAGGTGCGGACTCCGGCCGCAAAACCTGAAACCAAATGGGGAGGGTAGGGGGGCTGTCTTGTGTTGGTGGTGGCTCCGGTGCGGGCTGAACGCCGTGCCTGGACTGGGCATCGGCGCAGAGGAAGGCTCCAGCCTTGGAGCGGTACTGGATGCCGTGCCTGGATTGGGCACCGGCGCAGAGGAGGGCTCTGGCCATGGAGCTGGGTTGGACGTCATGCCTGGACTGGGAACCGGCGCAGAGGAAGGCTCCTGCCATGGAGCGGGACTGGACGCCGTGCCTGGACTATGCACCAGCGCAGAGGAAGGCTCCTGCCATGGAGCGGGACTGGACGCCGTGCCTAGACTGGGCACCGGCGCAGAGGAAGGCTCCTGCCATAGAGCGGGACTGGACACCGTGCCTGGACTGGACACCGTGCCTGGACTGGGCACCGGTGCAGAGGAAGGCTCCGGCCTTGGAGCGGGACTGGACGCCGTGCCTGGACTGGGCACCGGCGCAGAGGAAGGCTCCGGCCTTGGAGTGGGACTGAAGCCGTGCCTGGACTGGGCACCGGCGCAGAGGGAGGCTCCTGCCAGGGAGTGGGACTGGACACCGTGCCTGGACTGGGCATCGGCACAGGTTGCACCGGACTGATGACACGTTCCTCAGGTCGAGTGCGTGGAGCCAGCACAGGATGCTCCGGGCTGGAGGCGCACTGGAGGCCTAGTGCGTGGAGCCAGTACAGATGGCACCGGACTATTGACACGCACTTTAGGGCAAGTGCGGGGAGCTGGCACAGGACGTACCAGACTGGGGAGGCGCACTGGAGGCCTGATGCATGGGGCCGGCACAGGTGGCACCGGACTGGTGACACACACTTCAGGGCGAGTGCGGGGAGCTGGCACAGGATGTACCGGACTGGGGAGGCACACTGGAGGCCTGGTGCATGGAGCCGGCACAGGTGGCACCGGACTGGTGACACGCACTTCAGGGCGAGTGCGGGGAGCTGGCACAGGACGTACCGGACTGGGGAGGCACACTGGAGGCCTGGTACATGGAGCCGGCACAGGTGGCACCGGACTGGTGACACGCACTTCAGGGCGAGTGCGAGGAGCTGGCACAGCACACTTGCCCTAAAGTGCGTGTCAATAGTCCGGTGCCACCTGTACCGGCTCCACGCACTAGGCCTCCAGTGCGCCTCCAGCCCGGAGCGTCCTGTGCTGGCTCCACGCACTCGACCTGAGGAACGTGTCATCAGTCCGGTGCAACCTGTGCCGATGCCCAGTCCAGGCACGGTGTCGAGGACTGGTGACACACACTTCAGGGCGAGTGCGGGGAGCTGGCACAGGATGTACCAGACTGGGGAGGCGCATTGGAGGCCTGGTGCATGGAGCCGGCACAGGTGGCACCGGACTGGTGACACACACTTCAGGGCGAGTGCGGGGAGCTGGCACAGGATGTACCAGACTGGGGAGGCGCACTGGAGGCCTGGTGCGTGGAGCCGGCACAGGTGGCACCGGACTGGTGACACGCACTTCAGGGCGAGTGCGGGGAGCTGGCACAGGACGTACCGGACTGGGGAGTCACACTGGAGGCCTGGTGCATGGAGCCGGCACAGGTGGCACCGGACTGGTGACACGCACTTCAGGGCGAGTGCGAGGAGCTGGCACAGGATGTACCGGACTGGGGAGGCGCACCAGAGGCCTGATGCGTGGAGCCGGCACAGATGGCACCGGACTGGTGACACGCACTTCAGTGCGATTGCGGGGAGCTGGCACAGGACGTACCGGACTGGGGAGGCGCACTGGAGGCCAGATGCGTGAATCCGGCACAGACTTCACCAGTTCACGAATGTTGAGCAGAACACACTTGACCAACATCTCTCTCCTCTCTCCCCCCCCCCCCAACTTCTCCATCGCCTCCCTGACGGTCTCTGGCTTTTCAGGGCGAGTGCGGGGAGCTGGCACAGATGGCACCGGACTGGTGTCACGCTTTTCAGCACTCCTGCACTGCAGCATACTCCTCGCCAAAGTCATTCTCCGATATCCCTCCTCACACTGCTCCATCGACTCCCAGGCGGGCTCTGGCTCTCTCCTTGGCTCGGCCGACCACCCATCGTGCCCCCCCCCCCCCAAACAATCTTGGGGTTTCTGTGGCCGTGGGTCCCGGCGTCGTCGCTATCCTTCCTGATTTCCTGGCGACTCCCGCCAAGGAAGGGTCTCGCATCCTCCCATGATCTCTTCCCAGGTCCAACTCACTTTTCCCTCCGTTGCACGCTGCTTGGTCCTTGTTTGGTGGGATATTCTGTCACGCTCGTAGAAAAGGTCGGACCAAGGCGCAGCGTGATTTGAGTACCACATATTTTATTAAAATGAAACTAAGAAAACAACAAACACACAACGGACGTGAAGAAGTAGTGCTCAACACACTAACACAAAACAATATCCCACAACCCAGGTGGGAACAATGGAGAACTTAAGTATGATCCCCAATTAGAGACAAAGAAACATCAGCTGCCTCTAATTGGGAACCATACCAAGAGCACCAACATAGAAATGAAAAGACTAGAACACCCCCTAGTCACGCCCTGACCTACAACACCATAGAGAACCAAGGGCTCTCTATGGTCAGGGCGTGACACTATGTAGTCTATATTTGGCTGTTGACTTGTCTCTGTGCACTGTGAATTAATTAACACAGGGGGAAAGAAAGGAGTGATGGAGGTAGATAAAGAGGGGGAAAGAGGGTGGGAGGGAGAGAACGGGAGAGAGTGTTAGAGGAGAGTGTTTTCTCAGTGTGTTTATTGCCCCTGCATAATTTATGAGGTGCTGACCATCATGGCAGTTTGCTGGGGGCTGGCCCCTGGGGCCGTGTGGGACAGGCCGGTAAATTGCACGCTGCCCAGCACAGGCCCCTTTCCTTCTTCACTGGTCCAGTTAGCCAGGGGAATACAGAGCCAGAGGCCCAGCCTGCCTTTTACCTTTGAGCTCTGCAGGGAGCAGGGCCCCGGCTCAGCAGAAAGGAAAAAATAGAGAGCACCAGGCTTAGGGAAGTCACCGTGACCTGGCTCCCATGCGCTGTCAGTCAATCACCCCACACTGGGCTGGCACAAGGGTAAACCCTCTGTGTTTTAATCGACACTAGCCCCCACCCCCCCCCGGCTCCACACACCCAGTGCCTTCTTCATTTCCGACTCCAGTGCCTCCCCGTTCCTCGGCCATACTCACAACTTCGAGGGCCGCCGGCCATCCAGCATCCCGCTAATTAGTTGATAAAGAATTAAGTGGACCTTGAAATTGAAATTGGGTAGAAAAACTGAAATCCAACTTTCTTTTCCCAAAAGACACCCTTCCTGTTTCGCTGTTCTCTCCATCTTTCCATCCTGCACCTAAAATAATTGATATGAACAATTTGGAATTTTTAGTTTTGAATGTTAGTCAGACCAACCAGGTGCTTGCGTGAGATATTGTATGGACTGTTTGTTTCATATTCAGGTCCATGTCTAAATAGTATAATGGAGTGGTCTAATGACATTGGCCCAACAGATCCACGGATGACGCTATCGCCATCGCAATGCACACTGCCATATTCCACCTGGACAAGAGGAATACATATGTAAGAATGCTGTTCATTGACTATAGCTCAGCCTTCAACACAATAGAGCCATCCAAGCTCATCACTAAGCTCGGGGCCTTGGGTCTGAACCCCGCCATGTGCAACTGGTTCCTGGACTTTCTGATGGGCCGTCACCAGGTGTTGAAGGTAGACAACAACACCTCTGCCACGCTGATCCTCAACACAGGGGCCCCACAGGGGTGCATGCTTATCCCCCTTCTGCACACTGCCTTCCCTCCAGGAAATCTACAACACCTGGTTTCACAGGAAGGCCAAGAAGAACATCAAAGACCTCAGCCAACTGAACCACGGCCTGTTCACCCCTCTACCATCCAGAAGGCGGAAACAGTACAAGTGCATTCAAGCTGGGACTGATAGACTGAAAAACAGCTTCTATCTCCAGGCCATCAGTCTTTTAAATAGTCACCACTAGCCGGCCTCTGCCCAGTACCCTCCCAGTACCCAGTACTCTACCCTGTACCTTAGAAACTGCTGCCCTATGTACATAGTCATTGAACACGGGTCACTTTAATAATGTTTACATACTGTCTTACCCACTTCATATGTATATACTGTATTCTAGTGGTGGCTCATCCTATAATACTGCTGTAAACACCTTTTTCTATTGATATACTGCCCATACTGTCTATACACCATGATATATATATATATATATATACAGTACCAGTCAAAAGTTTGGACACCCTTACTCATTCAAGGGTTTTTCTTTATTTGTACTATTTTCTACATGGTTGAATAATAGTGAAGACATCAAAACTATTACATAACACATGTTGAATAATGTAGTAATCAAAAAAAGTTTTAAACCAATCAAAATATATTTTATATTTGAGATTCTTCAAAGTAGCCACCCTTTGCCTTGATAACAGCTTTGCACATTCTTGCCATTCTCTCAACCAGCTTCATGATGTAGTCACCTGGAATACATTTCAATTAACAGGTGTGCCTTGTTAAAAGTTAATTTGTGGAATATCTTTCATTCATAATGCGTTTGAGCCAATCAGTTGTGTTATGACAAGGTAGGGGTGGTATACAGAAGATAGCCCTATTTGGTAAAAGACCAAATCCATATTATGGCAATAACAGCTCAAATAAGCAAAGAGAAACGACAGTCTATAATTGCTTTAAGACATGTGTCACGGCTGTCGAAAGGAGCAGACCAAAGTGCAGCGTGGTTGTAGTTCCACATTTTATTAAATCCGTGAAACTTTGCAATACATAAATAACTGAATCGACAAAACAACAAACCGTGACAGAGAGAAACAAACACTACTCAAAATATAATAACCCACAAAACCCAGGAAGAAAACCCCCTACTTAAATATGATCTCCAATTAGAGACAACAAGGACCAGCTGCCTCCAATTGGAGATCAACCCCCCCAAAAAAACATAGAAATTAAAAAACTAGAACTTAAACATAGAAATAGAAAACATAGACAAACCACCCAAAACACCCCCTGTCACGCCCTGACCTACTCTACTATAGAAAATGACATCTTACTAGGCTCAGGACGTGACAACATGAAGGTCAGTCAATCTGGAAAATGTCAAGAACTTTGAAAGCTTCTTCAAATGCAGTCGCAAAAAACGATCAAGAGCTATGATGAAACTGGCTCTCATGAGGACCACCACCACAGGAATGGAAGACCCAGAGTTACCTCTGCTGCAGAGGATAAGTTCATCAGAGTTACCAGCCTCAGAAATTGCAGCCCAAATAAATGCTTCTCAGAGTTCAAGTAACAGAAACATCTCAATTTCAACTGTTCAGAGGAGACTGCGTGAATCAGGCCTTCATGGTCGAATTGTTGCAAAGAACCCACTACTAAAGGACACCAATAAGAAGAAGATACTTTCTTGGGCCAAGAAACACGAGCAATGGACATTAGACCGGCGGAAGTCCAAATTTGACGTTTTTGGATCCAACCGCCTTGTTTTTGTGAGACGCAGCGTAGGTGAACGGATGATCTCCGCATGTGTGGTTCCCACCGTGAAGCATGGAGGAGGAGGTTTGATGGTGTGGTGGTGATTTGCTGGTGACACTGTCCCCATCCAACCTGACAGAGCTTGAGAGGATCTGCAGAGAAGAATGAGAGAAACTCCCCAAATACAGGTGTGCCAAGCTTGTAGCATCATACCCAAGAAGAGGCAGTAATCGCTACCAAATGTGCTTCAACAATGTACTGATTAAAGGGTCTGAATACTTATGTAAATGTGATATTTCCGGTTTTTATTTGTAATAAATTTGCTACAATTTCTAAAAACCTGTTTTGCTTTGTCATTATGGGGTATTGTGTGAAGATTGATGAGGGGGAAAAACTATTTAATCCATTTTAGAATAAGGCTGTAATGTAACAAAATGTGGAAAAAGTCAAGGGGTCTGAATACTTTCTGAATGCACTGTATATTTACACTGTACATACAGTTGAAGTCGGAAGTTTACATACACCTTATTCAAATACATTTAAACTCAGTTTTTCACAATTCCTGACATTTAATCCTCGTAAAAATTCCCTGTCTTAGGTCAGTTAGGATCACCACTTTATTTTAAGAATGTGAAATGTCAGAATAATAGTAGAGAGAATGATTTATTTCAGCTTTTATTTCTTTCATCACATTCCCTGTGGGTCAGAAGTTTACATACACTCAATTAGTATTTGGTAGCATTGCCTTTAAATTGTTAAACTTGGATCAAACGTTTTGGGTAGCCTTCCAGAAGCTTCCCACAATAAGTTGGGTGAATTTTGGCCCATTCCTCCTGACAGAGCTGATGTAACTGAGTCAGGTTTGTAGGCCTCCTTGCTCACACACGTTTGTTTCAGTTCTGCCCACAAATTTTCTATGGGATTGAGGTCAGGGCTTTGTGATGGCCACTCCAATACCTTGACTTTGTTGTCCTTAAGTCATTTTGCCACAACTTTGTAAGTATGCTTGTGGTCCATTTGAAAGACCCATTTGCGACCGCACTTTAACTTCCTCATGATGACATCTATTTTGTGAAGTGCTCCAGTCCCTCCTGCAGCAAAGCACCCCCAAAACATGATGCTGCCACTCCAGTGCTTCACGGTTGGGATGGTGTTCTTCGGCTTGCAAGCCTCCCCTTTTTTCCTCCAAACATAACGATGGTCATTATGGCCAAACAGTTCTATTTTTGTTTCATCAGACCAAAGGACATTTCTCCAAAAAGTACAATCTTCGTTTCAATTTGCAGTTGCAAACCGGAGTCTGGCTTTTTTATGGCGGTTTTGGAGCAGTGGCTTCTTCCTTGCTGAGCGGCCTTTCAGGTTATGTCGATATAGGACTCGTTTTACTGTGGATATAGATACTTTTGTACCTGTTTCCCCCAGCATCTTCACAAGGTCATTTGCTGTTGTTCTGGGATTGATTTGCACTTTTCGCACCAAAGTACGTTCATCTCTAGGAGACAGAACGCATCTCCTTCCTGAGCGGTATGATGGCTGCGTGGTCCCATGGTGTTTATACTTCCATACTATTGTTTGTACAGATGAGCGTGGTACCTTCAGTCATTTGGAAATTGCTCCCAAGGATGAACTTGACTTGCGGAGGTCTACAATGTTTTTACGGAGGTCTTGGCTGATTTCTTTTGATTTTCCCATGATGTCAAACAAAGAGGCACTGAGTTTGAAGGCAGGCCTTGAAATACATCCACAGGTACACCTCCAATTGACTCAAATGATGTCAATTAGCCTATCAGAAGCTTCTAAAGCCATGACATAATTTTCTGGAATTGTCCAAGCTGTTTAAAGGCACAGTCAACTTAGTGTATGTTAACTTCTGACCCACTGGAATTGTGATACAGTGAATTATAAGTGAAATAATCTGCCTGTATACAATTGTTGGAAAAATTACTTGTGTCATGCACAAAGTAGATGTTCTAACCGACTTGCCAAAACTGTAGTTTGTTAACAAGAAAGTTGTGGAGTGGTTGAAAAACAAGTTTTAATGACTCCAACCTAAGGATATGTAAACTTCTGACTTCAACTGTACAGTGCCTTCAGAAAGTATTCTCACCCCTTTACTTTTTCTAAATTTTGTTGTGTTACAGCCTGAATTTAAAATGGATTTAAATGAGATTTTGTGTCACTGATCAACACACAATACTGTCAAAGTGGAATTTTGTTTGTCCATTTTTTTTTTTATTAATACAAAATTTAAAGCTGAAATGTCTTCAATCAATAAGTATTCAACCCCTTTGTTATGGCAAGACTAAATAAGTTCAGGAGTAAACATGTGCTTAACAAATCGCGTAATAAATTGCATGGAAGTTGCATGTTAAGAATAGTGGTTAACATGATTTTCGATTGACTACCCCATCTCTGCACCCCGCACATACAATTATCTGTAAGGTCCCTCAATCGTGAATTTCAAGCACAGTATTCCAAAACATGCATCTTGTTTGCGACAAGGCACTAAAGTAAAACTGCAAAAGAATTGGGGAAGAAATTAACTTTTTTGTCCTGAATACAGATATGTTTGGGGCATATCCAACACAACACATCACTGAGTACCACTCTTCATATTTTCAAGCATGGTGGTGGCTGCATCATATTATGGATATGCTTGTCATCTGCAAGGACTAGGGAGTTTTTTGTGATAAAAAGAAAAGGAATACAGCTATAAGCATCCTAGAAGAAAACCTGGTTCAGTCTGCTTTCACCTTTCAGCAGGATGAATTCACCTTTCAGCAGGACAATAACCTAAAACACAAGGCCAAATCTGGGGCGGTAGGTAGCCTAGTGGTTAGAGCATTGGGCCAATAACCGAAAGGTTGCTAGATTGAGTCCCCGAGCTGACAAGGTAAAAATCTGTCGTTCTGCCCCTGAACAAGGCAGTTTACCCACTATTCCTAGGATGTCATTGTAAATAAGAATTTGTTCTTATCTGACTTGCCTAGTAAAATAAAGGTTAAATAAAAAATTAAAATAAATACATCTACACTGGAGTTGCTTACCAAGATGACATTGAATGTTCCTGAGTGGCCTAGTTACAGTTTTTACTGAATTGGCTTGGAAATCTATGGCAAGACGTGAAAATGACTGTCTAGTACTGATCAACAATCAAGATCTTGAACAACTGTAAAAAGAATAATGGGCAAATATTGCACAATCCAGGTGTGTAAAGCTCTTAGACATTCCCAAAAAGACAGCTGTAATGGCTGCCAAAGGTGCTTCTACAAAGTATTCACTCAGTGGTGTGAATACTTACGTAAATTAGATATTTCTGTATTTCTTTCTCAATAAATTACCAAAAATGTCTAAAAACTTGTTTTCACTTTGTCTTTAATGGGGTAACGTGTATAGATCTGTGAATATATTTGTTTTATTCCATTTGGAATTCAGGCTGTAACACAATACAATTTGGAAGAAGTCAAGGTGTATGGATACTTTTTGAAGGCACTGTATATATTTATATTCCAGACTCTGACATTGTTCATTCTGATATTTCTTAATTTACATTTTTATATTTTGGGGATTTGTGTTTATTTTGTTGTGTTACTAGGTATTACTGCACTGTTGGAGCTAGAAGCACAAGCATTTCACTGCACCTGCGTAACATCTGTAAATATATGTACACAACCAATAAAATATGATTTGAATATGATGGAAATACTCATCTGTACTCAGTTCTCCATTAAAGACCTGATAAAATGTGTCGCGTGACGAGGTAAATTAGATTCTGTACACTCACATTTAAATTAAAGCAAATAAAAAGGAGGGCAAATTACAGGGTATATGCCGAGTTATTCTAACCATGTTTCTGTGTTCTCTTACAGTGTGACAGTGAGAGCGACCAGGAAGACAAGGTAAGACTCCATCTTAGTGTTTACCTTTCTCTACCAAGACATTCCTTTCTTCTTGCAATGCAGATCTTTTTCATGTATCTTTCATCAATGTGGTTTCAATGAGGATCAAATATTAGACTTTATTTAAGTGTACATTTCTATTTAATTAGAATTAAACATCTAGTTAATAACTGTGAGAGAGGCCTAATTAGCTGCACATTAATTATAAATGACTAAATGATGTGCGAAATCTAAATTGAACTGTTATGGCTTTAGATTACAGTTAAGTGGAGCTGCTATGGCTGTGTGGGTTTCCATTAGGGTTTATACAGTATTTTCTCAAATCGTTTCTCACAGAAGCATTGTGTTTACAAGACATAAACAATGTGCATCACTGTCTTCACCTGTAGTATAATAGTAAAATAATAGTATAAAAAGTGTAATTCTTTAGTTCATATTCTTGAATTATTCTAAGTATTATTAGTCTCTCATCATACTGTATCGGAGTCTCTTATCTTAAACAGACTGCATTTTAATGCAACTTGGTCCAAAACCATGTGGCTCAGACTGGTCTGTCTGCTGCAAAGTTGGACCTTTGCCAGTGGTCTGAACATATTCACAGATAGTAGTCTCAGATCCTTCTGAGCAGCCATATTTCCCAGGAACAGTAAACTTGCAACTGTAAATCCAGCAAAAGTGTGATGATTTAGAATACCATTTGTTGTTTGTTGTTTTGTTTAGTCGCTTCTGTAAATTGAGTCATTACTCAGTGCCGTCAATTCAAATTATCCTGCCGCCGTGACAATTCCTTTTGTTTCAGCAACACGTCGTAGCCTGTAATTCCCTTAGTGATTTTATTCATTCATCCCGGATCATGTTACAGTGGTGATGAACAGAGCTGAGCGCCATGATGTACCTTTCTGTCATTGATTCATTGTGTATTAAAATAACAGAGGAGTGAATGAGTAAATAGGGGGGCTCTGACTGCCACGGTTCTCCTCTGTTACGGAGTAATTCAAGCTCAAGCTCCTCAGCATCATCCTCGTTACCCTGTAGTCACCACAGTCACTATTTGTCCCTGCCAGGCATCAGCCTCGTTACCCTGTAGTCACCACAGTCACTATTTGTCCCTGCCAGGCATCAGCCTCGTTACCCTGTAGTCACCACAGTCACTATCTGTCCCTGCCAGGCATCAGCCTCGTTACCCTGTAGTCACCACAGTCACTATCTGTCCCTGCCAGGCATCAGCCTCGTTACCCTGTAGTCACCACAGTCACTATCTGTCCCTGCCAGGCATCAGCCTCGTTACCCTGTAGTCACCACAGTCACTATCTGTTCCTGCCAGGCATCATCCTCGTTACCCTGTAGTCACCACAGTCACTATCTGTCCCTGCCAGGCATCAGCCTCGTTACCCTGTAGTCACCACAGTCACTATCTGTCCCTGCCAGGCATCAGCCTCGTTACCCTGTAGTCACCACAGTCACTATCTGTCCCTGCCAGGCATCATCCTCGTTACCCTGTAGTCACCACAGTCACTATCTGTCCCTGCCAGGCATCAGCCTCGTTACCCTGTAGTCACCACAGTCACTATCTGTCCCTGCCAGGCATCAGCCTCGTTACCCTGTAGTCACCACAGTCACTATCTGTCCCTGCCAGGCATCATCCTCGTTACCCTGTAGTCACCACAGTCACTATCTGTCCCTGCCAGGCATCAGCCTCGTTACCCTGTAGTCACCACAGTCACTATCTGTCCCTGCCAGGCATCAGCCTCGTTACCCTGTAGTCACCACAGTCACTATCTGTCCCTGCCAGGCATCATCCTCGTTACCCTGTAGTCACCACAGTCACTATCTGTCCCTGCCAGGCATCATCCTCGTTACCCTGTAGTCACCACAGTCACTATCTGTCCCTGCCAGGCATCAGCCTCGTTACCCTGTAGTCACCACAGTCACTATCTGTCCCTGCCAGGCATCATCCTCGTTACCCTGTAGTCACCACAGTCACTATCTGTCCCTGCCAGGCATCAGCCTCGTTACCCTGTAGTCACCACAGTCACTATCTGTCCCTGCCAGGCATCATCCTCGTTACCCTGTAGTCACCACAGTCACTATTTGTCCCTGCCAGGCATCAGCCTCGTTACCCTGTAGTCACCACAGTCACTATCTGTCCCTGCCAGGCATCAGCCTCGTTACCCTGTAGTCACCACAGTCACTATCTGTCCCTGCCAGGCATCATCCTCGTTACCCTGTAGTCACCACAGTCACTATTTGTCCCTGCCAGGCATCATCCTCGTTACCCTGTAGTCACCACAGTCACTATCTGTCCCTGCCAGGCATCATCCTCGTTACCCTGTAGTCACCACAGTCACTATCTGTCCCTGCCAGGCATCAGCCTCGTTACCCTGTAGTCACCACAGTCACTATCTGTCCCTGCCAGGCATCAGCCTCGTTACCCTGTAGTCACCACAGTCACTATCTGTCCCTGCCAGGCATCATCCTCGTTACCCTGTAGTCACCACAGTCACTATCTGTCCCTGCCAGGCATCAGCCTCGTTACCCTGTAGTCACCACAGTCACTATCTGTCCCTGCCAGGCATCATCCTCGTTACCCTGTAGTCACCACAGTCACTATCTGTCCCTGCCAGGCATCATCCTCGTTACCCTGTAGTCACCACAGTCACTATCTGTCCCTGCCAGGCATCAGCCTCGTTACCCTGTAGTCACCACAGTCACTATCTGTCCCTGCCAGGCATCATCCTCGTTACCCTGTAGTCACCACAGTCACTATCTGTCCCTGCCAGGCATCATCCTCGTTACCCTGTAGTCACCACAGTCACTATCTGTCCCTGCCAGGCATCATCCTCGTTACCCTGTAGTCACCACAGTCACTATCTGTCCCTGCCAGGCATCAGCCTCGTTACCCTGTAGTCACCACAGTCACTATCTGTCCCTGCCAGGCATCAGCCTCGTTACCCTGTAGTCACCACAGTCACTATCTGTCCCTGCCAGGCATCATCCTCGTTACCCTGTAGTCACCACAGTCACTATCTGTCCCTGCCAGGCATCATCCTCGTTACCCTGTAGTCACCACAGTCACTATCTGTCCCTGCCAGGCATCAGCCTCGTTACCCTGTAGTCACCACAGTCACTATCTGTCCCTGCCAGGCATCAGCCTCGTTACCCTGTAGTCACCACAGTCACTATCTGTCCCTGCCAGGCATCAGCCTCGTTACCCTGTAGTCACCACAGTCACTATCTGTCCCTGCCAGGCATCAGCCTCGTTACCCTGTAGTCACCACAGTCACTATCTGTCCCTGCCAGGCATCAGCCTCGTTACCCTGTAGTCACCACAGTCACTATCTGTCCCTGCCAGGCATCATCCTCGTTACCCTGTAGTCACCACAGTCACTATCTGTCCCTGCCAGGCATCAGCCTCGTTACCCTGTAGTCACCACAGTCACTATCTGTCCCTGCCAGGCATCATCCTCGTTACCCTGTAGTCACCACAGTCACTATCTGTCCCTGCCAGGCATCAGCCTCGTTACACTGTAGTCACCACAGTCACTATCTGTCCCTGCCAGGCATCAGCCTCGCTCTCTTTCTTTCTCTCGCTCCCTCTCTCCAGCCACCACCAGGATCATTTGAATTCTGTGGATGTGTTCTACTTTAGAACACGGCTGTGGAGAGGAAGGGGGAGGGGCACAGTCGTTTTAAAGGGTCAAATGTATTCAGATGAGGACAAACGTGGCTTATTTCGTTTTCTTCAGAATCAGGAAATGGAAAAAGTGTTCCCAGGAGAAATCCCGTTCTGCCTGGTGTAGAGAGGCCTCTGCTGTGCTGACAGGAGCCGCAGGGGCTCTGATAAGAGCCAGCTTTTCGCCTCTCTCTTATTGTGTGTGTGTGTGTGTGTGTGTGTGTGTGTGTGTGTGTGTGTTCTTTTAATACATCCAGTCAACGCTGTCAGAAGACATGGATGTTCTCCTGGGTGCTCTTTACAAAGTGACCTGTTGGATGGGATTCCTCTAACATGACATGATAATGGTGTGTTGGCTGACAGATAGAAACCAGGGTCCTCACACACACATGCATGGATACACACATACACACACACACTTGTCCATTATTAGCCCAATCTATCGGTCATTCCCTTTCTTCTCTATGACAGTGTCTCACATGCAGAGTTTTTTTTAGAGTTAAGACATTGATAGGGACAGGGTGTTCTCATCCTACTGTCACTTGAATAGATAATATTACTATTCCATGATTACTGTAACTGTTAGAATGTTAAAGAAGTGTCTGTGATTCTGTGTCTGGTCTTAGGCTGAAGGAGATGGTACACTGTCTATAGCACTGTCACGTCTCTTTGTCCCTGTAATAGTGACTGATGGCCCATCTCATTGTTGCCCAGAGTTTTCTTGAATGATATGTTCTGTCCTCTTTCATCAGGCAGAGTGGGATGGTCCATCTCAGCTCAGGGCCTGCACCCGGGGTCCGTCCAGGGACTGCCGGTGGTTGATGAATTGGTGTCGGTATATGGCAGGGATCATCAACTAGATTCAGCCGCGGGTCGACTTATTCTTGAGCGGATGGTTGGGAGGCCGGAACACAATTCAAAATAATTTGTAGACTACAAATTGACTGCAAAAAGCCCAAACAGATATAATGTTTGACTAAAACATAATCATTTCAAACCTTGCTTACAAGCGTATACGATCATGTGTGTCTCTCTATTACGTGTGGGAATACTTGGGAACAGATTTCCTAAGTTTAAATCACTTGGAGCTGATCTCCTGGTGTTTTTACAGTCTTTTACGTCCTACAATGAAAATACCCCCCAATTTTTTTGTTGTTGAAATTATGTATTTTGGGCTCAGAAAACTTGGGGGGCAAAATAAAACCAAATTCGCTCCGCGGTCCGCAAGTTGGGGAAGCCTGGTATATCGGATACAAGTGAGAGAGGAAAAGCTAATCCCAATGAGTCTCTTCTCAAAGCTTTGGCCTGCCTGGATGTTCCAATCCTGGCTCTGGCTGCAAAGTGTGCTTGGCCCCGATTCCAGGTTCCATTCTGGAAAAGCTAGTCAGTCATTGATTGTGTTCCGGCTCTCTTTCACTTCCCAGGCTAGGCAGCCCGGGGATTCGGGCTCGAATCTGATCCAGGATCAGGTGGTTCTTTTTATTATTGCTAACAGGTAGGACTGGGCTGTTCATTTGGAGCAGCTTGAGTCCCATTATTACAGCAGGATTACAGGCAGGAGTAGAGGATAGGAGAGGAGTTGCAGAGAGAGAGAGGGGGAAGGATTCCATAGCCTAAAGGTGCCTTTGATGTGGGCCGCCAATATCCAATAACATTCCCCGTTTCATGGCGCAGTTAACGCCAACAGGTTTTTCACCATCTGAGAGCGTTTAAAGGCTGATGAGGCTAAAGTGAATGTAAAATGGGCTCAGTCTTAAACTTTAATGTGCACGTGTTTATGTGCCCAGAACATCTTTCAGTGATTTAAGAAAAATATCCTGTGCTGCTCCTTGGGCGTGTGGACACAGCGCATAGTTGCGTAAGCTTCAATTCCCTCAAATATATAGCTTTTATTTAAAAAAAAATGTTTTTCATGAGAAATCTTTTGAAGCATTAGTTATAAGATGGAAATGACTGTTCCATGGAAATGACATAGTCACGAGCACCAGCCACTCTATCCAGACCAGACTAGCTAAATGCTTAAGTGGTTTTGCTGGTAAGTGGCACCTTAAACTGCCAGTCAAATTATTTGCAAAGATATCTGGTGGTGTTCTAGTGCTTTTTACTAGACTAGAGCGTCAGCCCCCAGCCCTGAGTGTCTGAAGACTACTTAGGCCTTTTATGAAGATGGCGAGTCCTCTCTCTTATCATTCAACAGTCTTTTTATTCCACCTGGCGCAGAGCCTCTTTACCTAGACCACACCTTCACTAAGTGTGTATTTATTCACCATCAGTCTATCAGCGTTTGGCCACTAAGCAGTAAATGCCATTTTGAAAGCGGTTTGTGTCTTATTAATGACCTGGCATGGAAAAGTGGTGTAATTTGCCATAGTTGGCTCTTATTGGAGGCAAGGGGAGGCTGTAAGTGGGTGCTTTAGTGGAGCCGCCATGGAGAGGACCTGTTTGTCCTTGACATCAAATAAAGATCTGAGCTGGTAATATATTTGCTGTTTCTCTTTTTTTATTGTATTGCAGTGTTTGCCCTCAGGCAATTACAGCAGAAGTGTTGAGTTTCTCAATCATTCAACGAACAAACGGTGCTGTATATAAAAACATTTTATCTTCTCTCCTTCCCCCCCTACTGCTGGGGAGCTGGATGAGTAATAAAACGCAGAGAGCGACTTGTCACTGTTAAAAGATTGTGTTTTGCCCCTCCAAAGGAAGAGTATAGTGTTTACAGGCTTGAGTGGGTGCTCGCTAGGCCGAGGCTGAGGCTGATTGCTCTAGAGTACCCTGTCAGCTCGTGATTTGTCATGTACTCTATCATCCTTGTCACTCCGCAGAGCGTTGTCATAGGTAACGAATTTGTACCCCCCCACACTCCCTCTCCCCCTTCTCCCATATTTGTACCCAGTCCATGTAGGAAATTTGTATTTACTTTGTGGGAGTGTAATTTGTTCCTCATGGATAATATGACCCTTAGCGGAGTCGGATCATGGGTTAGTTGAAGTGATATTTTCCGGTAATGGTAGTCGTACATCATGGCTGTCAGGCCGGGTTAGGAGGCGAGCACATTATAGCTCCATTTTAGCACTGCAGGCATCTGGGATTATTTTCCATAACCAAGTATGACATGACCGCTTTGCGGAGTGCATTACATTTTTACTAGATTTTTCTCCTCCCTCTGCAACTTCTGTGACTTTTCCCCAGGACCAGGAGGGAGGAGGGGGCTCAGAGCTGCCACTGTGATGGATACCCTGGAGTTCCAGCAGCCCCTGCCCAGGTTAACCAATGTCACAGACCTACACAGGTCCCCTCCATCCCACTATGGACAAATCCACACTCCCTCCGAGACTGACCACAGCAGCCTGCTCCCTAGCCCACACACAAACCCACACACGCAACACACTAAGCAACACAGAGAAAAAGATAAAGGGAACGAGGGAGAGGGAAAGAGCAGGCTTTTTTTTCAATAACAAAAAGCTATGAAATGAGTTACCATGGATGTGAGGAATATAAAAATGATTGTGTCTTGACATTTGTCCCTCTGAGCAATTTTCGCTTAAGACGGTGAATCAGAAAAACAGCCCTGACAGATAGAGAACGTTCAGACAGCAACACCTCTTCCTCCCTCCTTCCTCCCTCCCTCCTTCCATCCCTATTTCATCCAATCTTCACTTTCACGGACAGAAATTGTCCTCAGACATGGCAGAGAAGACAATGAAACAGCGGTTAATGCAAACAATTTTTTTTGTCCCTCCCAGGCAAGGTCAGCAGTGTAAATGCCACCTCTTGCCATTGACAAATGGTCGCACCCCTGTCTGGTAATCAGCCAGGTCCCAGAGGTGGGCAAGCAGGCGGAGCTCATTAGCGCGGCTCCAATTAATATTAAGACCCTAGTCCTTTTCCGAGCGCTGCACTGACAGCAGGCCAGGGGCGAGGGGAGGAGAGGGGAGGAGAGGGGAGGAGAGGGGAGGGGGTTAGATGGATGGATGGATGGGGATGGACTGACGCTGGCTGGTTGACGGATAGCCAGGTCAGCATGCTCCCTCTCTCCACACAGTCCCAGCAGGCAGACACACACCCAGCTGTACATAATGACAAAGCAGAGCATTGGGCCATGAGAGGGAAGGTCAGCATGCCCTTAGGAGAGTGTTACCCTTCTCCCACTGACAGGCTGATAATTAAACACAACCAGCGTAGTCTATTTTATTAACTAGTTGCATGGTGATGACATGAGGCTAAATATCAGAGCAGTAAAAATGTTGTTTTTTTTTGCAATTTTTTTTCCTTGTAGGGATTTGGCCCATTTTAGTAGTTAATATAACACTAGCATGTAAGGGTATTTTTATGTTCACTTAGCATTCCAGTATATTGTGGGCAGCTCCTCCACAGGTATGTTTCTATGACCCTGCACAGATCTGTGTAACACTGGGGTGGTAGCTGTTGAATCTCTAGCCATTGTCTCTCTTTGGTCACTGAATGACCTTGTGCGCCCTGGCCAAAAGTAGTGCGCTATATACGGAATAGGGTGCCATTTTAGACACAGGCCGAGTCCCCAGTCGCTAGTTCCTAGTCACTAGTCTTCTCCCCCAGAAGGCATATCCTCATTCTGTCATTCTGTCACAGCACATCTCCCTGTGCTAACACCCAACATCTAGATGGGGACAATTATCAACATGTCACTAATGTCCACTCAGCAGCAGCACCCATGCCATACACCCCAAGCACTTACACTACAGACCTAGTAAATACATAGTGATAAAAGTGACAACCCTTGATCACTCGTTGGAAAGGTTAGAGACAAAGATAGCCATAGGCAGGAAGTGTTGTTGTTGTTGTGTGTTGTTGTTGATAGTGATTTTGCAATGGCCAAGCTGATTCCTCAGATTCCATTACCAAACAACCATGTCTCTCCTCTCCTCTCTTCATTAGAATGCTACGTCGAAAACACATTTATTTTAACACCCAAAAGGGCATCGGTTATATTTCTTTGCTAGACCTATGAAATTATCCACTTGTACCTTTGATAGCTGTGAACATCCAGTTTGGGTGTCGAAACATTGCAAGAGGTTGACTGCAGCCTGGCTATGTGATATTATACAAGGCCAGTGTTAGCTCTCCAGAGCCTTTGACCTCACCATTCATTTATTCCCAACAATAAAAGGTAATAAGGTACACGGTTGAATAGGGACAAAGTTGCCAAGTCCTTGAAATTGAATGAAGGGAGAACACTCGGTAGTGAATGTTTCAGTGGAAACGTTTCAATTCCCAATGCAGAGGGAGAACAGGCAATGGAAAATAATTCAATCAGCAACAAAAACCATGAATACACCATTTGAATGAGATAGTCTCTCCTGTGGAAAGAAAATCCATTTGCATCTTTCCTGACCTGGAAAAGAAAAATATCCCTGTCAAATTATGGATATATATCACCGATTTTATGAGATCTGCTGCATACAGGAAGGCTTTGCTATGGAAACAAAACCCTAAGACCAGAAAAATTGAACATGGGTGTATACATTGTGGCAGATTTTTTCCACAGCTCAAATGCTACTGTACACACAATACCATGTTGAGTATAAGCCTTCATAAACAAATATTGGTTAGGACTTTTCTATTGCAAATTTTTTTACATGGATGAATGTTTTGGCTATTTACAGTAAATGTCTACTATATGTCCTCAGTTTTGATCTTATTTATTTTATTAGCACCGATACGAATGTTATTAAATCAAATCAAATTGTATAATTAATATGATTCACCAATTAGAGAACAACTTTCTATTATAACCCCCTACAGTGGCATTGATCAGACATACAGTAGGACTCTTGTAACAACAAACATAGGGAGCAGCTAAGAGAATCTGATTGCATCCCAAATGGCACCCTTTTCCCTTTGTATTGCAGTACAGTTGACCAGATATATTTGGTTGGATCAAGACTAGGCCGTGGGCCGTGCCCTCTCAGGTGTCTATCCTCATCTTTATCCCTATCTATATTTATGACAGAGCGTTGTCTGTTACCAGCCTTTAAAAATGCATGTACTCAGACCTTGGGTTCAAACCAGTCTCTGGAAACCCGTTCTTTAGGAAAAAACACTATTGTTGTTATGCAGGACTCTTTCCATGGAGCCTATCGTCATCTCTCTCCATCTGTCTTTCTGTCTGTCTCTCTCTCTCTCTCTCTCTCTACATCCCTCTCCGTGCCCTCTCTCTCCCTGCCTGCTGAGAGTGATTTCTTAGACACTCCAAGGTTAAACTTTCTCTGTGTATGCGGAGGATGTCAGTCAAGGCCCCGCTCACCTACGCAGAAGCCCCCTGGCGACCGGCCAGTCACTCGCACACAAACCTCTGCCAACTCATTGCCCTTTTGTCAAGCCAACGATTCCTGCAGGTGCTCACTTTAGAATTTACTGCCTTTTTTCTCTCCCTTCATCCCTCTAAAGATCAACCTCGCCTTACCTACACAAAGTGGCTCTATCCAGTGGTGGCCTGACCATTCGGGCGTTAGGGGCGGTGCCCCACTTATTTTACATTTTTCAAATAAATATGTCTTATATAATTCATAGATTAGGTTTCAAAGGTTCTTAAAAGTGTACATTTTACTGTTTAAAAAATATATTGTTAAAAACAAGCTGTTCAGTTCCCTACTTCTCTGCCAGCAGCAGCAGCTCCGGGTGCTCGGCCTGCCGCCCAGTGCTTGGATTGCATTACCAGTTATTACACTGAGGGAGTACCATTAAGTGCACCGGGCTAGGGACCGTGACGTGAACGGGCAAAAGCGGTGATATCATGACACAAGGCGAGACCCAGATGCAGACACAGGAGGCAGATGGTTAGAGTACAATGTTTAATAATCCAAAAGGAGTAGGCAAGAGAAAAGTCGTGGACATGCAAAAGGTCAAAAGCAAATCAGAGTCCAGGAGGTACAGAGTGGCAGACAGTCTCGTGGTCAAGGCAGGCAGAATGGTCAGGCAGGTGGGTACAGAGTCCAGAACAGGCAAGGGTCAAAACCGGGAGGACTTGAAAAAAGAAAATAGCAAAGGCTGGCGTACGTGAATACGGCTGGTTGACTTGGAACGAACAAGACGAACTGGCACAGAGAGAAAGGAAACACAGGGATAAATACACTGGGGAAAACAAGCGACACCTGGAGGGGAGGAGACAATAACGAGGACAGGTGTGACAGGTGAGGGACTGATCAGGGTGTGACAGGTGAGGGAGGAGCGCCCTTCTCAAATTGAACAGTAATCTGCACCGTTCAGTCATGTTGTCAACAAGGCATTGTTCAGAAATATACAGCATATCTTTTCCATAAAATACAGTTGAAGTCGGAAGTATACATACACTTAGGTTGGAGTCATTAAAACTCGTTTTTCAACCACTACACAAATTTCTTGTTAACAAACTATAGTTTTGGCAAGTCGGTTAGGACATCTATTTTGTGCATCACACAAGTAATTTTTCCAACAATTGTTTACAGACAGATTATTGCACTTATAATTCACTGTATCACTATTCCAGTGGGTCAGAAGTCTACATACACAAAGTTGACTGTGCCTTTAAACAACTTGGAAAATTCCAGAAAAATTATGTCATGGCTTTAGAAGCTTCTGATAGGCTAATAGACAACATTGTACAAACAATAGTACGTGAGTATAAACATCATGGGACCATGCAGCCGTCACACCACTCAGAAAGGAGACGCGTTCTGTCTCCTAGAGATGAACGTACTTTGGTGAGAAAAGTGTAAATCAATCCCAGAACAAGAGCAAAGGACCTTGTGAAGATGCTGGAGGAAACAGGTACAAAAGTATCTATATCCACAGCAAAACGAGTCCTATATCGACATAACCTGAAAGGTCCCTCAGCAAGGAAGAAGCCACCGCTCCAAAACAGCCATAAAAAGGCCAGACTACGGTTTGCAACTGCACATGGGGACAAAGATAGTACTTTTTGGAGAAATGTCCTCTGGTCTGATGAAACAAAAATAGAACTGTTTGGCCATAATGACCATCGTTATGTTTGGAGGAAAAAGGGAGACGCTTGCAAGCCGAAGAACACCATCCCAACCATGAAGCACGGGGCTGGCAGCATCATGTTTTGGGGGTGCTTTGCTGCAGGAGAGACTGGTGCACTTCACAAAATAGATGGCAAGCAAGGAGGCCTACAAACCTGACTCAGTTACACCAGCTCTGTCAGGAGGAATGGGCCAAAATTCACCCAACTTATTGTGGGAAGCTTGTGGAAGGCTACCCAAATTGTTTGACCCAAGTTAAACAATTTAAAGGCAATGCTACCAAATACTAATTGAGTGTATGTAAACTTCTGACCCACTGGGAATGTGATGAAAGAAATAAAAGCTGAAATAAATAATTCTCTCTACTATTATTCTGACATTTCACATTCTTAAAATAAAGTGGTGGTCCTAACTGACCTAAAACAGGGAATTTTTACTAGGATTAAATGTCAGGAATTGTGAAAAACTGAGTTTTAATGTATTTGGCTAAGGTGTATGTAAACTTCCGACTTCAACTGTATATGTTCTAATTTTCAAACTAGTTTTCATTGGGAAGACAGATAAAGACTTTTTATCAAAGGCTTTTGCGTGTGAAAACCCAGAATCCTACTCATTACTCCATGTGCTTAACCTCTCTAGGACCGGCGGGACGAATTCGTCCCACCTACGTAACAGCCAGTTGAATTCTGTGGCGCGATTGTCAAATACCTTTGAAATGCTATTACTTCAATTTCTCAAACATATGACTATTTTACAGCTATTTAAAGACAAGACTCTCGTTAATCTAACCACACTGTCCGATTTCAAAAAGGCTTTACAACAAAAGCAAAACATTAGATTATGTCAGCAGAGTACCCAGCCAGAAATAATCAGACACCCATTTTTCAAGCTAGCATATAATGTCACAAAAACCCAGAAGACAGCTAAATGCAGCACTAACCTTTGATGATCTTCATCAGATGACACACCTAGGACATTATGTTATAGAATACATGCATGTTTTGTTCAATCAAGTTCATATTTATATCAAAAAACAGCTTTTTACATTAGCATGTGACGTTCAGAACTAGCATACCCCCCGCAAACTTCCGGCGAATTTACTAACAATTTACTAAATTACTCACGATAAACGTTCACAAAAAGCATAACAATTATTTTAAGAATTATAGATACATTACTCTATGCACTCGATATGTCCGATTTTAAAATAGCTTTTTGGTGAAAGCACATTTTGCAATATTCTAAGTAGATAGCCCGGCATCACAGGGCTAGCTATTTAGACACCCACCAAGTTTAGCCTTCACCAAAGTCAGATTTACTATTAGAAAAGTTTGATTACGTTTCCTGTTCTTCGTCAGAATGCACTCCCAGGACTTCTACTTCAATAACAAATGTAGGTTTGGTCCAAAATAATCCATAGTTATGTTCCAACAGCGACGTTTTGTTCGTGCGTTCTAGACACTATCCCAATGGTAAATAACGGTCACGCGCACGGCGCATTTCGTGACAAAAGATTTCTAAATATTTCATTACCGTACTTCGAAGCATGTCAACCGCTGTTTAAAATCAATTTTTATGCAATTTTTCTCGTAAAAAAGCGATAATATTCCGACCGGGAATCTGCAATTAGGTAAACAGCCGAAAGAAAATATATCACTGGGTCGACTCGGGCAGTCGCCTAAGCCCTTTGTCCTCTGATCGGCCACTTGGCAAAGGCGATTATGTGTTTCAGCCTGAGGCTGCCTCGATATCGTTCAGGTTTTTCCCGGGCTCTGAGAGCCTATTGGAGCCGTAGGAAGTGTCACGTTACAGCTAAGATCCTGACTCTTCAATAAACAGAAGCAAGAACAACAACACCTTGTCAGACAGGCCACTTCCTGCATGAAACCTTCTCAGGTTTTTGCCTGCCAAATGAGTTCTGTTATACTCACAGACACCATTCAAACAGTTTTAGAAACTTTAGGGTGTTTTCTATCCGAATCAAATTATATGCATATTCTAGTTACTGGGCAGGAGTAGTAACCAGATTAAATTGGGTACGTTTTTTATCCGGCTGTGCAAATACTGCCCCCTATCCCCAACAAGTTATCCTACGTCAACTGGGGTGTTAATATAACTCCCTCATTGCTTGCTAATGGGGGGACTCCACCAATGAGATTGCAGGATTTCATCATATGATTTTCACAGCACAATGTTAAATGGACCGTCCTTGGATGTTGAAATGAACGCCCAGAAGATATGCTCTATCAGGTACTCAGCAGATGGCGCCAAAGAGCAAATTGCAATGGACTTGTAAATACATTATCATGACAGTCATTGGGAGCCTTGGACCTGATAAACCGGACATCCACATTCATCAACAGTCAAAGGACAGACAGATACACTAGGTAGAACCTTCTTGCAGACCTGGTAGGAGAAAAAAAGCATGGCTCTGTGCCCAGTTCGCAACACTGTTTTTTGTTTCCCTTGCTGTTCATCAGATGCTAGCTAGTGGACACCAGCTACCGGCAAGGTAACTACCGGTAGCTTGCTAGATCGCTTGACATTTTCACATCTAAGTTAACTGGTGACCACATCATGCTGTGTGACATTGTGCAAGATATCCCCAGTTAGATCATTTGTTTCCACTTTTTGCATGTGTGCTTGTTGCGTTTTCCCTTTGCTAGTGGCATCAATGCACTTGTCATGAGCTGGCTACTCGTTCTAAATAGTTGGTAATCAAAACAGTGTCAGCATGTGCAGATGTGGTGTTTCTGTTTTTACATGCAAAATTGAAATAGGTGTATTTATGCTGTTGTTCAAGTGCACAGGTCACTTTATATATCTTCCCAAAGAAACAACTTCATTTTTAAACTATTTCTATCATGCTGATTTGTTGACAACTCCCCTGCACCACCACCCGCTGCCGCCAACTGGGTATGTCTTTGCCTCTGGAACCGGTGTGAAATGTCTAGTTAGTGGTGAGTGCCTGTGGCATTGTAATTGGTGACGTCACTCGCTCCGAGACCTCGAAGTAGTTGTTTCCGGGCCTCCCGAGTGGTGAAGTGGTCTAAGGCACTGCATTACAGTGCTAGCTGTGCCACTAGAGATTCTGGGTTCGAGTCCAGGCTCTGTCACAGCTGGCCGCGACTGGGAGACCCATGGGGCATCGCACAATTGGCCCAGTGTCATCCAGGTTAGGGGAGGGTTTGGCCCGCAGAAACGGTCGCCAGGTGCAAATTGGTGCGTCTGGCTTCCGGGTTAAGTGGGCATTGTGTCAAGAAGCAGTGCGGCTTGGTTGGGTTGTATTTTGGAGGACGCACGGCTCTTGACCTTCGCCTCTCCTGAGTCCATACAGGAGTTGCAGCGATGAGACAAGACTGTAACTACCAATTGGATACCATGAAATTGCAGAGAAAAAGGGGTAAAAAAATAAATAAAATAAGTAGTTTCCCTTTTGGAGCAATAGGTAACAATGCTTTGTGGGAGGCAGTTGTTGATGTGTTCAGAGGGTCCATGGTTCGAACCCAGGTTTGGGCAAGGAGAGGGACGGAAGCAATACTGTTACACCTCCCTGTACGTCCCTGTTCCTGCCTCGACCGACGCTTGCTTGTTAGAGCCACATAATTAGGTGGCTTTGCTGCTTTGCTGCCTCGTTGTGGCGACGCGACGGGGTCAGAGAAGCATGTCCAACCCCTGGCCTGATTGCCAACAAATCGCTGAGGACCAATGCCACATGTTGGGCTCTAGTTATCTGTTGAAGACATAGACGGCCTAGGGGAAACTAAATAAAATTCCCCACCTTGATGGGTTGGCTGTCCTCCTCCAATGGGAGCCATTTTGGATCTTATTAAGTCAAGCCATTGTCTGCCTTTATTAGGCCACTGCACTGTGCTAGAGCCAACCAGGCACCGGCTAACTGCTTTTAAGTAAGAGATTTGACTCTTGGGCCGTGGCACACAGCAGCAGCACTTCAGTGGATTGTTATTGAAAATGTCCCTTTGCCTATTGCAGTCTTGGTTGGTATTGTAATGAAATAATCTTTAGCTAACTATTTTATTCAGAATATCTTGCTAATGTAACACCTGTGTTGATCTGGTGGAGACGCAGTTTGTTATCAGTTTCCTGTCATGGCGTACCCACAGACGTGTCTCAAAGCACCTACGGCCTGATCATTCCCCTTAGCTAGCTACCCAGCATGCCCTACATACTGGACAGGAATTGATAGGCCCCTGCGTGTGCAAATCAAGTGATAAGAGGTCTCACCCGGATTACACAGAGTCTAAGTGGTTCTGAAGAAGCTTTATGGAGATGAATGAATTCATGAGGTCGGTTGACAGTTCCTTAAAAAGCAATATAATAAGGAATAAATCACATGGTTAGCATGTTGTGCCTCCATAATGATTTCAGATTAAAGGGACAGGGAGGGTGACATACAGGGAGACTCCTGAGAGGTAATAGGACCACATCACTAGAGAGCTGTTGTAACTGATCTTGTTTATAGTTCTCTGCTTTGCATTAATCTAATATTTTAAAACAGGTACAGTAGCAGAAGATATTAGCAAAATATACATTAGCAGAACATTAACAATGTCAGAAAATACTGTGCTTCTTTTGTATATGTATCCAGTTCAGTGGGTAAGACTGTCTTTGATTGGCTTTACTCTGGGAGCGGGCTCATCTCAGAAATATTCCCATTGATTAATCTTGCTGTCATTAATAATGCAGGTCAGGATATGTTGTATTGCAATGGGCCTCAGGGACCATTCTAAAGATATCAAATTTGCTGTAGAGCTTTGGTCTTAAAGCTTCATGCTTACTTACAAGCCCTTAACCAGCAATGCAGTTTTAAGGAAATAGAGTTAAGAAAATATTTACTAAATAAACTAAAGTAAAAAAATAATGAGTAAGACAATAAAATAACAATAATGAGGCTATATACAGGGGGGGTACCGGTACTGAGGCAATGTGCAGGGCTACAGGTTAGTCGAGGTAATTTGTACGTTTAGATAGGGGTAAAGTGACTAAGCATAGATAATAACATTAGCTGGTTGGCTGGTAACATTCTTTTATATTTGCTTAGATGATGTTATGTATTTTCAAAACTTTGGTTTACTTTAATGTAGCAGTAAGCTAGGTGTTGATAACAACTGGCTGACTCATGGGGTGGCAGGTAACCCGGTGGTTAGAGCGTTGGGTCAGTAACCAAAAGGTTGCTAGATCGAATCCCTGAGCTGACTAGGTAAAAATCTGTTGTTCGGCCCCTGAACAAGGCACTTCCTAGGCTGTCATTGTAAATAAGAATTTGATCTTAACTGAATTGCCTAGTAAAATAAAGGTAAAATAAAAATAAACAAATTCAAGATGGCGCTGACAGAGATAGTTGCCTTGCTTCAGGTCCTTAGGAAACTATACATACATGTATGTATTATTTCTTACATAGTTAGCCCAGAAAATCTCAACTGTTATTACATACAGCCGAGAATAACTACTGGATATAAAAGCGATGTCAACTTACCAACATTGCGACCAGGAATATACGTCTTTCCCGATGCGGATCCTTTGTTCGGACCTCCACCCTGGACATGGGATCTTATCCCAGAGGCCGACCCAAAACAACGCGGTCGCCGCAGGAGAGGCCGACAGAGCGTCCTACTGGTCAGACTGGTCAGACTCAGAAGGCAAGCACACCATCCACCGCTTCTGAGCATATTACTCGCCAATGTCCAATCTCCAGATAACAAGGTGGATGAAATTAGGGCATGAGTTGCCTTCCAGAGAGACATAAGAGATTGTAACATTCTGTTTCACGGAAACATGGCTCACTTGGTATATGTTGTCAGAGTCGGTACAGCCACCCGGTTTCTTCATGTATTGCGCCGACAGAAACAAACATCTCTCTGGTAAGAAGATGGGCGGGGGTGTATGCCTTATGATTAACGACTCATGGTGTAATCACAACAACATACAGGAACTAAAGTCCTTTTGTTCACCTAACCTAGAATTCCTTACAATCAAATGCCGACCGCATTATCTTCCAAGAGAATTCTCTATGATTATAGTCACAGCCGTGTATATCCTCCCAAGCAGATACCTCGTCGGCCCTGAAAGAACTTTACTATGTAAACTGGAAACCATACATCCTGAGGCTGCATTTATTGTAGCTGGGGATTTTAACAAATCTAAGCTGAGAACAAGACTTCCTAAATTCTATCAGCATATCTAATGTGCAACACGAGCTGGTAGCATTCTATATCAATGCTACTCTAACTTCCGCGATGCATACAAAGCCCTCCCCCACCCTGCCTTCGGCAAATCTGACCATGACTCCATTTTGTTGCTCCCAGCCTATAGACAGAAACTAAAACACGAAACGCCCGTGCTCAGGTCTATCCAACGCTGGTCTGACCAATCGGATTCCACGCTTCAAGATTACTTCAATCACATGGACTGGGACATGTTTCCCGGATAGCCTCAGACAATAGCATTGATGTATACGCTGACTCGGGGAGCGAGTTTATTAGCAAGTGCATCGGAGATGTCGTACCCACTGTGACTATTAAAACCTTTCCGAACCAGAAACCGTGGATTGATGGCAGCATACGCGCAAAACTGAAAGCGTAAACCACCGCTTTTAATCATGGCAAGGCGACTGGAAACATGACCGAATACAAATAGTGCAGCTATTCCCTCCGCAAGGCAATCAAACAAGTAAAGCGTCAGTATAGAGACAAAGTAAAGTCGCAATTCAACGGCTCAAAAACGAGACGTACAGTTGAAGTCGGATGTTTACATACATATAGGTTGGAGTCATTAAAACTTGTTTTTCAACCACTCCACAAATTTCTTGTTAACAAACTATAGTTTTGGCAAGTCGGTTAGGACATCTACTTTGTGCATGAAACAAGTAATTTTTCCAACAATTGTTTACAGACAGATTACTTCACTTATAATTCACTGTATCACAATTCCAGTGGGTCAGAAGTTTACATAGACTAAGTTGACTGTGCCTTTAAACAGCTTGGAAAATTCCAGAAAATTATGTCATGGCTTTAGAAGCTTCTGGTAGGCTAATTAACATAATTTGAGTCAATTGGAGGTGTACCTGTGGATGTATTTCAAGGCCTACCTTCAAACTCAGTGCCTCTTTGCTTGACATCAGGGGAAAATCAAAAGAAATCAGCCAAGACCTCCACCAATTGTAGACCTCCACAAGTCTGGTTCATCCTTGGGAGCAATTTCCAAACGCCTGAAGGTACCACATTCATCTGTACAAACAATGGTACGCAAGTATAAACACCATGGGACCACGAAGCCATCATACCGCTCAGGAAGGAGACGCGTTCTGTCTCCTAGAGATTAACATACTATGGTGCAAAAAGTGCAAATCAATCCCAGAACAACAGCAAAGGACCTTGTGAAGATGCTGGAGGAAACAGGTACAAAAGTATCTATATCCACAGTAAAACGAGTCCTATATCGACATAACCTGAAAGGCCGCTCAGCAAGGAAGAAGCCACTGCTCCAAAACCACCATAAAAAAGCCAGACTCCGGTTTGCAACTGCAAATTGAAACGAAGATTGTACTTTTTGGAGAAATGTCCTTTGGTCTGATGAAACAAAAATAGAACTGTTTGGCCATAATGACCATCGTTATGTTTGGAGGAAAAAAGGGGAGGCTTGCAAGCCGAAGAACACCATCCCAACCGTGAAGCACTGGAGTGGCAGCATCATGTTTTGGGGGTGCTTTGCTGCAGGAGGGACTGGAGCACTTCACAAAATAGATGTCATCATGAGGAAGTTAAAGTGCGGTCGCAAATGGGTCTTTCAAATGGACCCCAAGCATACTTACAAAGTTGTGGCAAAATGACTTAAGGACAACAAAGTCAAGGTATTGGAGTGGCCATCACAAAGCCCTGACCTCAATCCCATAGAAAATTTGTGGGCAGAACTGAAAAAGCGTGTGCGAGCAAGGAGGCCTACAAACCTGTCTCAGTTACACCAGCTCTGTCAGGGGGAATGTGCCAAAATTCACACAACTTATTGTGGGAAGCTTCTGGAAGGCTACCCAAAATGAACAATTTAAAGGCAATGCTACCAATTACTAATTGAGTGTATGTAAACTTCTGACTCACAGGGAATGTGATGAAAGAAATAAAAGCTGAAATAAATCATTCTCTCTCCTATTATTCTGACATTTCACATTCTTAAAATGAAGTGGTGATCCTAACTGACCTAAGACAGGGCATTTTTACTAGGATTAAATGTCAGGAATTGTGAAAAACTGAGTTGAAATGTATTTGACTAAAGTGTATGTAAGCTTCTGACTTCAACTGTATGTGGCAGGGTCTACAGTCAATCACGGATTACAGAAAGAAAACCAGCCCTCAACATCTTGTTTCCAGACAAATTAATCAACTTCTTTGCTCGCTTTGAGGACAATACAGTGCCACTGACATGGCCCACTACCAAAGCCTGTGGGCTCTCCTTCTCCGTGGCCAACGTGAGTAAAACATTTAAACGTGTTAACCCTTGCAAGGCTGCCTACCCAGACGGCATCCCTGGTCACATCCTCAGAGCATGCGCAGACCAGCTGGCTGGTGTGTTTACGGACATATTCAATCAATCCCTATCCCAGTCTGCTGTCCGCACATGCTTCAAGATGGTCACCATTGTTCCTGTTCCCAAGAAAGCTAAGGTAACTGAGCTAAATGACTATTGCCCCGTTGCCCTCACTTCTGTCATCATGAAGTGCTTTGAGAGACTAGTCAATGACCATATCACCTCCAACCTACCTGATACCCTAGACCCACTCCAATTTGCTTACCGCCCCAATAGGTCCACTGATGATGCAATCGCCACCACACTGCGCACTGCTCTATCCCATCTGGACAAGAGGAATACCTATATACAGTTAGAATGCTGTTCATTGACTACAGCTCAGCATTTAACACCATAGTACCCTCCAAACTCGTCATTAAGCTCGAGACCCTGGGTCTCGACCCCGCCCTGTGCAACTGGGTCCTGGACTTTCTGACAGGCCGCCCCAGGTGGTGAAGGTAGGAAACAACATCTCCACTTCGCTGATCCTCAGCACTGGAGCCAGACAAGGGTGTGTTCTCAGCCCTCTCTTGTCCTGTACTCAATCAACTCAATCATCAAGTTTGCAGACGACACTACAGTGGTAGGCTTAATTACCAACTACAACGAGACGGCCTACAAGGAGGAGGTGAGGGCCCTCGGAGTGGGGTGTCAGGAAAATAACCTCTCACTCAACGTCAACAAAACAAAAGGAGATGATCGTGGACTTCAGGAAACAGCAGAGGGAGCCCCCCCCCCCCCCCCCCACCCCCACAATGCATCACCGGGGGCAAACGCATCACAGCATCGCAGCCCTCCAGGACACCTACAGCACCCGATGTCACAGGAAGGCCAAAAAGATAATCAAGGACAACAACCACCCGAGCCACTGTCTGTTCACCCTGCTATCATCCAGAAGGCGAGGTCAGTACAGGTGCATCAAAACTGGGACCGAGAGATAGAAACAGTTTTTCAATCTCAAGGCCATCAGACTGTTAAACAGCCATCACTAACATGGAGAGAGAGGCTACTGCCAACATACAGACTCAAATCTCTGGCCACTTTAATAAATGGACTTAATAAAGGTATCACTAGTCACTTTAAATAACGCCACTTTAATAATGTTTGCATATCCTACATTACTCATCTCATGTGTATATACTGTATTCTATACCATTTACTTCATCTTGCCTATGCCGCACGGCTATCGCTCATCCATATACAGTGGGGGAAAAAAGTAAAATGCAAATCAATTTATAACATTTTTGACATGTGTTTTTCTGGATATTTTTGTTGTTATTCTGTCTCTCACTGTTCAAATAAACCTACCATTAAAATTATAGACTGATCCTTTCTTTATCAGTGGGCAAATGTACAAAATCAGCAGGGGATCAAATACTTTTTCCCCCCCGCTGTATTTATATGTACATAGCCTAATTCATCCCTTTACATTTGTGTGTGTATAAGGTAGTTGTTGTGAATTTGTTAGATTACTTGTTAGATATTACTGCATTGTCGGAACTAGAAGCACAAGCATTTCGCTACACTCGCATTAACATCTGCTAACCATGTTTATGTGACCAATAACATTTGATTTGATGATTTGATTTGATTCAGTGCTAATGTAATGTTAGCAGGCTAGCAGGGCTAACGTTAGCAGGCTAGTTGGCTAGCAACATTGCAAGTTGATTTGTAACAATAAGTATTTGCTTGTAAGTTGGCTGAAAATGGAATTGAAACCAGTTGTCATGAGTGCGAACGATTTGGTTAAATTTGAAGTTATTTCTGTTGGAGTTTACGTTATAGGGAATAGGCTAGTTTCCTGGGTCCTCTATATTACATCACACACCGGAAAAACATTTTCCAACATGACTTAGGCATTCTTTGAAATTCTGATTGTTTGAAAGTTGAAAAAGTGAGGTGTAACTTTGCATTGGGACTTTTCATGCATATACTAATGCAAATCCATATGTCACGTTTATGCTACCTACCCTTTAAAGCTTCACCTCTAGTTTGATATGTTGTATGGCAATGGGCCTCAGTTTCTGTAGAGCTTTGGTCTTAAAGCGTCACCTCTATTTTGTAAAGATAACAGTGGAGTAGATACAGTATCACATGGAAGAAAAATAACTTCAATACCAACATATTGGGGTGGCAGCGTAGCCTAGTGGTTATAGCGTTGGACTCATAACCGAAAGGTTGCAAGTTCAAATCCCTGAGCTGACAAGGTACAAATCTGTCGTTCTGCCCCTGAACAAGACTGTTCCTAGGCTGTTATTGAAAATAAGAATTTGTTCTTAACTGACTTGCCTAGTTAAATAAAGGTAAAATACAGGATATAGAATTTCCCTCAGTTAAAGCTCCTATTGAGATGGATGACAACCAAGATTTGACATGAAAAGGGTTTTGCCTTCAATGGAGAGTGGTATTATAATTGTACTGTGAAAGCCGTGCAAAATGTTTATTTTTACATAATAAGACTCTATGTCCCTCAAATACAACTCTGGACCTCGAAGCCAGTTCTACTGCATTTTTTTCATTGTTCCCCTCTAGTCAGGGACTGATTTATACCTGGGACACCAGGTGTGTGCAATTCATTATCAGGTAGAACAAAAACCAGCAGGCTCCGTACCTCATAGGGTAAGAGTTGAGTACCCCTACTCTATGCTGTCTGTTTACCTGCACATAGATTTGAATCATGCTTCATTTATTCGCTCCTATTAAAATCTCCTCAGACACCTGACTCTCAGATACAGATGCACAAGTCATTATCAAATTGGAACCATATGTGAAAATGTCAGGCTAGCTCGTTGATACAGTATGATATGTCTCACAGTCACAACATATTGACTCTATGGTCCATTAAACATGGGCTGGACTTAACGGTCGGTATGTCAGCCGAGACGTTCCACAGTCACTCACTGTTGCCCTGTGGCCATGCAGCCAGTCCTACTACTGTATATATTCTCAGATTGTTAGGAAAAACCCACAAAATAATTGGTGGAAGATGCAGATGCTTTTCTCCCCTGTTCAGAGGGGAAAAGATGTGTCCTGAATGCCAAGTAGAGGTGATTCACACAGCCACTACTACCATTAATGATAGTTCTGTTTGGTTCTCCATAAAATGGAGGAGAGAGAGAGAAAACATTTCAGTGAGAGAACAGACAAATGTGAGGATGGAATTTTAGTTAGCCTTGCATTGTGGGGTATTATGTGATTTACTATATGTGATTCCTACCCAGACACCAATTTCATGATATCTATCAGTGCCATGCACACTGTTCATCCTTATTTTTATCTCTTGTTTCTCTCCGTCTTCCATCGGCCTCCCTTCCTTGCTTCTGTATCCTCTCTTTCTGCCTCCTACACACACACACGTTTTGTTCTTCTATCTAAAATGTATTTACATTCAAAATCCTATTTTCCTTAAACCTAACCCTAAAACTTACCCTTACCATAACCGTAACCTTGGGTCCTCCCACGAGGTGCCGCGGTCTAAGGCACTGCATCTCAGTGCTTGAGGCGTCACTACAGACCCGGGTTCGATCCCATGTTGTGTCACAGCCGGCCGTGACCGGGAGACCCATGAGGCGGCAGACAATTGGCCCAGCGTCGTCCGGGTTAGGGGAGGGTTTGGCCGGCCGGGATGTCCTTGTCCCATTGCGCTCTAGCGACTCCTTGTGGCGGGCCGGGCGATCGCCAGTTACGGTATAGGTTGTTTCCTCTTACACATTGATGCGGCTGTCAAGAAGAAGTGCGGCTTGGCAGGGAAATTGGGGAGAAAAAGGCGTAAAACCATATAAAAAAAATATATAAACAAAAACAAAAAATAACCTTAAACTAACTCCTAAACCTAAACACTTACCCTTACCCTAATTGTAACCCTAACTCTAAATATAGCCCCAGCTTAAAATAGCCTTTGTCCTCATGGGGACGTGGGAAATGTCCGCACAAGGGAGAATTTTCCTTGTTTTACTATCCTTGTGGGAACTTTGGTGGATTTTAGGTCCCCACAAGGATAGAAGAACACCCCCCTCCCCCCCCCACACACACACACAGTTCTAAATAATAAAGCGAAAGATGTGCCCTTTGGTGGTGAGAGATAGCTCATTACCTATGAGCGACCTTCCATCTGCACTCATGGTTGCTCTGGGAGCCATTACGATTATGATGGAAATCTCACAAGCCATTACTGGGAAGCGAGCAGCAGAGCACAGGGCTCACTGCAGACACGCTAATGGACTCATTTGTAATTGGGAGAGAGGGAAATGACTTTGCTAGCTAGCAGTGGCTTTGTTTGATGGAGTATGGCGGGAGAGCATGCTAGATTTGACAAATGAACAAACTGGGGTTCTCGTCGTTGTCTCTGTGTGTGCGAGTCACACGGGCTGTTCTTCTTATTCCCCCAACACAAAAGCACACACATACACACACACACACACACACACACACACACACACACACACACACACACACACACACACACACACACACACACACACACACACACACACACACACACACACACACACACACACACACACACACCATCTACCTAGGGGGGTAGGGCTGGTGGGGATGATGCTGCTGTCACCTCTAAAACCCTCCTGTGATTGTGGGGACATTCTTTAAGGTCCTCTCTGAAACATAGACATATGCACTAAGCAATTCCATTATCGCTATGGAACAGAAACATGCTACTAGGCTTTCCAGCGGGGTGAGTAAGTGTTGCTATGGTATTTCAGGTTGTCTGGGCGGCTGGTAGTCTAGTGGTTAGAGCATTGGGCCAATAACCGAAAGGTTGCTAGATCGAATTCCTAACTTGACAATGTAAACATCTGTCGTTCTGCCCCTGAACAAGGCAGTTAACCCACTGTTCCTAGGCCGTCAATGTAAATAAGAATTTGTTCTTAACTGACTTGCCTAGTTAAATAAAAAATGTAGCTTTGATTTTTCACTTCAAATAACATTTCTCTGTGGTTTGCCACATACAACAGTCTTGATTTGCTTATTATGGAGTGATGCTAGGAAAATGTTATCAATATGCACATTAGCGTGGTAATTAAGCAATGATGCACGAGGGGATGTGGTATATAGCCAATATACCACGGCTAAGGCCTGTTCTTAAGCACGACGCAACGCGGAGTGTCTGGATACAGTCCTTAGCCGTGGTATATTGGCCATATAGAACAAACCCCCGAGATGCCTTATTGCTATTATAAAATTAATGTTTTGTCATACCTGTGGTATACGGTCTGATATACCATGGCTTTCAGCCAATCAGCATTCAGGGCTTGAAACACCCAAGTTATAACAGAAACAAGACTTAACTGAGAAGATTTCACATCACCTCTTTTAGTATAGGCAGTAACATGCATCAACCCTTTTGCTGTAAAAAAATTACAAATATTATACTGGACATTTCAAACATGGCCGGCAGGACTTTGCATAAAAAATGTAAAGTCCTTGTTTATCCAAGGTAGCTCCCCCACTATTAACCTGACAAGGATGAATCAAAGAAAAGAGAAAGGAGGGAGAGAAAGGGCGAGAGAGAGAGGATGAGGCTAATAAGATAGCCCTCTCTGTGCAGCCAGTGTGATTTATAGATTAATTTGTGTTGTGCTTGTTTAGGAAACTGCACTGCATTATTCCTAGTTCCAGAGAAGAAGGGTGGAGAGAGAGAGGGGACATTACCTGGTTAACCCCGTGTTAATTTTATTTATTTTATGTATTACATTATTTTAATGACCATTGGTAGCCAGGGCCAAGCCTTTCTTAGCTCCACTGCTAGGGGGAAAAACACATTGTTTACTACAGGCAAGAAGCTCATATAGATCTACATAGGGAACAGAACAGGTGTGGCCCCAGCATTATTATTAAATTAGGTGTGTTACAGGTAAACATTCCATAACGCTTTACTGTTCAGAAGACGAGGAAGGTAATTGGTAATGTAACGCCAGATGGACAACTTTTGTCCGTCCCAATTTATTATTTATTTGTTTTAGTGTGGCAGCTGTTGGGAGGTGAGGCGACCACAGCATATTGTGTGTGTGTGTGTGTGTGCTTGTGTGTTCTTGCTAGGACTGTGTGTGTATCTTGCGTGTGTGCGATTATTATTCGTTTCTGTGAACATGGCCTGTAGCAGTACCAGTGTAAAATAGGGTGATACACCTCTCTCTCACTCTATCCTTCTCCCTCTGTTTCTCTGGGGATAGGCTGTCATGCAGAGAGCGGGGGGCGGGGGAGCAGCATATGACTGCTGTAGTGTGTGGTGCTGACAGACAGGTCTTATAATCGCGGCAGCTCTTCACTACAAGCTTGATTAACGCTGACAGCTCCGATTGCTGATAAAAGAGGGAACATTAAAGAAAACAGAGGAGCTTGGCTCAGTTGGCGCGCCACGCTACTGTTTCTCCTCCTCCCGCTACCCCACCCCCTCATCCCACGCTGCGCCGGGTGTCAAAGCTGTCGAACGGGGGATGTGACATCACAAGGTTCCGCAGGCAGACTGGAGGCTCATTCACATCAGTAGAAGCTTGTGCCTTCTGTCAGGCGTCCCCCAGGCAACCAGTGATCCATCTAGCCTCCATCTAGCCTTCTTCTCCTCCACATCAAGATGACTCTTCTGGTGCTGCAGAGACGAGAAAAAAACGGAGCAGAATGTTTCTCCATCTTGTTAACTGACAGCATCGTTTGTTAAAATGTTGTCCTAGAAAGCTGAGAAAGTGCAAATGGTTTGGGATTGGCAGAGTGGAAATTGGCAACAAAAGTGTTGTGAATTATGGAGTTTGGATGGGGTTGTGGATCTAGCTAGCTACCGCATTACTTTGGATTCGACAACCCTCTGAGGTGTCACTGGAAAACCATGGAGGAGTACTCAATTAAAACACAGAGATTATGTGGCTTCATTTACATATAGTTCTGCTTTGCCAAAAAATATGTATGTGTGTGTGTGCACGTTTGTGTTTGTCTGAAGTTCAAGGAAATAACAGGCCTGCACAAGCTACTGCCATCCCATCCCTCATCCTGTCCACACCAGACCCTGGCTCCTCCCCCCATGGTGAAACTCTCTTCACGTCTCTCTCGTGTCTCTGGGGTAAATCTCCATCTCAGAGATCTGGCGGGCAGTCGGCTCATTTGGCCAGAGAGAGAGAGGGAGCGCCTGGTTTGGCAAAGCCACGCTTTTGATTCTCTTTTCATTTATTCAAACTGATCTGCTGTGATTAAGAGCTCCGTGTCTCGTTACTCTCTTTTTGGAAGAGTGGAGTGGAGAGCCGCTGCTTTTTGCCAAAATATGTGAATAATTAGAGACCCAGGCAGGCGTGTGCTGTGCCAAAGCGACGGGAAGCATTCGCTCTCCTTATTAGATTCACTTAAACGCTGTTGTAAATCATGGCTGCCAGTGGGGCTCTGCCAGTGGGGCTCTGCCAGTGGGGCTCTGCTAGTGGGGCTCTGCCAGTGGGGTTCTGCCAAGCCAATGCAGGCTCATGCCCACAGCCCCACACTCTCTCTGGAAGCTTCCACTATGACCGTCAAGTCTGAGGGAGGGAGGGAGGGAGGGAGGGAGGGAGGGAGGGAGGGAGGGAGGGAGGGAGGGAGGGAGGGAGCAAAGTTCTGAGAGCAGAGTGGCAAAGAACCAACCAACGTGTTGTACTACAGCGCATGTTTGTTTTATGTTATGGTGCTTAATATCAATAAAAGAGTGTATGAACAGTTTTGGGATTTCATCCCCAATCCGGATTAATGTGAGATGGACGAATGAAGCTGAGACAAAGCTTTGAGAGACTTTCAGTGTTCAGAGGCCGTCATATATGCTCTACAATGGGAAGGGGGGTCCAAACATTAATGCTATACAGCCCAGCTGGAGAAGATTTCTATCTCCCCAAACTGTTAATTTCAAAAGAAGTGAGTAATGATGACTTCAACTTCAAGGCATGGGAGATGTTGATTAATTCCAGGACTGAGGCCCTCTATTTTCTCTCTCTGTCTGTTTTGTCAATCCAGCTCTATTATTCCAGACATACTCAACGTCCCATTGACGTGTTTAGAACGTCCCATTGACGTGTTTAGAACGTGTCAGATCAGTGCTGAAGTGATTATTATCCCTAAAAGCCTCCTGCTTGAATGAGTGCCATTATAGAAAGTTGAGCTGGAGTGCTGTTCCCAATGTTCTGACAAATGTTTGATTATAGAGAGAGGGACATGAGAGAGAGGGAGAGAGACGGAAGCAGATAAAGGTTGCTGAGAGGAAAAGCGAGACGGAAAAATCAGCGATGGCCTTTAAAACAAAAATACATCAGAAAGCTCAATCAGACCCTGGATTCAGCCCGTTGTCAGGGAACAGGAGCAACAAATCAGAATACATTGTTCCACATGGGGGTAATGGGGATCTCTCAGCCAATGACAAGCTTCTGCTATGTTCCACATGTTGACAAAGTGCCGCCACCGCTCTGGATCATGCACGACACGTTCCCCCTGTCAGCACCTCTCATACTCATGACAAGCCAGCTGTGATTCTGGGTCTCTTTTTAGTTTTTTTGTTGTTGTCCTGAGTAACATACTGTACATGCCATCACCCTGTCTCATATTGTAAAGGTCACTAGGCTGGGTTGGACCGGTTGGGGTGGGTGAGGTTATTGGGGCAGTATGTAGGATGGGGCCCAGTGTGGGGTGGTTGTGGCCAGGTCAGTGGGTGGTGCTGTTGGGGTCATTATGGAGGAGGGTCCTGAATGGCCCCTTAACCACGCACTGCTGGCTCTGCTCCACCGCGCCTGTCTCCTTTCACCCTTAAACAAACCCAGCGGCAGAGCCCTGGGAAGAGCTGTGGCTGGGGGGCAGGTGGATGGGGCGTGGGGGTGGTCGAGGGACGGTAGGGTAGGGGAAGGCGATTTAAATGGTTGTGCCGCAGGGGGAAGATGTATGGCACCCAGCCAGCCCGGGCGGTACAGCGCGGCATGGTGGAGGGGAGCATTAGAAAACAGTGGTCCAGACTAATGATCCACAGCTTGATCGTTATGGCCCCCACAGAAAGGATTGAAGCGAGCTGCAGTCCCCAGGAAATCAATTCCCAGGAAGAGCCTGAGTCCTAGCTGTAAATCATGCAAGTACAGAACGGAGGGTGGGAAGGAGGGAAGGAAAGGAGGGAGGTGGTGGGATGAAAGAGGAAGGTAGTGGATGGATGGAGGGGGATGGAGGAAGTGAAAGGGAGAACACTCTTTTGATCATAAACCCTGAAGGCAAAATGACTTGTGGTTGTCCTCACTGAAGGTGCCCAATGATGTGGCTGTTCCAGCTCCCTGGCTGCCCCTCCCTACCCCTCCCTCAACCCCCCAGTCCCTCTGTGTGACGGCTCCATCGGAGGCTACTACGGCATGGCGCGGTGCGGTAGGTTTTGGAGGGTGTTCTCAGATTGATTAATCTCCCTGAGCAGGGCCCCATCAATCCTAATATGCCTCTAATGAAATTGTTGGGTGTTGGGGAGAGGCGGGGGGGTCATAAGTCACTTTAGAAACATATCATGATAAAGAAGGCATTGATCACTGGAACCAGAATGATGACAAATGCCGGAGCTCTCCAGGAATACAGCCAAAACAATAGAGGAGGGGAGGTGCTCAGATGCTATCAGTCAGGCACAGCACTCAGGCCTGGGATAAATCACACCACTATCTTAGGGAGAGACTTGGCTGCATTTATTTGGTTGATTCCTCCAGTGTTTTTTGTGTTATTCAGATGGATGTTGACATGCGTATCTGCATACTTAGAATATGGCTGAAGATTTTTAAGGTAAACACACAGGGAGATGGGTGCTAAGATGGCTGACAATGGAGCTGTTTTTTGTGCCACACATTCTGATTGATAGACACGCACACACACACACTGAGACCATTGCGTTGACCATTAGTCAGGCCACTACTAAATGATGCATCTCTTCCTGTTTTTAGCCATGGCGGCTTGCTGCTGCGGTGGTGGTATTGGCTGCGGAGATAACAAGTGAAAGTAGATCCTTTTTTCTCATTTTTTTCCTTTTTCCTCACTCATTCTCACTTCATTATGCAGGCAGCCTCCTGACGGTATCTGACAGAATGTGCTATCTGCAACCCCCAGCTGCAGTCCCTCTCTGTATCGCCCAATCGCTGGCGGCTTAACCCTAATGATGCCTGCCTGCCTGGCCAGGGATGCATGGAGCAGGGTAGAAAGAGATAGAGAGAGAGGCCAGGTTGTACCCTGCTGTTGATGTTGGCTCTGTTGGTAGTGACACTAGAGGGGTATAGTCAGTACTATACTGGATGGCAGGGTGTTGGCATCACTGCAGCGTCAGTTAAACAAATGCCAAAGCTGTAATGTTGTAGTAAGGATATTTTGGGTAACAGCAGTGGTGGCGGTGGATGTGGTAGAAGTCTGTATTCAAACATGGAATAATTTACGTAATGTAGTAGCATTAAGTGGAATTGGTGTGCATCCAAGGACAATCTGCAGTGTGTGTGTACAGTAGTTACATGAAGACCATTCTGTAGTACCATTCTCCTCTTTTGCTCTGTAGTGTTTATTTTTTATTTAGCCTTTATTTAAACAGTTGAGTCCTTTAAGAACAAATTCTTATTTTCAATGACAGCCTGGCAATGTGAAGGGAATGTTGACACTGGGCTGTGCTCACTTCTTTAGCAGCAGAGAAGCCTGAGTGTTTGTGTGTTTTGGCTCCACACAGCAGCATTATTGTCCTCCTCATAAATACATTATGTGCCTTAGCACAGCTCTAGAATCAGTCTTTGGAGAGGCCCCAGAGAGCCTTAAATTAGCTTAAGAAAAAACAAACAAACAAACAAGCGGCTTTAAGGGTGAAGCCTCAGAAAGCTGCAGGTCTGGAGCACCAGGCATGATGCATAGCTAATTATGTAGGTTCATATCACAGGAGGATATTTATCTGGGTTAAGCTCCACTTTGGAGAATTGGAAGGGTTGCCTCCAACTGGTTGCCTCCAATATGGTATCCTATTCCCTATGTAGTGCACTACTTTTGACCAAAGCACTATATAGGGAATATAGCGTGCCATTTCGGGACCATCCTCTGAGTTGTGGACACTATCAATCAACAAAGACCGTGCCAATATATGACTCGTTTCAAGAAACTAGGTGTATGTCACAAGTCACTACTTCACAGGAGAGGCATTTGAATGTAGTTTTTAAATTTTTTGGCAGAAATGCCTTCTGGAACATGTGAACTTTCATTTTTCTTGATAACAAACTTGCAGGTCATCTGTAAATACAAATGCAATTGTTAAATTACGAGCCAAGTTGGTTTAGCTATGGAAAGAGGCAGGAACCTTCCCGCTAGCCATGATTGGCTGAGATAATGGATGGGCTGGACATGCCGAGAGATGAGATCAGATTGGTCTGCCATGTAGTATGTTTCTGTGTATAACATGAGCTGCTCAGTATGTGTAGGTAATCCTTTCTATCGCAGCTTTTTTGAAAGGCTGTTGTATTAACCACCTGTCTCCGGAATACATATTCAAACTAAGGGAAACTATGGCTTCTGTGACAGAGAGTGAGAAGCGTTTATCCATGTATACGGGTAAGAGAGTCTAGCTAGCTACATTTTCTGATATTATATGTTTCTAATTTTGTCAAAGTCATTTTCTTTGCAAGTTAAAGCGTACTGTTAGCTAGCTAGCTGACATTAGCTGGCTGGCTGGCTCGCTAGCTAACGTTACGTGTATGACCTGTGTAGTAATATTAATCATATCTCAGAGCCATTTGCATTGCTAGTTATAGCTTAATGTTAGCTAGTTAGCTATCATTGAACCTAGTTGGTTAGCTTTAGCTACCTGTAGATTCATGCAGGGCAGTAACATTATGAGTTGGGATTATGGTTCATTGTTCAGCTAGCTAACTAGCTACTAAACAAAAGACTCCACTATGCAAGTAACCATTTCACTGTACCGTTTACACCTTCTGTATCCTGTGCATGTGACAAATAAACTTTGATTTTATTTGAAATAGTGCGTGTTTATCAGAGACGGTAATGTGAAGAACAACATGACCTGCACCAAAGTGAAGTTAGGATATAACGTTAGGCCAACGAGACAGTGTCCAAGATCTAAAATTATCCAGTAGAATGCCCTGCTTTCATTTTGTTACACTCACAACCATAAGCTGTTTTCTGTAATTAGCTCACCATTACTGTAACTTGTAAATAATGATCTTGTTGTGAGTTTATTTTCCTGTAATAATGAATACAACTTAAGACGTTGTTAGTTATATGATATGGTCATTATTTGAACTGGACTGAACAATAGAATGTTCATGATGTCACTGCGACAACTGTCTACAGACATGTCGATAGACGTAGTATTAAACCAGCCTTTAGTCTTGAAATCTTTGGTTGTTTAGTACACTACCGTACTCACTCTGTTTAGCACATGACTTCACATGTGAATCCTTAAAGAGTTGGGTGGGGGTAAGGCTCAAGAGAGTGTGAATGATGCTGAATGGGTGTAGACAAAGAAGATCTCTCCAGTAGGTGTACCAAAACATTCAAGGGCCATTTTCTCAAAAGTGGGGTTACAAATTTATCAACTTTCATTATTATTTTATTTTACCTTTATTTAACTAGGCAATTCAGTTAAGAACAAATTCTTATTTACAATGACGGCCTAACCCGGCCAAACCTGGACGACGCTGGGCCAATTGTGCATCACCTTATGGGACTCCCAATCACGGCCGGATGTGATTCAACCCGGATTCAAAGTAGGGACTGTAGTGATGCCTCGTACTGAGATGCAGTGCCTTAGACCGCTGCGCCACTCGGAAGCCCTTATTATAGGCACATTCAATAGTAATAACCATGATAACAATTTAAAAAATCATCATCATTCAAATAAACATAGGGAAGTGTATTATTATCCTAAGTGGATAGCAGCAAAAACATAGAGCAATATATTGGTTTGGTTGCATAATAGGACTGAGATTCTCCAGTGACAGTCCGTAATGGCCCTTGTCTCTCTCAGTAACTGTCAGGTGTTCTGAGCCCGCCTCAGCCCAGACTGGAGTTAGTTTTTTTCATATCTGCTGTCTGCTTTTGATTCTTACTCCCCGAGGTTTTAAAAAAAGTGGTAGATTGTTAGTGACAATCAGACGCTCTGGCCCTTTTGAGCAGGGGGTTTGATTTAATCGCCAGGGTGTCTGTCATTTGTTATTCCAGAGCGAGCAGTGTGGCTGTGTCTGCCTGCCTGACTGGTTGGCTGGCTGGCTGGCTGGCTGGCCGCCCCCAGTTAGTGAGGCCTGGGCCTGATCAAGCAACGCCTCGCTACCAGCAGCACTCCCTCCCTCCCTCCCCAACATCTCTCCCTGTCTCCCTCCTCTCGTTCTTCATTTTTTGGGGGGTTATATCTAAATCCTCAGTACAAATGCAGTGTTTCTCCTCTCCCAGTGGGCCCCATTACTGCCTGTGGGGCATTAAAAATCATTAATAGTGCTGTCAGAAAGAGCGAGGGAGCAGGGAGAGGAGGAGGAGGAGGGGGGAGCAGCAGTGGTAGTGAGTTGCTTAGCTGCTCATAAATGGGAAATTAATACATCTGCTTCCTTAATGCTGGCTCGTGTTTGATGTTTGTTAGCTGGCAACTTTAATGATGTAGGTTTGAGCCGACGGGGCGCTTGACTAAATTTGATTCCCCCAATTAAGTAGTCAGAGTTCTTTTCTTTCGGGAGAAAAAGGAATAGGGGAGAGAGAAAAAAGAAAAAACGCTCCCTAATTATGGTCTCCAAACCTTCAGTTTTGTGGTTCTTGCTTTGCTTTTTTGCTGTCTCTATCAGTCTCCCTCTCTATCTTCCCCCCTCTTTCTATCTCTCTCTAGCGTCCCTCTCTCCCGCCTCCTCTTCTGTCAGAGCTTGATTGCAGGGACATGTTCATCAGCCTTGGCCTTCGTAAAAAAAAGTTGTTTACCGTTCACTAATCAAGGGGAAATATTTTAATCAGCACCCGCCACTGTCTTAATCATTAACATTAGCAAGCCATGTATGTTAATTGCTATATAGAGCAAGGTGATGATAGTCAATCTTAAGTGCAAATGATGAAATTACCACCATCGAGGTTCCAGACATGAGCAAATGTATACTAATCACAGCCTTGGATGCCGAGCTAGCTACCGTGAAGGAAATATGAAAGGTAGCTTCTGTAGAAAGAGGATTTTTGTTCCTGACATATTCCTTTACATAACATAGACTAGGCAATGGGACTCGCTTTTAGCACTTGAAAAAGGCGTGAAAACTAGTCTGTGTTTTTGTAGCTAACAGTTACTACTTTGTGTGAGATACATTTTTAGATTATCATGCATATCTGTTTTACCGTTTAGAAAGGAAAGCACTTTGTATCTAGTCCCCCCATTTGAGGAATCCATAAGTATTTGAACAAATTCACTTATAGTGTATTAAAGTAATCAAAAGTTTAGTATTTGGTCCCATATTTCTAGCATGCAATGACTACATCAAGTGTAACACGTGCGCTGAGAGTCGGGAAGCAAGATCAGGGAGTGAGTGTTTTTAATAAATAAATGAAACAATAAACACGTAACACAAACTACGCACCGACATGAACACAGAGTCAATAACACCTGAGGAAAGGACCAAGGGGAGTGACAGATATAGGGAAGATAATCAAGGAGGTGATGGAGTCCAGGTGAGTGTCATGAGGGGCAGATGCGCGAGACGATGGTGACAGGTGTACAGGATAATCAGCAGCCTGATGACCTAGAGGCCGGAGAGGGAGTATACGTGACATCAAGCTTTTGACACTACAAACTCATTGGATGCATTTGCAGTTTGTTCTGGTTGTGTTTTGACAATAGGAAGTTAATCTCTACAAATGGAGGGGTGTACGCAATGCTAATGTGATCCTATAGAAATCAGAGTAATGATTTGTGATGCAGATCATTTACAGTAGGAACTACATGGATGAAACCACTCCAGTCCAGTACTGTATGGTCCTAATATCATAGAGGTCGATGGTACGATACAGGGAAGCAATCGGTCTCTCTTCCCTTTGACTCTCAGTGTAGATGGAAGAGTAGTCATTTCAACATGTATTATCAGTCGAGCTGAAATAGAATAGTAAATCAGCTCAGCTTACTGGTCCTCAGATGAATTACTCATCTTCAAACAAACTGATTCCATGCCTGCTAGGTCCAGACCAGCCTCCCCCCCCCCCCCCAGGACCTGCCTAACTCATTAGTGTGGGTTCCTTTATGAAGGTTTTATCAGTGTTTTAATGGTGATTTGATGTGATTGAGGGAAGGAATGCAAGCAGCAAAGAGACGGATGAGTGTGTGTGTGGAGCTGCCCTGAGCTTGGCCCTTGTTTACTGTACACACACCTACCTGGGATGCCAGTTTAACACTTGACATTAGCTTACTTAGCACGGCTCCCTGTTCACATGTGTGCGTGTGTGTGTGTGTGTGTGTGCATGCGTGCCAGCCAGGGTTTCCGTTTGACATTTGTCCGGCAGCATTTTAATTTACCGGACATTTCAGAAGTTTACCGGACTCATATGCATTGGGTGCATAACCCGATTAGGGCGTCCACCGACGGTGCTCAGAATGACAGAAATCATCTTAACACAACATGCAACTCAAGGATGCAACAGAGTGCATCCTTCTTACCGAATTCTGATGTGCACTTTAGAATAACTGTCCACATTTACTATTCCTCAGCCAACAAGACGAGTAATCACAAAATCACTAACCTTGTCAATCTACTATCCCCCATAGTAGAAAAGTTGACCTGTTCTGTTGGTCAGCTTGTCATTCTGTTTGAGAAAGAAATAGCACATGTTACAGGAGCAGGAGGCCTAGTAGCAGACTAGGCGCTCTATCTGTATGCTGTGTTTGTGTGATAAATAAGAATCATAACGACTAACCAAAATACACACATGCCAATTTAATTCTATCGAATTATGTAAATTAACCTATAGACCAATCAGCATGACAAGTGAAATGTAGAGTATTTACATCGACTGTTACTGTATTTCCATCAATCAATAGGCTAAATGTCATTATTTTGCAATGGGATATTTTTCTTCTCCTGGACAATTGGCCAGCAGCAATTTTATTTATTGGCTTAAAGCCGGCTATTACCAGCCAACGGAAACCCTGGTGTGTACGTGCAGGCAGGCAGGCAGGCAGGCAGGCAGGCAGGCAGGCAGGCAGGCAGGCAGGCAGGCAGGCAGGCAGGCAGGCAGGCAGGCAGGCAGGCAGGCAGGCAGGCAGGCAGGCAGGCAGGCAGGCAGGCAGGCAGGCGGGGTTCGGTATAAGGCCTACATGTATAGGTAACTTATTCTGGCCATCCCTCTTCACAACGCCCCTGTGGGACTGTAATGTCACAGCCCGTTAGCAGCCACTCCATGAATTTCTTGTTAACAAACTATAGTTTTGGCAAGTCGGTTAGGACATCTACTTTGTGCATCACACAAGAAATTTTTCCAACAATTATTTACAGACAGATTATTTCACTTATAATTCACTGTATCACAATTCCAGTGGTTCAGAAGTTTACATACACTAAGTTGACTGTGCCTTTTAAACAGCTTGGAAAATTCCAGAAAATGATGTCATGGCTTTAGAAGCTTCTGATAGGCTAATTGACATCATTTGAGTCAATTGGAAGTGTACCTGTGGATGTATTTCAAGGCCTACCTTCAAACCCAGTGCCTCTTTGTTTGACATCATGGGAAAATCAAAAGAAATCAGCCAAGACCTCTGAAAAAAAATTGTAGACCTCCACAAGTCTGGTTCATCCTTGGGAGCAATTCCCAAACGCCTGAAGGTACCACGTTCATCTGCACAAACAATAGTATGGAAGTATAAACACCATGGGACCATGCAGCCGTCATACCGCTCAGGAAGGAGATGCGTTCTGTCTACACTGCGTACTTTTTGGAGAAATGTCCTCTGGTCTGATGAAACAAAAATAGAACCATTTGGCCATAATGACCATCGTTATGTTTGGAGGAAAACGGGGAAGATTGCAAGCCGAAGAACACCATCCCAACCGTGAAGCACAGGGTGGAAGCATCATGTTGTGGGGGTGCTTTGCTGCAGGAGGGACTGGTGCTCTTCAGAAAATAGATGGCATCATGAGGTAGGAAAATTATGTAGATATATTGAAGCAACATCTCAAGACATCAGTCAGGAAGTTAAAGCTTGGTCGCAAATGGGTCTTCCAAATGGACAATGACCCCAAGCATGCTTCCAAAGTTGTGGCAAAATGGCTTAAGGACAACAAATTCAAGGTATTGGAGTGGCCATCACAAAGCCCTGACTTCAATCCTATAGAACATTTGTTGGCAGAACTCAAAAAAGCGTGTGCAAGCAAGGAGGCCTACAAACCTGACACAGTTACACCAGCTGTGTCAGGAGGAATGGGCCAAAATTCACCCAAGTTATTGTGGGAAGCTTGTGGAAGGCTACCCGAAACGTTTGACCCAAGTTAAACAATTTAAAGGAAATGCTTCCAAATACTAATTGAGTGTATGTAAACTTCTGACCCACAGGGAATGTGATGAAAGATATACATTTCACATTCTTAAAATAAAGTGGTGATCCTAACTGACCTAAGACAGGGAATTTTTGGTAGGATTAAATGTCCGGAATTGTGATAAACGGAGTTTAAATGTATTTGGCTAAGGTGTATGTAAACTTCCGACTTCAACTGTATATAACTACTGCTGTACACACTTTTTCTTTTCATATACTGTCCATAATGTCTATACACACCGTCGTATATGTCACAGAAGTTGTCATGGAGAGAAGACCAAGACACAGCGGGTATGTGGATACTCATGGTTTTAATTTGAAAAGAGTAAAGTATTCACTGACAAACCAATAAAGATGACAACAGCAACAGTTTTACAGGCTATACTAACGCAGTGCAAAAACAACTACCCACAACCCCAAAGAAAAACACACACACCTATATAGGACTTCCAATCAAAGGCAACTCAACACACCTGCCTTCAATTGGAAGTCCCAATCACCAACACAAACATTCACACACACAAAAACTGCCACGTCCTGACACCAAAACTAATACAATAGCTCCATCTGCTGGTCAGGACTTGACAGTACCCCCCCCCCCCCTCAAGGTGCAGACCCCGGAATGCACCTACCAACAGAAAACACCAACAAACAAAAAAATCCCCAACAAAACCCATTAAACAATAACCCCTAAACAATAAGGGAGGGAAGGGAGGGTGGCTGCCGTCACCGACGGCACTGTGCTACACCCTCCCTCCCCAACCCACCTATCCTGGAGGTGGCTCAGGTGCAGGACGTGGACCTCGCTCCACCTTCGGTGTCGCCCACTTTGGGGGCGCCGATAGCTGCGCCGGGCAGACGGGCCACTCGGGCTGACCCTGGCAGACGGACCCCTCGGGCTGGGCCGGAGGACAGGCGGGCCACTCGGGCTGGGCCGGAGGACAGGCGGGCCACTCGGGCTGGGCTGGAGGACAGGCAGGGCACCCTGGCAGATCCGAGCAGGCGGGCACCTCTGGCAGATCCGGGCAGTCGGGCCACTCTGGCAGACCCGGGCAGTCGGGCCACTCTGGCAGACCCGGGCAGTCGGGCCACTCTGGCGGCTCGGCTCCGGGCAGTCGGGCCACTCTGGCGGCTCCGGGCAGTCGGGCCACTCTGGCGGCTCCGGGCAGTCGGGCCACTCTGGCGGCTCCGGGCAGTCGGGCCACTCTGGCGGCTCCGGGCAGACGGGCCACTCTGGCGGCTCCGGGCAGACGGGCCACTCTGGCATCTCCGGGCAGACAGGCCACTCTGGCATCTCCGGGCAGATGGGCCACTCTGGCGGCTCCTGACTAGCGGGCGGCTCTGGTGGCTCCTGACTGGCGGGCGGCTCTGGCAACTCCTGACTGGCGGGCAGCTCTGGCGACTTACGACTGGCGGGCAGCTCTGGCGACTTACGACTGGCGGGCAGCTCTGGCGACTTACGACTGGCGGGCAGCTCTGGTGACTCTTGACTGGCGGGCAGCTCTGGCGACTTACAACTGGCGGGCAGCTCTGGCGACTTACGACTGGCGGGCAGCTCTGGCGAATCTTGACTGGCGGGCAGCTCTGGTGACTCTTGACTGGCGGGCAGCTCTGGTGACTGTTGACTGGCGAGGCTGGGCTGACGCACTAGACTCCTGATGCGTGGGGCTGGTACTGGACGTGCCAGCCTGGAGACACGCACCTCAATGCTAGTGCGTTTAGCGGGAAACATCGGACCATAGAGGCGCACTGGCGGTCTTGAGCGCAGGGTTGGCATCACCCCTTCAGGCTCGATGCTCACACTCCCCTGGCACATGCGGGGCACTGGTACTGCGCTTACCGGCCTGAAAATGCCAGGCCTCACCACAGCACCTACCCCAAAGCATGGGACCTGTCCAGTGTGTTTTCTTCCAAAAAGGGTACGGGGAGCTGGCCTGGGTCTCCCATCTCGCCCCGCCAAACAACCCTTGTGCCCCCCCAAAGAAATGTATTGGGGCTGCCTCTCGGGCTCTACCTGCCTCCCAGGCAGGTTGTCGCAGTGCACCCGCAATTGCTCCCATGTCCAGTCAATCCTCTCCTCCAGTATTTCCAGCGACCAGGAATCCATCACCTCCCGAGCGTGCTGCTTCCAACTTTCCTCCTTCACTTGCTTCTGTCCTCTTCTCCGCTGCTTGGTCCTTTGGTGGTGGGTAGTTCTGTCACAGAAGTTGTCATGGAGAGAAGACCAAGGCGCAGCGGGTATGTGGATGCTCATGGTTTTAATTTCAAAAGAGTAAAGTATTCACTGACAAAACAATAAAGATGACAACAGCAACAGTTTTACAGGCTATACTAACGCAGTGCAAAAACAACTACCCACAACCCCAAAGAAAAACACACACACCTATATAGGACTTCCAATCAAAGGTAACTCAACACACCTGCCTTCAATTGGAAGTCCCAATCACCAACACAAACATTCACACACACAAAAACTGCCACGTCCTGACACCAAAACTAATACAATAGCTCCATCTGCTGGTCAGGACGTGACAGTATGCATACTGTATATATTTATATTCTGGACTCTGACATTGCTCGTTGTAATATTTCTTAATTGTTTTGTATTGCTCGGTATTACTGCACTGTTGGAGTTAGCAACATAAGCATTTTGCTGCACCTGCGATAACATCTGCAAAATATATGTATGCGACCAAGAATATTTTATTTTATTTATTTCAGAGACGGACACATAATTGAAACATCTGTAACATATTAGACAAATCAAGTGATTGTTTGTGGGTATGAGAGGACATGTTGAAACCCAGGGAGGGAATAAACTGTGTGTGGCGTGTAGCAGATGCATAGCCCGCGTGCATAGCTAATGCAAATTAGTAAGACTTTAAAATGTTAATGGGAACAAAGTGAAAGCTGTTGGCTCACACACACACACAGAGAGAAAGAGAGAGAGAGAGAGAGAGAGAGAGAGAACGAACTCCGATCACAGATGCTGTTTTCAGAAGGAAGTAGCGTTGCAGGCCTTGAGCACTTCTACTTACCACAAACAAGCTTTTTTCCCCCGCTCGCTTTGAAACGAACGGGGAGTTAGAATGAGCTCTGGATAAAAGGCTCAACACACAGGATAGGAGAAGACGTTTTATTTGTTTACCGATCGCAATAGCTAGCTATTCGACTCCTGTCCCCCTACCCGTCCTCCCGGGTCGGCGGCGCCTACAGACACAGCAGGACATTGCCTCCCACCATGCAGCACTGTGTACCATGCTATGCTGCCATCTGCTAGGACCTGTTGGCTTGTTTGTTTTCTCAAGCAAACAGCAGATCACTTCTTTCCTGTTCCTGCTTTTTACCATATGCCACTGCCTGGTGGATCAGAGCGAGGCATGTATATTAATGAACTTAATCAAAGACACGCACACACATCTGCCACCGGGGGAATTTAGGAAAACAATCACCCCGTAAGTCGATTCACCCCCTCCCCTCATAAGTAACACCTAAACAAGTAACAATTAACAAATATAAGTAGCAAATATAAACTGTTATGCCAACAATTAGGGATCTTCGGACCCAACAACAGTGTTCTGCAGAATTAAATCATAGACAGCTGGGTTACTGTCTGAACACGTTGCACAAATGATTGTACAGTAAATTAAAAAATATATAAATCCAAAAAAAGATACAAAATACACTTAGTGTACAAAACATTAAGAACACCTTCGTAATATTGAGTTGCATCCCCTTTTGCCCTCAGAACAGCCTCAATTTGTCAGGGCATGGACTCAACAATATTGACTCCAATGCTTGCCACACTTGTATCAAGTTGGCTGGATGTCCTTTGGGTGGTGGATCATTCTTGATACATACGGGAAACTGTTGAGCATGAAAAACCCAGCAGCGTTGCAGGTCTTGACACACTCAAACCGGTGCGCCTGGCATCTACCATGCCCCTTTAAAAGACGCTTAAACCTTTTGTCTTGCCCATTCACCCTCTGAATGGCGCACATACACAATCCATGTCTCAATTGTCTCAAGGCTTAAAAATCCTTTAACCTGTCTCCTCCCCTTCATCTACACTGATTGAAGTGGATTTAACAAGTGACTCAATGAGGTATCATAGCTTTCACCTGGATTCACTTGGTCAGTCTATTTTTTGTACACTCAGTGTATGTGTCAACCCTGAAGATACCCCCCCAGAGCCCATGACTATAATAGCAGTGAGAGTAAGGCTAGTCCACCAAATACCACCAGCACAACTAAATAATACATCCACTGCAGATGGCAGACTGCCTGCCCTGTTTGCTTAAAGGCTGCTGATGTCCTTCAGGTGTTTACTGTGCTCCTGACCCAATCCAAAATGGAGGTCTGGTCTCTCAGAGCCATGCTGTGAACTCATCACTGTGTGACGAGACTAGAGAACAGCACAGCACATCCCTGCTTCGGGTTGCTAGTAAACACAGTTGGTCAGTATGCCATTGATTGGTTGATTTAGGACAACTGAAGCCATTAATTTTCATGGATCTTTTAATGAATTGACTGTGTGATGATACATTATATGAGAGGTGGTACGAATTAGGGCTGTTCTGTTATCCAGACACTATTTTAATACCAACAGTAGTTCTGGATTTGGATCCCTAGATATATATAAGCGGGAATTATTTGTTTATAGTAGCAAGGAGGCTAAACATGAGATTCTCTTGTTATTAATGTTATTATAATCCTAATGGGATTATGTGGCTGCTACTGTTGCTGCTCAACACTGCTTACAATGTGCTTTTTGTTTTAACACATACCATACATAAACCTAATCTCAATCTACAAGATTTTCCTGTTTATCCTGGTTTTGACTGATCCGTGTTTCACCCACATTCAGTATGTGTATCTCAAGAGTTAATTCATCATCCAGGATATGCTCATAATTCAGTAAAATGTGACACAGAGGGAGAAAGACAGGTTTCTGAGATTCAATTTCACTCATAACACAATTATAATTATCTGATATGAATTTGACATTGTGGCTATTGAAAGCTCTCTTTTCCTTCAAGGAAATGTGGAGGGTGTCCTGAAATAGCAATTAAAACTATTTTAAATTAAACAAAAGAGGAATATGTTTTTTATAACTTTCTGATTAAGATAAACTATTCAGCTATGATCATGCTGTAAGTCATTATCATTGGAGAGACTGCGTCTGTTGATGTATTGGTACTTAGCACATCATTAAGCTCAGGGCTTTGAAGGAGAAACTTCATTTGATCGTTGGACCTGTCACTCAACATGTGACAGAACAACAAATGCAAACAGACAAATCTGTCCTCATCAACGGTTCATGGTTAGATGTAACTGAGGACATATTCCCCAAACGCAGGGCCCTGCGGCTTTAAAGTCCTAGAAATATCTGCCAGCCACATCTCCAGTCTAGCTACTTTAATATGTGCCTGTCTATACGTGGGCTGTTTTGTTTGGGGTTGTGTTGTTTTCATGCCGCAACCAGCTGTTTTTCAGTGGTATTTGCGGAGGCTTTCCTGTCCTCTCTTCCAATAAAGACTGCAGACAGGCAGTGATTCCTGGGGTTGTTTGTGGGCCTCTGCCACGGTGTGGAGTGATGAGCGGGTGGCACCATGCATCATTTAGGCTGCTTTGTACATGCCTACAGGAGTATCTGTTGGTTTGGCTGGGGGGGGGGGGGGGGGTACACTAACACCAGAAAGTCTGGCAGGACTTAACCTCACACCCGGGCGGATGTGTAGGAACATGAGAGGTAGACTGAGTGCGCTCCGCTCCACTCAGGCGTTCTCAAGGCCACCTACCTCCCAGGTCCTAGCGGGTGGATGACTCTACAGGAGTTATCAGGTGTTGAGGTGTTGCCAGGAGCAGAATTTACCTCTCCCAAAAAAGCCTGATCTGCTCCCATTCCATAGTACTTCAGACAGCAGGATGTGCTAAGAGCAGCACTCTGCTGTAGCTAAATGCTATATCCTCTGATGGTACTTCACTAAAGCAGAGTCTGGTGCTAACAACTATCCCCTACTACTCGCTGTATTCCCTTGTCTGGGAGGCCTTTTATCTGACCTTGTGTTGTGTTGAGTGACTGTTTTCCAACTCTTTCTTTATAGACAACTCTAACATCGCTTTTGAAGTTCAAAACTTACCGTAGCAGTAGCATGACGTCAAGAACTGAGTTGTCTTGTGCCGTGGTTAATGTTGCACACACATGCACCATGCTGCCATTCTGATATGCCCTAGTATCCCAACGGCTGTGCCTCCTTGGCCACGCATTCCCCCAGAGCTCCGTCCACTTGAAGGGCTGACAGGCGACCATGTCATCTGTCAGAGGGAGATGGATAGCACTATCACTCACCCCTCCTCCCCTCCCTCCTCATCCCCTCTTCCATCCCCTATATCTCACACTGCCTATCTCACTGTCACCCCTCCACTGCCCTGCCTTGTGCCAGACCACAAGATGAATCACACAGGTTCACAGGTCAAGATGACCCAGTCCAGCAGAAATGTATGACACCCCCTCTCTGTCACGGTGGAATCTTGGTCTGAACCACATTAACAGTATTGACCCTGGGATTATAAAAACAAAAGATAGAGGGATAAGAGAATGCCATTGTCTGGCTCAATAACTGTTATTCCATTTCAGATTGGAATGGCTACTGCTAATACAGGAGCTCCCCTGTTACATTTTAGTCATTTAGGAGATGCTCTTATCCAGAGTGACTTACCGGAGCAATTAGGGTTACGTGCCTTGCTCAAGGACACATCGACAGATTTTCCACCTAGTCGGCTCCAGGATTCAAACCAGCTACCTTTCGGTTACTGGCCCAACTGGCCCTCTTAACCGCAAGGCAACCTGCCGCCCACAGCTTGAATATTTTATCAGATTAGGTACTGTTCATAAAGTTCTCCAGACTAGTTGTATTGCCATAACAACAAATACTGTATTTATATTCGCTTTGAGCTTTCAATAATTTATGTGATATGTGCCAATGTGCTTGAGTCCAATGCCAAGTACTGTTCTACAGCCAGTGCTATTAGCATTATCATCATCATTATTGTTTCACCAGATTAACTGGAGGCTCTCTCTCTCTTTAGGCCTTTCTAGTAGTCAGCTAAGCCACGTTAAACAACACAGATGGTGCTCTCTAGTGGCATTCTCAAAATAACATGCTGTTTTAGTTATCACCCCTAAAGGCTTCAAACTTCCCCTCTCTCCCCCATCTCCCTCCCTTGCCCCCCTGTTTGACAGGCTGATGGGAACAGACAATAACCACACGCCAGCTGATGCTTGATCCATGGGTTTGACCCTTGCACCCGGACCACGTTGTTATTGCCTGTTTACATTGTGCAAATTACCAAATGTTTTCAGAGGCCCCTTCCTCGCTAGCAGTCTCCCACGGAATATCTCTCCCGACACCACTCCACCCCTCCCTCCATCCATCCTTTTCATTTTTTTATTTATTATTATTTATTTTTTTACCCCTTTTTTATCCCCAATTTCATGGTATCCAATTGGTAGTAATTACAGTCTTGTCTCATCGCTGAAACTCCCGTATGGACTCGGGAGAGGCGAAGGTAGAGAGCCATGCATCCTCCGAAACACAACCCAACCAAGCCGCACTGCTTCTTGACACAACGCACATCCAACCCGAAAGCCAGCCGCACCATTGTGTCGGAGGAAACACCGTATACCTGGCGACCTGGTCAGCGTGCACTGCGCCCGGCCCGCCACAGGAGTCGCTAGTGCGCGATGAGACAAGGATATCCCTGCCGGCCAAGCCCTACCTAACCCGGACGACACTGGGCCAATTGTGCGTCGCCCCGTGGACCTCCCGGTCACGGCCGGCTGCGACAGAGCCTGGGCTCGAACCCAGGAGGCCATCCATCCTTTTCAACCTCTCCCTGACCCAGTCTGTAATACCTACATGTTTCAAGCAGACCACCATAGTCCCTGTGCCCAAGAACGCCAAGGTAACCTGTCTAAATGACTATCGCCCCGTAGCATTCACATCTGAAGCCATGAAATGCTTTGAAAGGCTGGTCATGGCTCACATCAACACCATCATCCCAGACACCCTGCACCCACTCCAATTCCTAGATGTTGGAATATTGCTGCAGGGACTTGCTTCCATTCAGCCTCGATCGTTAGTGAGGTCGGGCACTGATGTTGGGCAATTAGGCCTGCCTTGCAGTCTGCGTTCCAATTCACCCCAAAGAATTTCTATGGGGTTGAGGTCAGGGCTCTGTCAAGTTCTTCCACATCGATCTCGGGAAAAATAATCTGTATGGATCTCGCTTTGTGCACAGGGGCATTGTCATGCTGAAACATGAAAGGCGCTTCCCCAAACTGTTGCAACAAAGTTGGAAGCACAGACTCGTCTATAATGTCATTGTATGCTGTGCATTAAGATTTCCCTTCACTGGAACTAAGGGGCCTAGCCCGAACCATGAAAAACAGCCCCAGACCATTATTCCTCCTTTACCAAACTGATGTTGCTTCCAGAGGCAGTTTGGAACTTGGTAACCGAGAACAGACACTTTTTACACGGTACATGCTTCAGCACTCGGCGGTCCCGTTCTGTGAACTTGTGTGGCCTACCACTTCGCAGCTGAGCCGTTGTTGCTCCTAGAAGTTTCCACTTCACAATAACAGCATTTAAAGTTGACCGGGGCAGCTCTAGCAGGGCAGAAATTTGATAAACTGACTTGATGGAAAGGTGGCATCCTATGACGGTGCCATGTTGAAAGTCACTGAGCTCCTCAGTACGGGCCATTCTACACCCAGTGTTTATCTATAGAGATTACTATAGATATTCCTGTTATTAACGAGTGTGGCTAAAATAGCCGAATCCACTAATTTGAAGGGGTGCCCACATACTTTGGCAATGTAGTGTATCTACCTCAATTACCTCATACCCCTGCACATTGACTCGGTACTGGGACCCCGTGTATTTATTCCTTGTGTTATTATGTTGCTATTATTTCAACTTTGTTCTCTCTGCATTGTTGGGAAGGGCCCGTAAGTAAGCATTTCACTGTTAGTCTACACAAAGCATGTAAATCCATCCAACCCACTTCCCCCAGAGTTAGGCATATTCTCTGATAAGCATTGAGCTAGAGGTGGCAGTGGAGGAGGAGGAAGTGGGGAGGGAGGGGAAGACTCAGGGATATACAGTATTGGTATTCCACACATATCCGTGGACATTAGGTGGGGCATCAAGGTGCAAATATGAGCCAGACAGCTCTCATAATGAAAGAATCCAGGCATTATGAAATAAGTGGAAGTGACCAACGAAGAGAGATGCAGCACTCGCTGCTTTGAATTCCAATTAGGTTAGAGAGAAGGGGGGGGCGAGAGAGAGAGAGAGAATGTGATGCCTTCTAATGTCTGTGAAGCTGTTGTGGGGGTGATGTGTGGGGAATGGAGGTACTGTATGGGCTTGCAGTAAAGGTCAGTGTGGCTGAAGATTCTAGGTCTTCTGGTTTCTGGGTCTGATGCGAGTCTCAGTGGCTGATGACACACTGAGGGAGGGATGGATGGACGGATGGATAGATGGACAGATGTGTGGATGGATGGGTAGATGTGAAAGAGGGGCATGGGGGTCTGCTATGGGAGGAGAGTAGATTATCCCCAGAAGGGAAATCAATTAGGAATGATGGAAGTTGAATGTGAACCTTTATCAATTTAGCTCGACCACCTGAATTTTCATGATGGGCTTTGACTCTTCTCCTTTCTGTAGGAGATCAGAGTTAATGGCGATTGTTCTGCACTTAACCGCTCCTCCAAATGTATTATCTGGGCTGTATTCAATAGAAGACACTTCATCGGGGCCTGCAGCCTTGTTGATGGATGAGATTTGTGTGGGGTTTGTAAAAAGAAAAGGCTCATGGGGGTGGGAGGAAGGGGGGCGAGAGGGAGGGCAGAGGGTTGTCACAGATGTCCGGCCATTTGAAAGAAAATTAAACAAGTACCTCATTACAGAACGCTCCAGTGCTCCCTGGAGGTGGCCACTGAGCCAGCCTTTTTAATGAGCTGGGAACTTAAACGCTGCCAAAGTTTACCCCGGCCATTGCCAGCTCAGTTATGCCACTGGGAAGTAACAGCCCCTCACTCCCCTGGCCCCCACCTAACCCCTCCACCGGCCTTCCTCTCCCATTCAGGGCCGCTCATCCAGAGGAAAGAGGGAGAGTGAGATAGAGAGGCACCATGCTGGTTCCCTCTCTTTCAGCTCTGGAGAAGGGGATAATGCCTTTTTTGTGCCACGCATCCAGAGGAATTATGTGTGCTAATTTGATTAGGGGGAGATTTGATTAACTGGAAAATGAGGGCTTTGCTTAGACTTTCACACGCTTAATTTATCCCTTGCAAAGCAGACGAAACATTGTGTCATGAAACTCTGAAGGCATATGGGAAGCCCTTTCAGCGGCTAGATGGTCCTTTCAGACCCAACAATATCAAGGATTGCCATGGTTCATATTGGGATAATCAGTTTAAAGCTTTTTGCCCGGCCGTAGAATACAAATTGTATTTGGCATCGCCAGTGAAAAGGTTGAAATGATAATGAGATTAATGTAGTACGGAATTGAGCTAAGGAAAAAAAGTGGAAAACTATTTGCTATTTGCATGTTTTATTTATGAAAATAGTAATTTTTTTCAAGTGTTTATGTCTTATTACTTCTGTTGCTAGGTTCATATCATATTTTTTATGATCATTACATCAGAGATCATCAACTAGATTCAGCCACGGAACAATTTTTTTGTTGAGCGGATGGTCGGGGGGGGGGGGGCGGAACATAATTACAAATCATTTGTAGACTGCAAGTTGACCGCAAGAAGCCCAAACAGATATAATCTTTGACTAAAACATAATAATTTCAAACCTTGCTTACATTTGTTTTTAGAAATGCAAAAACAGGTATTTTGACATTTTTGCAAATTTAAAAAACATAAATATTTTAGTTACCTAAGTATTCAGACTATGAGACTCGAAATTGAGCTCAGTTGCATCCTGTTTCCATTGATGATCCTTGAGATATTTCTACAACTTGATTGGAGTCCACCTGTGGGAAACTCAATTAATTGGACATGATTTGAAAAAGCACATTCCTGTTTATATAAGGTCCCACAGTTGACAGTGCATGTCAGAGTAAAAACCAAGGCATGAGGTCGAAGGAATTGTCCGTAGAGCTCCAAGACATGATTGTGTCAAGGCACAAATCTGGGGAAGGGAACCAAAAAATGTCTACAGCATTGAAGGTCCCCAAGAACACAGTGTCCTCCATCATTCTTAAATGGAAGAGGTTTGGAACCACCAAGACTCTTCCTAGAGCTGGCAGCCCAGCCAAATTGAGCAATCGGTGGACAAGGGCCTTGGTCAGGGAGGTGACCAAAAACCCAATGGTCACTCTGACAGAGTCCCTCTGTGGATATCGGAGAACCTTCCAGAAGGACAACCATCTCTGCAGCACTCCACCAATCAGGCCTTTATGGTAGAGTGGCCAGTAAAAGGCACATGACAGCCCGCTTGGAGTTTACCGAAAGGTACCTAAAGGACTCTCAGACCATGAGAAACAAGATTCTCTTTTTTGCTGAAACCAAGATTGAACTATTTGGCCTGAATGCCAAGCGTCACATCTGGCGGAAACCTGGCACCATCCCTACGGTGAAACATAGTGGTTGCAGCATCATGGTGGTGGCAGCATCATGCTGTGGGGATGTTTTTCAGCGGGAGGGACTGGGAGACTAGTCAGAATCGAGGGTAAGATGAATGGAGCAAAGTACCGAGAGATAGATCATTGATGTAAACCTGCTCCAAAGGGCTCCAGACCTCAGACTGGGGCGAATGTTCACCTTCCAATAGGACAATGACACTAAGCACACAGCCAGGACAACACAGGAGTGGCTTCGGGACAAGTCTCTGAATGTCTTTGAGTTGCCCAGCCAGAGCCCGGACTTGAACCCGATAGAACATCTCTAGAGAGACCTGAAAATAGCTGTGCAGCAACACTCCCCATTCAACCTGACAGAGCTTGAGAGGACCTGCAGAGGAAAATGGGAGAAACTCCCCAAATACAGGTGTGCCAAGCTTGTAGTGTGATACCCAAGAAGACTCGAGGCTGTAATTGCTGCCAAATGTGCTTCAACAAAGTACTGAGTAAAGGGTCTGTACTTATTTTTTAATACATTTGTAAACATTTCTAAAAGCCTGTTTTTGCTTTGTCATTAAGGGGTATTGTGTATAAATTGGTGAGGGAAAAAACAAACTATTTAATACATTTTAGAGTAAGACTGTAACGTAACAAATGTGCAAAAAGTCAAGGGGTCTGAATACTTTCCGAATTCACTGTTATATATTTATTTATTTTTGCTCAGAAAACTTGGGGAGCCAGCTGTGGAACCTTGATCTACATGGAATATAGATTTTCCAATATGTTTGTGTTCCATTTATACCTTTTATTTCAAACCACTATTCAAATCTATTGCTGCTGTCAATAAAACGTGCAATTTATGTACAGTTATTATGTGCATAAATCACAGCTGCATAGTGGTAATGTATCATATTTTAAATCACTTAGTGGTTTCACTTGTCTTTCTGATCGTTTTGTATCCCCTGCCATGACCACAGGGACTGGAGGGTCTGAATGGTTTGCTTTACCTCCTTTAACATGCAGCCATGAAGGTCATATTACCGCTCACTGATGATTGCATTTGAATAAAAAGTGAGTTATTCTAGGAGAGAGAGGGGGATATGGCTGGAGAGAGAAAGACGAAGAGAAAGATTGAGATGGAGAGAAGCAGCGAGAGAGAGAGAGACTCGATCTTTCTGATCTAGGATCTTGACTTTACCCAGCAGCATGGTGACCATCCCCTCGGTCCAACTGGCCTGCAAAGCCTGTATTTTCAACAAATAGCTGTCCTTTATTTTACACTGCGATTGCCTTCTAATAAGGGATTAACCACCCTCCAACCAGCTCCACCCATCCCTGCCTAAAGCTGCTTTACCCCAAGCCACTCATGAACCACTGTAGACTCCCTTCCTTCTCCTTCAAGAGCCAATGCAGCCAACACAATGCCAACGTGAGTGGACTGGCTGATTTTGTTTTTATCCTCGGTCCCGACGCCAAGGGGAAGGAAGCTTCAAATTGGGACATTCTAGAAGCCAAGGATTCATAAAAAAAAATAGTTGAGATGAGAAGGACGGATGAGGCGGAGGATGGAGGGATGGAGAGAGAAGTGTGGAGAGAGACCCAGACAGATGAGCTGTCTCCTGTTGGACTCCCTTCCATCTTCCCCATCTGTTCACCACAGTTTTAATTAAATCTACTGAGATGAGGATTTTTTCCTCTTTTTCTATCCCCCCAGCTGTCTCTCTCTCTCTGTTTTTCTCTCTCCCAACCCTCTCTCTCCCTCCCTCCCTCTCTCCCTCTCTAAACTGGACCGCAGTAGGTCTGTGCAGTTCCAATGTCCATTCATCTCACCACCTCACTGCCAGTTGCTAATGAGAGCAAGCCAGGGTGACACAGTGCTGCTTGCCAGCCATCATGAGCTGTTAATGAGGAGGATTCTAGAAAGTCCCTGGTCCAACAACCTCCCCAATCCGCTTCGCTACACACACACACATACACACACTCAGACTTAAAGAACATACACACAAACTGTAGACAATACACACACACACACACACACACACACAAACACATAGAAAACGTACACACACACACTCACACTATACACTCACACATTCAGATGCACAAACACTGTCTATAAAGAGATGCAAACCACCTTGAAAATCACACTGTCTCTGACACCTACAGATACACATGTACAGTGCCTTCGGAAAGTATTCAGACCACTTTACTTTATCCACATTTTGTTACGTTATAGCCTTTTAAAAAATATATATAATAATAATAAAATGCTGTCATCAATCTACACACAATACCCCACAATGACAAAGTAACAAAAGGTTTTCAGAATTTAAAAAAAATGTATTACAAATAAAAAACAGATACCTTATTTACATAAGAAGACTCGAAATTGAGCTCAGATGCATCCTGTTTCCATTGATCATCCTTGAGATGTTTCTACAACTTGATTGGAGTCCACCTGTGTTAAATTCAATTGATTGGACATGATTTGGAAAGGTACATATCTGTTTATATAGGGTCCCACAGTTGACAGTGCATGTCAGAGCAAAAATCAAACCTTGAGGTTGTAGGAATTGTCCGTAGAGCTCTGAGACAGGATTGTGTCGAGGCATAGATCTGGGGAAGGGTACCAAAAAATGTCTGCAGCATTGAAGGTCCCCAAGAACACAGTGGCCTCCATAATTTTTAAATGGAAGAAGTTTGGAACCTCCAAGACTCTTCATGGAGCTGGTCGTACAACCAAACTGAGCAATCGGGGGAGAAGGGCCATGGTCAGGGAGGTGACCAAGAACCGGATGCTCACTCTGACAGAGATCTAGAGTTCCTCTGTGGAGATGGGAGAACCTTCTAGAAGGACAACCATCTCTGCAGCACTCCACCAAACAGGTCTTTATGGTAGAGTGACCAGACGGAAGCCACTCCTCAGTAAAAGGCACATGTAAAGGCACCTAAAGGACTCTCAGATCATGAGAAACAAGGTTCTCTGGTCTGATGAAACCAAGACTGATCTCTTTTGTCTGAATGCCAAGCGTCACATCTGGAGGAAACCTAGCAACATCCCTATGGTGAAGCATGGTAGTGGCAGCATTGTTTTTCAGCGGCAGGACTGGGAGACTAGTCAGGATCAAGGGAAAGATGAAAAGAGAAAAGTACAGTGAGATCCTTAATGAAAACCTGCTCCAGAGCGCTCAGGACCTCACACTGGGGCGAAGGTTCACCTTCCACCTTCCAACAGCACACAGCCAAGACAACGCAGGAGTGGCTTCTCTAGAGAGACCTGAAAATACCTGTGCAGCGACACTCCCCATCCAACCTGACAGAGCTTGAGAGGATCTGCAGAGAAGAATGGGAGAAACTCCACCAAAGGTGGAGGTGTGCCAGGCTTGTAACATCATACCCCAGAAGACTAGAGGCTGTAATTGCTGGCAAAGGTTCTTCAACAAAGTACTGAGTAAAGGGTCTGAATAATTATGTAAATACAACATTTCAGTTTTTTAAATGCAAACATTTCTAAAAGGCTGTATTGTGTGGAGATTGATCAGGGGGGAAAAAACTATTGAATCCATTTTAGACTAAGGCTGTAAAGTAACAAAATGTGGATAAAGTCAAGGGTCTGAATACTTTCCGAATGCACTGTACATACCTCTGAGCATCCAACAAAAAACACACATACTGAACAACTCGCTGTTTAAAACAACTCAGCACATGTTCTCCCTCCACTGTCTGTCAGGCCTGGGTCACTTTGCCTAGCCCAGATAGCTGTCTGTCTGTAATACAATGTCAGACTTAACGTTTTTCCATGGTGACACTGCTGACACAAACTTTTTCAGTTGGTGGCACAAGCCCATGATTTGGTCGCACCAGAATTTTGTTGTGGCGTAACGCAATGATAATCTTGTAAAGTAATTTACAGTGCTTTATTGAAAGAAAATAGACTAGGCCTAACTGCGATGGTATGATGTCCAAGCAGGAATGCATGATTCCAATAATTTTGATGTCTTTTGTCTTCTGTTATCGCCTTTAGGAGACTAAAGCACATCTCCCATTTGTTTCCCATAGTTATCTAGCCAGGTGACGAATCTGTCTCGTTCAATAGCAGCTCCCTCTCCCCTTCACCCCTCTCATTGTCTCTGTATAGTCTATATTTCTCTTTCAGTTCTAGAGTAGCTTCTCCTCTTGTCTCCAACTCCCTCTTTATTTCTTCTCATTTCCATTGTCCTACTTGTTCCTCTCACTTTTCTCTTATTTTCTTTCCCTTGGCTTCACCCCCTCAACCCTCCACCTCTTCTCTCTCTATCTCTTTCTCCTTCCCTCAATTTCAATTTTAATTTAAGGGGCTTAATTGGCATGGGAAACATATGTTAACATTGTCACTGGTTGCCCTTTTCTTGTTGCAACAGGTCTCTCTCTCTCTCTCTCTCTCTCTCTCTCTCTCTCTCTCTCTCTCTCTCTCAGAGAGTTGCCACTTAGCTGTGAAGCTGTATCACTTCATTTGCACAGAGGGTAAGTGTGGCAGCGCTCAGAGCAGTGTGTAAATTGTTAAACAGCTTGCAGTGCACTGAGTCTGAGCAGATAGAGGTTTTAGTTGGCGACACCTTGGGTTAAAACAGCGGTCCTCACCTCTCGAGCTGTGACCACACTTCTCACAGGAAGTGACAAAGTAGACACTCTGATGCCATTCTAGGTGTCGCACATCACACATCACTGCATTTAAGGTGTTTGTGCAAATGTGTGCGTGTTTAAAGTAAGAGCACGTAAACACAATTTCTTAGCAGAGTGGCAAATCGTTTTTTCACTTGTATAGTAGGTAGTAGTAGATTAACTTCTATTTACACAAAAGAGCTATAGACATTCCTGTTATTTGTTTTGAATGCTGCTCATTAACTTTCTTCTTAGCTTCTCTTCGATTGAATTTTATTGCATTCCTGTCATAGCTGTAGAGTTGGTGTGTGGCGTCGATGACTCTCCCAGTGTGCTGATTAATATTGAGAGTGTTGGGACAGAGGGAGGGAGAGACACATCATGGCAGAGTGACAATAAAACAAGTGTTTTCATCATTACACAGACAGACAGCAGCCCCGGGGCAAACATCTCACTCACACACACACACACACACACACTCACACACACACACACACACACACACACACACACACACACAGACAACATAGTGAATAGTAGTTTTTACTGTATAAACTCCACTCTCACCACGCTCATGCAAATGAGAATTGTTCCTCTGCTGCATAATTATGTTATCAACACACAGGAGTGCACCGTTGTTTGTTTTAAAACGCACTGACAAGGTATGTGGCGTGTACTCTGTTTTTGATTATGAATTCAGACAACTTTTCTGGAAGGGGATAAGAAGATGGTGATGATATGCACTGTGTATGGTGAGGCGTTGGAAGTTGAAATGGAAGCCCTGGGTGTCAAGGGCTCTGGTTAAAAGCAGTGCTCTATAAAGGGAATAGCGTGCCATTTGGGACACAGCCTAGTAGTCTAACCACAGCACCTTGCTAAAATACAGGGCCTGCCTCATATGTGTTCATCTACCTGGAAGACAGTGTAGTGTTTATGTGGAAATCTCTGTCTGTGTGTTCAGATCAGACTCATTTCTCCAGTTGGCTTGTCCTCTGAAAATGGATGACTGGCTTCACAGATGCCTTGGTTGTGTTGTTGAGTAAAGAGGAAATATCAATTTGGTGTTTTATTCTCTAGCTGGAGAGGTTTTCCATGGATACAGGCATGGCCTTGCCAAAGGCTTTTATTCTGTCTCTCTTTCAAAGGCTAATACAGCCATGTTGAAAGAGGTAATGATACGCCTGAGAGAGAAAGATGTGAGGACTCTTAAACACAGACATCTTTAGTGCTATTTACACAAACATCTTTAGTGCTATTTAGTCACATTATGGGTTGTTTTTTTCTCCTCAGGATGATTTCCTATTGCCCTGATGAAAAAGGGAGAGAGAGCGAGAGAGAGACAGAGGGAACAGAGGAGACATTACATTTGTAAAAGTTGGCAATTTTATTTTATTTATTTGATTTATTTCACCTTTATTTAACCAGGTAGGCAAGTTGAGAACAAGTTCTCATTTACAATTGCGACCTGGCCAAGATAAAGCAAAGCAGTTCGACACATACAACAACACAGAGTTACACATGGAGTAAAACAAACATACAGTCAATAATACAGTACAAAAATAAGTCTATATACAAAGTGAGCAAATGAGGTGAGATAAGGGAGGTAAAGGCAAAAAGGCCATGGTGGCAAAGTAAATACAATACAGCAAGTAAAACACTGGAATGGTAGATTTGTAGTGGAAGAAAGTGCAAAGTAGAAATAGAAATAATGGGGTGCAAAGGAGCAAAATAAATAAATAAATACAGTAGGGGAAGAGGTAGTTGTTTGGGCTAAATTATAGATGGGCTATGTACAGGTGCAGTGATCTGTGAGCTGCTCTGACAGCTGGTGCTTAAAGCTAGTGAGGGAGATAAGTGTTTCCAGTTTCAGAGATTTTTGTAGTTCGTTCCAGTCATTGGCAGCAGAGAACTGTAAGGAGAGACGGCCAAAGAAGGAATTGGCTTTGGGGGTGACCAGGGAGATATACCTGCTGGAGCGCGTGCTACAGGTGGGTGCTGCTATGGTGACCAGTGAGTGGAGATAAGGGGGGACTTTACCTAGCAGGGTCTTGTAGATGACCTGGAGCCAGTGGGTTTGGCAATGAGTATGAAGCGAGGGCCAGCCAACGAGAGCGTACAGGTCGCGGTGGTGGGTAGTATATGGGGCTTTGGTGACAAAACGGATGGCACTGTGATACACTGCATCCAGTTTGTTGAGTAGGGTATTGGAGGCTATTTTGTAAATGACATCGCCGAAGTCGAGGATCGGTAGGATGGTCAGTTTTACGAGGATATGTTTGGCAGCATGAGTGAAGGATGCTTTGTAGCGAAATAGGAAGCCAATTCTAGATTTAACTTTGGATTGGAGATGTTTGATGTGAGTTTGGAAGGAGAGTTTACAGTCTAACCAGACACCTAGGTATTTGTAGTTGTCCACATATTCTAAGTCAGAACTGTCCAGAGTAGTGATGCTGGTCAGGCGGGCAGGTGCAGGCAGCGATCGTTTGAAGAGCATGCATTTAGTTTTACTTGTATTTAAGAGCAGTTGGAGGCCACGGAAGGACTGTTGTATGGCATTGAAGCTCGTCTGGAGGGTTGTTAACACGGTGTCCAAAGAGGGGCCAGAAGTATACAGAATGGTGTCGTCTGCGTAGAGGTGGATCAGAGACTCACCAGCAGCAAGAGCGACATCATTGATGTATACAGAGAAAAGAGTTGGCCCAAGAATTGAACCCTGTGGCAAACCCATAGAGACTGCCAGAGGTCCGGACAACAGGCCCTCCGATTTGACACACTGAACTCTATCAGAGAAGTAGTTGGTGAACCAGGCGAGGCAATCATTTGAGAACCAAGGCTATTGAGTCTGCCGATGAGGATGTGGTGATTGACAGAGTCGAAAGCTTTGGCCAGGTCAATGAATACGGCAGCACAGTATTGTTTCTTATTGATGGCGGTTACGATATCATTTAGGACCTTGAGCGGGGCTGAGGTGCACCCATGACCAGCTCTGAAACCAGATTGCATAGCGGAGAAGGTGCGGTGGGATTCGAAATGGTCGGTAATCTGTTTGTTGACTTGGCTTTCGAAGACCTTAGAAAGGCAGGGTAGGATAGACATAGGTCTGTAGCAGTTTGGGTCACGAGTGTCCTCTCCTTTGAAGAGGGGGATGACAGCAGCTGCTTTCCAGTCTTTGGGAATCTCAGATGACACGAAAGAGAGGTTGAACAGGCTAGTAATAGGGGTTGCAACAATTTCGGCAGATCATTTTTGAAAGAAAGGGTCCAGATTGTCTAGCCCGGCTGATTTGTAGGGGTCCAGATTTTGAAGAGCATGCATTTAGTTTTTATTTACTCAGAGTCAGAATTCAGACTCAGAATTTACTCAGAGGATGAAAATTAAGAGGCTTTTTTGATCCAAGATCTATTGTCGTTTAGTTTCTCTCATTTAAGAGAGTGAAACAATCTTCAAAGCTAAAAGACTGAGATGTCTTACTTACTGTATATGTGTCTTAGAAAAAGGAGTAAGCAAAACATTCGCAATGTAAACATTTTACTTTTTGCCCAGGGCTGCCATTTTCTCTGTGAAATGTATTTCCACTTTTTTTGATGTATTTTTTTTTAAGTTTGAAAGTTCAAAAGGCATTTAAAGTTGATATTGCACAAAACGCTTTCTGCTCAGCTCTCCTAGGTCTTCTTCTTTTGACGGGCTTCTTTTCACCTTAAAGCAGTTTTTCAGAAGTCTACTTTTCAAAGTGGATAATTGACAGCAACAGCGGCGGTGGCATGAACCCCCAAACCCCCCCATTACCATGACACTGTCTTCAAAGCTGCCTCACGTCTAAAGGAGCTCAGCCCCAAAGCTCTTGTGTAGCGTCTGGACCCGGCGCTCAAATTCCTTTTACACCCCCATTGAAAATCATTGATTCTCTAGTCGATTGTTCTAGTCTAGTCATCGGGAAAAGCCTGTGCCTGTTCTGTCAGAGCGAGACCGTGTGTGTGTGTGTGTGTGTGTGTGTGTGTGTGTGTGTGTGTGTGTGTGTGTGTGTGTGTGTGTGTGTGTGTGTGTGTGTGTGTGTGCGCGCAAATGTGTGTGCACCTCAGTATAGTAAATGAGTCCCAGCTAGATTTAGTGAGGGGTTTTACTAGCAGGCTAAGGCTGAGCCCACAGCATAGCCAGAACAGGTTGGGTTTCAAAGGGCTTATGGGGGAATTAGACGGGTCTTTGGAGTTTGAGCGTAGCCTAATTCCTGGTGACCTTTCCCTTGCTCTGGGTTGACTTTTTGCGGTGATCAGCCAGCGCTATAACAAGCTTTTTCTGTCTGTGTGGCTGGGGATTACTGTGAAACAGCAGTGCCCTCCCATCGCCTCCCCTCGCCTTGCCTCCACTCACAGGGAGCCATCTGTGGATGAGAGAGAGAGAAAGAGACAGAGAGAGGGAAGCAAAGAGCTTTTGAGGGAGGGAGAAAATAGGCGTTAGCCTGAAGGGGCATTGTCACGCCTGTCTGTGTGTTAGTGAGGATTCTGTGGCTGTCAGAGCTCCTTTTGTGTAACATTGGGATGTTTTGTACTGCCATCTAAAACTGCCAGGCTTTGACAACCTTTCCAGCCTGGTATTCAAGAGCATTCAAGGTCATCTGAACCTGTTTTGCTCTTTCTTCTTTTAGTAGCTGCCTTGGATCTTCTTTTGATCTTTTATTTTACTCTCTGCAAAGGGGGAAGGATTATTGGTGCTGTTGGAGTCAGCTTAGTGGTTATCTACTGTAGGTGAGTCTTCTCCTTGTTTAACCACTCGTTTGTCTCATCTTCAGAGGTCCGTGGTGTTGATGAAAGCCATAGTTGGTACCTTGGAGTCACTAACTTTCTTCTAGGTACAGAAACTTCTGTGTGTATGTGTCTTCAAAATGTATTTTTCTACTGTTGCCATTTTTCTTTTGCATTAAAAGCAAAGGTAAGTCAGCATTGTTTACTGGCTATGGTATAAATCTCTAGGTGTATCTTATATCCTATTTAAAGTGGATTAGCAGTGGCGTAAGTAATGAATGCCATATGTTATAGTGATATGATGTTCTATAATTAGATTGACCTTACAAACCCACTCACTGTAATTACATGGCTATTTATTACCTGGTTGGGGGATCTCTACTCCACCACACCTGCGGAGAGAATACATGATCTCTTTGTATTAATTGCTCTTGTGACAATGCGATTCACAAGGTAAATTACACAAATGTAGGTTGAGATGAGAAGAAGCAACTAAAATGCAGTGTTTTTCTTTTTTATTTGTTTGTGCAAAACGAAAGCAGTCTGACTACATGCAGTTGAGTCTCAAGATGTCTCAAGGCATTTGCGTAGACGTAATCATTTATAAAGGAAAGTGAGATGTGTGATCCTGATCCAACATCGGGGCTTAGTAAAGAGAGAGAGAGAGACGTACCGACCAAGTGGTACGGCATTGCCGGCTTAATTGCCTGTGCAGGACAGAGGTGTCTTTCATTGGTCCTTGGCACAGGCACTCTCTCTCTGGGGTAGCCATGGAGGGAGGGAGGCGGTCCTGTTCATTCCTCTCTGTGCCTGCTGCCATGTGTGATGCACTGGGCCCTGTATGGCTCCGTTGGTAGAGCATGGTGTGTGCAATGCCAGCATGGTGTGTGCAACGCTAGGGTTGTGGGTTCGATTCCCATGGGGGACCAGTACAAAAAAAAAAAAATGCATGAAATGTATGCATTCACTACTGTAAGTTGCTCTGGATAAGAGCGTCTGCTAAATGACTAAAATGTAAATGTATGGCTATGTCTGGGGGGCAGGCCCCCAGTTCCCCGCTCTGGCAGCCCGGTGTGTGTTTTTAAGAGATTTACACTGAGGTGTGAGTGCAGGAGCCTGGGGCCACGTTACATCATAATGCAGGAGCCTGGGACCGCGCTACATCATAATGCAGGAGGTGTCTGTGGGCCTCTCCACTCCACTTCTCTATTTCTCTCCTCTCCTCTCCCCTCTTTCCGCTCCACAGCATTATCATAAAAACTGATTTAGAGCTGATTGATGCAAATGGCCCTCTGTTCTTTTCTATCATTAACGGCCCCTTCTCCACAGCCACAGGCACCTATTAAAGCTGTCATTTACGGTGACTCATTAAAGAGAAGCGACGGGCTATGGAAGGGATGGAGAGAGATCGAGGGAGGAGGAGGAGAGGGAAATTTCTTCTTCCTGAAAAGTGTTGTCTGTTAAATGCCTGCCTGAAAAGCAACACTATACTTGGCAGCAGAGTGTTTTTTTTGCCCATGTTTTTCCTCTAACACAGACATGCTTTCTAGAAAGTTCTTCTCACCTCTACACCAATAGAGTTACTGCTACCTCTACTTCAACTGCCACGTGTAGTAGTAGTGGTGGATACCGTGCTTCAAGTAAAAGTAGCGGTGGTGTCGTTTGTGATAAAAATATATGTGGCATTATTTACCTTATATGAAAATTTCACAGCACAGTTCATGAGGAAGTCAAGTGCACTACAAGTATTTACCAGTTTTACATATAAATCCAATATGATGGTTTTTTTTGGCTGTTGGCTATACATTTTGAACTGCGCTCTGAAAGAAAGTAGAAGAAGAAAACAACAGCAACCCTCAAACTCTAAAGTGTGTCTGCAGCCCTCCCCACCACTCCTGCCACCTCAACTCCTGGCAAACAGATTACAGCTCGTGTGTGTGTGTGTGTGTGTGTGTGTGTGTGTGTGTGTGTGTGTGTGTGTGTGTGTGTGTGTGTGTGTGTGTGTGTGTGTGTGTGTGTGTGTGTGTGTGTGTGTGTGAGAGAGAGAGAGTTGCGGACAGGGACCTGAGCTCCTTTAATGGGGGGCCACCGTGCTATTATTGCTGCTGCAGGGGGCTCCATGGAGCTCCAGCTGAGCCTCCTCCTGCCTCCTCCAGGGGCCTCAAACAGAGAGCCTCTCTGTGGCTTGGAGGGCCTATGTGCTAATGGCCTGGGGAGCCCCATGTCTTTTGTGCTCAGCGGGTGCCTCCCTCTTCCTTCTCCACACCCTTAATCCCCAGCATGACCCAGTCCTCCTGTGATCACATGCTGGAAAGAAAACATCGTCAGGGGGTTGGTGGGGGTGTGGAAGTAGTGGGGGGAGCCTGGGGCTGATGGGATGAGGATGAAGGTTGGAGGGATATGGGGGAGATCTGTCTTCTCAGTTTCCAGGGGGCACCAGGGCACTAAGCTCCAATCAGAGGGGTCTATCGATCAACATAATTCTGCAGCCAACATTTCCTGCACTGACAGATATGTAATACCCTTCCCAGAGCTTCTGTGCAGCCCCCATGCAGCTCCCTGTGTGTGAAGAGCTGATACAGAGGTTAACTCTTTTCTGCCCCTGTGTCCACTGGGTGATCTCAGGGTAATGGCTATGGCCCCTTCACTACATGATCTAGGCTCCCAATGTTCCCGCTCAAGTGCATCCAAGATAATTTTTTCCACATTCTAGAGAACAGAAAGAGAGAGTGTTAAAATATGGATTGTACTGGCTTGCTGTGGGGGACTGATTGACAGGCTCTCAGGGGCCAGGCTGTAGTGTTTGGCTTTTGACCTATGACCTCAGGGCTCTGTTACGGTAGCTGGGCACCATGACGTTCCTCTCTCTCTCTTTCTATCTGTCTCTCTCTCTTTCTCTCTCTCTCTTTCTATCTCTGTCTCTGTCTCTCCTTCTTTATATCTCTCTCACTCTCTGTGTCTCTCCCCCCTCCCCTCTCTCTCTCTATGTCACTCTCTTCCTCTAGCTCTCTCTCTGGACACATGAAGAGTAGAGTCAGTCTGCTCTGCTCCATGGGAGGCCTGAGTGTTGCGTGGAAACAAGTATCCTCTCAGACACAGATCTCTAGTGAGATACATTATGAGCACCAAATAAAACACATTAATTACTAGCCCAAGGCAAACATGCACAAATATTGAACAGGAAATTACTAGTGATTTAAAGGCTTTTCAACACTGTGTTCAATCAAATTTCAATCAATCAAATGTATTTACAAAGACCTTTTAACATCAACAGATGTCACAAAATGCTTATACAGAAACCCAGCCTAAAACCCCAAACAGCAAGCAATGCAGATGTAGAAGCACGGTGGCTATGAAAAATTCCCTAGAAAGCCAGGAACCTAGGAAGAAACCTAGAGAGGAACCAGGCTTTGAGGGGTGGCCAGTCCTCTTCTGGCTGTACCAGGTGGAGATTATGAGTACATGGCCATTAAGGCCATATTGTTCTTCAAGATGTTCCAACGTTCATAGGTGACCAGCACGGTCAAATAATAATCACAGCGGTTGTAGAGGGTGCAACAGGTCAGCACCTCAGGAGTAAAAGTCAGTTTGCTTTTCATAGCCAAGCTTTCAGAGGTCGAGACAGCAGGTGCGGTAGAGAGCGGTAGAGAGAGAGAGGGAGAGTTGAAAACAGCAGGTCTGGGACAAGGTAGCACGTCCAGTGAACAGATCAGGGCTTCTTAGCAGGGCTGCAGAACAGTTGAAACTGGAGCAGTAGCACGACCAGGTGGACTGGGGACAGCCAGGAGTCATCAGGCCAGGTAGTCCTGAGGCATGGTCCTAGGGCTCAGCTTGTCCCGGATGGGAGAGAGCGAGTTAGAGGGAGCATACTTAAATTCACACTTAGTGTTCTTACAATAGACTTCCATGATGGATGGTATTATTTCCTGTATTTTATATAGTCTACACAGTACATGACGTATAGTGTGTGAGTCAGCGGACTAACAGGTTCAAGATCACCTGTGGAGTTAAGCTCAGAACCCACTTAGTGCTCCTACTGCGAGGAGAATGATTAGACACAACACAATACAACACTGAGACACCATGCTGGACATGCTTTTCAACTGCAAATAACACCGGAGCCCCCTTCTGAGACCTATTCCAACGCCAGTCTGAAACCTGTGCTTATTGCCCATTACATCAACCTTTATTTTATGGCAAATGTTGCCGTAATTGGCTTTTACGAAGAGTACTTTCTAACACACATACATGCACCACTCCAGTACTGTCTATCGGGGGAGACTTTCAAAGAAAATATATATTTTTTTGTCCTCGTCCTCCTCCCTCACTCCCAGGGTAGTCTAATGAGAGACCAGCACCTGGACAGGCACTGGAGAGAGTGGGGGTGTCAGGGGCCTGATCAGTGATCACACCTGGCGTAACGGATGAGGATAGGGCCCCCACCACTCCCTATACCCTGGATTATACCACATCAAGTGATACCACCATGGCAGCCTAATCTGTCCCCTGCTAACTAATCACTCATCAAGGTGCCCATGCAGCTCACAATGGCATCATTAGTCTCCAGCGGGCCTTGCCTGTGGGTCTGGAGGTGGGCCCACCTCTCAGGGGAGAGACTGGCTGAAGAGCTGCAGCTAGGATTGAGGGGAGGGGCTCTCAGGGGAGACTCCTGGATCTAGGGCTGAAGGGCTGCAACTCCGAAGGGAGGGGCTGGCAGGGTCGTTATGACTACAGCTCCCCTGTCCCCGAGGAGTGCTCAGGAATACATTACCATGGCCACAGCCCTCTGGCGTAATATGATTGGACAGGAGGGAGCAGCGGGAAGCAGCTCCAAGCCTCCACCCCTCTGTCCCTCTGCCCCTCCACCTCTCCCAGAGGACATGTGTAGCCTGTGTTCAGCCTCTTATCTCCTCCCAGCATTAAAATACATTATTGAACCTCGGGGGCACTTGCACAAATCTTCTATTCCTTTGTGTGCATTCACCTCCCTAACCTATCTTATCCAGCCATAAGGCATAGATCATAAACCAGGCTCCTGAATTATTCCAAGCAGGATATTGTTTTTAAGTTAATAAACACGGTAGCTGATCTTGTAAAACTTTGTTTATTGGCTTTCAGAGCCCAATTTGCCTTGTGCGCCTGGCTTAGTGTAAGACTGTAAATCCCTAGCTAAAACACACAAGCCTCAGGAGGTAATGTGCTTCTTAACCTCAGCCTGCATCGTCTGATAAGACTAGAGCTCTTTGTTGTGTCTTGGAGAAGAGATGGAGAAGAGCCAAAGGCTGTTAAACTATGCTTACCCTCCGCGTTGGTAATCAGAAGGTTACGTCATCATGCACAGTGTATTAAGACAAGGAAAACAGTCTCTTTAGGCCGTCTCGCCACTGCCGATCAAGATTCCCAAGATAAAAAAAAGGGAAATCTTGATCGGCTTGCCACCTAATTGGCAATTTTTGGAATCCTCCAATTAGAGTGCAAATATTGCTCTTCCAAAATATTTTGGAAAACATGGCGACCGTTTTTGATCTGAAAAATCAACTCCCATGTTGGAGTGAAATGTTGCCATTCACATCTCATATGTTGCTTTACTACAATATTTGATAATGAAATGTTAATACATACATACTGTGTTCAGTTTGCAATGTTAAACTACCGAAAATATCCACTGTGGTGCACATGCTGATCGATTAGCGTGCTAACTGAAAGCCATGCTAAGTCAATGGGACAAACAGGCTAATTCGGTAGCTAGTTAGCCATAAAGATTTTACATTTCGTTTTTTGTTTTAGGTTGTTTTTTGTATGCTTAACTGTCTGACTAGCTGGATGAATACCATTTACACTTCCTAGCTTAGAATTAAGGATAACTAAATCTAGTTATTTTTATGTCTGCATTGCCATTGACTTGACTGGCAGTAGGTTGAGTGGATGCCCAGGGCAGGGGCAACAAATCAAATCTAATTTTATTTATCACATACACATGGTTAGCAGATGTTAATGCGAGTGTAGCGAAATGCTTGTGCTTCTTGTTCCGACAATGCAGTAATATCCAAAGAGTAATCTAAACTAACAATTTCACAACAATTACCTTATACACACAAGTGTAAAGGAATGAATAAGAATATGTACATAAAAAATATATTTAAAAAATATATATGAATGAGTGATGGTATTGTAATGGCTTGGTAGTCGTGGTGAAGGAATGAGGCACAGGAAGCAGCGAGCACAGGGTAGTGGCGTATTTAATGTACACTCACACACAAAACAAATATTCCCAAACACAGGGGAGAAAACACACACGGCGTAAAACAGCGCCGACACGAACATGAGTCGTCAGTAACGAAATAATCCCGCACAACACGGAAGCGGACCAGCTAAATTAAATAGCCCCGCTAATTACCCAAACTAAACACAGGTGCACAAAACCAAAAAAAGGGAAAACCAAAAAAGGGAATCAGTGGTAGCTAATAGGCCGGTGACAACGACCGCCGAGCGCCACCCGAGCAGGAGGGGGCGCCACCGTCGGTGGGAATTGTGACTGTACCCCCCTCCTGACGCGCGGCTCCCGCAGCGCGCCGACACCGGCCTCGAGGACGACCCGGAGGGCGAGGCGCAGGGCGATCCGGACGGAGGCGATGGAAATCCTTCAACATGGATAGGTCCAAGACGTCCTCCGCCGGCACCCAGCACATCTCCTCCGGGCCGTACCCCTCCCAGTCCACGAGGTACTGCAGGCCCCTCGCCTGGCGTCTCGAGTCCAGAATGGCCCGTATGCTGTACGCCGGGGACCCCCCGATGTCCAGAGGGGGTGGAGGGACCTCCGGTACCTCACCTTCCTGCAGGGGACCAGCTACCACCGGCCTGAGGAGAGACACATGAAACGAGGGGTTAATACGGTAATAGGAAGGGAGTTGTAACCGATAACACACCTCGTTTATCCTCCTCAGGACTTTAAAGGGCCCCACACACTGCGGCCCCAGCTTCCGGCAGGGCACGCGGAGGGGCAGGTTCCGGTATGAACACGGGTGCCTCACTGCGGTGGCGGTCAGTACTCCTCTTCTGCCATCCACTGGCCTCCTTCAGGGAGTCCTGGACGGCTCTCCAGGTCTCCTTGGAGTGCTGTACCCAGTCCTCCACCGCAGGAGCCTCGGTCTGGCTCCGGTGCCATGGTGCCAGGACCGGCTGGTAACCCAAAACACACTGAAAGGGTGACATGTTAGTAGAGGAGTGGCGAAGTGAGTTCTGGGCTAACTCAGCCCAAGGAATGTACCTCGCCCACTCCCCTGGCCGGTCCTGGCAATACGACCTCAGAAACCTGCCCACTTCCTGGTTCACCCTCTCCGCCTGCCCATTGGTCACGGGGTGATAACTGGAGGTCAAACTGACCGAGACCCCCAGCCGCTCCATAAACGCTTTCAGACCCTTGATGTGAACTGGGAACCTTGATCAGAGACAATGTCCTCCGGCCCCCCGTAGTGCCGGAAGACGTGGGTAAATAGGGCCTCCGCAGTCTGCAGGGCCGTAGGGAGACCGGGCAACAGGAGGAGACGGCAGGACATAGAGAACCGATCCACAACCACCAGAATCGCAGTGTTCCCCTGAGAGGGGGGAAGATCTGTCAAGAAATCTATAGACAGGTGCGACCATGGCCGTTGTGGAACGGGGAGGGGCTGTAACTTCCCTCTCGGTAGATGCCTAGGAGCCTTACTCTGAGCGCACACCGAACAGGAAGAGACATAGGACCTCACGTCCTTAGCCAAGGTGGGCCACTAGTACTTCCCCCTGAGACTCCGCACTGTCCTCGCCACACCAGGATGACCCGCAGTAGGTAGCGTGTGCGCAGGCGCAGGTTCCAACACTAATGCCCGCTCGATGTCCGCGTCCACCTCCCATACCACTGGTGCCACCAGCCTAGACGCTGGAATGATGGGAGTTGGATCGATGGGCCGTGACACGTGTCATAGAGACGGGGCAGCGCGTCGGCTCTAGTGTTCAGGGAACCCGGTCTATAGGAGATAGTGAACCGAAACCGGGCGAAGAACATGGCCCACCTTGCCTGACGTGGATTCAGTCTCCTCGCTGCCCGGATGTACTCCAGGTTTCGGTGGTCGGTCCAGATGAGAAAGGGGTGCTTAGCCCCCTCAAGCCAGTGCCGCCACACCCTCAAGGCTTTTACCACCGCTAGCAACTCCCTGTTCTTCGAAAAGAAGGCGCAGGGGCGGAGTTTCGATTGCGTACCCGAGCGCTGTGATAGCACGGCACCCACCCCAGCCTCGGATGCATCCACCTCCACTATGAATGCTAGAGGCGGGTCCGGGTGCGCCAACACGGGTGCGTCGGTGAACAGCGTCTTCAACTTCTTGAAGGCTCCGTCCGCCTCCATCGACCATCGCAAACGCACCGCCCCCCCTTCAGCAGTGAGGTAATGGGAGTCGTTACCTGGCCAAAACCCCGGATAAACCTCGGGTAGTAATTGGCAAAGCCTAAGAACCGCTGCACTTCCTTCACCGTGGTTGGAGTTGGCCAATTACGCACGGCCTTAACGCGGTCACACTCCATCACCACCCCCATAGTGGAAATGCGATAACCCAGAAAGGAAACGGCTCGTTTGGAAAACACACATTTCTCAGCCTTAACGTATAGGGCATGCTCCAGCAGTCTACCAAGCACCTTGCGCACCAGGGACACATGCGCGGAGCGGGTGGCGGAATATATCAGAATGTCATCGATATAGACAATCACGCCCTGCCCGTGCAGGTCCCTGAGAATCTCGTCAACAAAAGATTGAAAGACGGCTGGAGCATTTTTCAACCCATACGGCATGACGAGGTACTCATAATGGCCCGATGTGGTACTAAAGGCGGTTTTCCACTCGTCTCCCTTCTTGATACGCACCAGGTTATACGCGCTCCTGAGATCCAGTTTTGTGAAGAACTTTGCTCCGTGAAATGATTCCACCGCCATAGCGATGAGAGGTAGTGGGTAACTACACCCCACCGTGATAGCGTTTAGACCTCTGTAATCAATGCACGGACGCAGGCCTCCCTCCTTTTTCTTCACAAAAAAGAAACTCGAGGAGGCGGGTGAGATGGAGGGCCGAATGTACCCCTGTCCCAGGGATTCCGTGACATATGTCTCCATAGCCGCCGTCTCCTCCTGTGACAAGGGGTACACGTTACTCTTGGGAAGCGCAGCGTTAACCTGGAGATCTATCGCGCAATCCCCTTGTCGATGAGGGGGTAATTTAGTCGCCCTCTTTTTACAGAAGGCGATCGCCAAATCGGCATATTCAGGGGGAATGCGCACGGTGGACACCTGGTCTGGACTCTCCACCGACGTGGCGCCTATGGAAACACCTAGACACCTCCCTGAACACTCCTCTGACCACCCCTGGAGAACCCCCTGTTTCCACGAAATACGGGGATTGTGACCAGCCAGCCAGGGGACCCCCAGCACCACTGGAAACGCAGGCGAATCAATAAGGAAAAAACGAATGCGTTCCTTATGATTCCCCTGCGTTACCATGTCCAGTGGCACCGTAGACTCCCTGACTAGCCCTGACCCTAATGGTCGGCTATCTAGGGAGTGCACGGGGAAGGGGGAATCTATAGTTACCCGCGGAATGCCCAGGTTAATGGCAAGTCCACGATCCATAAAGTTCCCAGCTGCGCCTGAATCGACTAGCGCCCTATGCTGGGAAGAGTGGAAAAAATTTGAAAACAAAACAGGTAAGAACACGTGACCAACAGGGGGTTCTGGGTGAATCTGGTGCTGACTCATCTGGGGTGACCGAGAAGTGTTCTGCCTGCCCTCTCGACTCCCAGACTGGCTCCTCCAGCACCGGTCGGCCGTGTGTCCTCTCCGACCACAGCTGGTGCAGGAGGAGCCACCTCCTCCGGTGCCCCTTGGCACGGCCCCCCCTACCTCCATAGGGGTAGGGGCGGGGGTGCACGGAGGTGGAACGGGCAGGACCCTCTCCGAACGCCCGCGGGCAGCCAGCAGATTGTCCAGACGAATGGACATGTCGATGAGCTCGTCCAGGGATAGAGCGGCATCTCGACAGGCCAGCTCCCTGCGGACGTCCGCCCGGAGACTGGATCTGTAGTGGTCTATGAGGGCCCTGTCGTTCCACCCCGCCCCAGCAGCCAAGGTCCTGAACTCCAACGGGAAGTCCTGAGCGCTTCTCGTCTCCTGCCTGAGGTGGAACAGCCGTTAACTCTGGATAGTGGTCCCTCGCCGAGTCTGGGCCATTCCAGACCGCATTAGCCCACTCCAGAGCTCGGCCTATCAGTCAGGAAACGAAGGCACTCACGCTCTCCTCTCCCGAGGGAGCAGGTCTGACGGTGGCCAGGTACAGCTCGAGCTGGAGCAGAAATCCCTGGCACCCAGGCGCCACCCCATCATACTCCCTCGGGAGCTCCAAACGAAGCGCGCCAGAGCCAGACGTAGTGGGAGGAGGAGGTGGCTGCATCGGAGGAGCCGGAGGTGGAGAGAGGAGACCACTTCTCTCCCATCGGTCCATCCTCTCCATCATCTGGTCCATCGCGGATCCGATGCGGTGGAGAACCGTAGTGTGGTGGAGTACGCGTTCCTCCATCGAGGGAAGAGGGGTGGCCGCTGCTCCTGCTGATTCCATGCCTTTTCGTGGTGCGGGATTCTGTAATGGCTTGGTAGTCGTGGTGAAGGAATGAGGCACAGGAAGCAGCGAGCACAGGGTAGTGGCTTATTTAATGTACACTCACACACAAAACAAATATTCCCAAACACAGGGGAGAAAACACACACGGCGTAAAACAGCGCCGACACGAACATGAGCCGTCAGTAACGAAATAATCCCGCACAACACGGAAGCGGACCAGCTAAATTAAATAGCCCCGCTAATTACCCAAACTAAACACAGGTGCACAAAACCAAAAAAAGGGAAAACCAAAAAAGGGAATCAGTGGTAGCTAATAGGCCGGTGACGACGACCTCCGAGCGCCACCCGAGCAGGAGGAGGCGCCACCGTCGGTGGGAATCATGACAGGTATAGAACGGCATAGGCAAGATGCAGTGGATGGCATAGAGTACAGTATATACATATGAGATGAGTAATGTAGGACATGTAAACAAATAAAAGTGACATTGTTTAAAGTGGCTAGTGATACATTACATCAAGATGGCAAGATGCAGTAGATGGTATAGAGTACATTATATACATATGAGATGAGTAATGTAGGGTATGTAAACATTATATGAAGTGGCATTGTTTAAAGTGGCTAGTGATACATTTATTACATCAATTTTTACATTATTAAAGTGGCTGGAGTTGAGTCTATGTTGGCAGCAGCCACTCAATGTTAGTGATGGCTGTTTAACAGTCTGATGGCCTTGAGATAGGAGCCGTTTTTCAGTCTCTCGGTCCCTGCTTTGATGTACCTGTACTGACCTCGCCTTAAGGATGATAGCGGGGTGAACAGGCAGGAGCTCGGGTGGTTGTTGTCCTTGATGATCTTTTTGGCCTTCCTGTGACATCGGGTGGTGTAGGTGTCCTGGAGGGCAGGTAGTTTGCCCCTGGTGATGCGTTGTGCAGACCTCACTACTCTCTGGAGAGACTTACGGTTATGGGCGGAGCAGTTGCCGTACCAGGTGGTGATACCGCCCGACAGGATGCTCTCGATTGTGCATCTGTAAAAGTTTGAGTGTTTTTGGTGACAAGCCGAATTTCTTCAGCCTCCTGAGGTTGAAGAGGCGCTACTGTGTCTTCTTCACCACGCTGTCTGTGTGGTTGGACCATTTCAATTTGTCCGTGATGTGTACGCCGAGGAACTTTAACTTTCTACCCTCTCCACTACTGTCCCGTCGATGTGGATAGGGGGGTGCTCCCTCTGCTGTTTCCTGAAGTCCATGATCATCTCCTTTGTTTTGTTGAGTGTGAGGTTATTTTCCTGACACCACACTCCGAGGGCCCTCAGCTCCTCCCTGTAGGCCGTCTCGTCATTGTTGGTAATCAAGCCTACCACTGTAGTGTCGTCTGCAAACTTAATGATTGAGTTGGAGGCGTGCATGGCCACGCAGTCGTGGGTGAACAGGGAGTACAGGAGAGGGCTGAGAATGCACCCTTGTTGGGCCCCAGTGTTGAGGATCAGCGGGGTGGAGATGTTGTTACCTACCCTCACCACCTGGGGGCGGCCTGTCAGGAAGTCCAGGACCCAGTTGCACAGGGCGGGGTCGAGACCCAGGGTCTCAAGCTTAATGACGAGTTTGGAGGGTACTATGGTGTTAAATGCTGAGCTGCAGTCGATGAACGGCATTCTCACATAGGTATTTCTCTTGTCCAGATGGGGTAGGGCAGTGTGCAGTGTGATTGCGATTGCGTCGTCTGTGGACCTATTGGGGCGGTAAGCAAATTGGAGTGGGTCTAGGGTATCAGGTAGGGTGGAGGTGATATGGTCCTTGACTAGTCTCTCAAAGCACTTCATGATGATGGAAGTGAGTGCAACGGGGCGGTAGTCATTGAGCTCAGTTACCTTAGCTTTCTTGGGAACAGGAACAATGGTGGCCCTCTTGAAGCATGTGGGGACAGCAGACTGGGATAAGGATCGATTGAATATGTCCATAAACACACCAGCCAGCTGGTCTGCGCATGCTGTGAGGATGCGGCTGGGGATGCCGTCTGGGCCTGCAGCCTTGCGAGGGTTGACACGTTTAAATGTTTTGCTCACATCAGCTGCAGTGAAGGAGAGCCCGCAGGTTTTGGTAGTGGGACGTGTCAGTGGCACTGTATTGTCCTCAAAGCGAGCAAAGAAGTTGTTTAGTCTGTCTGGGAGCAAGACATTCTGGTCCGCGACGAGGCATGTTTTTCTTTTATAGTCCGTGATTGACTGTAGACCCTGCCACATACCTCTCATGTCTGAGCCGTTGAATTGCGACTCTACTTTGTCTCTATACTGACACTTAGCTTGTTTGATTGCCTTGCGGAGGGAATAGCTACACTGTTTGTATTCGGTCATGTTTCTGGTCACCTTGCCCTGATTAAAAGCAGTGGTTCGCGCTTTCAGTTTTGTGCGAATGCTGCCATCAATCCACGGTTTCTGGTTTGGGACTGTTTTACATGGGTACGACATCGCCGATGCATTTGCTAATAAACCCGCTCACCGACTCAGCGTATTCGTCAATGTTGTTGTTCGCCGCAATGCAGAACATATCCCAGTCCACGTGATCTAAGCAATCTTGAAGCGTGGAATCCGATTGGTCGGACCAGCGTTGAACAGACCTGAGCACGGGAGCTTCCTGTTTTAGATTCTGTCTATAGGTTGGAAGCAAAAAAATGGAGTCGTGGTCAGCTTTTCCGAAAGGAGGGAGGGGGAGGGCCTTATATGCGTCGTGGAAGTTAGAATAGCAATGATCTAGGGTTTTGCCAGCCCTGGTAGCGAAATCAATATGCTGATAGAATTTAGGGAGCCTTGTTTTCAGATTAGCCTTGTTAAAATCCCCAGCTACAATAAATGCAGCCTCGGGATATGTGGTTTCCAGTTTACATAGAGTCAAATGAAGCTCGTTCAGGGCCATCGATGTGTCTGCTTGGGGGGGATATATGCGGCTGTGATTATAATCAAAGAGAATTCCTCTTTGTTGCTTGTTTGTTAGCTGATACATTCCAGTAGCCTATACATGTGGCAGTCAACATGCAGTAAACAACAAGCTATAGATATGAGTAAATACATGGGGAAATGTAGTTTTAAGTTGATACAGTTGAAGTCGGAAGTTTACATACACTTAGGTTGGAGTCATTAAAACTCGTTTATTCAACCACCATATCAAACTATAGTTTTGGCAAGTCGGTTAGGACATCTACTTTGTACATCACACAAGTAATTTTTCCAACAATTGTTTAGAGACAGATTACTTCACTTATAATTCACTGTATCACAATTCCAGTGGGTCAGAAGTTTACATACACTAAGTTGACTGTGCCTTTAAACAGCTTGGAAAATTCCAGAAAATGATGTCATGGCTTTAGAAGCTTCTGATTGACATCATTTGAGTCAATTGGAGGTATACCTGTGGATGTATTTCAAGGCCTACCTTCAAACTCAGTCCCTCTTTCCTTGACATCATGGGAAAATCAAATGAAATCAGCCAAGACCTCAGAAAAAAAGTTGTAGACCTCCACAAGTCTGGTTCATCCTTGGGAGCAATTTCCAATCGCCTGAAGGTACCACGTTCATCTGTACAAACAATAGTATGCAAGTATAAACACCATGGGACCACGCTGTGTCATACCGCTCAGGAAGGAGACGCATTCTGTCTCCTAGAGATGAACGTACTTTGGTGCGAAAAGTGCAAATCAATCCCAGAACAACAGTAAAGGACCTTGTGAAGATGCTGGAGGAAACAGGTACAAAAGTATCTATATCCACAGTAAAACGAGTCCTTCTTCCGCTCAGCAAGGAAGAAGCCACTTCTCCAAAACAGCCATAAAAGAGCCAGACTACGGTTTTCAACTGCACATGGGGACGAAGATTGTACTTTTTGAAGAAATGTCCTCTGGTCCGATGAAAAAAAAAATATAGAACTGTTTGGCCATAATGACCATCATTATGTTTGGAGTAAAAAGGGGGAGGCTTGCAAGCTGAAGAACACCATCCCAACCGTGAAGCACGGGGGTGGCAGCATCATGTTGTGGGGATGCTTTGCTGCAGTAGGGACTGGTGCACTTCACAAAATAGATGATATCATGAGGATGGAAAATTATGTGGATATATTGAAGCAACATCTCAAGACATCAGTCAGGAAGTTAAAGCTTGGTCGCAAATGGGTCTTCCAAATGGACAATGACACCAAGCATACTTCCGAAGTTGTGGCAAAATGGCTTAAGGACAACAAAGTCAAGGTATTGGAGTGGCCATCACAAAGCCCTGACCTATAGAATATTTGTGGGCAGAACTGAAGGCATGTGCGAGCAAGGAGGCCTACGAACCTGACTCAGTTACACCAGCTCTGTCAGGAGGAATGGGCCAAGATTCACCCAACTTATTGTGGGAAGCTTGTGGAAGGCTATGTGAAATGTTTGACCCAAGTTAAACAATTTAAAGGCAATGCTACCAAATACTAATTGAGTGTGTTGTGTCTTTGGCTATGCCGGATTAAGTGATATGACATGCTATTCTATAAAATAATTTCTCTAATTAATATTACCTGATTAAGCTAATCAGGTGAATGTAATTAACTAGAAAGTCGGGGCACCACGAAATAATGTTTATAGAGCTGTTATCTTCCGTATAAACTCTTAGACCTAGTAATCTTTTATATCAGTAGCAGTCAATATTTAATCATCACCTTATTTAGTCTCATCTGAAAGTTGTAAATTCTTGGTTATCTTCACGAACCCTGGCTAACAACTTGAATCAGCAATACAACATTTGGTTTAATTATTTATTTACTAAATACCTAAATAATCACACAGAATTACATATACACAGAATGTATCATACATTGATTACAAATGATGTCGTAAAGGAAAATGTCCCTAGCGGACAGAACATATTTGGCAGCTGGTTACATAAAGAAAGGGGGTTGGGTTTTGAATGAAAGAGCGGGAAGACTGAGGAACAAAGAGATTTTGTGTCTCTATCGGGCCGTAGGCAGCTATGCTATCGTAAATACAGTATCTTATGCATTCTAAATAACCGGCCATTTGAAAAAGGAAAATGCAATAAATATTTACTCTGAGCTGCGCTTCGGTAGATTGGTCGTAGATAGACGGCCGGTTGGTCCAGCATGGATCTCTGGTCCTCTGAAGAATGTCTAGTGGTGAACTGGAGCGTAGTAGAATGGATACTCTGTCCGTCCTCTCCTAGCCCACGTTTAGTAGGAGGAGAGGGTATCACTTCTTTAGTGAATAAGAGTTCAAAGTTCATACCAAGTTGTAATACTTTTAAGTTCATGCTATATTCTGACTGGTATAATTGAAATTCATCCTTTCGGCGTGTTGACCGTCATCTTCAGGTTGAAATTTGATGATAATTTTATTATCTGAGCCCTTTTAACGTAGGACCATCGTCCTAACGTCCTCGGAACAGAAAGTTACATTTTCGTCAAGGGGCTTATATAGGATTGGGAGAGAGGGCCGTGTTTCATAGTTTACAACCAGTGTCTGTTCACATGGGCGGGGCCACTGAGTTGAGCATAGTTCAGTCATGAAAACCAATTCTCTCATTTAGGAGATAAAAATTACATTTAATCTTTTCACAAATGGTTTCATATTTAAACATTTAAATTGCACAACAATTCCATGTGAATCTGATAACTAGAATGTGTAGATTTTCCAAGATACAGTTTATGTCGTCCTATCATCAGTAATCATGTCTCGGCAACTGAACTGACATCATATTCATTAAGTCCCAACGCATATTTTCAACTGGTTGGATTACCAAAATATGGTTCTGTTTCTCATCTTTTGATGTCACCAGACTCTCTCTCAATTTTCACAAAGGGATTTTCAATAGTCACATCGGTAGAGTAGAGAGAGGAAAACGGGAAAAGGTATTTATGGGGGTCATAAACCTACCCCCTCAGGCCAACGTCATGACAAGTGTATGTAAACTTCTGACCCACTGGGAATGTGATGAAAGAAATAAATGCTGAAATAAATAATTCTCTCAATTATTATTCTGACATTTCACATTCTTAAAATAAAGTGGTGATCCTAACTGACCTAAAACTGGGAATTTTTACTAGGATTAAATGTCAGGAATTGTGAAACTGAGTTTAAATGTATTTGGCGAAGGTGTATGTAAACTTCTGACTTCAACTGTATCTGCTTCATATTAGATATATTATTCATGTCCATGTTGCTCATTGCTCGTCATTGCTCCAGTGTCTCATACCCCACTCTGTTGCCAGCAAAATTGTTTGGCAATATTGCCCCCAGAAATTGCCTATGTATCATGGCTTTAAGTCGTCCGCAACCTCCATTACCTAATATTGGAAAGAGTTCGATCCAGTTGTTTTTGTGAAGTCAAGCTCACAGCTGCCAACGATTACCGCTCAGAACAGAATCGTGCTCGGAGCTCCACCGACAGTTCTCTTTTGATTAGCAATTATCCCTGAAAAAAAGGGAGGGAAACATGAAGGGACACAGAGGGGAGCATGTTTCGAACGTGTTTGCATTAAACAGGGTTCTGTCAGGGCATACGGGGGTTCCTTCTGGATTTTGTCAAGGTTATATCAGGGTTCCATCAGTGTTCTGTTAGGGTTTCATCAGGGTTCCATGGGGGCATGCATGGGGTGCTGTGGTTCATTGTACCATCATTTAGCTTTGATTCCTGTATACTGTCCAGATGTTAAAATGTTAGGATCACCTCTATACAGGACCATATGTTTCCACTTAGTTGTTGGGGGGAAAATAAATGATTTGTTTTTCCATCGTGGTCTCTCTCATTATACATTTATAAAATAGGCTTTTGAAGATTAAAAAATACTGCCCTAGCTCGTCGAGTCAGACTGACGCTGGCTTGACATGGCATGTTTTTCAGATGTAGTATTTTAGTCATTTACTCATCTGGGCTCAGACAGGGGCTAAGATTAGAACCAGCACTCAACATATTTTAGTAATTTTAACTGTAAGTTTTGCTCCCGTTGGTAGAACATTTCTCACGTCAATGCCTGGTTTACTTTATGCGTACCCAACCAGCTCGTTCATTGGCTTCAGGCTGCTCATGGTGAATTCTTCTTGTGCTCTTTCCTGTAATTGGTTGGCTCCCACAGTGAGGAGTAACACTAAATGAAGTAGGTATAAAATAGGGTAGCAGGTGTTCCTGGCCTCCCCTAACCTCCACTACCCTCCTCTACCCTGGCTGCCTCACCTCTGCCCCTGGGGGTGGGGGGCGGGCAGTAAAGTCCAGGTCACATGCCATACATGGAGGTCACAGGCCAGACATTCTTTCTGAAGGAAATAAGCTGGAGGTGAAAAAGGAAGATTTATTGACTACCTGATCCTGTTTAACAGGCACTGCTGGACCAGAGCCTCTCAGTCATGTAGGGGCTGCTTTTTTTTGTTTTGTCAGAGTTGTCCCTGGCACATGAAAGAGGCATTGAGAAAAGCCAAGAATGACAACTACTGCTTTTATTCACTTGATATGTATGAAAATATTTGGCCCAAAAATTCCATGGAGTTTTAACACTGAAGCCGTTGTTGTCATTCATTACAGATTTGAGCATGTGCTCTCAACTGCAGCCTCTCACCAACATTATAGAATGCAGACTTAAGGCCAGTATTGCTGTTGAATGACTCATGAGGTTGCCAAGTTTACAGTGAATTCAATGAGGCAACAATAAGACAAATCGTACACGTTTTAACAGCTCTCTACTCCATAAAAAATATATTTTTCAGTGTCTTTGTAATCTTGCTTTTGATATGTTCAACTCCGCCAATTTGACACCCCCTCTCCCAAATTAAGGTCCTTCAGAGATGCACAAAAGAGGCAGATAGACGTTGCATGTCTTCATTAAGCCTCCTTTAATTGGCTTTATAACAAATAATCTGCTATCATTCTGAGTGTGGGATGTGGCAGGTAGGCCGAGCACCAGCTCCAGTCATCTGTCAAAACGTCAGATGGATCTCAGAAATGAAAGCATCCAGAGAACGCAAGCATGCCCCATACCAGCCAGTTGTTCAACACTGTGTACAAACACTCCATATCAGAAATGGCTGTCAGAAAGCCTGCTGTATGGGGATTAAACAGTAAACACCGAACTGTCGAGACTAGAGACGTGTTTCTCCCTTTAAAATTGTTTTGTTTTTCTTACTCTGTAAAGAACACCAATCAAAGTGGCATGTCACGTCCAAAAGAAAGGCTATTACAGGAGACGAGTGGTGCAGAGCACCAGGAACCACCTCACTGTGTCTGTCCTGTTTGTCCCCATGGACGGTCTCACACACATAGGGTAGCAAAATTCCCTGGTTCTCCTGAAATCCCAGTTGGAGACTTCCCGGAATCAGGAGGGAATAAGCAGGAAATCCGGAATCCTCCAACCAGGATTTCTGGAAAACCAGTGAACTTGTTTAAAGCTCCCGGAATTTGCAACCCTAAACACACACACACACACACACACACACACACACACCAGATTATCCGTTAGCCGGTAATAGCTTTGTCTTTTTTTTTTTTTTTAAGCCGATAAATAAAATTGCAGCCAAACAATTGCCCGGGAGAAGAAAAAAAATTCCTCTTGTAAAATAAGGCTTTTTAGCCTATTAATTGATGGAAACAGCAGTCGATGGAAAAACATTTGACCGGTCATGCTTAGGGACAGATCTACATTTACTGGGGGAAAGGGGCTGGTCCAACTCAAGATGTCATAAACATTTGTTTTTTTAAATGCACTCCCCTCCCAAACATTAAAAATACTTTTTCACACTGGACTCTCTGGCCGAAAACTAGGGCTGATCTGAGCATTCTGACTTAACAATAGCAGTCAAGCACCCAAGCTAACTGGCTAACGTTGGCTAGCTTGCTAGCTACTTCCAGACACAAATGATAGAACAGCTCACTCTGACCACTTGGTGACTGTATCTGTGCTGCTGGCAACAATTTAATTATGCTTTTTTGCATAACGTTAGCTAGCTAGCTAACACTCCACTTTAACTTGAAATGAAAACAACTAGTCTTCTTGGGTATGACGCTACAAGCTTGGCACACCTGTATTTGGGGATTTTCTCCCATTCATCTCTGCAGATCCTCTCAAGCTCTGTCAGGTTGGATGGGGAGCGTCGCTGCACAGCTATTTTCAGGTCTCTCCAGAGATGTTCAATCGGGTTCAAGTCCAGGCTCTGGCTGGGCCACTCAAGGACATTTAGAGACTTGTCCCGAAGCCACTCCTGCGTTGTCTTGGCGGTATCTTTAGGGTCGTTGTCCTTTTGGAAGGTGAAACTTCGCCCCAGTGTGAGGTCCTGGAGCAGGTTTTCATCAAGGATCTCTCTGTACTTTGCTCCATTCATCTTTCCCTCGATCGTGACTAGTCTCCCAGTCCATTCTCCTGAAAAACATTCCCACAGGATGATGCTGCCACCACCATTCTCCACCGTAGGGATGGTGCCAGGTTACCACCAGACGTAACATGACGATTGGCATTCAAGCCAAAGATTTGAGAAATTTTGATTTCATCAGACCGGAGAATCTTGCTTCTCATGGTCTGAGAGTCCTTTAGGTGCCTTTTGGCAAACTCCAAGCGGGCCTTTTACTGAGGAGTGGCTTCCGTCTGGCCACTCTACCATAAAGGCCTTATTGCTGGAGTGCTGCAGATCAATGCAAACAGGATGTTCCTGAGCTCAATTTCGAGCCTCATAGCAAAGGGCCTGAATACTTATTTAAATAAGGTTATTTATTTATTATGAATTTTTTGTATAATTTTTCTGAAAACCTGTTTTCACTTTTTCATTATGGGGTATTGTGTGTAGATTGATGAGTAAAATAAATAAGTCTGTAACGTAACAAAATGTGGAAAAGGTGAAGGGGTCTGAATACTTTCAGAATGCACTGTGTGTATATATATTATAGCCTATAGAAAGGAAGAGAAGATTAGGCCTAACGCCAGAGAGATAGAGAGATTTGCCAGTGGCATGCGACACCGACATGCATTAGTCTATCATTGAGAACATCAATGTATGGCCTGTTGAAGTGTAATTATGATATTTATGACCTGTAAAGATTAATAATGGTGTGATCAATCCATCCCTGTGATTTAACCTATAGCATTATAATATAATATAATATATGCATTAATCTGTGTGAATCTGCTCTGCTGGCACTGGGCATGGGCATGGTATCAGCATGTTATAATCAATCAATCAATTAAATGTATCAGCAGTTGTCTCAAAGTGCTTTGACATGACTCAGATGCTTATACATTACATTACACATATGTTATCCATGGTGAGTAGTCTGTAATTGTCAACATGCCCCATTGAACAAAAGGGAGAGGAAAGGCATTGATAAACCGTCCACTGAGCATTCTGCTGTTAATTAGGGAAGTATTGAACAACATGCGTTTGCCTGTCATTGTGCTAAAGAGCTTGATTGCCAGTTTGCAAGGGCCTGAACGGGAAAACAACATCTGTGAACATCTGTTTTGAAAAGAAAAAATTCTGGCTGCTCTGAATGGAACTTTATTTTGTCTTGGTGGACCAATTATATTAACAGATTTACACAACCATCCGGATCAATCTGAAAACAATAGCACCATAATAGTGTGCATGCACGTACGTGTGTTAGAGAACAAGCATTAAGGTACGCACACATCGCACCGAATGTGGATCTAGCGTTCGTCTGTCGATCATTTTAAGGACCACACGCCAACATTTTTCACTCAATTCTACATGTAAAATCGGTGCACAATCGGTTTACAAATTCCATTCAGAGCTGCCAAGTAAATGCTATCGATGTGTCAGAGACTTTAGAGAACAGCCAGAATCCTGAGCCCCAAAACTCTACACCCCCTTCCCCCAACTTCTTCATGCCGTCTTGTCAAATCCCCAAAAGTCCACTTTTCCTTTAAACTGGAAACACACTCTAGACTGTGTGCTGCTTGGCTTTTCATGCCCGGCATCCTTGCTACAGTTAATTAACAGTTATTAGTGTTAGCGCAGCAGCACTGGATAAGATGTCACAAATCATCAAGTCTCTAGGTGCAGTTACAGCAATTAAGAGCTCTATCGCACCTAGCTAGCCATTTGGTACACTTCCAGGTTCTTTTTTAGACCTGAAAGCACTAATCAAATCATTTTTGCTCTGCAATTCACCATCGTTATTTCAAGTGCTAATGACGTGAGGCTCCCTCCCACCTCCTCCACCCCTACTTTATCTCTTTTTGATCAATAGAAGAAGCTGACTTTCTCAGTGCAGCCATCACCAGGCAGTACAGTAATAACTTAGTGAAGTTCTCTCTGGCTAGTAGTGAGGCTTTTATTTAGGCCTAGTAGGCCCTCACAACCTGGAGATGGAGATATGCTGCTGAAACGTGTGTGTGTGTGGGGGGGGGGGATGTGTGTGTGCAGGGTGATGGAACAGCAGATTAGAGTGTGTAACTTTGGATTTTTTTCTTCTCCCTCTCCTGCCAGCGATTGTTGTTTTCAAGTTTTATCCTTATCAAAAGTGATTTAATTTGTTGCTTTTTTTCTGGTGTGATTGAGATCTGCGCTTGGCCCTGGAGGGAAGAGAAGTGAGGCGAAGTGTAGTGAAGAGAAGTGAAGTGTGCCCCAGCGCTGGTAAAGTGGGCCCAGTTGAATGAACACTGGCCTCTTTATAACCTGGCAGGCAGTGGGAGAATTCCTAGCTCTTGCTCTGCAATTCATAACCTTTTATTAAACTCTGTTAACAGTCGTGCCCTTTCACAATACAACCCCTGCTCTGGTTTTAGTTTGATTATTGTACAGATTAACTGAAGGAAGTGGTAGCTAGCATACCAGTTATAGCACAGGCAATCTTATACAGTGATTGGGAAAGAAAACATTTTGATCAGGAATAATTTTTTGGTATTTCCTCTGTACGTTCTATAGAGATACAGTTGAAGTCGGAAGTTTACATACACTTAGGTTGGTGTCATTAAAACTCGTTTTTCAACCACTCCACAAAATTCTTGTTAACAAACTATAGTTTAGGCAAGTCGGTTAGGACATCTACTTTGTGCATGACCCAAGTCATTTTTCCAACAGTTATTTACAGACAGATTATTTCACTTATAATTCCCTGTATCACAATTCCAGTGGGTCAGAAGTTTACATACACTAAGTTGACTGTGCCTTTAAACAGCTTGGAAAATTCCAGAAAATTATGTCATGGCTTTAGAAGCTTCTGATAGGCTAATTGACATAATTTGAGTCAATTGGAGGTGTACCTGTGGATGTATTTCAAGGCCTACCTTCAAACCCAGTGCCTCTTTGTTTGACATCATGGGAAAATCAAAAGAAATCAGCCAAGACCTCAGCCAAGACCTGGTTCATCCTTGGGAGCAATTTCCAAATGCCTGAAGGTACCACGTTCATCTGTACAAATAATAGTACGCAGTATAAACACCATGGGACCACGCAGCCGTCATACCACTCAGGAAGGAGACACGTTCTGCCTCCTAGAGATGAACGTACTTTGGTGCGAAAAGTGCAAATCAATCCGAGAACAACAGCAAAGGACCTTGTGAAGATGCTGGAGGAAATGGGTACAAAAGTATCTATATCCACAGTAAAACGAGTCCTATGTCAACATAACCTGAAAGGCCGCTCAGCAAGGAAGAAGCCACTGCTCCAAAACAGCCATAAAAAAGCCTGACTACGGTTTGCAACTGCACATGGGGACGAAGATCGTAATTTTTGGAGAAATGTCCTCTGGTCTGATGAAACAAAAATAGAACTGTTCGGCCATAATGACCATTATTATGTTTGGAGGAAAAATGGGGATGCTTGCAAGCCGAAGAACACCATCCCAACCGTGAAGAACGGGGGTGGCAGCATCATGTTGTGAGGGTGCTTTGCTGCAGGAGAGACTGGTGCGCTTCACAAAATAGATGGCACCATGGGGAAGGAAAATTGTGTGGATATATTGAAGCAACATCTCAAGACATCAGTCAGGAAGTTAAAGCTTGGTCGCAAATGGGTCTTCCAAATGAGCAATGACCCCAAGCATACTTCCAAAGTTGTGGCAAAATGGCTTAAGGACAACAAAGTCAAGGTATTGGAGTGGCCATCACAAAGCCCTGACCTCAATCCTATAGAAAATATGTGGGCAGAACTGAAAAAGCGTGACTCAGTTACACCAGCTCTGTCAGGAGGAATGGGCCAAGATTCACCCAACTTATTGTGGGAAGCTTGTGGAAGGCTATCCGAAACGTTTGACCCAAGTTAAACAATTTAAAGGCAATGCTACCAAATACTAATTGAGTGTATGTAAACTTCTGACCCACAGGGAATGGGATGAAAGAAATAAAAGCTGAAATAAATAATTCTCTCTACTATTATTCTGACATTTCACATTCTTAAAATAAAATGGTGATCCTAACTGACCTAAGACAGGGAATTTATGTCAGGAATTGTGAAAAACTGACATTAAATGTATTTGGCTGAGGTGTATGTAAACTTCCAACTTCAACTGTAGCTCTCGTATCGAGAAATTCCAGTGCTCTTGACGTTCTTCAAGTATTTCCACACAATAAGACAGTAAAGCAGTGTTGACCTTGGTCTGACCTTGGCCCGGGCTGCAGTGAGAGAACAGCAGTAATGACTGGATAATGAGCCACCTGGATCAGGCTATAGAGTCCAGGCCAGACCCTGACCCCATTGCCCCTCTCAGGCTCTCTCAGGACCCCTTATTGAAGAGCTTCCACCAGCCCAGCTTTGCCCCCCCCCCCCCCTCTTGTATAAACAGTCAGTATGCCACACACGCACGCACGCATACACACAGGTGCTTAGTGCTGACCTTTAGTGTTGGAGGGAGGCAGCAGCCCCCCCTTGTCTATAACCAGGCTCCCAAGGGCCTCTTCTGTCAGGTGCCAGAGAAGACACAAGTAAACACTTGTTTGGATTGACACGGGGCCCTGGCATTGATCGGCAGCCATAAAAACCTGCAGAAGGTAGAAAAAAAGGATTGACAGTGTGTTGCTTAGAGAACTGTGGAGTGTAGAGAATCTACTCTCTCCTCTCAAATAGACTGGCCATTGTAGTGAGTGGACAGGGCAGGCCTCTTACTGTCCTTCACTCCTGCTTCATAGGAGAGCTCAAGAGACTCTTTGGTGTGTCACTCAGAGAGAGAGAGAGAGAGAGAATGGAATGGTGGTGGGTGTTGATAGGGGGTGGTCTGCTCTGTAGCTACATTAGTCCAATTATGGCTATCAGTGCTGAGAGGGGGTGATAACAGGCCTCAGTGCTCCTGGTCCTGGGGGTTTCATTATCCCGCAGTCATCTCAGAGGGAAGGTGGGACGAATGGATGGGGGCCGCTGTTGTACCTTATAGCGTCCTATCCTAACTTTCTTTAACTGTGGTTGAAATAGCAGAACAGAGCCAATATGTCTTCCTCTAATATACTCCCACCAACGTGCTTTTACACCAGTGTGATTGTTTGTTTAGTGCTCTGAGGGTTCAGCCATAGAAGGCCTCTGGAGGACATATTATACATAGCTGGATCAAGAGTGGTTTAATTCCTACTTCACTCAGGGAAATGGAGCAGGCTGATTTACATAAAGCCCACAAGGCTCATCAGTATGGACAACACGTAGCCTACACATCTCGCCCAGCAACCAGGGTGTGTATTCATATGTGTGCGTGCTTATGTGCGTGCGTGTGTCCAACCACCCAGGAGGCTAATATTAATGAGCTACATCAAGAAGATGACATCATACAGGCAGCCCTGTCTAGCTCAACAGAAAACCCAATCCAATGTAAACTCAGCAAAAAAGAAACATCCCTTTTTCAGGACCCTGTCTTTCAAAGATAATTCATAAAAATCCAAATAACACTGTTTCCCATGCTTGTTCAATGAACCATAAACAATTAATGAACATGCACCTGTGGAACGGTTGAGACACTAACAGCTTATAGACGGTAGGCAATTAAGGTCACAGTTCTGAAAACTTAGGACACTAAAGAGGCCTTTCTACTGACTCTGAAAAACACTAAAGAAAGATGCCCAGGGTCCCTGCTCATCTGCGTGAACATGCCTTAGGCATGCTGCAATGAGGCATGAGGACTGCAGATGTTGCCAGGTCAATAAATTGCAATGTCCGTACTGTGAGACTCCTAAGACAGCGCTACAGGGAGACAGGACGGACAGCTGATTGTCCTCGCAGTGGCAGACCATGTGTAACAACACCTGCACAGGATCGGTACATCCGAACATCACACCTGCGGGACAGGTACAGGATTGCAACAACAACTGCCCGAGTTACACCAGGAACGCACAATCCCTCCATCAGTGCTCAGACTGTCCGCAATAGGCTGAGAGAGGCTGGACTGAGGGCTTGTAGGCCTGTTGTAAGGCAGGTCCTCACCAGACATCACCGGCAACAACGTCGCCTATGGGCACAAAGCCACCGTCGCTAGACCAGACAGGACTGGCAAAAAGTGCTCTTCACTGACGAGTCGCGGTTTTGTCTCACCAGGGGTGATAGTCGGATTCGCGTTTATCGTCGAAGGAATGAGCGTTACACCGAGGCCTGTACTCTGGAGTGGCTTCGATTTGGAGGTGGCGGGTCCGTCATGGTCTGGGGCGGTGTGTCACAGCATCATCGGACTGGGCTTGTTGTCATTGCAAGCAATCTCAACGCTGTGCGTTACAGGGAAGACAATTTCCTCCCTCATATGTTACCCTTCCTGCAGGCTCATTCTGACATGACCCTCCAGCATGACAATGCCACCAGCCATACTACTCGTTCTGTGTGCGATTTCCTGCAAGACAGGAATGTCAGTGTTCTGCCATGGCCAGCGAAGAGCCCGGATCTCAATCCCACTGAGCACGTCTGGGACCTGTTGGATCGGAGGGTGGGTGCTAGGGCCATTCCCTCCAGAAATGTCCTGGAACTTGCAGGTGCCTTGGTGGAAGAGTGGGGTAACATCTTAAAGCAAGAACTGGCAAATCTGGTGCAGTCCATGAGGAGGAGATGCACTGCAATACTTAAGGCAGCTGGTGGCCACACCAAATACTGACTGTTACTGTTCAGGGACACATTATTCCATTTCTGTTAGTCACATGTCTGTGGAACTTTTTCAGTTTATGTCTCAGTTGTTGAATCTTGTTATGTTCATACAAATATTTATACATGGTAAGTATGTGGACACCGAACATCTCCTCGAACATCTCATTCCAAAATCATGGGCATTAATATGAAGTTGGTCCCCCCCCCCCTTTGCTGCTATAACTGTTGCCGCTTGCTTTAGACCTCCCTCTGCCCCCAGCTGTGCCTTCGATACCATATGTGAATTGATTGCCCCCCATCTATCTTCTGAGCTCGTGCTACTAGGTGACCTAAACTGGGACATGCTTAACACCCCGGCCATCCTACAATCTAAGCTTGATGCCCTCAATTTCACACAAATTATCAATGAACCTACCAGGTACAACCCCAAATCTGTAAACACGGGCACCCTCATAGATATCATCCTAACTAACTCGCCCTCCAAATACACCTCTGCTGTTTTCAATCAAGATCTCAGTGATCACTGCCTCATTGCCTGCATCCGTAATGGGTCTGCGACCAAACGACCACCCCTCATCACTGTCAAACGCTCCCTAAAACACTTCTGCGAGCAGGCCTTTTATCCTTTTATCCTTTTGTCCTTTTATCCTTTTATCCTGTTGGGGATAGGGGGCAGTATTGAGAATTTTGGAAAAAATATGTGCCCATTTTTAACTGCCTCCTACACCAACTCAGAAGCTAGAATATGCATATTATTGTTCAGGTTTGGATAGAAAACACGCTAAAGTTTCTAAAACTGTTTGAATGGTGTCTGTGAGTATAACAGAACTCCTATGGCAGGCAAAAATCTGAGAAGGTTTCATGCAGGAAGTGGCCTGTCTGACAAGGAGTCGTTCTTCTTGCCTCTGTTTATTGAAGAGTAAGGATCTTAGCTGTAACGTGACAATTCCTAGGGCTCCAATAGGCTCTCAGAACCCGGGAAAAACAGGAACGATGACGAGGCAGCCTCAGGCTGAAACAGATTATCGCCTTTTCCAAGTGTCCCATTAGGTGACAATGGAATGAGGCGCGTGCGCGATTCGCCCCCGTGGAGAAATTTCATTCGGCTGTTTAGCTAATTGCAGATTCCCGGTCGGAATATTATCGCTTTTCTACAAGATAAATGGCATAAAAATTGATTTTAAACAGCGGTTGACATGCTTCGAAGTACGGTAATGGAATATTTAGAATTTTTTTGTCACGTCATGCGCCATGCTCGTGACCGTGATTTAGTATTCTGACAGTGTCTAGAACGCATGAACAAAACGTCGCTGATGGAACATAACGATGGATTATTTGGGACCAAACCTACATTTGTTATTGAATTAGAAGTCCTGGGAGTGCATTCTGACGAAGAACAGGAAAGGTAAGCCCATTTTTCTTATAGGAAATGTGATTTTGGTGAAGGCTAATCTTGCCGGGTGTCTAAATAGCTAGCCCGTGATGGCTGGGCTATGTACTTAGAATATTGCAAAATGTGCTTCATCCGAAAAGCTATTTTAAAATCGGACATATCGAGTGCATAGAGGAGTAATGTATCTATAATTCTTAAAATAATTGTTATGCTTTTTGTGAACGTTTATCGTGAGTAATTTAGCAAACTGTTAGTAAATTCCCCGGAAGTTTGCGGGGGGTATGCTTTTTCTGAACGTCACATGCTAATGTAAAAAGCTGTTTTTGATATAAATATGAACTTGATTGAACAGACATGCATGTATTGTATAACATAATGTCCTAGGTGTGTCATCTGATGAAGATCATAAAAGGTTAGTGCTGCATTTAGCTGTGGTTTGGGTTTTTGTGACATTATATGCTAGCTTGAAAAATGGGTGTCTGATTATTTCTGGCTGGGCACTCTCCTGACATAATCTAATGTTTTGCTTTCGTTGTAAAGCCTTTTTGAAATCGGACAGTGTGGTTAGATTAACGAGAGTCTTGTCTTTAAATAGCTGTAAAATAGTCATATGTTTGAGAAATTGAAGTAATAGTATTTCAAACGATTCAAAAATCGCGCCACTGGATTGAAGTGGCTGTTACGTAGGTGGGACGAATTCGTCCCACCTGCGCCAGAGAGGCTAATTGACCTGGCCGGGGTATCCTGGAATGACATTGACCTCATCCCGTCAGTAGATGATGCCTGGCTATTCTTTAAAAGTGCCTTCCTCACCATCTTAAATAAGCCTGCCCCACTCAAAAAATGTATAACTAGGAATACATATAGTCCTTGGTTCAATCCAGAGCTGTCTGCCCTTGACCAGCACAAAAACATCCTGTGGCGTTCTGCATTAGCATTGAATAGCCCCCATGATATGCAACTTTTCAGGGAAGTTAGGAACAAATATACACAGGCAGTTAGAAAAGCTAAGGCTAGCTTTTCCAAACAGAAATTTGCATCCTGTAGTACTAACTCAAAAAAGTTCTGGGACACTGTAAAGTCCATGGAGAATAAGAACACATCCTCCCAGCTGCCCACTGCTCTGAGGCTAGGAAACACTGATACCACCAATAAATCCACTATAATTGACAATTTCAACAAGCATTTCTCTACGGCTGGCCATGCTTTCCACCTGGCTACCCCTACCCCGGTCAACTGCCCGGCACCCTCCACAGCAACCCGCCAAAGCCCCCACCATTTCTCCTTCACCCAAATCCAGATAGATGATGTTCTGAAAGAGCTGCAAAATCTGGACCCATACAAATCAGCCGGGCTAGACAATCTGGACCCTCTCTTTCTAAAATGATCTGCCGAAATTGTTGCAACCCCTATTACTAGCCTGTTCAACCTCTCTTTCGTATCGTCTGAGATTCCCAAAGATTGGAAAGCTGCCGCGGTCATCCCCCTCTTCAAAGGGGCTGACACTCTAGACCCAAACTGCTACAGACCTATATCTATCCTACCCTGTCTTTCTAAGGTCTTCGAAAGCCAAGTTAACAAACAGATTACCGACCATTTCGAATCCCACCGTACCTTCTCTGTTATGCAATCTGGTTTCAGAGCTGGTCATGGGTGCCCCTCAGCCACGCTCAAGGTCCTAAACGACATCATAACCGCCATCAATAAGAGACATTACTGTGCAGCCGTATTCATCGACCTGGCCAAAGCTTTCGACTCTGTCAATCACCACATTCTTATTGGCAGACTCGACAGCCTTGGTTTCTCAAATGATTGCCTCGCCTGGTTCACCAACTACTTCTCTGATAGAGTTCAGTGTGTCAAATTGGAGGGCCTGTTGTCCGGACCTCTGGCAGTCTCTATGGGTTTGCCACAGGGTTCAATTCTCGGGCTGACTCTCTTCTCTGTATACATCAGTGATGTTGCTCTTGCTGCTGGTGATTCTCTGATCCACCTCTACGCAGACAACACCATTCTGTATACTTCTGGCCCCTCTTTGGACACTGTGTTAACTAACCTCCAGACGAGCTTCAATGCCATACAACTCTCCTTTCGTGGCCTCCAAATGCTCTTAAACACAGGTTAAACTAAATGCATGCTATTCAATCGATCACTGCCCGCACCTGCTTGCCCGTCCAGCATCACTACTCTGGACGGCTCTGACTTAGAATATGTGGACAACTACAAATACCTGGATGTCTGGTTAGACTGTAAACTCTTCTTCCAGACTCACATTAAGCATCTCCAATCCAAAATTAAATCTAGAATCGGCTTCCTATATTGCAACAAAGCATCCTTCACTCATGCTGCCAAACACACCCTCTTAAAACTGACCATCCTACCGATCCTCAACTTCAGTAATGCCATCTATAAAATAGCCTCCAACACTCTACTCAACAAACTGGATGCAGTGTATCACAGTGCCATCCGTTTTGTCACCAAAGCCCCATACACTACCCACCATTGCGACCTGTACGCTCTCGTTGGTTGGCCCTCGCTTCATACTCGTCGCCAAACCCACTGGCTACAGGTTATCTACAAGTCTCTGCTAGTTAAAGCCCCGCCTTATCTCAGCTCACTGGTCACCATAGCAGCACCCACTCGTAGCACACGTTCCAGCAGGTATATCGGCCGCCTTTCCTTCCAGTTCTCTGCTGCCAATGACTGGAACAAACTGCAAACATCTCTGAAGCTGGAGACTCATATCTCCCTCACTAGCTTTAAGCACCAGCTGTCAGAGCAGCTCACAGATCACTGCTCCTGTACACAGCCCATCTGTAAACAACCCATCTATCTACCTACCTCATCCCCATACTGTATTTATTTATCTTGCTCCTTTGCACCCTAGTATCTCTACTTGCACATCCATCTTCTGCACATCTACCATTCCAGTGTTTAATTGCTATATTGTAATTACTTCGCCACCATGGCCTATTTATTGCCTTAACTTACCTCATTGGCACTCACTGTATATAGACTTTTTGTTTTCTTCTGTTCTGCTGTATTATTGACTGTATGTTTTGTTTATTCCATGTGTAACTCTGTGTTGTTGTATGTGTTGAATTGCTAAGCTTTATCTTGGCCAGGTCGCAGTTGCAAATGAGAACTTGTTCTCAACTAGCCTACCTGGTTAAATAACAGTCTCCACTCTTCTGGGAAGGCTTTCCATTAGATGTTGGAACATTGCTGCGGGGACATCCACAAGAGCATTATTGAGGTTGGGCACTGATGTTGGGCGATTAGACCTGGCTTGCAGTCGGCGTTCCAATTCATCCCAAAGGTGTTCGATGAGGTTGAGGTCAGGGCTCTGTGCAGGCCAGTCAAGTTCTTCCACACCGATCCCAACAAACCACTTCTGTATGGACGTCGCTTTGTGGACATTGTCATGCTGAAACAGGAAAGGGCCTTCCTCAAACTGTTGCCACAAAGTTGGAAGCACAGAATCGTCTAGAATGTCATTGTATGTTGTAGCGTTAATACTTCCCTTCTCTGTAACTAAGGGGCCTAGCCTGAGCCATGAAAAACAGTCCCAGACCATTATTCCTCCTCCTCCACCAAGGCCCCAGACCACCATGCACTATGCATTCAGGCAGGTAGCGTTCTCCTGGCATCCGCCTAACCCAGATTCAACTGAGAACAGACAATTTTTACGCGCTGCACACTTCAGCACTCGCAGTCTTGTTCTGTGAGCTTATGTGGCCTACCACTTCACGGCTGAGCCGTTGTTGCTCCTAGACGTTTCCACTTCACAATAACAGCACTTACAGTTGACCGGGGCAGAAATTGGATGAACTGATTTGTTTGAAAGGTGGCATCCTATGACGTTGCCATGTTTAAAGTCTCTGAGCTCTTCAGTAAGGCCATTCTACTACCAATGTTTTCTTTGGTGATTGCATGGCTGTGTGCTCGATTTACACAGGTGTGATTTGCTACGTGTTTTGCTGAAATTGCCGAATCCACTAATTTGAAGGGGTGTCCACATACTTTTGTATATATAGTGTACATTTTCAGAACTACTCTTTTTTTAACGCATAGATAAGAAAAATTAGTAGTTTGCTTTATGCCGATGATAAAAGGGTTGTTACCTTCCAGGAAGGAGTATAAATGTCCCATTTGAGTATTTGCTCGTGCAGTATGCAGCAGGCTAGTGCGTCGGCAGTATGGTAATAGATGATGGATGCACTGATCCCACTCATTATTATCAGTCATGAAGTTGCTCCTACTACAGGGCGGCAGTCACCTTCATCTCTCCCTGAGTAGTACATCAGCAGGCAGGCAGCTAGCTACCATACTGAAATAACAAGCCCTGAGAGAGGGGAGAGAGAGTGAGAGAGAGAGAGAGAGGGAGAGATAGATAGAAGGGGGGAGTGGTAGAGACAAAGATGGGCCATGCTCCACCCCCCACACACACACACACACACACTGGCTGATGATGGATAGACTTTGTTAGTGTTGTATTTCCCTCTCTCCCCCTTTGTCTCTCTCTACCCTCCTCTCTCGCTCTCTTTCTCTCTCTGAGATGAAGGCCTCATCACAGAGCCAGGTCTTAGGCTGAGGGAAGGGTTTCATTTTGCCTCATTACAGGAGCCACTAGAGGATTATGGGGCTTCAAAGCTTCTTGATTGCATTATCAGGCTTTAGTTTGTTGGAACACAGGGCTAATCTGGCCTTCCGTTGTGAAGGAGGGGCGTTGGCCACATAGCAACACAGTGGAGTGACGCTCCCAGTGATGTCATCTGGCACCATCTGGCACAGCAGAGATAGAGGACATGATTTATCATTGTGATTGGCTACTACGTCCTGAAAAATATATGGTGGTCGATGCATGTGTATTTTACCTACACCGTGGGGTTTACCTACATTACACCAGGGGGCTCAATCTGGTATCACAGCCAACCCAAACAGGTTTTCTAGTCTACCCCTTTAGGAGCCCGGTGGGACGGCAAGTTCCTTTATACATATTTAATCAGACCTCCTCACGGATGACTTCACCCTAGAATGAGTTGAAATTTAAGGGAAGCAGGCAGGCAGAGAGTGATATCGCTTTGCTGCTCCCACAGGCATCCCATGGATGCATTCAGTGTTTATTTTTCAGATTTGTATATGAGCATGAATGGTCTCCTTTTCTGAAAGAAGTTGGCTTTGGGGGAACACTGAAGGAGAGACCATGGTACTTTTTGGGGGGGGGCAAATTATGAAGATATTTCAAAGCTAATTCAGATCAGAAGGAAATTATGAAAAATTGGTTCACTTCAATGTACTGTACATGTATATGAAGTATTTGCTCATGTGGGATTTTAAGAGAGAACCTATAAACTAGCACCCATTACGTAACCTATTTTTGTCTGGAGGTAATGTTTGTTAAAACATGTAAAGGTGTGTTCCTGAGTGAGGCATCAGGGATCCCCCGCAGCTCTGCTGTAGTCAGATGAATTATTAATGCTAAAAGAATCCATGTTTTCTTTTAAATGCTGTGTAGAGAGCTCAGCCTGGTTGAATATAAGTAGCTGCTACATTTTTCAAGCCCATGCCAAGTATAGCCTTCAATTTAACATGAGCTTTTAATCCTACGAATGCTAAATTGCTTTTTAATGCCGGGGATCAACGTCTTTTCAGAAGTAACTGGTGAAAAATGCATCAGATATGCAGAGCAAATCAGATAGGAAACTTCTCAGGGTTAGAGGAGCAAAGTGGAGAGAAACCAAGATGTTGTTTTGACACCTCATTCACCTCCTGGGTCTCGAGAGTACCCCCTCTAGCAGTAAATGTGTGTGTGTGTGTGTGTGTGTGTGTGTGTGTGTGTGTGTGTGTGTGTGTGTGTGTGTGTGTGTGTGTGTGTGTGTGTGTGTGTGTGTGTGTGTGTGTGTGTGTGTGTGTGTGTGTGTGTGTGTGTGTGTTCACGCATGCATTTACATGTGTGCAGCTTCATAAGCAAATTCATTAGCAGTGTCAGGTACTACTGAACTGTACCCACCAAAGCATTAGTTGAACCACAGCATGAGTCAAAGATAGGTGTTACAGTCATGTAAAACTCCCTTGTACTGTACTGTACACTCTGGGTCACTGAGGTCATAACTCCAACAGTGCGTGACTGAGAGCCCTTATTCTAATCTAATATCATTAGGCCTGGGTGGGAGTTGGCAGGCTCCCTCGCCATTGGTCCAATCCAAAATACTTCCTGAAGGGCAGCCAACAGCGTTCCTCCATCACACAACAATGTGGTCATCAGAGCACACTAATCAGTCCACGCCAGAGAGGACCACAAAGACGTGTGTGTGTGACCCCTTTTCCTTCGCCCAGAACTATGCCAGCGGCATCGTCTGTGAACAGCTTCAATTAAACGGGCTGTAACGTGCCTAACTCCCATTTGTTTGGATTTCCCCAGTGGCTGATTTTTTTATAGCAGCAGCAGTAGCATTTTCAGTTTCCCCAGTAGTTGTCTATGGGCCTTAATGGAGGACAACCCAAAGATTTTCTCACAGCAAACTGTGTACCTCTGTGTCATAGGAGGAGCTGAACAGAGGAAGGAACGCAATACCCCGGAGACCTTGTTTGTTTTGGGGGGGGGCGTTTACCCCTTTTTCTCCCCAATTTCATGGTATCCAATTGGTAGTTACAGTCTTGTCTCATCGCTCGGGAGAGGCGAAGGTCGAGAGCCGTGCGACCTCCAAAACACAATCAAACCAAGCCGCACTGCGTCTTGACACAATGCCCTCTTAACCCGGAAGCCAGCCACACTGTGTCGGACTGTGTCAGCGTGCACTGGGCCCAGCCCGCCACAGGAGTCGCTAGTGCGTGATGGGACAAGGACATCCCTGTTGGGAAAACCCTCCCCTAACCCGGACGACGCTGGGCCAATTGTGTGCCGCCCCATGGGTCTCCCGGTCGCGGCCGGCTGCGACAGAGCCTGGACTCAAACCCAGAATCTCTAGTGGCACAGCTAGCACTGTGATGCACTGCGCCAGTGGTCTAATGTGATATCCTCAGTAATAGCAGTATCCCACTGCAAGCCAAGAAGTGCTCCAGGAAAACATCATTCTCTTTCTCTCTTTCAGATGGTACTGTCTATGTTTATCTTCCATGTAGTCCTAACCATGTGAGTGGAGCATTTGAGGTTAGACAACCCATCAAATCTCCCTGTGTGTTATTGCATAATATAACATCCTGTGATATTATTGTTGGTCCCAGCCAGCTCCCTGCTGGGCCTGGTTGGCCTGGTGGGCCTGCTAGTCTCTGTGTCTCTCTGTCTTAGCCACCGTCAAATCGGCCTGGCACCCCGACCCGGCTGCTTTATCAAGTTTCCTGGAAGGATTATCCCCAAGCTCACTCATTTGATATTTTCCCCTGATGCGGGGCTTTGGGGGGATAGCGTGTGTGTGTGTGTGTGCATGCTAGTGTACGTGCTTACGTGCGTGCCTTCGCTAGGGTGTGTGTGTGTGTGTGTGTGTGTGTGTGTGTGTGTGTGTGTGTGTGTGTGTGTGTGTGTGTGTGTGTGTGTGTGTGTGTGTGTGTGTGTGTGTGTGTGTGTGTTTGTGTGAGATGGTGCAGCTGTTTGGTCTCTCCCTGGGCGAGTGGACGGGGCAACACAGACTGTCCCTGTTTGCCAGTGTGAAATCCTCTTACAGCCCCTGTCTGTCTCTGTTGGGCCAGGCGCGTGCAGCAGCACTCCCAGATCCTCTTGTGGAGGCCGTGTTAGTAAGCAGAGCGCATGTTAAGCCCGGCTGAGACAGACACTGATGATTGGGCTTAGTGCTAAGTGATGTACTGCTTGGTTCTCCGTGCGGGGCGCCAACCCTCATCCCAGCCCTACTGAGACCTGGGCCTTGACAGACAGACATATGCACGTATACAACACTCTCTCACAGTGGGCAGGCATCACGCCCTGCTAGTGTCAGGGGCTATCGTGGCAGACTGGCTGGCAAAACACTAATACATGCTCTCAAATTCACGCACATCCTCTCCTATGCCCACTCCTCTCCATTGCTACTTTCAAATGCAAATCAGGACATAAACAGTATCTCATTTAACACAGTTAACACTCACACCAACATACACACTTGTACAAATGGACATACATACACAAACTCTGAGAGAGCAGAGAGAGAACACACTGACTGTGTCTGTACCTTGGGAGCCTCCACTCAAATAACCCCAATGTGGTGAATGTCCTGCTCTCTCTCAGCCACTCTATCAGCCATCCAGCCAGGCAGGGAAGGCAGTGAGTGGGTCTCAGACTCACAATGTGGACATTTAGGTCTCCAGCTGGCGTGGTGTGAGTTTGTGGAGGAAAGCATGGAATGCAGGCCTGCCTGGCCCACAGGGCCCGCTGTCTGCCAGATGGAGGCCCCTCTCAAAGGCATCTCTATTACTGCTCTGAGCCCCAGACAACCAGGCCTTATGTCACAGTCACAGCGGAGGGCATGGAGAGGGCTGAAGAGGCCAGAGTGCCAACACGACACTCCCTCATGGAAATGTACCGGCAGACACCACACACACTCCCATTGATCCCAATTGATGGTGCTTGACTGAAATGAGTATCAGTTATATTTGAATATTTAGTACTTTTACATATTTATTGCATTATATTTTATTCTGTAGAGAATATGCAATCATTAGGGCTAATAGTTTTTCCTGGCCGTGTGACTTGACCAAACCTGTGACATCATACTGTACCTGGTGAACTGTAAATTAATTTGGAAGAGGAAATGACATCATTTGAAACCAGCCATAGACATGACAATGCCAGCAAGTATGGCCGCCATGTATTTCCCACCATGTTGGTTGTTTCCTGCAGCTTGCCTCACGCCTGCCCTCACATTGATAGTGACAGATAAAGCCCCTGTGATCTTGTGGAGCGTCAGGCTCTAGCTGGCTGCCTGATTACCATCCCCACCGATAACACTGCATGTTAATCATTGTAAACATGGTGTTGTCTCCGCCAGGGCTTTGACACACTTAGCTTATCTCTAATTGTTTTAATTGCTACTAGCGTTTAACGAGATCGTCCCCTAGATTTGGAAAAGCCCAAAGCCCAGAGACTGACTGGGTACACAGAGCAGGAACACAGTGTTTCTGTTTCCTCAGATCTATGGTACTGTGATGGGGTGTACGCTCGCTCCTCGCTGGCTAGCTCCTCAGATCTATGGTTCTGTGATGGGGTGTACACTCGCTCCTCGCTGGCTAGCTCCTCAGATCTATGGTACTGTGATGGGGTGTACGCTCGCTCCTCGCTGGCTAGCTCCTCAGATCTATGGTACTGTGATGGGGTGTACGCTCGCTCCTCGCTGGCTAGCTCCTCAGATCTATGGTACTGTGATGGGGTGTACGCTCGCTCCTCGCTGGCTAGCTCCTCAGATCTATGGTACTGTGATGGGGTGTACGCTCGCTCCTCGCTGGCTAGCTCCTCAGATCTATGGTACTGTGATGGGGTGTACGCTCGCTCCTCGCTGGCTAGCTCCTCAGATCTATGGTACTGTGATGGGGTGAACGCTCGCTCCTCGCTGGCTAGCTCCTCAGATCTATGGTACTGTGATGGGGTGTACGCTCGCTCCTCGCTGGCTAGCTCCTCAGATCTATGGTTCTGTGATGGGGTGTACGCTCGCTCCTCGCTGGCTAGCTCCTCAGATCTATGGTACTGTGATGGGGTGTACGCTCGCTCCTCGCTGGCTAGCTCCTCAGATTTATGGTACTGTGATGGGGTGTACGCTCGCTCCTCGCTGGCTAGCTCCTCAGATCTATGGTACTGTGATGGGGTGAACGCTCGCTCCTCGCTGGCTAGCTCCTCAGATCTATGGTACTGTGATGGGGTGAACGCTCGCTCCTCGCTGGCTAGCTCCTCAGATCTATGGTACTGTGATGGGGTGAACGCTCGCTCCTCGCTGGCTAGCTCCTCAGATCTATGGTACTGTGATGGGGTGTACGCTCGCTCCTCGCTGGCTAGCTCCTCAGATCTATGGTACTGTGATGGGGTGTACGCTCGCTCCTCGCTGGCTAGCTCCTCAGATCTATGGTACTGTGATGGGGTGTACGCTCGCTCCTCGCTGGCTAGCTCCTCAGATCTATGGTACTGTGATGGGGTGTACGCTCGCTCCTCGCTGGCTAGCTCCTCAGATCTATGGTACTGTGATGGGGTGTACGCTCGCTCCTCGCTGGCTAGCTCCTCAGATCTATGGTACTGTGATGGGGTGTACGCTCGCTCCTCGCTGGCTAGCTCCTCAGATCTATGGTACTGTGATGGGGTGTACGCTCGCTCCTCGCTGGCTAGCTCCTCAGATCTATGGTACTGTGATGGGGTGTACGCTCGCTCCTCGCTGGCTAGCTCCTCAGATCTATGGTACTGTGATGGGGTGTACGCTCGCTCCTCGCTGGCTAGCTCCTCAGATCTATGGTACTGTGATGGGGTGTACACTCGCTGTGATGGGGTGTACACTCGCTCTGGTGGGGGGGACTGCCTGTCTGCCCGCATGTCTGTCTGCCACAAGACATTTTGCGGATTAAATCTCTCCCTCTTGTCTCTAACCTCCTCAAAACACACACACATACTCTTTCTGTCTCCCATGTTCTTTAATTACTGTAGGGGAAGGTTGGGGTGGAGGGGATATCCTACCCCTGTCTCGGTGGATTTTGACATGTTAAAATCTTCTGACACACAGAGAAGGCTCAAATCTCTCCCCTTTCCCTTCTTTCTCCCCCCCCCCCCCCCCCCCCCCCAGCAGGATGGCTACAGTAGGCAGAACAAGGCCCTTATTTAGTTCAGTCCCTGTGAAATGTAATTAGAAACCCCTCAAGGGCCAGCAGGGGCCTGGGCTGAGAAGTCAGGAGGGAGGGAGCGGGAGAGGGAGAGGGAGAGAGAGAGAGTCCTCCCTGATATCTGTCAGCCTGCTGGCTTTTGAAGTCTGGGGCCATCTTATGTCCCCCTAGAGACCCTATCATCAGGGCCCCACTCTGGAGCAGTTCAACATGACCCTGGAGTGGCTGGCTGGGCTGAGATCTGGAGGAAAGTAGGGAGGGACAGAGAGGGAGGAGAGGTTTGGGCAGTGGGCTGTCTCAGTGTGTGCCTGACAGAATGGTCTTGGCAGAGCGTTTCAGAGGCCCAATCCCCCTGACCATATCTTGCTAGCCTGGCAGGCAGGCATACAGACAGGCAAGCAGGCAGGCAGATCGCTCTGGGCTGCAGTCAGGAGTCCATCAGGGGTCAGACACATTTTAATGCAGGCCTTCCTGGTGATTTCCTCCCGTGATTCCTCTTAAAGACTCAGCGTGGCAATTTCTCTCCCCCCTCCATTTCCCCACCCTCCCTCCTCTGGCTGTCTGGCTATTTTCTTTCTGTCTCTCTTCTCTCTGACACTCTCTCCTCCTACTGTTTCTCTTCCTTTTCTTCCTCTCCCCTTCTTTCCTCACTCCCAGTGCAGTGCAAGAAAGTAACAAAGGGGAAAAAATGATCCTAGCCAAAGTAGCTCTGGGTTGGAATTATGTCGAGCCTCGTGGGGGGTTTCTGGAGAAAGCAGTTCTTTGGTTGCTGATGTCTGCCGTGCCTCATTGACTATGGAGACTTATGTGCAGATTAGTGAGGGAAATGAAAGCTACAATTTGACATTGTGTGTTTTTATGTAGGGGTTTGTCTGGGGTGCATGGCTCCACTGCAATACTTCAGAGTGAACTAGAATCATATTGGAATATTGAGATGATTTTCCTCCTTTTCCACTGTGAGACAGCTAAAAGCTATTGCCTGGTTTTTAACAGGGAATCCTCAAGAAAACCAACCTCAATATTACTGCAAACCAGATTAAACCAGTGTCTGGACCAGCTTCATATGAAATAATTTGATCAAAGGATAGGCTGTCGTTATATCAACTTTTGCATGCTATACTGTAGTTCTTATGACATTTACAGTCTGACTTGATGTTAGCCAGAACACTCTCTAATCATTCACCAACTCAAAGGAACGTTTACAACACAGGGAAACACACACAGTCTAGTGTGTGTGCGTGCGTGTGCTGATGTGTGTATGTTTGTGTTACATATGCATGTTTGTTTGTGTGCGTGTGTATTCTAAGTGTGTGTTTGTGTGTGTGTTTTTGCACTGCTGCAGTAGAGTGGTACTCTCTGTTGGTCTGCTGGATGGGGAGGGAGTGATTGACTGGCCTGAAATGACCCATGGCACGGCGGCCCGGTACTCTGTGGCATGTCTATCATTTAAACAAAAGGGCCTCCCTCCCATTCCCGGTTCTACTCTGACTGGAAAAAAGGGGGGAAATGCATTAAGGATGTAACCCAAGCGTTTGAGGAGGGAAGGTTAAACCAATTTTCTTGTCCTGGTTGGTTTTGAAAGGAGAGTCCCTAGGAAGGGGAGAGGGCAGTGGACTGATGGCTCTAGGTCCAGGCAGTAGAGTGGCTCTGCTCATGCTGACAGAGCAGCGCTATGTCAACTCTCAGTAATTACTGGCCTCCTAGATGGAGATGATGTCTACCATTATTCATCCACATTTACCTAGTGGTCCAACCGACGGCCCAGCCTGTGCTGATTCCTGAAAGCAGACAGGTAGAGATAGCATCCAGATAACCAGATAAAACGAGTTGCTCTACAGGCTTTTTACTTTACACCAGGAATAAATACTTTCCGCCTCTCTCTCAGTGACAAAAGATGTGAGTTTCATGTCTCTCAAGGAAACATACTACTGTTGAGGAAAAACGACCAGCTTCTTTTGAATTCCCGTTGTCCTAGTTTATCAGACAGATGCTTCCATCCCTCTGTCTTGTTTATCTCTCTTCCTATTCAAAAACCACCAATCCCTCTTGTGTGATAAAGGCAGGTTTAAATAAGTATGAAGGATGTGCGAAATATGGCTTCTCTTTTTGTCATTCATATTTACAGGTTTGATATTCACAGGCATGTCTCTCACAATGCAGAGGAACCAGTCAGGTCCCTAAACCATTCAGCCTCCCAGAGAAGTATATTATATGACTAAACCATTCAGCCTCCCAGCCAAGTATATTATATGACTTGTGTCTGCAATATACACAGGGAAGAAGTGAATGTTGTTTGTTACCTCTCCCTGGGGTTCTGTCTCCTACTCTTGGTCTGGCCTTTCTTCCCTTTCAATGCTCACAGGCCTGTCGTTTTTCATTCAGATCTTATTCATTGAGTGAGTGCGTGAGTGAGTGCGTGAGTGCGTGAGTGAGTGCGTGAGTGCGTGAGTGAGTGCGTGAGTGAGTGCGTGAGTGTGTGCGTGAGTGCGTGCGTGAGTGCGTGAGTGTGTGCGTGAGTGCGTGAGTGAGTGCGTGAGTGCGTGAGTGAGTGCGTGAGTGCGTGAGTGAGTGAGTGCGTGAGTGAGTGCGTGAGTGCGTGAGTGAGTGCGTGAGTGAGTGCGTGAGTGAGTGCGTGAGTGCGTGAGTGAGTGTCATCTCCCGGGTGATGAGTGACAGATTAATATATGTCTGGCTACGTGTCTGAGGAATTGGGAAGAAAAGCGCTGTCAGAGCTGCTTGTCGGGAAGGGGCGAGATTAGAAGCAGTTGTCATTGGCAGGCTAGTGCAGACTCAGGCTCACTGAGATAAGGCTGGATGTAATGACTGTAAAAAGCATCCTGACCTCGCCTTCAAAAGGCACAGAAAAGAGATGATATATAGATGATTTTTGATCAATTTGATGTGTGTGTACGTACGTGTCTGTGCATGTGTTTGATGATAGGATGTTCCATGGCATATGGCGTAGTCTCCCTATTTTTCCAGTCGGATAGAATATCAGGCATGCTATGAATCTTATTGAAAATGGCGCAAATAATTCATATATTTTTTAAGTGTTCGCTTCAACATGTGCTTATGAAAATTCATCACCCCAGACAACGCGTTTCCACTGCTCCAGAGTCCAATGACGGCGAGCTTTACACCACTCCAGCCGATGCTTGGCATTGCGCATGGTGATCTTAGGCTTGTGTGTGGCTGCTCGGCCATGGAAACCCATTTCATGAAGCTCTTGACTAACAGTTCTTGTGCTGACATTGCTTCCAGAGGTAGTTTGTAACTCTGTAGTGAGTGTTGCAACCGAGGACAGATGATGTTTACGCGCTACACGCTTCAGCACTCGGCGGTCCCGTTCTGTGAGTTTGTGTGGCCTGTCATTTCGCGGATGAGACGTTGTTGTTCCTAGATGTTTCCACTTCACAATAACAGCACTTACAGTTGACAGGGGCAGCTCTATTAGGGCAGAAATTTGACAAACGGACTTGTTGGAAAGGTGGCATCCTATCACGGTGCCACGTTGAAAGTCACTCAGCTCTTCAGTAAGGCCATTCTACTGCCGATGTTTGTCTATGGAGATTGCATGGCTGGGTGCTCGATTTTATACACCTGTCAAAACGGGTCTGGCTGGAATAGCCAAATCCACTCATTTGAAGGGGTGTCCACATACTACTGTATATATAGTGTATATATCTGCTATTCTCCTCAGAATGTTTCTACCATTTCTGAATGTCATTGAGACACTTTTCCTTTCATTGCCTCACCTCGTCCTCCTCATCCACCCTGAATAGACTACTGGAAGTCGTGAGTCCTACAAATGCGCCAGACAGTCAGACACAACGGATGTGAATTCAATAAGAGCTCTTAACGTATTACACGCACAGCACTCATGTTACACTTATCAGAAAATATTTGAAATGAGGAGATATTTTCGGTAATGGCAAGAAGGCTCATGAAAAAGAGAGCCGGTCTCCTGTGATTGCAATCTAGGAAAAGAAAGTGAAATTAAACCGCCATTGCGGAGGAAGAATAAAAATAAAAATCGCTTCTTGACGCTTTGAAGCGAAGGATCAAGGCCAAAAAAAAGGAATAAAAGATGAAAAAACGTCAGCAGAGGAGAGATGGCTGATGGTCTATAGACAGAACTTACAAGCACAGACACCAATTACTGGCATGCATAACATAACTCCAGACGTTATGTTTGATCTCCGCTCTCCATTCTCTGGCAACGGCATCAAGTGCTTTTCCATAGCAAAGTGACACTTTATATTATTTTCTTGGCTACGACATGCAGGGCTTTTTTTCTTCTTCTTTCTGTTGGTCTCTGTCAGCGTTTCATTTGAATTTAAAATCATGTGCAGTGAGAGATCCGGACATAGATTGTCTGGTGGTTGAGCTGTAATCACAGACCTGAGGTTTCTCCTAAATCTGATAATGACCGTTTAGGACTGAGAACGCTGATTTGTTGATGGCTGCTATTCCTTAGACCTGTGCGACAACAAGCAGCCATTTTGTTGGTGGCAGACAATGATATAAATATACAGTGTATCTTCTTGCAACTAGCCATGAAATGGATTTAAAACGACGTGACTAAAATCGCCATGTTTCATCACTGTCTATACATCTTTCTTTATTTTAACAACAAAATAATACAATGACATGGAATGTCTTGCAATTACAATGTAATAACCCAGTATTTATATAACTAATTTGAAACATCATTTGTCGAATTTGTTTTTAGCATTAGGAATAAGCTTGTGCTCACATAGGCTCACACACACTATAATTTTTTACTTCTCTTCTTCCCAATGTTCAAGCTGCTTGATGTTCAAAGCACATACTTGTCAACATGGCTTCATCATCTATTGAACATGGGCCGACTGATGGCCAAGACGGGCCCCCTAACCCAATGGACACTTTGTATTGGAGATCAAGGAGGGCCCCTAACCCAATGAACGCTTTGTATTGGAGTGCTGTGTTCTTTTCAGGGCCATTGTGTGATCAGGTTTAGCTCTCTGGGGCCTTGGGGCCCGGCGTTATGGCTTTGACTGGTCTTCTTGGGCCTCAGCCAGCCACGTCTCCCTGCTGATAGTCATCTATCTGATAGTCATCTCATCTGTCTGGCCATGAGATCCAGTGTCCTGATAGATAGAACACTAAGAGCACATACAACACTGCCATTCAGAGCTGGGGGCTATCGCTCTCTCTCATTTTCTATCTCTCTGTTTCAATCTCTTTCCCTCTCTGTCGGTCTGTCCATCTGTGTCTATCTTTCTCTCCCTCTCTTCTTCTCTCTCCAGCACAGAGGGTAGAGGGATGGATTAGCACCCAGCAGCAAAGAGTTAAGTCTGTTTTCTGCTCTGTGGGGGCTGGGCGCTATAGAGAGAGAGAAAGAGATCCTATCCTCCCTGTAATGTGACTCCATTGTTGATCCATTGACTACCCAGGCAGTGGGCTAATGCTGATTAGCCAAGGCTATAGTACCCTGGGTTTTCGTGCGATTAAAGTTATTTTCCAGGAACGTCCAGCATTAGCTGAAATTTGCAAGATTGTTTTGGTTTGGAGTGTCCATGGGCCACCAGATTAGTGAGATGGATCAAATAAAAATAGGGGTACTCTCTCAATTTCAATTCAATTTCAATTTAAGGGCTTTATTTGCATGGGAAACATATGTTAACATTGTCGAAGCAAGTGTAGTAGATAATAAACTAAAGTGAAATAAACAATACAAATGAACAGAAAACATTACACTCACAGAAGTTCCAAAAGATTAAAGACATTTCCAATGTCATATTATGTCTATATACAGTGTTGTAACGATGTGCAAATAGTGGAAGTACAAAAGGGAAAATAAACATAAATATGGGTTGTATTTACAATGGTGTTTGTTCTTCACTGGTTGCCCTTTTCTTGTGGCAACAGGTCACACATCTTGCTGCTGTGATGGCACACTGTGTTATTTCACCCAGTAGATATGGGAGTTTATCAAAATGGGGTTTGTTTTTAAATTCTTTGTAGATCTGTGTAATCTGAGGGAAATATGTGTCTCTAATATGGTCATACATTAGGCAGGAGGTTAGGAAGTGCAGCTCAGTTTCCACCTCATTTTGTGGGCAATGTGCACATAGCCTGTCTTCTCTTGAGAGCCAGGTCTGCCTACGGCGGCCTTTCTCAATAGCAAGGCTATGCTCACTGAGTCTGTACTCAAAGCTTTCCTTGAGTTTGGGTCAGTCACAGTGGTCATGTATTCTGTGTACTCTCTGTTTAGGGCCAAATAGCATTTTAGTTTGCTCAGTTTTTTTGTTAAGTCTTTCCAATGTGTCAAGTAATTATCTGTTTGTTTTCTCATGATTTGGTTGGGTCTAATTGTGTTGTTTTCCTGGGGCTCTGTGGGGTCTGTTTGTGTTTGTGAACAGAGCTCCAGGACCAGCTTGCTTAGGGGACTCTTCTCCAGTTCATCTCTCTGTAGGTGATGGCTTTATTATGGAAGGTTTGGGAATCTCTTACTTTTAGCTGGTTGTAGAATTTAACAGTTATTTTCTGGATTTTGATAATTAGCAGGTATTGGCCTAATTCTGCTCTGCATGCATTATTTTATGTTTTACGTTGTACACGGGGGATATTCTTGCAGAATTCTGCATGTAGAGTCTCAATTTGGTGTTTGTCCCATTTTGTGAATTATTGGTTGGTGAGCAGACCCCAGACCTCACAACCATAAAGGGCAATGGGTTCTATAACTGATTCAAGTATTTTTAGCCAGATTATAATTGGTATGTCAAATTTTATGTTCCTTCTTGCCTTGCCTCTCAGCTTGTTCTCAGCTTTGTGGAAGTTACCTGTGGCGCTGATGTTTAGGCTGAGGTATGTATAGTTTTTTGTGTGCTCTAGGGCAACGGTGTCCAGATGGAATTTGTATTTGTGGTCCTGGCGACTGGACCTTTTTTGTAACACCATTATTTTTGTCTTACTGAGATTTACTGTCAGGGCCCAGGTCTGACAGAATCTGTACAGAAGATCTAGGTGCTGCTGTAGGCCCTCCTTGGTTGGTGACAGAAGCACCAGATCATCAGCAAACAGTAGACATTTGACTTCAGGTTCTAGTAGGGTGAGGCCAGGTGCTGCAGACTGTTCTAGTGCCCTCGCCAATTCGTTGATATATGTGTTGAAGAGGGTGGGGCTTAAGCTGCATCCATGTCTTACCACATGGCCCTGTGGAAAGAAATGTGTGTTTTTTGCCAATTTTAACCGCACACTTGTTGTGTACATGGATTTTATAATGTTGTATGTTTTTCCCCCAACACCACTTTCCATCAATGCTGTCTCTCGCTCAATCAATCTTTCGCCTTCCAAGCAAACCAGTACCATCATTAATAACATGCTTAATAATAGGACAAATGTCCACGAAAGCTGCTGATCCTCTTACAATACAGACGGTTTTAACATGAGAAAACTACTACAAACCTGATCATAGTACCATGTTTCAGGGAGGGACATTGGTGGGCTTTTCGATGTCTGCGTTTGAGCCCTGGATCAAGCTTGATTAAGTGGGCACCATTGGTGAGCATGGCTGGATCACTATCTCACCATGGTTAACCTAGTTCCTGGTGTGAGTGTGGTACCCCCCCTCTAGGACAGTAGAGTGGTGGTTATTTCAACAGGAAGAGAGTGGCTGTGAGCTCTGAGGAGGTGCACTACTGCTTATAAAGAGTGTTTTGTTTTCCTCCCCTCGCATTGGCAGCACCCTACTGGGAAATTCATTAGCCGCTGACATCATCTCACTCTGTCGACAGTGAAAGAATATCATTCTAGTCTCAGGCCCTCCCTCTGTCCCTCCCTCCTCTCTCTCTCTCTCTCTCTCTCTCTCTCTCTCTCTCTCTCTGCCTCTTGCTCTCACCCTCTCTCGTTCTGGAACTGCCAGGCAGTTTTCTCTGAGCTTCATTCAAGCAAAATAAAACACACTCCTGCACGCCTGTCCCAAGAAGAGCGTGGTCTTTGGAACCAAGGAATCTGGACCCTCAGAAGCAGAAAACACAGGTGTGTTTGTGTTCAGAAGAGAAGTAGAGTTTGAGGTTGAACCAAGTCAGGTTAGAATCAGGAAGTGGGAGGACCCAACCATCAAACGAGGACCACAGAGGCAGCAGTTGGATGAATGGGAGTTTGTCTGACGCTTGGAGCGATGAGAGGCTCTGTCGGTGACAGAACCGTCAGCAACCACAGGACATAAGCTTTAACCAGCTGGAAATATAATGAAAGCGGAGTCCCCTTTTGGCTCAAGGTGATTCTAAATGTGATTTTGTCTCCCTCTTTGCTACAGAGGAAATTGGTCTGCGCTTTGTTGGATTTTGCTGCTCTGTAGGAGCGAGCTGGCGACTCCCGCTGGTGTCTGTGGACACAGCCTCTTTACGCGTCCTGATACGCAGTCTCCCAAGGATCTTGCCTATTCGAACCTCGCATATCTTCAATACGAGAATAATGCGAGATAGATTTGTATCCCACTCTGAACTGAAGACAAAACGCACTTAACGGGATTTAGCGACCTAAAGCTGTTGCTGATGCTTTTTCTGCCAAGACACATGGCTTCCTTTGTCCGAGAGGCACCGTAGCTTTGTAAGAGCTTCTCGTATCTCGTTGGAATTTTATTGGAAACGGATTCTCTTTTCGCATGGATGTCATCGATTTAAACGGAGTTGAATTCGCCGCCTATTTGTGGATTACATTATTTTGACAAGCAGAATGTGAAACGGGGCCATATTTACTACACAGCGAAAGTGATATCTTAACTAATATTTTCCTTCTTGCCAGCTTCGCCACATCAAAGGTATGCGCGTCGCTGTTCTTTATTCACGTCTACCTTATTATAAATTATTTGGTTATTAGCTTATAGTTTACGTCCTATTAACGACGAATTATGTGTAGGCCTATTATCAGTATGTACTATGTTTATTGAATATAATAAAACGTGTAGGAGAATATATGTGGTTATTGCAGCAATGTTTTGTGTAGTATAGCTTTTCCTATACATGTCGTTATAAATTGATAATAACGTAAATGCTTAATATTGCTATGGGCATTCATGGATATGAAGAAAAAAATCGTCATTTTGAATGTTGTTGGCCTATATCTGGATATTTGTTGTGTGCAGAAGGGAAATATCCAAACTGAATATGCTTCAATCATGTCTGTCTATTTCAATCTGCAGTAATATTCTTTGATAGGTTACTGACGTTTCATTTTTAGAATTAGGAGATTCAATTATTTTTTGTGGAGAGAAAAATATTCTGCTTTCCATGCACCCACACATTTTAATTTGGATGAATAGCTACACTGAAATGCCTGTCTCTTACCTTGGAATTGCCTGAACCCTAAGCAAATGAATATGGAAATGTTTTCTGTCTCGAGCAAAATCATCTCATGTGCGAATAGAAAATAATTGATAGGCGTTAGTTATTAATGGGATATGTGGCATTTGCGCAAATGTCATACCATTATTATTGGACCCCGTGCCACTGTCCATTTGCCGAAAAGGTGTGAAGAGTCTTCATTGTCTGTGATAAAATCTTCTGAATTGTTTTGAATTAGGCTCATTGTCATTTTCACTTTACTAGGACTGATATCTAATATTTAAAACAGCGTCTTTCAATAGCCATCTGGTTTTTTACTTCTCCGCGACAAAAAGTGAAATGCTATGAAAGTGACATTTAAAACCAATGGTTCAATGTGTTGTTATTTCCTAGTAGGCCTAGGCTCAGCCTTGCCACGCACACACTGGTAGGGATTGTAACATGTCGATCTTTCACTTTGTTAGTGGGATTGAATTAGCCAATGCCTTTTTGACACCGCAATGTCACCTAAATAGGCTTTCATTATCTAATACTGTGTAAATGCTTAGCACTGAATGTTTGCACAATAACACAGCAATGTTAATTTGCGCTCTGCCACACTGGGCTCGACATGGAATGGGTGAGGGTTAGCGCTGTCGTGTTATTACATGGACCAACAGTGCCATCAAGTGGCCGCGATGTGCTGCAGTGCGGAATGTTTCGCTCCCTTCAGCTGGCCGTTTGGGTCATTGACGATGAAACCCACCTGTTTAAGCAAGTTTGCTAATGATATCGTCTTTCTCTCTCACAGGGCTCTGATGCCAGCTCAGAGAAATTCTTCAGCACCGCTGCAGTTAAAGGTATGAACTCTTATAATGTGTTTTATGTAGCAGTATTATTTATGTATATATTATTTTCATTTGCAAGAATCATAGTTTGGCATTGGTTGGTCATTGTAATTCTGCATTGGCTCAGTGTAGGCGCTCATAGCTCCCGAGTGGCACAGTGGTCTAAGACACTGCATCTCAGCAAGAGGTGTCACTACAGTACCTGGTTCGAATCCAGGCTGCATCACATCCAGCCATGATTGAGAGTGGTGCACCTGTTGTCTGGGTTTGGCAGGGGTAGGCTGTCATTGTAAATAAGAATATGTTCTGACTTGCCTAGTTAAATAATGGTTTAGAAGTTGTTTAATAGCAATGCTTGCCTTTGTAGCCCATTTGTATATCAACCAAGACCAGAGCTTGGTCATGCAAAACAGACTCTGTTTTCACTGCAGCTATTTGTATTACACAGGTGTGAAATATCAATCTGTGTTTTCTCATGTCTGGACATGACTGAAAATTCATTCCTGGTGGTTTATTCAATGAAATCGAATTGGATTCAGTGTAATGAATAAAAAAATCCATATGAGCTACTGACTCAGATAAACAACACCATGCAGAGTTTTGATATGCCAAGACATGTTACTACTCCCTTTAGTGGGAAATACATTTGACATTAAATAAAAAACACAAAAATCTGTGTTTTTGCATGTACACTGAATGATTGATAAATGTTATGCTACACAAAGATAAATAGCATACATTTTTCTCAACAATTCCAAACTGTTAGTAGTTGGACTTATTGCACCCGTTACTGAGATGGTTGTTCCAGGTTAGATGATTGAGGTAGTCTCAGTATACAATCTTCCCTACCCTGGCAGTCTGAGTGCAGGTTGCTGGTGATAAAAAAAATTCCACTTGTTGGATATTTTAACTCTGGCTGGATTCCAATAGGAATTAAACATCACTTTGCAAGCCAGCATAATGTGACTTGCTGGCCTGATGTGGCCTGTAAACCAGGAGTTTCCTAACACTGCTGTGTTAGGATATAACTCTCAAAGAAAGGCCTTTTGATATATGTAATGTATTGTCATATGTAATAACATTTTAAAGGCTAGTAAGGCTGGTGGAACCATTCATAGAGGGTTCTAGTAGGAACCCTCCAAAGATAAAAGGGTTCTCGGTAGAACCATATACAGGAGGTTCTATAAAGAACCCTACATAAAGGGGGTATAGGGAGAACCTTCTGCAAAGGTTTCTACCTAGCACCAAAAAGGGCTCCCCAATATGGACAAACTGAAGAACCCTATATGGTTCTACTTAACACCTTTTTTCTAAGAGTGTAGGAGTCAGAGGAGGATGAACCAGGAAGTGCTAACGCAGTATGAAATAAAGTCAGAAGGAGGGCATCTGTTTATGACCTCAGAGTGCCAACACCACATGTGACTTCATAATCACGTCACTAATTTGCTGTGAAAAGCAGACAGTCCCATTTTCTCCATCCCTGAAGGAGCCCAGATAATGTGTTAAATGGACATTCCTCTGCAATGGTGGGTTACTATAGGATTTGATGGGGGTGGGGGGATGTTAGGGGAGAGGAGGGGCTGGAGAAACAGGGCTTATGACCCCTTCAGAGAGCAGGAGAAAGGGGCTGATTGGTGCAGATAGGTTCTTGTTTCCCCCCTTTCCCCCTTTCTTGCTGTACTGTGCTCTGCTGTGGAGTCTGGGGACCCCAAACACATTTCCCACATTCTGGCCTTTGATTACCTCCAGGGCTTGATTTGTGGCATACATCGGTGGCTCAATGGCCATGCTTGACAGGGAGGCTTCCTTTTGAAGGCACCGCTCTGTGGGGATATTTGGTTCCCTTGAAAGGACTAAGACTCCCTTTGTGTGGCCTAAATCAACATGGGCCACCCTCTTTACCCCTCAGTGAAAGGCCTTATTGAGGGAAACAGTACACAAATACGCTCTCTCCCTCCCTGGTGGATAGCAGGCACCCTCTTGGCCCCTATTTCCATTTAAATATATAAGCCCCTTTTCTTTCTTTTTAACATCCAAGCTTCTACTCCTCCTCCTTCTTCTTCTCCTCCCCCAGCCATATGCTAATTCCTATTGCAATCACAAAAGGCGAGTAAAAGAATCCAGGTGCAGAAGAACGGAGGCCATTGGTATTTTTATTGAGGGAAGTGTTAAGATAAAAGAAGTAGGGTGGGTATTTAGTTTGATGGGATTACCACCACTATGATGCATCGACCGACTGATTGACCAACCAACTGCCTCAGGACAAGATACAACTCCAGGTAAAATGGGAGAAGCTTAGATTGTGTGGAGATGAATATCAGTATTTGCCCGAGGGCAAGTGCAAAAGGTCTGTTTGTTTGGTGGTTTGTGCTTTCTTGTTGGTACACATTAAATGCTTATTGGGCTTAACATTCGACAGGGGCTTGGAGGGTCTATCCACAAAAAAATGATTTCTTAATCCGGCCCTGTCTACCTCCCAACAATTACTGCCCTGCCTGGCAGGCAGCACCTCTCACAGTACAGTACACTCACAACAGATAGCCAGTCACCTCATTGCTTATTGCATCTGACTGTGGCATATTTGCAAAGAAATTCAACTCCTGACTGAGTGCAGTGTTTTAGTTCCTGGACGTTGATTTGCTTCCAGCCGCGCGTCATCTTTCTCACGTCTCGCCTCAGGTCCAGGGCCATTGATATCCACCGTGTGGAATTGTCAGTTGTGTTCGCTTCACACAGTCTCCCACGCTCTGGAGCTCTCTCTCTCCCTCACAGCCATCTCTCTCCCTCCCTCCCTCACAACCTCTCTCTCACAATTCAATTCATTTTCTCCCTCTCTCCCTCCCTCCCTCTCTCTCCTCTCTGCCTGGGTTCAATTTGCCCAGACGCAGCCTTCATTAAGGAAGAATCATTAAACGTTAGCTCTAATTACGGGGCCTGTCAAAGCGCCTGCAGGTGTCAGCCTGCCTGCAAGCCTCATTCATTTAGTCTCCTGCAGAAAATGTAAAAGAGAAACCAGCCGTATGCTGGGCCAGTTGAAAGAACTTGTTGCAGACTAGGGGCTGTCAGGTTGGTTTCCAATCCTAAACTGATGTTGAGGTCTACATAATGTTGTCCAGGCCTAGTTTAGCTGTGTGTGCGTGGGCTACCCAGGAAAGGATTAGAGTGTGGCAGAGCCTTGGCTGTAATAACAAAACAGAGCACCATGTCAGGAGAAAAGCATGTGTAGATAGATTTATTAAATGATTAAAGGTCCAGTCCCACACGTGTAATCTCTCTTCGCCACTGTAACACTGGCATTCTTTATGATGTCGTCAGGCCCCACAGCACGGCCCTGAACGCTACTATGTCATTGGAGAGGGCAGTCTAAACATATTATAGCTGATTTGTTATAGCAGAGCATAGCCCCATGCAGTAATGCTGTTTAGCTAATGCTAAATACAGCAGGACCGTAATGGTTGTCATCTGTAAATAGGGCTGCTGATGAGTCATAGCTTTGTATGTTTGTTTCAGACCAGACTGACTAAGTATTGAATAGGACCCCAGACAGACAGACAGAAAGACAGGCAGACAGGCAGACAGACCATATTGTTATTACTTAGAGGGAGAAAATATGTAGTGACATTGCAGTGGTCATTTAATTACTGTCTACACCAGATGATCAGTTGATATCTGATTAAATGTATTTTATTTTTCTTGCTTTGACACAGGGAAACTTAGACGATGTACAGTATTAGGGACATGTCATACTTTCTCAGACAGTATTACTCTATAATTACAAGTCAGCCACCAATGAATTACATAGTTATTTCTTGACATTTCATCATAAACAATTCCCCAGTTTGACATAAAACATATTTCTTTTAGTTTTTTCCCATGGCTCAGATATGATAGGTGAGTTCAGTCTGTAAGGGTTGAAGTACCAGGAGAGAGGGAGGCTGCTCTGCTGTCCCCTCCTCTCTCAGTGCTTCAGCTGAAAGGCTGGTTTCACCAAAGCTTTACCGGAGCTAATGTGAAAATGAAACTGCTATGGTGAGACCCAGGGAGCAGCGCCAGTGCCAGACGAGAAGTGCACAGCCAGCCAGCGAAGTGCTTGAGTGTGTCTTCCTCCAGAGGGGAGGGGAGCGAGAGAGAGAGAGTAATGTGCAAGGTGTAATTTGCGCCACTGATGACATTGTTTAAACAAAAAGAAGCAAGGTAAAGAGAAAATAGCGGAGGTGAACTTTGTGGCAGTAACGGGTTGAAGAGCTCTCTGGATTGTCGTGGAGAGCTCTTCAGGCAGCAGAATGGCCTCAGTGTTTTACACGCGTGTAGGAGGGAGCTGAGAGGTTGACTCTCTCTCTGGCTGACAGTACGGTGTCGGTCCTGCACTGTGGGCTGCCTTTACTGTAATAATCAGATGATGTAAAGATGCTATAGGGAACTATTACACACTGATCTGGAGCAACACAGATGATGGTGACCCATTCAGTGGAATGGGAGCGCCAGTTAGCCTTTCACAGCACCACCATCATTGGTTTACACTACAGTAGCCACAACCTTTACTGTGCTGTGCCCTCCGATAGACCTCAACCTTCTTTGTGGGTTTGGGTTTTGGAGACCAGGACAGAACTTGGCCTGGTACACAGTGGAAAAATGACCCACCTCTGATTGGCCTTCTCTGTCTGAGGCACGGACTTGGTTCTCTTCCTGGTAGGGTGAGAGGTCATTCATATGGCACTAGCTGTCCCTTCCAGACACAAAACTGTAGACAAAAAGACACAACAATGTTGGAATATAAAAGCACTTTTATTGTTAGTCTTATATAAACACACACAGCCACTACAGTGAGTGAAACACTCTTCAACATCTCTGACAGAAGTCTGTTATATGATCCACTTATATCCATTAGCTGTGATTGGAAGAATCCGATTACCAAGTGTACTGATGACATACAGTGGGGTCCGGAATAATGAATGTATAAGATAAATAATTCAAATACTGAGTTATACTGAACACAAATATAATCGCAACATGTAAAGTGTTGGTCCCATGTTTCATGAGATGAAATAAAAGATCCCAGAAAATGGACACATGCACAAAAAGCTTATTTCTCTCAAATCTGGTGCACAAATTTGTTTACATCCCTGTTAGTGAGCATTTCTCCTTTACCAAGATAATCCATCCACCTGACAGGTATGGCATATCAAGAAGCTGATTAAACAGCATGATCATTAAACAGGTGAACCTTGTGCTGGGGACAATAAAAGGCCACTCTAAAATGTGCAGTTTTATCACACAACATAATGCCACAGATGTCTAAAGTTTTTGAGGGAGCGTGCAATTGGCATGCTGACTGCAGGATTGTCCACCAGAGCTGTTGCCAGAGAATTTCATGTTAATTTCTCTACCATAAGCCGCCTCCAATGTCGTTTTAATGAATTTGGCAGTACATCCAACCGGCCTCACAACCGCAGACCACGTGTAACCACGCCAGCCCAGGACCTCCACTTCCGACTTCTTCACCTGTGGGATCGTCTGACACCAGCCACCCAGACTGATGATGAAACTGAGGAGTATTTCTGTCTGTAATAAAGCCTTTTTGTGGGGAAAAACTCATTCTGATTGTCTGGGCCTGGCTCCCAAGTGGGTGGGCTTATGCCCTCTCAAACCCACCCATGGCTGCTCCCCTCTCAGACATGTGAAATCCATAGATTAGCGCCTAATGAATTTATTTCAATTGACAAATTTTCTTATATGAACTGTAACTCAGTAAAATTGTTGAAATTGTTGCATGTTGCGTTTATAATTTTATTCAGTATATATTATAAGTAAAACATTTTGGGGGAATGATATTATTTTATGCTAATACAATTGACTCTCAAAAAGGTATGGGTCAGAATTATTGACACCCTTAAATCGTGAATAATGATGAGTGAGAATTACAGAGGGTCAAAGATCTACCCTAAAGACCTTCATCATTTCTTTTTTACCTTTATGTAACTTGGCAAGTCAGCTAAGAACAAATTCTTATTTTCAATGACGGCCTAGGAACGGCTTTGTTCAGGGACAGAACGACAGATTCTTTCCTTGTCAGCTCAGGGATTTGATCTTGCAACCTTTCAGTTACAAGTCTAACACTCTAACCACTAGGCTACCCGCTGCCCCATTACCAATAACAGAGCATGTCTTAGGGGTATGATCTTTGACCCTCTAACTTTCTTACTCATCATTATTCATGATTCATTCAGGACTATCCATAATCATGGTAGCTTCCACATTCATGTAGAAGTCTTTAGAAACATATTCTATTCTTATTTACAATAAAAGTGACTCAAATGACACAATCAATTAGTTACCATTCATTTCTATTGAGCACAAAATAATCTAAAACACTACCAAAACAAACTGCAAATGCATCCAACAAGTTTGTAGAGTCACAAACTTTGATGTTGTCATAGCGTGCTAGAAATATGGGACCAATACTAAACTTTTGACTACTTTATTCAACAATATATTTTTTAAATTACTTGTTCAATAAAATCTCTTTCTCTGAGCATTTGCCTTAGTATAAAATAATATAATTTCCCCTTTTTTGGGGAATACAATATAGCTCAGTATTTTAATTATTTATTTTATACAGACATTATTGCTCATCTTTATCATAGGTGTCAATCATTTTGGCCCCCACTGTACCTCTAATGCCAGGTTTATTCCCCCTTCCAAAGAGCTCTCCTTGGTGGTATGGGCTGTCTAATGTGTGACAATGGATGTATAGATTAGCTCAATATCCTGTTCTGTGTGTGTGGAGGTAAGATGTCTCCCTCCTCTCCTCCGTGCCTGTGGCTGCAGGGTAAAGAGAGGCTATAATTCAGGGCCATGAAAGGAGCCACTCCAACCATGCCTCATCTGCTGACATATGGCCACACAAAGGTTAACAAATCACTAGTGGCTGATTTACTGCTGCAGACAATGGCTACCCTCTCCTCTCTCTCTCTCTCTCTCTCTCTCTCTCTCTCTCTCTCTCTCTCTCTCTCTCTCTCTCTCTCTCTCTCTCTCTCTCTCTCTCTCTCTCTCTCTCTCTCTCTCTCTCTGAGAGCCTATAGAGTGATGCATTGGCTGGGTGTGTGTGCAGTGAGAGACAGACAGAAAGAGATGTTGACAATATCACTGTTCTTTCTGTTTTACTTTCAAAATACTGGTATAAATAAAATGTGTTCATAATAACAACCTTGTTATAATCTTATAAGCCCTGTTATAATCATATAAGCAATGGGATATTAATCCTCTACCACTATATCTATATTTATACTTAAATTAAGCAGTGAAATTAATAGTAGTGTACTATTTTCCCATGTAAGGCAGACTTTGTACCCTAGTGTAGTGAATGTGCTGCATCTGTCATGACCTCAATGGTAGAGCAGTTACTGGGTCTGGGGGGGGGGGGGGTGGTGGATAGAAACATTCACACACAAACAGCATTCCAGTCTGACACTTCTCCTTCCCTAATCCCTCGTCCTCTACCTCTCCTGACACAAAGAGGTCATTGAGGGTTTGTTCCCAAAATCCTGAGGTTAGAGACTTAAGTAAATCCATCCATCTTCATGCACTTATTTCAGCACCACCAGGAGGGCTGGAGCAGGCAGACCAGAGCAGGGACTGAGGGAGGCAGGCAGGGAGGTTGTGTAAACACTCCAATATTCGACATGCCATGGCTAAACCAGAGAGCCTGCAACCCATTGCAGGCCAAATTAAAGGCTACCTTCTCAAACACAAACATTTGAAGGGGCCACACTTCAGTGATCAAAGTTAAAACCCTTCGGTCTTCTCCTGTCTGTCCGCCCCTGGGAGATGTTTGTGTGGATGGTTAGTGTGGTGGAATTGAAGGGAAGCCAGCATTTCTCTATACCCCCGTTAGTCTCTGTTTCCCCCAATTGCCAAGCTCTCTACTCAACTGGTGTACAGTAGTTTGGTTACAAGGACATTGGTGCTGATGATGACAAAATGTGCATGTTGTTAGGCTTGGCTTCGTAAGTGAGTGTGGACTTTGGACATGAACAGAGGAAATTGTAATTCTAGCGTTTGTAGATTGTTTGTGATATGGATACTATAATGGATTTAGAACATTATACTCTGGTACAAAGTGTACTTTTCGCTCTGCTACTTAGATAAACAACCATAGCAACATTTTGCAATAAATGTATTTTACAAATGAAATACAAATACAATTGTATCAAATCGAATACAATTGTATTGGTCGCATACACATATTTAGAAGATGTTATTGTGGGTGTAGCGAAATGCTGGTGTTCCTATGTCCAACAGTGCAGTAATATCTAACAATACACACAAATCTAAAAGTAAAAGAGTGTAATTAAGAAATACAGAAATATATAGCGGGGAGCCGGGGTCTGGTGGCGATCTGCCTGTTACTGATACCTGGAGGTGGTCTTAAGAAGAACGGACCGGGCTGTCTTCCAGGTACGCCGACAGCGGCTGACCTCTTCCTCTTACTCAGGGAAGAGTGGGGGCTGGTAACCCAACACTCGAAGGATGAGAGTCCAGTGGCCGAGCAGGGAGGGAGTTGCGGGCGTACTCCACCCACACAAGTTGCTGGCTCCAGGTGGTGGGGTTGGCAGAGATGAGGCAGCGAAGAGTAGTCTCCAGGTCCTGATTGGCTCGCTCCGATTGCCCGTTAGACTGGGGATGAAACCCAGAGGACAGGCTGGCCGATGCCCCAATGAGGGTGCAGAATGCCTTCCAGAACCTGGACAACAACTGAGGACCCCGATCGGAGACTATGTTTGGAGACTCCCTGTATGGCCCACCAGCGTACCGTACCTACTGACTGGTCTTTTACTGGACAGGTGGCTATGTAATATCCTGTAGTACCACAATACAGAAAACTGTTGGAGCTCAGCCTGCGTAAACATTCACTAGGAGACAATCTAGCCCTGCCCAGTTGCATGGGCTCAGGAGTGGAAGAGTCGCCATTCCCCGATGATCCTTGAAGGGGGCTCAGGTGATTTCAGATTCTCTCGGAAATGCAGGTGTCGGGGACTTCCGGGGTTCTTCAGAGACGAGGGAGAAACCATGGACGAGCGAGTGTGGCAGAGAACAGACCTGTTCTCCCTCCTGCGTTCCCGTAGGTGCCCATTGATCCTTATAGTAAAGGCTATGAGGGAGTCAAGGTCCCTGGGTAACTCCCGGGCTGTGAGTTCGTCTTTGATTTCCTCCGATAATCCATGAAGGAAGGTGTCGAACAGGGACTCTGGGTTCCAGGCACTCTCGGCGGCCAGCCTGCAAAAGTCTACCGCGTAGTCTGCCACACTGCGGGAGTCTTGACGCAGATGAAGTAGCTTCCAAGCCGCCTCTATCCCGGACACTGGGGAATCGAACACCTTTCCTTACCACTGCCACGAAATACTCCAGACTAAGGAAAATGGTGGATTGTTGATCCCACACCGACGTAGCCCAGGTAAGCGCCCTTCCAGACATCAGTGTTATAAGATACGCTATCTTCGACCGACCCAAAGGAAACTAAGAGGACTGTAGCTCAAAGATGAGGGAGCACTGGGAGAGAAACCCCCGGCAGGTTCCAGGATCTTCAGCATAGCGCTCTGGGGGAGGTAAGCGGAGTTCTCTGGAAGCCGGGGTAGGCTGGGGAGAAGCATCGCTAATAGCAAGGTTACTGAGGGAGGTTTCCCGGGATGTTTCCCTTGTGACTTGCTCCAGTAATGACTTGAACATATCACTATCACGACTCAAGATATGACCCAGATGCAGACACAGGAGGTAGATGGTTCGGTTCTCAGAATATTTATTATAACAAAGGGGCAGGCAAAAGGGCAGGTTGAGGGCAGGCAGAGGTTCGTAAATCCAAGGCAGAGTCAAAAAGGGACAGAACGCAGGCAGGCTCAGGATAAGGACAGGTAGAAGGTCGGAACCGGGAAGACTAGAAAACAAGAATTTGAGAACTGGTAATACACGGAAAACACGCCGGGATGACTTGACGAGACAAGACAAACTGGCAAAAGACAAACAGAAAACGCAGGTATAAATACACAGGGGATAATGGGGAAAATAGGAGACACCTGGTGGGGGATGGAGACAAGCACAAGACAGGTGAAACAGATCAGGGTGTGACACTGTCATCAAAGCAAAGGGTGGCTACTTTGAGAAATCTAAAATCTAAAATAAATGTTGATTTGTTTAACACTTTTTGGGTTACTGCATGATTCCATGTGTTATTTCATAGTTTTGATGTCTTCACTATTATTCTACAATGTAGAAAATAGTACAATTTTAAGTAAATGAGTAGGTGTGTCCAATCTTTTGACTGTGGATAGAATATGTAGTATATCTGAAGAATACGTAGAGTGGAATAGTATATGTATAGAAATAGTTGAATATGATGGCCTTGACTAGAATACATTATATACATATGAAATGGGTAAAATGATATGTAAACATTATTAAAGTGACCAGTGGTCCATGTCTATGTACATATGACAGCAGCCTCTAAGGTACAGGCTTGAGTAATCGGGTGGTAGCCGGTTAGTGACAGTGACTACGTTCAAGACAGGGTACTGAGTGGAGGCCGGCTTGTGATGGCTATATAACATTCTGGCGGCCTTGTGATAGAAGATGTTTTTCAGTCCCAGCTTTGATGCACCTGTCCTAACCTCGCCTTCTGGATGATAGCGGGGTGAACATGCCGTGGCTCGGTGGCTGAGGTCTTTGATGATCTTCTTGGCCTTCCTGTGACCCCAGGTGCTGTAGATGTCCTGGAGGGCAGGAAGGGTGCCCCGGTGATGTGTTGGGCTGACCACACCACCCCATGGAGAGCCCTGCGGTTGCGGACGGTGCAGTAATATAGCCCGACAAGATGCTCCCAATGATGCATCTGTAAAAGTTTGTGAGGGTCTTAGTGGCCAAGCCAAATTTATTCAGCCTCCACTGTTGCGCCTTCTTCACCACACTGTCTGTGTGGGTGGACCATTTCAGATTGTCAGGGATGTGTACGCCGAGGAACTTGAAGCTTTTCACCTTCTCCACTGTGGACTGTCAATGTGGATGGGGGCGTGCTCCCGCTGCTGTCTCCTGAAGTCCACGATCAGCTCCTTTGTTTTGTCGACGTTGAGGGAGAGTTTATTTTCCTGTCACCACTCCGCCAAGGCTCTCACCTCCTCCCTGTAGACTGTCTCGTCATTGTTGGTAATCAGGTCTACAACTGTTGTTGTTTGCAAACTTGATGATTGAAATGGAGGCGTGCATGGACACGCAGTCGTGGGTGAACAGGGAGTACACGACGGGGCTGAGCATGCACCCTTGTGGGGCCCCTGTGTTGTGGATCAGCGTAGTGGAGGTGTTGTTGCCTACTGTCACCACCTGGGGGCGGCCCGTCAGGAAGTCCAGGACCCAGTTGCACAGTGCGGGGTTCAGACCCAGGGGCCAGAGCTTAATGTTGAGCTTGGAGAGTACTATGTTGTTGAAGGCTGAGCTGTAATCGATTAACAGCATTCCTACATAGGTATTCCTCTTGTTCAGATGGGATACGGCAGTATGCAGTGCGATGGCGATTGTATCGTCAGTGGATCTTTTGGGGCGGTATTTAAATTGCAGTGGGTCTAGAGTGTCAGGTAAGGTAGAGGTGATATGATCCTTAACTAGCCTCTCAAAACACTTTATGATGACAAGTGAGTGCTACAGGGCGATAGTCATTTAGTTCAGTTACATTCGCTTTTTGGGTACAGGAATAATAGTGGACATATTGAAGCAAGTGGGGACAGCAGACTGGGATAGGGAGAGATTACGGACATATTCAAACACTCCAGCCAGCTGGTCTGCGTATGCTCTGAGGACGGGGCTAGGGATGCTGCCTGTGCCGGCAGCCTTGGGAGGGTTAACACGCTTAAATGTCTTACTGACGTCGGCCACAGAGAACGAGAGTTCCCAGTCCTCGGGAGCGACCCGCGTCGGTGGCACTGTGTTATCCTCAAAGCAGACGTAGAAGGTGTTTAGCTTGTCCGGGAGCAAGACGTCTTTGTCCGCGACGTGGCTGGTTTTCCATTTATAATCCGTGATTATCTGGAGTCCCTGCCACATACATCTCGTGTCTGAGCCATTGAATTGCGACTCCACTTTGTCTCTGTACTGATGTTTTGCCTGTTTGATTGCCTTACAGAGGGACATAACTGGACTGTTTGTATTCAACCATATTCCCAGTCACCTTTCTGTGGTTAAATGCGGTGGTTCGCGCTTTCAGTTTTTTGCGAATGCTGCCATCTATCCTTTTGTTTTTTGTTTTGGATAGGTTTTAATCGTCATAATGGGAACAACATCCCTTATACACTTCCTGATGAACTCAGTCACCGTGTCAGTGCATGCGTCAATGTTATACTGAGAGGCAAAACGGAACATATCCCAGTCCGCGTGATCAAAACAATCTTATACAGTAATTGTAGGGGAATGAAATACACATGAAGCTTATCAACAAGACCTGTAGATGGGAAATACATGGTTATTAAAAAAATAGAATCTCTATTAACATTTTTTGGGTCATTCAAGCGAGCCATCTCCAGAGTTTGTGTGTCAGAGAGGTTTGTGTGATGGAGGCTGCTGATTGGTGGGGATGATGAAGCCATAAAATCCCACTCTGTCAGTCACAAGGGAAACCCAGTCACACCCCCCCCCCCCCTCAAACAGGTCAGCATCCATCCAATGATCTGATGTAACATTAGCCACTCTTCTTCCAATCATGCTGTATTAAGGGCCAGAGCAGCTTATTCCCCTAGCACGATAACACACCATAAATGATGTCTGTGTCAGTCAGTGGTCCCTGTGGTAGGCATTGGCAAGGTGCATGTGTGCGTATCCTAATGAGGCCCCATGGTGGCCAAGTTGTGTATGTGTCAGGAGACTAGTCCACCCTCGTTACCATGTCAATGCATGGATGTATTTGTTTACCAATACCAGCCAAGGCCAGAGGCAGACTAGACGCTCCTGTCTCATCAACAGCCTATCTCCTTCTGTTAGTCTTATTCTATCTTTCTCCCTTTCAAAGCAACTTAACCACTGCTATTTTATATCACTCTAAGGCAGATGTGGATGTGGAAACGTGATGACTGGACGCTACTTGGAGCTCCACAGACATGCGGCTTCAGCCTGGCAGACTGAAATCCTCCGACATGATGGGATTAACACACAGGATTAGATTCCCTGGTTGTGATTACTGTTAGATTACTGTTTTACTGTCAAGAGGTTCACCCTGAGGGCAGCAGCAGCGATGGCGGTGGTGCTCTGGGTTGCGTGAAGCAGTATTGGAGCTCTGCTACTGATTACTGTGATGTTGGGAGGGTAGGCCCACTGTAAATCTGTTACTAAATGTATCAGTGCTGTATTGTACTAAGAGCCCCATAGGGAGGCTGTGTGAAGTTTAGAGAAACAGAAACACCATTTGTTTTTTTTGGTGTGTCTGTCCAGACAGGTTTCCTTCATATGGAAGCAGTTTCCTGTGTGAGGTACATTAGACCTGATGGCAATCCCCCAATCCCCGTAGTGACATGGGATCTCCAGTCTGTTTAGACCAACCTAGAGGAAGTGAAACCCAGGCAATGTTGTCGTTACATACAGCCGTCGTCTGGGCTCTGAGATGGAGGGTTCTTTTTCTGTAGGGGGACCCGCTGTGAACAGTCTGAAGGGGAAGCACAGCACATGGGTGGTATACCCCATCTCCGCCCCTCTCCTCTCCACCACTGTGGTCCCAGAGGGGGGGCAGGGTTACGGGCTGAAACCATAAACACTGAACTCTGGAGACGGAGGATAAAGTTGGAGACACACACAGCTGGTGCCCAGGCTGGTGTGAGAGAGGGGGAGAGAGAGCGAGGAAGGAGGAATCTGGCCCGGGTTGATGAATGCAGGGCTTTAATTGCTCCCCAAGAGAAGAGGTTATCTTTTTTGACTCTCTCTTTTCTCCTCACAAATATGCAGGGTTCAAACTAACGCCCCGAGGGTCAGGCCTATTAGACCTGACTACAGAGTGCTTTTAGTTAGCAGCTCAAACCTGACCCAGATAGGCCTACATGTGTTTCCAGTACACTCCCTATGAATACTACCCCAGCCACCACACAGTCTGGCTGTCATTTGTCCCAGCGTTGGTTCATTAAGACGCGCCAGATTAGTATGGCTGAAGAGTTGGGAGTGGAGCTAGGCTGATATAATAGTGAGTGATGTAGCTGCCTTGGCCTAGTCTCAATGGCCAGTGCAACATCGCCCTCTGCTGTTGGTGTACCATTACACAGGGCAAGAGAGAGATGTCGGCACAGAGAGGGCACAGAGGACATGCTTCATTTGTGGTGGGTTATGCTTGTGTGTGTGTACATTTTGTTAAATACACTGAGTTTACAAAACATTAAGAACACCTGCTCTTTCCATGGCATAAACTGACCAGGTGAATCTAGGTGAAAGCTATGATCCTTTATTGATGTCACTTCAATTAGTGTAGATGCAGGGGAGGAGACAGTTTAAAGAAGGATTTTTAAGACTTGATACAATTGAGACATGCATTGTGTATGTGTGCCATTCAGAGGGTGAATGGGCAAGACAAAAGATATTAGTGCCTTTGAATGGGGTATGGTAGTAGGTGCCAGGCGCACCGGCTTTAGTGTGTCAAGAACTGCACCGCTGCTGGGTTTTTCATGCTCAACAGTTTCCCTTGTGTATCAAGAATGGTCCACCATCCAAAGGACATCCATCCAACTTGATACAAATCAAATTTCAAATCAAATTTATTTATATAGCCCTTCTTACATCAGCTGATATCTCAAAGTGCTGTACAGAAACCCAGCCTAAAACCCCAAACAGCAAGCAATGCAGGTGTAGAAGCACGGTGGCTAGGAAAAACTCCCTAGAAAGGCCAAAACCTAGGAAGAAACCTAGAGAGGAACCAGGCTATGAGGGGTGGCCAGTCCTCTTCTGGCTGTGCCGGGTGGAGATTATAACAGCACATAACCTAGATGTTCAAATGTTCATAAATGACCAGCATTGTCAAATAATAATAATCATAGTAGTTGTCGAGGGTGCAACAAGTCAGTAACACAAGAGTAAGTGTCAGTTGGCTTTTTCATAGCCGATCTTTGACAGTATCTCTACCGCTCCTGCTGTCTCTAGAGAGTTGAAAACAGCAGGTCTGGGACAGGTAGCACGTCCGGTGAATAGGTCAGGGTTCCAGCAGGTCTGGGACAACAGGTCTGGGACAGGTAGCACGTCCGGTGAACAGGTCAGGGTTCCATAGCTGCAGGCAGAACAGTTGGAACTGGAGCAGCAGCACGGCCAGGTGAACTGGGGACAGCAAGGAGTCATCAAGCCAGGTAGTCCTGAGGCATGGTCCTAAGGCTCAGGTCCTCCGAGAGAGAAAGAAAGAAAGAGAAAGAGAGAATTAGAGAGAGCATATTTAAAATTCACACAGGACACCGGAAAAGACAAGAGAAATACTCCAGGAGACACTGTGGCCCCATCCGATGAAACCCCCGGACAGGGCCAAACAGGTAGGATATAACCCCACCCACTTTGCCAAAGCACAGCCTTCACACAACTGTGGGAAGCATTGGAGTCAACCTGGGCCAGCATCCCTGTGGAATGCTTTCGACACCTTGTAGAGTTCATGCCCTGAGGGCAAAAGGGAAGGTATTCCTAATGTTTTGTACAATCAGTGTATATATTGGAAAATAAAGTTGAGCATGTGCATTTGATATAAGCAAAGCCTAATGAACTGTGAAATGTTCAATTTGATCACCATGCAGGCCCATTGGTTCTCCCTGTCCGTCTCTGGCCAGGCTTTTATAAGCCTTCTGAAGCACATCAACATCCCCCGGATTGTCGCCATCTGTTAAAGATTACTCCGACTCCGCTTGTTTCAGTCCGCTCCTATTTGATTTAGTGGTTTTAGAGTTCCCACTTTATTCCATGTGTCAAGTTTTTGTGTAAAGCCGACATCTTAGAAGGGCCTTTTTTTTAGGCCTTTTCAAAGGGAAAGCCAACAGGCTGTGTCAGCGGTGTTGGGTCCTGGTCTGTTTTAGCTCTTACTGGGGCTGCATTGTTACTTCTTTGGGGCTGTTAGGGGGCTTCTCTTGGGCTGTGGAGGTGAAGTGGAGGAGAGCGAGGCGAGGCGGAGGCCCTTCCCCGAGCCCCAATAACCCCAGAAGCCCCTTTCCCTCTCTGCCATGCGGTGTTGTGATGTATGAATCCCCCGGCCAGCCCTGACACTGCCCGCCTGCCCAGTGGGGCCATTTGGAACCCCACACCCCCTGTGAGGACTGAGAAGGAAACCCTGGCAACAGAGGCTGCATTGTTCAACCTTCTTCTGCTGGCCCACCATAACGTAACCCTACCCCGGGGGCCCGCCACAGTCCAAGAGGGGGGATATTGGGTTGTCCCCCCTCTAAGCCGAGGGGCTTGTTGAGAGAAGAGCGAGGCAGCTGACTGTTTGGGCGGCTCAGCTCTGTTCAAATAAACAGCTCAGGTCTAACCCCCACACCTCTCCTCTCCCTCTGAACCCCTTCTTCTAATGCCCCACATTCCAGCCTCAGAAGGCAGCAATCACACAGCCAGAGCTCATCAGCATCAAACCCCACCCACCCACCAACCCAACCTCTGTGATCTAGCCGCTAATTTGCGGTGTTATTTTTAAAAGGGGAAATGGTGGTGTCGGGCTTAGAGAGAGAGAGAGAGAGGGAGAGAGAGAGAGAGAGAGAGGGAGAGGGAGAGAAAGCAAGAGAGGTTGGGGTGGCCCAATTCCTTGCCCTCCCTCCCTAGGTGCTGCTGGTGGATAGATAGATACGTAGATATATTTACAGCCACATCAGTGGGCCATGCAGGCCACAGAGGGGGAAGGGGAGGGAAGGGCTGGTTTTCTAGGAAACGGGAAGGGGAGGGGAGAGGGACGACCATTAACAGCCCAGGGTTTGTGTGCTCGCCCTCTTCCACCCAGGGTGTGCTGTTAATCCAGTCACTCTGAAACCTGAGCCCGGGGTAATGAGAAAGCACATTACACACACAACACACACACACAGGCCCTTAAATGTACACTGAGAGCTAACATTAATAATGAGGAGAGATTTACTTCGTCACTATTTGTATTTGTGAGAAGTATTGACATGTTGAATGCACTGAGCTGTCTGTTTAAACTACTAGCACACAGCTCAGACACCCATCCATACCCCACAAGACATGCCACCAGAGGTCTCTTCACAGTCCATAAGTCCACAACAGACTAAGGGAGGCAAACAGTACTACATAGAGCCATGACTACATTGAACTCTATTCCACATCAGGTAACTCATGCAAGCAGTAAAATTAGATTAAAGATATACCTAATGGAACAGCGGGGACTGTGAAGAGACACAAACACATGATAACATACACCCTACATACACGTACACATTCATGTTGTGTTGTAGATACTGTATGTGGTGGTAGAGTAGTGGCCTGAGGGCACACACTTAATGTGTTGTGAAATCTAATGTAATGTTTTTTTTTATTGTATATAACTGCCTTAATTTTGCTGGACCCCAAAAAGAGTAGCTGCTGTCCTGGCAGGAGGTCATGGGGATCCATAATAAATACAAATAAAATACAAACACATTTATAGAACTGTTTTAGGAATGTTGGCATCCCTAATCGTTTTCTTAAGAAAAGCTACAGTTGAAGTGGGAAGTTTACATACACTTAGGTTGGATTCATTAAAACACGTTTTTCAACCACTCCACAAATTTCTTGTTAACAAACTATAGTTTTGGCAAGTTGGACATCTACTTTGTGCATGACACAAGTAATTTTTCCAACAATTGTTTACAGACAGATTATTTCACTTATAATTCACTGTATCACAATTCCAGTGGGTCAGAAGTTTACATAGACTAAGTTGACTGTGCCTTTAGTTGACTGTGCCTTCCAGAAAATCATGTCATGGCTTTAGAAGCTTCTGATTGACATCATTTGAGTCAATTGGAGGTGTACCTGTGGATGAATTTCAAGGCCTACCTTCAAACTCAGTGCCTCTTTACTTGACATCATAGGAAAATCAAAAGAAATCAGCCAAGACCTCCACAAGTCTGGTTCATTCTTGGGAGCAATTTCCAAACGCCTGAAGGTACCACGTTCATCTGTACAAACAATAGTATGCAAATATAAACACCATGGGACCACGCAGCCGTCCCACCACTCAGGAAGGAGACACGTTCTGTCTCCTAGAGATGAACGTACTTTGGTGGGAAAAGTGCAAATCAATCCCAGAACAACAGCAAAGGGCCTTGTGAAGATGCTGGAGGAAACAGGTACAAAAGTATCTATATCCACAGTAAAACGAGTCCTATATCGACATAACCTGAAAGGCCGCTCAGCAAGGAAGAAGCCACTGCTCCAAAACCGCCATAAAAACCCAGACTACGGTTTGCAACTGCACATGGGGGCGAAGATCGTACTTTTTGGAGAAATGTCCTCTGGTCTGATGTAACAAAAATAGAACTGTTTGGCCATAATCACCATCGTTATGTTTGGAGGAAAAAGGGGGAGGCTTGCAAGCCGAAGAACACCATCCCAACCGTGAAGCACGGGGGTGGCAGCATCATGTTTTGGGGGCGCTTTGCTGCAGGAGGGACTGGTGCACTTCACAAAATAGATGGCATCACGAGGAAGAAAAATGATGTGAATATATTGAAGCAACATCTCAAGACATCAGTCAGGAAGTTAAAGCTTGGTCGCAAATGGGTCTTCCAAATGGACAATGACCTCAAGCATACTTCCAAAGTTGTGGCAAAATGGCTTAAGGACAACATAGTCAAGGTATTGGAGTGACCATCACAAAGCCCTGACCTCAATCCCATAGAAAATTTGTGGGCAGAACTGAAAAAGCGTGTGCGAGCAAGGAGGCCTGCAAACCTGACTCAGTTACACCAGCTCTGTCAGGAAGAATGGCCCAAAATTCACCCAACTTATTGTGGGAATGTTGTAGAAGGCTACCACGAAATGTTTGACCCAAGTTAAACAATTTAAAGGCAATGCTACCAAATACTAATTGAGAGTGTATGTAAACTTCTGACCCACTGGGAATGTGATGAAAGAAATGAAAGTTGTAATAAATCACTCTCTCTACTATTATTCTGACATTTCACATTCTTAAAATAAACTGACCTAAAACAGGGAATTTTTACTAGGAATAAATGCCAGGAATTGTGAAAAACTGAGTTTAAATGTATTTGGCTGTGTACGTAAACTTCTGACTTCAACTGTACATAACATTTTGTGTAAGACATATTTAGCCCCAGTCATAATCGTTGAGGATATAGATAGAAGCAGTGTTTTTTGCCAATGTTAGCTCCTTCCTTCCACCATTCTAAACAGAGAGTGCTAGACTGATGGCTCTCTAGGGGCATGTCTCTCTCTTTCCATCTCCATCTCCCTCCCACTGAAATCAGGTGGTGTCAATGTGTCGAGTAGAGCTGTCACTCCCCTGATTGCAGCCAGTCAATTACTCTCACTCACACCCCCCTGGACAAAGACACTCAGAGAGAGAGAAGGATAGAGAGAGGGAGGAGTAGAAGGGGTGGGGGGACTAGAGGGACTAGGGATTGTTACTCGACACCACAGGCGTGCCAAGCTTAAATGCCCCTCAGTGCTGCATGCTGGAGCGTCTCATCAGATAGAAAGAGAGTGAGGGAGCCGTCTGCCCCACTAGAGTAGCCCTGTCCTGCTGTAAGGACACACAGCAGTCACCCCCGTGGCTGTGTAGAATGACCTGCTGGGCTGGATGGTTCTTTGTGTGGTACGAGCTGCCCTGCTGGGTCTAAACTGACCCCATTGGGACTCTATGGAGCTGAAGGAGCCTATGTCTGTCTGTCTGCAGAGAATAAGAGAATAGAGCCACACACAGAGGACATATGGCAGGACAAAGCACACGACTGAGGTGGCAGTTGGACCTGTAGACCGGTAGGGTTTCTGTGTGTGTGTGTGTGTGTGTGTGTGTGTGTGTGTGTGTGTCAGAGATGTGAGAGAGACAGAAATGGAGAAAGGATGTTATTGTGTACTTAACCTTAAGTTGTTAACTCAACATGGGAAATCCGGAGCTGAATCTACTTAGTGTCGAGAGTATATGTTGCAAGTTAAAACTCAGAATCCTTTTTCCAGTGTATGTCTTTGAATGTACACGCCACCTGACAGTACATGACAGACTCCTAGACCACCTCACTGCTCATGTTAAGGCATTGAAAAAGCATTTGTGGTAAAAGTCTACCAGCAGGGGGGGGGGCCTCAGACTGCTTTGTGGTAATGGAGGTCTATTGTCCTGTCTCAGTCTCGGTGTCGGTCTCTGGGGCCCAGGCTGTGAATGAGCTGAGTGAGGAGTGACAGAAGCATCACGGGTGGCTAGAGAGGTAAAGCCCACCGCTGACTGACAGAACTGGACTGTTCTGTGGTGGTGAGGGCCTCTTAGCAATTCCTCTCTCCCAGGAGAGATACAGGGTTTACAGAGAGAGATAGAGAGGGATAGGGCCACCTACCATCACTAGCAAATATATCAGGGCCTGAAAGGAGATCTCAGCTGCCTTGCTTCCAGGTCCAACACTTTCTCTGTCTCCACAGCTGCCTTGTATTGGGGTGTAGTGTTACTCCACTGTGACAGCCAGTAAGTAGCACTGTAATCCACTTATGTGTTATTATTTTACAACAGGTTGGCGATAGAGAGATGTGACAGTGGCAGCCAAAGCTGCAGTAGACCTGTCAGCCTGGCCATACTGTGTGTGACAACATAGAAAGATAATTACTAAACAGACATTCCCATTCCCAATGTTGTGACATTATATTTCTATGTGTGAGAACAACCAATCCTCTCTGGCTCTGACCCCTTAGGGATGCCCCCCCCCCGCTGCCCTGTGCCCCCTGGTGAAAGGAGAGCAGTCCCAGTATGCTATGTGGGCACCACCACCTGTGACAGTGTGCCCATCATCAGGGCCCCGTGGCAGGGCCCAGAGCCTGACCTCACCTCCCATGGGATATATAAAGATTTGTTCTCTAAAGGGTGAACACTGTCCTCACCATTGGGCCTGGAAACCAGATACCCACCACTGCCACCGAGCCTAGCGTCCTCCTACCTCACCCCCGCCCTCCTACCTCACCCCCGCCCCCCTCGGTCCTCACCCTTAGGGCTCACTCAGGCCTGCGGTGTTAAAGTGGCCAACAGTGGAGCCAGCACATATCCCACATGCTGCTGGAGTGAGAAGTGGATAGGCAGTCAGCCATAGGAAAGACAGACAGTCCAGAGTCATTATGAGTTGGAGTAATCAGAGCTGAGCTGTGGGTGGCTGAGATTCAGAGGGCCTGGGAATGGTAATGGTAATGGTAATGGTAATGGTAATGGTAATGGTAATGGCTGCATTACGATGATGAAGACTGAGACTGATCGTTTGTGTCAAGAGATTATATGTGTGAATGGAAGAAGAATAGAAATGATTAGGCGAGGTGAGTTAGCATGTTGGTCTCTCTCCTTTCTGTCTGTTTCTCTTCAATTCAAATTGATTGCTTCATTGGCATGACATTCAGAGACGTATTGCCAAAATAGCAAGAGCATTTGACCTAAAACTAAGGCATCTTAAGTTTCTCTTTCCAGGATGCGATATTTTTGCTAGGGGGGAGCGAGATTGGATTCTCTCCTTCTCCCTCCCTCCATCTATCTGGCAGTGTCTCTCATGTTTTCTTTCTCTCTCTCTCATTCTCTTTCTTACCCTCCCTCCATTTATCTGGCAGTGTCTTTTCCTCTGAGCCCCTCAGGCCACTGGTCCTCTCACATGGCCACGCATCTGTCACAAGAGCTTAGAACAACAGTCAATGGGGTTAATAGACCCATTATATTAGAGTACTGCTGCCTTCTAACTCCCAGGGAATCACAGCTATATATATCAGAGCAGAGGCCGTTAACTCCCTCCATTGGTCAACCACACATGCACATGCATACACAGCACTAATAACACACACACACACACACACACACACACACACACACACACACACACACACACACACACACACACACACACACACACACACACACACACACACACACACACACACACACACACACACACACACACAGACCAGTACACAAGCACAGCAATAGTCTAATACCACACACACAAAATAATATCATTAATACTACACACGTGCACAGAATGTTATCACTAATGCATACATCGAGGAACATCCTCTTACGTTTCACCCATGTACCTACATTCATTTCTTCATTTCTGACATTGATCTATTACATGAGCTACAGTTTCAGCTCTATGGCTGCTTTACATACCTTGCCTTTGCCGTATCATGATCGCAGGTCGTTAATGCCGGGGTGTGCCTTACTACCGAGGAATACATGTGTCTGTATTCACACTGAAACGCAACACGTGTCACACTTTCCCCAAGACACATATCCAGAATAGCTTTCCTGTCCTCTCTCTTACCCCTGGCTTTATTTCTGTTTAACTTCCATTCCCCTGCGGTTAACAGCTCTGGTCCCCCAGCGGGATGTAGCCTGGGCCTCCTGACTCAGGGTGTAACCCACACCCCTCTGGCCCTGTTTTTAGAGCCCTGCTGACGTGAATCAGCACAGCCGGGCCAGCCAGGGGACCCACCATCAGTGTCAGGCCCAGTGGCGGGGCCCCGTCTGGGGCATGTAGGACATGCATACCTGGGTGATGTGTGCACATAGCTGCAGGGTGCTCTGGGACACACTGAGACGTGGATATGGGGATCAGAGGCATAGTGTTACAGCTCTCACCCCCTCTAATGCTGTTAAGGTCTTTAAACCTGAGGGGATGATACTGTGGGCAGGATCCTCTGGCTGCCTGCTTTGGCATGAACCCCGAGGTGAGGTCAACCAACTGCCTTCTGATAAGGTTACTGACATAGAGCTTTTAGCTATTCAGTAAATTGATATTACAAGTACAAGTCACTGGTCGTTTGGCTTACAGCGGTTGGCCTTGTAAAAATTTGAGTGATCTGTCTGACTTTAAAGCAGTAGTCAAAGTGTAGCACAGTAAACTGCATTCTCCACAGACTCTGAGCCTTCTCTCAGTTCTTCTGGAGAGGTGCATTGTGGGCCATGTCCCACCAGACGTGGAGGTTCCCTCATGGCACCACCAGACAGACTGTTGTGACACCAGGGTTCCCTATACTCTACCATGGGGGAGTAGTTCAGGAGCACCAGGGAACTCAGTGGGGGAGTTGGGCTCAGCAGCCATCTGCTAATATGAACACTGGAGCTTTCCCTTTTACTTGTCTTTCTGGAGAAAGAGAGATGGAGAGATGGTGAATAAGTAAAGTATCCTGAGAGAGAGATGTAGATAGAGACTGCCGTGTATGTGTGTGTGTCTGACGTTCATCTGACTACAGTCTTTATTAAGAACAAATAAACACATCTACTCTCACTAACTGACTCAGGGTCTGTGGGGGACACCAGTCCACAAAGCTGAGGATGAGGTCACTCAATTTAACACACTTGGTAGACCTAAATGAAAACCCAATTTCCGCTGTCTAACCAAGTACAAAGCCAAATGTTAAGCTACTTTTTTATTTCTTTCTTTACGAGCTAAATTGTTTCCTGACCAGAGGTTGCTCTGTGGCCTAACCACTTATATAATAGTGTTTCTGCAGTAGAATAAAAGGCATGTTTTATTCAGAGTGCATCTGGAAACACAGTTAGCATAGTGAGAGTTCTCCCCAGACCCCTCGGCATGGGGGACTGATTATAATTCATGTTTACAGAGATAGACAGATACAAGATGTCATTTTCTCTTTGAGGAGGGCCGAACTGTAGTCGGTGGTATTCAGCTCTGTGTGTACATTAATTGATTTGACTTTAGGAAACAGCCAGCCTCCTGGAGTTATTTGTCCGTTTTGGAGGGGGAGAGCAGGGATAGGCAGAGCGGGGGCGTGGGTGGGAATGGAAGGTGCCGGGGGAAAGAGAGCGGCAGGCTCTCAAAACAACACCGCCATTGTTTAAGTGTATAATTGTGGGTCCGGCTGGAAGGCGAGAAATGGAGAGAGAGAGAGAAAACGCCCACGATAATGTCTAGACCGTATTAATCTGTTTCTTATGATTGTGACTGAGCCTTGAGTTCAGTGCAGTGCAGTCCTTGGTGGAGCATTGGGTTGGTTGGCTGCAACTCTAAGCAGGATGCAGAGAGATTTTTCCCCTGAAGCATGGTTAGAGACTGACTGACTGACTGACTGACTGACTGACTGACTGACTGACTGACTGACTGACTGACTGAGGCAGAATCTGCTAACGATGGCGAGAGAGAGAGAGAGAGAGAGAGAGAGAGGGAAAAAGGTAAAAGGTAAAAGGTAGAGAGAGGGAAAAAGGTAAAAGGTAAAAGGTAGAGAGAGGGAAAAAGGTAAAAGGTAAAAGGTAGAGAGAGGGAAAAAGGTAAAAGGTAGAGAGAGGGTAAAAGGTAAAAGGTAAAAGGTAGAGAGAGGGTAAAAGGTAAAAGGTAAAAGGTAGAGAGAGGGTAAAAGGTAAAAGGTAAAAGGTAGAGAGAGGGAAAAAGGTAAAAGGTAAAAGGTAGAGAGAGGGTAAAAGGTAAAAGCTAGAGAGAGGGAAAAAGGTAAAAGCTAGAGAGAGGGAAAAGGGTAAAAGGTAGAGAGAGGGAAAAAGGTAAAAGGTAGAGAGAGGGTAAAAGGTAAAAGGTAAAAGGTAGAGAGAGGGTAAAAGGTAAAAGCTAGAGAGAGGGAAAAAGGTAAAAGGTAGAGAGAGGGAAAAAGGTAAAAGGTAGAGAGAGGGTAAAAGGTAAAAGGTAAAAGGTAGAGAGAGGGTAAAAGGTAAAAGCTAGAGAGAGGGAAAAAGGTAAAAGCTAGAGAGAGGGGGAGTGAGTCGAGGGGAGATTCTCATTTGGGCAAAAGACCGTCCTCCTTTCTCTCTCCGTGACCTGGAAATCGATAAGTGGTCAAGGAGTGTGTCATATCGTTAATAGTCAAACGGAAGTGTCCTCCCCTCCTCGATAGCCACCTTCCATCGAGGATACTCGTGTATACTACCACAGAAGAGCTTTGAAATCTACCACACCCCTTTGAATCAGCTTTTGTTTTGTCAGTGGAGAAAAACATACACACGTTTAAAAACAATATGCTACTTATTGATTTATCTATAAAATGTCTTGCACAACTAACTGACACATTTATTTTAGGATCTACCCCTGTAAACGTAATGACACGTGAGTGGAGAAGGACCATCTCATTACAAACAAGCACATTTCCATCCACTTTCACTCTCCTCGATGAACTTTGACCTTTTCCCAAAGGAGGCGAGAGAGGATGTTCTCACAAGGTGGGGTGTTTTTGCCGTCCACCTGAAACTGCAGAGTCATGGCCGCGGCCTCTTATGTTTCCCCTCCCCAAAAGACAGACAGACAACATGGTTCAGCCTGCGCCACAGGTTAACTGCTGTTGCATCACCTTCTGCCCTCTCTTGCTCTCTCCCCCTCTCTCTCTTTTTTTTCTCTCTCTCTCTGACAAGGTGGGGTTAACCAGGGTTGGCTGTGTTTTTCTCCACATTTCCTGGCAGTGTGTTTCCCCTCAGTAGCACCTGTTTCCTTCTGCATCTCAACAGGTGCACAGCTGTCAGCACAACACAGCTGTCAGACTGTATAAATCTTGTTTTTCATACAAAACATTTTGACGACGTTAACTAAAATTATCACCTGCCCTCAAGCTTCCTAGCCCTGGTCTTTGAACCCAAGCCTAAGTGTTCTACAGTTATTTTCGTTCAATGAGAATGTTTTGTGTCCTCTGTGAACCATGAGGGGCTCAGTATCACTCGAGCACACAGGCTGCTTCTGCTGCTAACGAGACATTTCACCCTCTGATAACTGTTGCATACTGGGATTTTGACACTGAGCAAGCCAGACAGTTTGGTCTCCTCTGAGGCTCCTGTCGCTTGCATCATGGAGTCTGGGTAGTGGCTAGATAGCCTCATAGCTTCACTTCCCCTCTCATCATCATCTTCCTCACTGTGTCTCTCAGACCAAAACCCACCCATAGGCTAGCGTGATGACAGATTTGTTTTGTGCTGTCTTGCCAACTCTTATGGTCATTGTCACGCCATAGGAGTTGGCAAGACAGCACAAACAGATCAGGGACAAGGTTATCCCCGGGCCAGCGGAGAGACAGACTCAGTGAAGAAGTCTATCCGGCCATTTGGGCTCGATAGCGCATACACTACTGATCAATAGTTTTAGAACACCTACTCATTCAAGGGTTTTTCATCATTTTTTACTATTTTCTACATTGTAGGATAATAGTGAAGACATCAAAACTATGAAATAACACATATGGAATCATGTAGTAACCAAAAAAAGTGATAAATAAATCAAAATATATTTTATATTTGAGATTCTTCAAATAGCCACCCTTTGCCTTGATGACAGCTTTGCACACTCTTGGCATTCTCTCAATCAGCTTCACCTGGCATGCTTTTCCAACAGTCTTGAAGGAGTTCCCATATATGCATGGGCACTTGTTGGCTGCTTTTCTTTCACTCTGTGATCCAACTCATCCCAAACCATCTCAGTTTGGTTGAGGTCAGGGGATTGTGGAGGCCAGGTCATCTGATGCAGCACAACACCACTCTCCTTCTTGGTCAAATAGCCCTTACACAGCCTGGAGGTGTTTTGGGTCATTGTCCTGTTGAAAAACAAATGATAGTCCCACTAAGCCCAAACCAGATGGGATGGCGTATCGCTGCAGAATGCTGTGTAGCCATGCTGGTTACCAGCAATGCACCCCCACACCATAACACATCCTCCTCGATGCTTTACGGTGGGAAATACACATGTGGAGATCATCCTTTCACCCACATCGCGTCCAAAAAAAACACGGCGGTTGGAACCAAAAATCTCACATTTGGACTCCAGACCAAATAACTAATGTCCATTTCTGGTGTTTCTTGGCCCAAGCAAGTCTCTTATTATTATTGGTGCCCTTTAGTAGTGGTTTCTTTGCATTAATTCGACCATGAAGGCCTGATTGACACAGTCTCCTCTGAACAGTTGATGTTGAGATGTGTCTGTTACTTGAACTCTGTGAAGCATTTATTTGGGCTGCAATTTCTGAGGCTGGTAACTCTGATGAACTTCTCCTCTGCAGCAGAGGTAACTCTGGGTCTTCCTTTCCTGGGGCAGTCCTCATGAGAGCCAGTTTCATCATAGCGCTTGATGGTTTTTGCGACTGCACTTCAAGAAACTTTCAGAGTTCTTGAAATGTTCCGTATTGACTGACCTTCATGTCTTAAAGTAATGATGGACTGTCATTTCTCTTTGCTTATTTGAGCTGTTCTTGCCATAATATGGACTTGATCTTTTACCAAATAGGGCTATCTTCTGTATACCCCCCTACCTTGTCACAACTGACTGGCTCAAACGCATTAAGAAGGAAAGAAATTCCACTAATTAACTTTTAACAAAGCACCCTGTTAATTGAAATGCATTCTAGGTGACTACCTCATGAAGCTGGTTGAGAGAATGCCAAGATTGTGCAAAGCTGTTATCAAGGCAAAGGGTGGCTATTTGAAAAATATAAAATATATTTAGATTTGTTTAACACTTTTTTGGTTAGTACATGATTCCATATGTGTTATTTCATAGTTTTGATGTCTTCAACATTGTTCTACAATGTAGAAAATAGTAAAAATAAAGAGTAGGAGTAGGTGTTGTAAAACTTCTGACCGGTAGTGTAGCTAGGCTGTTTGCTGCATTGGTTTTGTGTGATTGATGCGATGGAACCCCTGACTCCATTGGATCCTGTGGGTGAAGGGATGACTTGTGGGTTAAGAATGTGATGGGGCTATTTAGGTGAGGAATGGGACAGAGAGACGGGGCGAAGGGGACATGGACGGAGTGTTGGGAATGGGATGTCCCAGAGGTCTCTACCCCTATAAATCTGTCAGGATGGTCTCCAGGGGTAGGACTCCCTCTCAAAATGGGAGAGGAGGAGGAGGGTACGAGGGAGAGAATAGTGACAGGGATTTTATAGCTGAAGGACAGGTGTATATTGAAATTAATGTGGATGTGTATTATTGTGTAATCATTTGATATATCAGGTGTAGGCTGTTGTCGCAATCAGTGCTAAAATAAATACTGAAATGCCAGTCCCCTCACTCACCCTTTTTCCTAGTAGTGTGTTCTCTATTTTGTGCCATACCCCCCCCCCCCCCCCACAATGTAGTCCCTGTAGCAGCAGTGGAGGTGTAGTTAATGTTCTGTGAGTGGTTAGAGTGGGCTCATCCTTGGATAATGAGTGGTGCTTCTAAGCCCCTCGCCCAGTCCCCAAACACCCTGTCTTAATGAGCAGCTTTTCTGCTTTTCTCTGCTCAGAAATCAAATCAAATCAAACTGTATTAGTCACATGCGCCGAATAGAATAGACCTTACCGTGAAATGCTTACTTAAAAGCCCTTAATCAACAGTGCAGTTCAAGAAAGAGTTAAGAAAATATTTTCCAAATAAACAAAAGTAAAAAATTACAAAAAGTAACACAATTAAATAACAATAACGAGGCTATATACCAGGGTTACCGGTACCGAGTCAATGTGCGGGGGTACAGGTTAGTCAAGGTAATTTGTACATGTAGGTAGGGGTAAAGTGACTTGCATAGATAATAAATAGCGAGTAGCAGCAGTGTAAAAACAAATGGGGGGGTGTCAATGTAAATAGTCCAGGTGGGCATTTGATGAATTGTTCGGCAGTCTTATGGCTTGAGGGTAGAAGCTGTTGAGGAGCCTTTTGGTCCCAGACACCCTGACTGACCCCACTCTAACCCCCTCAGTTTCCCTTGAGCCTCAAATCTAGCCCCTGGCTTCACCACCACAACCCCACTACTACACAAACACTCAGTTCTTCCCCATCCTAATGTGATACAAACCACCACCACAACCCCACTACTACACAAACACTCAGTTCTTCCCCATCCTAATGTGATACAAACCACCACCACAACCCCACTACTACACAAACACTCAGTTCTTCCCCATCCTAATGTGATACAAACCACCACCACAACCCCACTACTACACAAACAAAAAAGATTGTTGGGAAAGGAAAACAGCAGGGCTGGTGCTCTAAAGGAACCAGGATGTATGTATTTGTTTCCAGGGATCAAGGGAAAGGACAAATGACCCCTCGTGGGAGGTGTACACATCTCCTCCTCTCCTCCTCCTGGCCCAGGAGGCTTCATTACGAGAAGAAGAGACACCTTCTTTTCAACGTGTTAGCACATTCTCTAAACAAGCCCAGGGACCTCAGGGGGGAAGGACATGGGGAATGGATGGATGGAGAATTAGGGAGCTCTCTCTCCATCCATCCATCCATCTATTAACCCAGTGATGTTTTCTATCTAGAAGGGTGACGGCGTGGAGCAGATTGGCGTGGACAATAACATGGATCTGGTCTGAGGATAGACAGACACTGATTGGTGTGAGTTAGGACAAGCTTTATGCGAGTCAGTGCCATATTAGACTATGGAAAACGGAACTTTATAGAATTTTAAGTTGGCCTTGCTGATCCTTTAGAATCCAACATTTTGCGGAGGATTGTGCTTCTTGCTTTACGTCCCCCCTGTATTTAGTACAATGGGTATTATGTAGGCTATGTGTAATGATCTGACAAAAGTGTGCTAGTGCAGAAGGATACGCTTCATCTGGGAAGAATGTATCTTGTGTTCTCCAGCTGACAGATGTCTTGCCCTGTCCCGTCTCTCCAGGAAGCAGCAGTGGTCAATAGTTGTTACAGCAGATAATAGATTTTGGCACCCTGGTATATCTGGTGCCGGTCAGGCATTATCTGGCCTGACCCCTAATGATGGTGTCGCATGGGTGTTTAAATCCCTGTTAAACATTCTACTGCTAATGGAGGGGCTCTGTATGGAGCCTGAGAGAGAGGCAGGCTGGCTGGGATGCAGGCTGGGGCTCAGGCGTGGTCTGTTCTCTCTCTGTAGGCTAGCTCTCTGTAGTATTACTGCTAGGCTGGTCCTTGGGGCCCCTGGGTCTTCCTCTATGAGGCTGGGGCCCCTGATTCTTCCTCTATGAGGCGGGGGCCCACAGGGACCAGCCTAGCAGTAATACTACAGAGGAAACCTCCTCAGAGGCTTCAGCCTGCTATAATGGTGCTCCAGAGGGCTGCTTGCCTGCCTCACAGCCACGGCTCTGGGGAACCAGCCCAATCAACAGCTCTGAAGAGATTTGTGTGTGTGTGTGTGTGTGTGTGTGTGTGTGTGTGTGTGTGTGTGTGTGTGTGTGTGTGTGTGTGCCCCCAGAGGCCCAGAGAGAAGGGTTAATTACTGGTTGTGTATGCACTGTCATCCCCCATGAGTCTCTCTGCTCCTGCTCTTGCTCCTACACCATGCAGAGAGTTGACTGCTGATGCTACAGCAGTGTCTGTCTGAGTAGGACCCACCGGCCATGCACAAACACTGTAGAGGGGCTCTGTTTAGGTCTTGCATACTGTATATGGTACCATCAATGGACTTTATCAGTGGACTGTTCTGTAGAAATTAGCAGGTTTTATGTGTAGTGTTTTGAGGTACTTACCAGTTCTTATTTGTTGGAGTGAGCAGCCTGGGATTCAATATGAACTGTGACTGAAGTACTGACCAGTCTATATCTTTGTGCTTTCCTCTCTCTGTCCACAGTTCCAGATTTCAGCGTCGATGCGCTGTCCACCAATGACATCCAGGAGCGTGGCGGCCTGGGCCTCCCCAAGGTGTCAGGCCTAGAGCGCAGCCAGGAGAAGAGTCAGGAGAGCTGCAAGGACGCCCCCGTGCCTCTCCCCGCTCCCAGTGTCCCCAAGCAGCCCCTACCCCCGCAGCCCTACACGGCTGGCCGCCCTCGGCCCCTGCCTCTGTCCCTACCCACCTCCCAGGCCCATCCCTCTCTCCCCGGCCCCCGTCTGGCACAGGCCCCGGTCCACCAGCCCCCACGCTCAGAGGCTTCTCTCAGGCCTCAGATCCCCGCAGCCCTGCCTCTCGCTCAGGGCCAAGAGCCTTCGCAGGCCCCCCAGCCCAGGCCCCAGCACAAGCCTGAGCCCCTGTCCCGGCCCCAGCGCCAGCCTGAGCCCCTGTCCCACCCCCGGCCTCCGCCCAGTCTGCACCCACACCCCGCCCTACTGTCCCACCACCCCAGCCAGAGCCAGGCCGGGCCTCAACGCCTCCCCTCACACTGTGGGGCCCACCCTCGCCCCCTGTCTGCCTACAGCAGCAGCCTTAGCCTTAACGGCCTCAGGTGAGTCCCAACACAGTCTGTTTACACCAAGATATGTAGGCCTGTTTTTGTCTGTTTATGCTCCAGTAAATTGATGTTATCTTTTGTTTGTGTGCTGTTTTGATATTGAGTAATGTAAAGAGAAGACCCTTTCAGACCCTCTTTAACTGAAAGTATTCAAACTCTGATCTTATATCAGCATATAAATGATTGGCAAGAACAAGCCTTGAATTAGCATTGAGGTGAAACCCCCCCAGCCAGAAAACACCACTGATTCTCACCAGGGTGGGAAAACCACCGCCAGTCCAGCTAAGCGATAAGTGCCTTGGATTGTTTAACCACCCACATGGTCATCTGCTGCTGAGGAGCCTCCAGCTCTCTACCCATCTCTATTAATCAGCTAGCTGTTCCCTTACCGATAGTCGAGCACTGAGCCAATGAGCTGTTAGTGTGTTAAAGTTAGAATATTGTGCATTAATTCAGAGCTCCAGGATAGCTCCCCAGAGCCCCAGTCAGCCCCAGTCCCAGGGAAGGCTCTCCCTCTGAGGGAGGAGCTGGCTCTGTGTCTGACTCCCTCTGCCAGCGTGCCAGTGTGTCAGTCAGTGTGTCAGTCAGTGTGCCAACGGGTCTGGCAGACTCTGTGAATAATCATGGGGTGGTTACAGAGACAGGCGGCAGCTGCAAATGAGCTTTGGGGCTCAGCTTGTTAAGTTAGTGCTACATGACTCTGAGTCTCAGAGAGACAAAATCCACACACACAACACAAGGCTCGCTGCCTTCCTTTTTTCTGCATGTACCTCTGGAGCTGCTTAACTACAGAAGTGTTTGAACACAGATGCTGTTCTATAATGTATGCCAGTGATGGTCATTGGCATCTGAGGGTGTTTTGAAGGTAAAGTTTTGATACATCCTGAGATTCAGAGAAAAGTCTCTTGAGGGAAATGCGACGTAAAACCTTTCTGTCAGAGCTTCGTATCTACTATGTGCAAGGGGAAGCTGATTTAGGTGGGAATGTTAAAAAAAAAAAAACTCCCTTTTTCTCTCTGTCCCCTTGTCCGTCCTTCTATCTCTCTAGCAGCAGTCGGAGTAGTACCCCGGGTGGTACCAAGCCCCACGGCCCTGCTGGTCCGTCCCCACACCTACCCCACCTCCCACCTTCCGGCTCTGCCTCTGCAGCCACAGCCTTCCCCCTGCCCCACCCAGCTAATCAGATCGCTCCCCACGGTTTCCCCCCCGCCCTGCAGTCCTCGCCACACCCCCACCACCCCAATATGTTTGCGCCTCCACCGGCCTTGCCCCCACCTCCGCCACTGACGTCTAGCACCCTGCCAGTCCCCGGAGGACACCCCGCCGCTGGGACGCCCTATTCAGGTAGGCACATATACCAGGCTGCCCCCATGTGGACAGGCAGGAGAACTGCACCACAACAGCAGCTGTCGCAACACACAGACAGTAAAGAGCAAAGCTGTAAATTCTCATGGCTGTTGTGGCAGAAGCCAGGTCATCTATGGCGTGAGATAGGTGCATGTGGAGCCCTAGACGTATTGAACTGTGACAGGGAGCGAGACAGAGACTGACAGAATGTTACCTTTGTGCTAATTTATAGGAGACAGAGACTGACAGGTAAGGATTCCACACATAGCTGCACTATGTGCTGTCTGAGTTTGTCTATAATGGTTCAGTAGGTGCAGACAGGTGTCATGTCTTTCCCTCGGTCAAGATTCTGTTGTGTTCGATTGATTGATCACTCAAACAATGCACACTTTTTTCCCCAATCAGCCCATGTGATGAATGCCCTCTCCTGTCGTGCCACTTGTGATTTAGCTTAATGTCAGGGTCTCACTGAAAGGGAGTATTATCATGGTTTAATAACACTATGAGCAATTCTCATTTTCACAAGGAAATGTGTTCATCTCACAGAAATCTATTCAGTCAAAACAGCATAATGAACTCTGCTGTATATTGTTCAGATTCTAATGAAACTTTTATGAAGAAAAAAATAAAATGTCCCTTATCTCAATAAGAGCTAGAAATAAATGTATGAAATGGTGCATTATATTACAGTGGAATACAAATTATATGGTTACTCTGGAGAAAATAACAATTCTCGGGCCAATTTGCTCAATTTGAATGGAGAGCGTAATATAAAATGCATTTCTCTATTTTTCCTCAAGCCGTTATTTGCCAGTCAGTTGATCAACAGCTCTGTTCTAAAATGGGTTTTGAGGTATTCATGTAATTGCAATAAAGTTGCTGACTCTATGAGCAGCAGGCACCATTCAGGGATGCCCTGCGTCACTCCCATAGTAAAGAGAATACCTGAACTTTGGTTCTCTATCTTGGTTTTAATGTGATATGTGACTACCACTATGCATCCTCTGTAAGGGTTGTTACTCTGATCAAGAAGTACTGTACCTCTATGGATGTTGTTCCCTGATCATGAAGTACTGTACCTCTATGGATGTTGTTCCCTGATCATGAAGTACTGTACCTCTATGGATGTTGTTAGTCTGATCATGAAGTACTGTACCTCTATGGATGTTGTTACCTGATCATGAAGTACTGTACCTCTATGGATGTTGTTCCCTGATCATGAAGTACTGTACCTCTATGGATGTTGTTTCCTGATCATGAAGTACTGTACCTCTATGGACGTTGTTACTCTGATCATGAAATACTGTACCTCTATGGATGTTGTTACCTGATCATGAAGTACTGTACCTCTATGGATGTTGTTACCTGATCATGAAGCACTGTACCTCTATGGATGTTGTTACTCTGATCATGAAGTACTGTACCTATATGGATGTTGTTCCCTGATCATGAAGTACTGTACCTCTATGGATGTTGTTACTCTGATCAAGAAGTACTGTACCTCTATGGATGTTGTTCCCTGATCATGAAGTACTGTACCTCTATGGATGTTGTTCCCTGATCATGAAGTACTGTACCTCTATGGATGTTGTTTCCTGATCATGAAGTACTGTACCTCTATGGACGTTGTTACTCTGATCATGAAGTACTGTACCTCTATGGATGTTGTTACCTGATCATGAAGTACTGTACCTCTATGGATGTTGTTACCTGATCATGAAGCACTGTACCTCTATGGACGTTGTTACTCTGATCATGAAGTACTGTACCTCTATGGATGTTGTTACTCTGATCATGAAGTACTGTACCTATATGGATGTTGTTCCCTGATCATGAAGTACTGTACCTCTATGGATGTTGTTACTCTGATCAAGAAGTACTGTACCTCTATGGATGTTGTTCCCTGATCATGAAGTACTGTACCTCTATGGATGTTGTTCCCTGATCATGAAGTACTGTACCTCTATGGATGTTGTTCCCTGATCATGAAGTACTGTACCTCTATGGATGTTGTTCCCTGATCATGAAGTACTGTACCTCTATGGATGTTGTTACTCTGATCATGAAGTACTGTACCTCTATGGATGTTGTTACTTTCACACTAAACCGATCCAGCACAGACACTTTGACTATCACGTCTTGTCTTACTCTGCTATTCTTAGACAAAACTGATCCAGCGTGGACAAACAGACACTGGTCCTGACCGTGAGTCTCGTCTTTCCTCCTCTCTTCCTCTCCTTTCTCTCCTCCAGAACAAGACCTGCTGCGCCAGGAGCTCAACAACCGTTTCCTCGCCTCGCAGAGCGCCGACCGCGGGGCCTCCCTGGGCCCGCCCCCGTACCTGCGCACCGAGCACCACCAACACCAGCACCAGCACCAGCACCAACACACGCACCAGCACACCCACCAGCACACCTTCACCCCCTTCTCCCACGCCATCATGCCAACCCCTGCACCCCCCATGGTGCGTACCCCAGCCAGAAATGTGAGGATAAGTAGAACACTACTCCTGGGAGGGCAGAGGGGGTTGGTGGTTTTGGACTGGAAGGGGAGGTGGACTGGGGGGGTAAGGGATGTGGATAATGATAATAATGTTTAATTATGGTTTATTTTATTAAGCATTTACAGCAAATATCTCCAAAAGGTGTTTGGTGTACATACAGAAACAATAGGGTGGAATGGATAGTGTTTTTGAATATGAGGGTTTTAAAACAGTGTTGGTGATCGTATAGTACTATAAGGCAGTTCCAGTCTTGCTGGAGGGAAACAGGGGTTTTCTGTGGCGTGTCTCTCAATGATGACCCATCTGTTTCTGCATTTTTTACCACAGTGATACCTTTCTTCTCCCAAAACAATTTTTGGTGTTTTCTCTGGCATATTTCGGGCACCCCAAACTGGAATGGAGCTATTTTTAAACTAGCGGTAACATGCTGTTAGTTTGAGGCCACAGGCACTGTGTGGCTGTCCCTCTGAAACAGGCCTGCTCACCAGCCCTCTAACACATACACACACACACGTACACACACAGACACACCGTGGCCCCAGACAATGCACACACACACACACACACTCACTCACATAGGCCTACTGAAACCGCTGAGTATTTTACATTGCTCTGAAGATTTTCCTCAAAGGCGGAATGGCTAGCGCTCTGACAGCTAATGAGGACATAAAAGTGTTTTTACAGCCGCAGTGTTTAAACTTGACTGGGGGAATGTTCTCCCTGGGTCCACATTAAACCACTTTAACCTCCCCATATTAAACACAGAGATACAGAGAGCTGGATAGTTTATGAGCTCTTCAGTCACTCACAAAATGGGAGGGTGAAAAGCAGGGAAAGGACTCTAAAGGCAGAGGATAACGATGTGGCCAAATTGCTCCTCCGTCTTCTTGATTCACTAAATAGCCCAGTCTGTCATGTCGATAATTAAGCTTCTGTTGAGCTGCTGCGATATTCTTTCAGATGTACATTGTGTGACTCCTGAAATGTCCTAAAAAGGGGACATTATGTTGTTACTCAACCCTCTATGTTAGTTAGCACGTACAGTGCTTTGCAAAAGTATTCATCCCCCTTGGCGTTTTTCCTATTTTGTCACATTACAACCTGTAATTTAAATGTATTGTTATTTGGATTTCATGTAATGGACATACACAAAATGTCAAAAATTACTTACTGCGCATATGTATTCACCCCCTTGCTGTGAAGCCCCTAAATAAGGTCTGGTGCAACCAATTGCCTTCAGAAGTCACATAATTAGTTAAATAATGTCCACCTGTGTTCAATCTAAGTATCACATGATCTGTCACACGATCTCAGTATATATACACCTGTTCTGAAAGGCCCCAGAGTCTGCAACACCACTAATCAATGGGCACCACCAAGCAAGTGGCACCATGAAGACCAAGGAGCTCTCCAAACAGGTCAGGGACAAAGTTGTGGAGAAGTACAGATCAGGGTTGGGTTATAAAAAATAGCAGAAACTTTGAACATCCCACGGAGCACCATTAAATCCATTATTAAAAAATGTATATAATATGGCACCACAACAAACCTGCCAAGAGAGGGCCGCCCACCAAAACTCACGGACCAGGCAAGGAAGGCATTAATCAGAGAGGCAACAAAGAGATCAAAGATAACCCTGAAGGAGCTGCAAAGCTCCACAGCAGAGATTGGAGTATCTGTCCATAGGACCACTTTAAGCCGTACACTCCACAGAGCTGGGCTTTATGGAAGAAAACGAAAAAAATAAGCAAACACGTTTGGTGTTCGCCAAAAGGCATGTGGGAGACTCTCGAAACATATGGAAGAAAGTACTCTTTTCAGATGAGACCATCAAGGAAAACGCTATGTCTGACACAAACCCAACACCTTCCATCACCCCGAGAACACCATCCCCACAGTGAGCCATGGTGGTGGCAGCATCATGCTGTGGGGATGTTTTTTATCGGCAGGGACTGGGAAACTGGTCAGAATTGAAGGAATGATGGATGGCGCTAAATGCAGGGAAATTCTTGAGGGAAACCTGTTTCAGTCTTGAGACTGGGATGGAGGTTCACCTTCCAGCAGGACAATGACCCTAAGCATACTGCTAAAGCAACACTCAAGTAGTTTAAGGGGAAACATTTAAATGTCTTGGAATGGCCTAGTCAAAGCCATCCAACTTGAAGGAGCTGGAGAATTTGAAGAATGGGTAAAAATCCCAGTGGCTAGATGTGCCAAGCTTATAGAGACATACCCCAAGAGACTTGCAGCTGTAATTGCTGCAAAAGGTGGCTCCACACAGTATTGACTTTGGAGGGGTGAATAGTTATGCACACTCAAGTTTTCAGTTTTTTTTGTCTTATTTCTTGTTTGTTTCACAGTAAAAAATATTTTGTATCTTCAAAGTGGTAGGCATGTTGTGTAAATCAAATGATACAAACCCCCCCCAAAAAAATCTATTTTAATTCCAGGTTGTAAGGCAACAAAATAGGAAAAATGCCAAGGGGGTGAATACTTTCGCAAGCCACTGTATCCTCTCTGTATCCTCCTTGTTCTTAGTTCTGTTTATTTCATTCCTTCTACAGTTTGAAAAGTTCCCAACAAAAGTTGACCCTTTCTACAGACACAGCGTGAGTTTCTCTATGTGTTTGTGGGGTAGTTTGTGCATTCTTCACCCATCCAGCCATATTAGTCCATGTTGTAGCTGTGTGTGTATTTGTACTGTAGCTCCCATGCCATCCCCCTCTGCTTCTGCTCTGAGAGAATACAGCGTCCTGTCTGTCCACAGCGGAAGACTGGGCAGATGCTCTTACCCATCACAAATGTCTGTCTGCTAACACAACTGTCTGCTTGCTCATTCATTCACTACTGTAGAACCTGGCTGAAGCATTTCAACCCTCTTCCTACTCAAGTGAATAGAACAAGTGTGTGTGTGTGTGTGTGTGTGTGTGTGTGGTATGTGAGTGTGTGTGTGCCGCTGTATGCTTTGTCTCCACCACTTAACCTCTGCCTTCAATTACTGCTCTGCTATTCAGAGGCATTCACCTGTTTCCCAGGTTGTGAATCAGAGTAGCAATTACATGTTCGTCAGAGTTTGGTCTTAATTCATCTCACTGCTATCAGCACAGTTAGGCAGGCTAACCCCTATTTAAAATGAATGAATGAATGTGTCAACAGAGAGACACTGGTTGTGATTACATAGGAGTATTCTTTCTGGTGAGAGTTCCTTTTAACTGTCAACACTCACAGAGAAAGACTATAGCAGTAAATGGATTTTAGCGGCTAACAAATAATTCATAGGTTATTAGTGTGTAATTTCAATGTTAGTGCTTAGTAAATACCTGGTGATTTCAGTAGAATAAACAAGTGACCATTTTAGTTTTGCTGAACACTTTGAGGCACTAAGGTCAGTGACAGTTGTAGCTACCTGACTGACGGTGGTCTGGATGTGGACCCCTAGTGATGCTGGTGTTGTTCCCTCCACCCTGCCCACCCCGCCCACCCTGGCCCCTGTCATGTCATCCTGGCCCCTCTCTCCTTCATCTCACTGTTCATACAGCTGCTGTCCTTCTCTGTCTGAACAACACAACACTCCACCCATCATCACTCCTCTCTCTGTTCCTTCTCTTCTTTTCTCAGCTGTTCCACTCCTACCCCCCGGGCGTGTCCGGCATTCCACCGGTGATCCCTCCGACCGGGCCCTTTGGCTCGCTGCAGGGGGCCTTCCAGCCCAAGGTAGGGCCACAGCCCAACACCACACACACACACACACACAGTTGGTGAACCTGACAAACACACCTTCAGTGTAGTGTGCTCTCTGAAGACCAACACACAGCTAAACATACACTACGTTATCAGAATAGGGAGTGAACTTGAAAAACATGTGCATGTACACACTGAAGACAGAGACGATGCTCCCCATACCTCCTCTCACAATGAGCTCTCTCTGTGTTCTGCAGACTTCTAACCCACTGGATGTGGCCTCAAGACCTGGAGCAGTCCCACACACACTCTTACAGAAGGACCCCAGGGTAAGCACCCTAGCTGGATACACTCACACACTCAATAAGGAAGCCATGCATAGTTGCTAATTAGGAACGCCTGAATGACAGACAAAGTAACTGAGCCATCTCTCTCTCTCTCTCTCTCTCTCTCTCTCTCTCTCTCCTCTAGCTAACGGATCCGTTTCGGCCCATTCTTAGGGTAAGAATGTTAATAGCTGTAGTTGTCTCTCCCCTAACTTCCTTCCCCTAATATTTTTATTGCAGTAAAATGTTGTTTGCACACCCAAGTTAGTGAACAAACTGGACAAAGATTAAACCTTGTCCTGGACAAATAAAAATGCCCCTAATGTGTATACAGTCCTTGAGAATCATACATTTGAGGTTAACCGTATCAGCTGGCTTTGTGTTTTGTGCAGAAACCAGGGAAGTGGTGTGCCATGCATGTCCACATGGCCTGGCAGATCTACCACCACCAGCAGAAAGTCAAGGTGAGACCTCCCCTTTGCACTTCCTTCCACTCACAGACTATAGAGAAACACTGTCTGTTGTGCTTCATTATAGTATGGTTCTCTAAACCCCAATGTTTTATCATCTAAGACCCAGTCTAGTTTAGGTAGTAGTGTAATCCAGCTCCTCTCCTGGAGAGAGACAGTATAGAGAGAGAGAGAGAGAGCGTCCCATAGAGAATCTGCCATCTTTTGTTACTTTCACTGATGTAGTGGAGGGTAAGTGTTTACAACCCTTTTGCAATGAAATGCATTAAAAACATTGGGAGCGTTACTTTAACCACTGCGATTGGCGCTCAGCGTTTACTCACCTATTTTTTATTGCCTCTACATTACTGGGTACCTTCATAACCAACAAAACCCTTTTTACAGTTTGTATCCTTGCTGATCCTGCAGTGTTGGTGGTGGGTTTTTCATGTGCTGTTTCTTCCTGTCTGGCGTCTTCCAGCAGCAGATGCAGGTCGACCCGCACAAGCTGGACTTCGGGCTCAAGCCGGAGTTCCTCAGTCGACCCCCTGGCCCCAGCCTCTTTGGCGCAATGCACCACCACCACCACGACTTAGCGCGTCCCGCTACGCTCTTCTCAGCAGCAGGTGAGTGTAGGTTGGTTAGTGCCCTTGGTAGAAGATGATTGACACCATAGAAATGTGATTATTAGAAGGGAAAAGCCCTTCAGACCAGGGCAATTTGACTAGAACACTCATTGGTCATTGTATTTCTATGATTGACACACTACCTCCAGGACCTCCTCTCCCCACAGAGGTAGATCAATCCTTCTGGACCCATAGAGAGGTCTATTTTTAACCGAGTGTCGAGGCAGCGCACAGGTCTCCACATGGGTTATAGATTACATGCTAAGATCAATGCTCTTGCCTCTTAAAAGGAAAGAATACTGTTTCTCAGTTTAAAATCCTTATTGAAGATGTCTTACATAAACTCTCTCTCTTTTCCATGTCAGGTTCTACACACCCGTCAGCCGGACCGTTCGGCCACCCGCCCCACCACCCTGGCAACTTCCTCACCCCTGCACCTCACTTAGGTAAGACACAGCACACACAGCGCACCTAGTCACGTCAAATGCATATCAATTGATCCTTGTCTCACTGAGGCTGTATGGAGCGCTAACAAGTACAGTATGTCAGAAGCTGGTTGACCCAGTACAGGAGCAATATAGATAATGTGCTGACTGTGTTCTCTCTCTCTCTCTCTCTCTCTCTCTCAGAGCCATTCAGTAGGCCTCCCTCGTTTGGAGGTCTCTCATCTCTTAGCACAGCAGCCTTCGGTGGGCTTGGAAACCCAGCACTAAGTGAGTTTCATTTCCATGACAACATCATGTATTTGTGTGTATGAAAATTAATGTTGCATGTTTTCATCAAAAACATTAGAATTGACCGACCGCCACACCAGCGAAATATGCCTTTTAACTTGCGTTTTGGTATTTTCTTCTTTCCGTATGTTGAATCTCTAACAGCGCCTAACTCTGTGTTTGGCCATAAAGACAACCCCAATGCACAGCAGCACTTCAACAACAACCACGAGCCGTGGAACCGGCTGCACCGCACGCCGCCCTCCTTCCCCACCCCTCCACCTTGGCTCAAACCTGCCGACTCGGAGAGGAGCGCCTCGGTCAGCTCCCACGAGAGAGACAGAGACTCAGACAAGCGAGACACGTCCTCCATCAACAAAGACGACAAGGAGAGGTGGGTGTAATGGAGGGATTTTACCTGTAGCAGTCACACCAGCAGAATGTCAGAAGTTGTAAAGCTTTGTCATGGCTGAGACTATTTTATTTGAGAGTTTTTTAATAGATGTCGATGTTTTAGGGGACTTGTGCCAACTCTGAATGTACCCTAAAATGAAACCACTGACAAACACTGAAAAAGTGGTACAAATGTTACATTTACTTCATCTTTAAAACCCATTCTTTTGTGTCCATCCAGGGAAGCCATGGAGAAGCGTCACCAGAGCCATCCGTCCCCAGTGCCCATTAACCCCATCAGCCTGCTGGGTCACAGCCGTCCCCCAGAGCCCCAAAAGAACCACCTGCCCCCCAGCGAACCCCCCAGGGACAAGGACAAGCCCAAAGATCGAGACAGGGACAGGGAGCACCCCGACTCCTGGAAGCTCAACGGCACAGACGAGCACAAACTCAAAGAGAATCCCCATGGCGACAAGGATACAACACCAATCATCCACGACGGGCGGGTGACTGAGGACAAGGCCAACAGCAGAGGAACGACCTCACCCTACATCCGCCAGACCAGCCTGGACCGGCCCAACGGGGGGCTGGGGAGGGGGGAGAGAGAGGCCCTGATGGAGAAGAAGGGAGAGCTGCCCTCTCTCTATGAGCACCACAAGAAGAACAACAACGAGGTGAAGGTAAAGGAGGAGAGGAAAGAGGAGCAGGACAGCCCTACAGACAGGGACAGACCCCCCTCTCACCCTCACCTCCACCCACACCTGCCCCAGGTGCCCCCCACGCCCAGCCTCCATACCCACCACCACCCCCCTTCCTCCATGGCGATGCCCATGGGCATGGCGGGTGTCCACCCAATGAACAGCATCAGCGGCCTGGAGAGGACTCGAATGGTGGCCCCCTTCTTGGGCATCAGCCCCATTCCGGGGGCAGAGAGGTTCCCCTACCCAGCCTTCCACTGGGACCCCATGAGGGACCCTTACAGGGGCCTAGACATCCACAGACGGGACCCTCTGGCCAGGGACCTGCTGCTGAGGAACGACCCCCTGCATCGGCTGGCCGGGCAGCGCCTTTACGAGGCAGAACGCTCCTACAGGGACCGAGAAGCTCATGACTTTAACCGCGACCACCACCACCCTCTAGCCCTGGAGCAGCGCCGGGAGCAGGAGGCCCGGGCACACTTGGAGGAGCGTGAGCGGTTGCACATGCTCAGAGAAGACTACGAGCATGGCCGCCTGCATGCCGCCATGCACCACCCGGCCCTGGACGGCCACCTGCCACACCACCACGCTGCCCTCATGGTCCCCGGATTACCCAGCATGCACTACCCCAGGGTCAGCCCTTCGGCCGCCGCTGCAGCTCACGCCGCCCACCAGAATGGTATCCTGAACAAAACACCGCCCACAGCCTCCCTGAGTGCCCCGCCCCCCCTCATCCCCACGCTGGGTGCCAGGCCGGGCTCCCCCAGACGGACTACGCCCCTCACCACAGACATCAGAGACAGACCATCAGCACACAACCACAAAGACATAGAGGCACGGTGAGCAGAGTGGGGCGCAATCCTCACCCTGGATTGGAGGCAGACTACAGGCATACTCTGCCCTGTGCCTCACACCAAGCACTTAGCTTTGGAAACAGCAGACTGTACCATAGCTGTGAATAATATGTGGGGGAGAACACCCACAGATTATGTTTTTGTAACATTTTTAAAAAGTCGGGGGGGTTTGCTCCAGTTTGCTCCTGCTTTTTGTGTGTATTCATTCTCTTGTACAGAACGTGTCCTGGACTACCCTGAAGGTGTGTAGGGCAATGGAAACAGCACCCTCAAAGACATTTGGAATGTACAGGTACTTCAATGCATTGACAGGCAGCAAAGTGTGTAGATATGTGTACAGTCGACATGCTCACTCCTTAAGGAACAAATCAAGGTACAAATATGCAAAAGGGTGTTTTGAAAGCTTTACTTTGAACAAATGTAAATAGAGGACTATTATTAATGAGGAGGAAGTTCAGAATGTGCTTTTTGCTGATTGGTTTTAGCTTGACGCAGCTGAAAAGGTTAACATTGTACCACCATGCCCCACATTCAACTATGCAACAAATGTCTTGGCTTCTACTCTGAAAGCCAGCCTGGTCACCATCCCAACTGAGTCTGACAACACTGTATTCTCTCCACAACCTACATCTCACAAACCCATTATAATGTATGTATCACTGAAATGAAACCACAGTACTCATAGAAAAACACAATATCCTAGTACGGCAAACGGTTGTGCAAACGTTAAACAATTTTCTTAAATATGATACAAAAGTGTGGTAACAATCCTTAAAATTCCTATTATAGAGCTCTTCATTTTGCAGAGGAATTCCAATGCCTGAAGTCACAGTGGTTCCCAACTTTTTTCCCTTAATATACCACCAACTGAATTTTGCTCTGCCCAAAGTACCCCCTCGTGTGCATTTTACCAGTAAGCCTATGGTCTACAGAGTCTTCAAGTACCCCCTGGATAGGCCAAGTACCCCCAGGGGTCCTAGTACATCTGGTTGGGAACCACTGACCTAACAGAGAGAGAAAGATTGATAGAAAGTGAGAGAGATCCCTTACTCCAACAACTCAACTCCTACCACCATTCTTGTTTTGGAGAGAATACAGCACATTTACAAAAAGACCCCACATTTTACCTTCTAAAGGAGTGTAAAGTATGTGTTTGGAAATAAGTTATGTTTATCTAACAGTGTATTAAAGTGCTATCCCTAAGCTGTTGTATCTACAAAAATAAAAAGACAAAAAAGCCAGTCTAAACTATGGACAGTTTGTTTCTAAAGAGCAGAGATCTATTTTAGTAGTCCACTGAAGGTTTAGTTGTGCGCTTCAAAACTCTGTGAGAGCCAGATGTTGTGCAGTGTTTTTTTAACCCCACATTAAAAATGTCCACTGAAGCCGTAGTGGTTAGTCAATGCATATTGCAAAGAGATTGTAAACAAGAAAAACAATTTTGCTGTTTATCATGTATGTAAAAAAAAATGTCTTTCTAGATGAGAAAAAAACAAAACAAAACAAGCGATGCGACTGAATCTTCAGCATGCTCCTCATTTAAATGTGTGTTATGTAAATTGTGCCATGTTATTAAAAAATGTGAACTAAAAATGTCTACTGGCTTTTTTATGACCATGAGAGGAAAACAATGGCGGTTCCCGGATATTACTAGACCAACCCATAAATCTACCTGTGCCGGGGCAGACGTCGGACTCAAGGGCATGATGCTTTTCATTATACAGGGGCAGGGTTGGAGAGCACTGAAAATCCATCAATATCTCCATCACTCTAAATCAGTACTTACTCACAGTACTGGATGGCATTCACATTTCCTGAAGGGAATTACGACTTTTTGATAGATATCTATAGCCAAGAACCTCTTATTCATTAATATGGTGGTGGCAGGTAGCCTAGCGATTAATAGCGTTGGGCCAGTAGCCGAAAGGTCGTTGTTGAGACTCCCCGAGCCAACTTGTGAAAAATGGGTCGATGTGCCCTTGAGCAAGGCACTTAACCCTAGTTGCTCTGGATAAGAGCATGTACAAACATTTATTGACCTGTGATTGCCCAGTTGTTTTGATGACACCAGATTTGTGAAATGAGCTGTGAATTTCCACACTGCTATCATCACCCTCAACTCAAATGTGTTTTTGCTCAGCAGAGGGCGCTACCCGTTGTAAGCCTCTACACAGGCCAGGATTCCTTTAAATGCCCATTGTTGATAAGTAAGTGCTATAGTGGTTGTTTTGTCGGTGTCAAGGGGCGGTCCACAAGCAACTTCTTGCGTTACCTTATCGCAGACACTGCCATTGGATGCAACGAAACCGCACCCGACTGTACAAAACGGCAAATCTCATGCAGCTGCGGAAGAAGTCCATGCAATCACTTGAATGCATGATGTTCTATTGTCTACACCTCGATAACACGGTTAGGCAATAAACCTCCCCCACACACACACATCCAAATGAACATGAAAACCTGTCATTATTTATATAATTGATTTAGCCTACACATTCTATCTCCGTTTTGAAGGATGAACGCGGTTTGGATACTAAGTAAGTGTGGTTGGTGGCACACAAGAGCAGCCGCTCACCAATTTGTCAGCACACAGCACACACTCCAACAGCGCCAAAACAACCAACGCGCGATCTGATTGAATCAAGCCACTTTTAAAGGTCATTTACGTGGCTTGGCTGGTCTAGTGGTAGTGCTGCAGCCTCCAACACAGGTCTACATTGTCCGCATAGGTTTTTTGGTTACTACATGATTCCATATGTATTTCTCATAGTTTTGATGTCTTCACTATTATTCAAAGAAAATTGCAAAAATCAAGAAAAACCCTTGAATGAGTAGCTGTGTCCAAACTTTTGACTGGTACTGTATGTATACATCTTATTTTTTTAAGCAGCATGGAATGGGGCAAATTGAGTTCAGTAAAGTTGACTACAGTATGTATGGAGAACAGTTCAGAGAATTCATTGAAAATGTGTATTCTCTTTCTTTGACACTAGATGGAAACAAAGTATAATAAAAGAAATGGTCAGGAATGCAGACAGACGGACAGTAAGGCAGAGAGCTCACAGAACAGAATACTTGCTGTAGCGTTGTGCTTATGTCCTTTCTCCTCATCTCTGTCACATAAACAGATTTAACCAGTCTCACAGCTATTTGTTGAGGTGGAATTGTACACCGCTGTCAAACTGGAAGAGCAGCAGCATAGCAAACAGAGGAAGGGGGAAAATGTTTTCCCCTTACAGTACATGACATAGAATCTTGAGATCATACAAAGACACACATAAAAACAGAAACATACCCACATCCCGTACCCTTACCCTAGACTTAGATACATTGTACTGGCAATACATTGCAGTAGAGCTAGCTGTAACCCTAAACCTAACCCTAGGATCATATTCACATCCCTGCATTACCCTAACCCTAGGATCATATCCACATCCCTGCATTACCCTAACCCTAGGATCATATCCACATCCCTGCATTACCCTAACCCTAGGATCATATCCACATCCCTGCATTACCCTAACCCTAGGATCATATCCACATCCCTGCATTACCCTAACCCTAGGATCATGTCCACATCCCTGCATTACCCTAACCCTAGGATCATGTCCACATCCCTGCATTACCCTAACCCTAGGATCATGTCCACATCCCTGCATTACCCTAACTCTAGGATCATGTCCACATCCCTGCATTACCCTAACTCTAGGATCATGTCCACATCACTGCATTACCCTAACCCTAGGATCATGTCCACATCCCTGCATTACCCTAACCCTAGGATCATATCCACATCCCTGCATTACCCTAACCCTAGGATCATGTCCACATCCCTGCATTACCCTAACCCTAGGATCATGTCCACATCCCTGCATTACCCTAACTCTAGGATCATGTCCACATCCCTGCATTACCCTAACCCTAGGATCATGTCCACATCCCTGCATTACCCTAACCCTAGGATCATGTCCACGTCCCTGCATTACCCTAACCCTAGGATCATATCCACATCCCTGCATTACCCTAACCCTAGGATCATATCCACATCCCTGCATTACCCTAACCCTAGCCCTGTGTGTATGTGCATGTGTGCACTAGAGAGAGAGAGAGAGAAATTATTCAAAGAGAAACGATATGGAGACTGACAACATTTTACTATTGAGCGTTATCCTGCTCCACTCACTCACACATTTTCATATGTACAGATTAAATATATACCCAATAAGTTTACCTAACAAAAAAAACATGTTTACCAAGGTTAAAGAAAATAGAACCTTCACTGCAACCAGAGCAAATCGTTATTCCCTCACAACCGGACCAACACCACCAACGGAAGCACATCTTTCCTTCATACCTCAGAGTCTGTGCTTCAAAACTCAGACTCCTGAGTCATTAAAGAACCCACAATAAACCAGTTAGTGCACGAGTCGCCATCGTCAAAACCGACGGAGTACCAGAAAGAGAACCCTAGTTTAATATCCAAACCCTGATTCAACCCTAATCCTAGCCAAAACCCTCATCCTATCCCTAACCCTAGCTTTATGTCCACACCCCGGTTCAACCCTAACCCTAGCCAAAACCCTCATCCTATCCCTAGCTTTATGTCCACACCCCGGTTCAACCCTAACCCTAGCCAAAACCCTCATCCTATCCCTAACCCTAGCTTTATGTCCACACCCCGGTTCAACCCTAACCCTAGCCAAAACCCTCATCCTATCCCTAACCCTAGCTTTATGTCCACACCCCGGTTCAACCCTAATCCTAGCCAAAACCCTCATCCTATCCCTAACCCTAGCTTTATGTCCACACCCCGGTTCAACCCTAACCCTAGCCAAAACCCTCATCCTATCCCTAACCCTAGCTTTATGTCCACACCCTGGTTCAACCCTAACCCTAGCTTTATGTCCACACCCCGGTTCAACCCTAACCCTAGCCAAAACCCTCATCCTATCCCTAACCCTAGCTTTATGTCCACACCCCGGTTCAACCCTAATCCTAGTCAAAATCCTAACCCTACACTGGTAGTACGTACAACAGTAGAGCTAGCAAGTCATTTGTGGGCAGGCCATGTGATACGCTTCCCTATAGTTGGAGGGAATAATGAACTCATAGGGAAGTTTATCACAGGTTATCACTTCCCTATAGTTGGAGGGAATAATGAACTCCTAGGGAAGTTTATCACAGGTTATCACTTCCCTATAGTTGGAGGGAATAATGAACTCCTAAGGAAGCATATCACAGGGATAGTCTGTGGCAGGGGAGGATCCCAGAAAAAAAAATATGAACCTCAGAAGAGCATACAAACTTAAACATATTTCAAATGTGCTACCCCTCTACCCATCAGATGCATAATTTATAGCAGATTATGTCCCTTTCCTAGGCTTGTGTTACCTCCTCCCCAACAATCCTATACAATGCTCAGACTGGCAATAACAGCAAAAATACATATTTAGAAAAGGCGATTTGGTGGAAATAGACAGAATATTTCCTCTGACAACAATCCTAATCACATCCAAACAAACATACTTCTCTTCTTATAAATGGGACATTTTCCCTGGCAGTCTCCATGGTAATGTTCCCCTGATGTTTGTTCACCCCTCTGAGAAGCGAGCTAAAAACAGAACGCTGTCATTCATCTGAGCTCTATTACTGCTGGAGCTCCAGCTATTAAAATGAGTGATGCTAGGAATCGCAGCAGAACATTTTTTAATTTCACACAGAGTTCTTAAATCATTAGTAAGAGGAGAGGCATGGGGTTGTATGCATTTCTACTTTAATATGCATAGCAGAGATTGTAAGATAATATTCAATCAAACATGCATTGCAGTGTTCGCACAATAGCATATAACATCATTTTTCCCTATAGGAACTATAGTCCACTTACCTTGTTGCTATAGGTAATATTTTCTAATATAATCACAGAAGTGTTACTTTATACCAAACTCACCTCACACTACAACTAAATGCCTCCAGTTTTCAGAACTAAGGCATGGACAAATGGCCCATGTGTCTGTGAACAGTTGTTGAGCAAACAAACACTGCATAAACATTGCTCGGGGAGGTTCAGTTGGAATCTGGCCCAAAGTTTAAAACAATAGGAATTCCTTTGTATTATTGCCTGAAAACATATCAAAGATAAGGTACCAGGGGGAGATGCTGTTCCTGTAATTCTATGTCCCCTTTGTTTACCCCACAAGGTATGAACACAGTACTGGAAGTGATTTCTTGTTTGAACCTAAATGATCCTGATACCTAACACATCCAGCTGATGGTCAAATGTGCACAGATCTGCTAGTATTTCCATTCAGCCTCCCGGCTGCGTTTATGCATTCTCTTTTGACCAATCACATCAGATCTTTTGAAATGAGATCTTTTCAGAAATTGAATTGGGCTGCCTGTCTAAACACATTCCTGATTCTCTGCAGGCCTACAAGGTCATCAGAAAGACTGCTACATTGTTATGTTCTACTGAAAGTCATTTTGGAAATAACAGACCCCACGGTAGAGGAATGGCTCAACACCAATTGTTGTACAACAATAACATTTATTACTGTGGTAAACTTGCAGGTCTTGAAATGACATTCCTGCTTGATGAATTAACTTAGCTGCAGTAGTTGGTCCTTATAAACTCAGCAAAAAAAAAGAAACGGCCCTTTTTCAGGACCCTGTCTTTCAAAGATAATTCGTAAAAATCCAAATAACTTCACAGATCTTCATTGTAAAGGGTTTAAACACTGTTTCTCATGCTTGTTCAATGAACCAAAAACAATTAATGAACATGAACCTGTGGAACGGTCATTAAGACACTAACAGCTTACAGACAGTAGTCTTGTTGAATCTTGTTATGTTCATACGAATATTTACACGTTAAGTTAGCTGAAAATGAACGCAGTTGACAGTGAAATGACGTTTCTTTTTTTGCTGAGTTTACAACTAGCCAATACTAAGCAGATACTCATTCGATCATTGACGAGATGAGGGGCATTAATTATTTAAATTATTTATCGTTGCCAGGCACATTCATTTGAGCGACACCTCTCATCAGCCGTGCCAAGCAAACAATTCTTTATTCATGAAGTTGGAGAAAGTGGTCATGTAAAAACAGGTAGAGGAGAGGAAAAATGTGTCTAGTATTTGCAAAAATGTATATTTTCTTACCTGTTATGAGTTCCTCAAAAGGTTCATGAATAGCAGCTAGAGCCTTTTTCTACAAGGTGGAACACTAACTTTTGCATATTGTGACAGCTTGCATGTCAACTGTGTGTGTGACTGTAATTCTGAAGTAGGAATTAGCATTTTGGTCTCCGAGACAATTATTTTTAATCTGTGAAAACAATAATTAAGATACTTATTTTTCTATCTACTGTTTCTAGCATGTACAGGGGTGATTCCAGACCAGAAAATAACCTTTTCACACAAAACACAGAGGCAGGTAAATCATTAGGGTGCTGGTTATTGGGTGCAGATGCTAGATTCCACTCCTCAAAACAATTAGATTAAATCCGAACTAGGGGAGGTGATTTCTCTCATTTTCAATTCTGGCTAGCCTACCTACTATATAGAAATGTATGATCTTAATTTGATCACTCAGTTGTTGCTGAGAATGTTCCTGTGCTGCAGGAAATGCAGATGAGCTTCGTAATTTACATAAATTCACTGAAAACCCACACTAACACACAGTTATATTACTAACAGTATTGGACTTTTCATGTAGCTTAATTTTGTCCATCTTGTAGCCTAACCACCGATCAAGCAACATTATGGACACATTCAAACCCTGTTGGTGCAGGATTATTTTGCGGCAACAATACTGGTCAAATTAAAATCCTACATCTGTATTTTTTCTTTTTGTCACAACTGTCAGCTTTCCTAAACCTGTATCCTTGAAATAGGGTTGTGACGTGGATATGTGTACATGGGTTGGCCTCTAACACCACTTGGGTTCAATTACCTATGTATGCCTGGCAAATAAATAAACCACAGATTCCTGGTCCTGTCTAGGATTATTTGTATACAGTGCAGATTCCTTTAGAGTGACTCTTCCTTTGAGCCCTCCACCCCATCCAATTCTCTGTCTGTCAGATCTAATGGTCTAGTGCCCCACAGTCTCATCGCTCTGATCATGTCTACTCTCTGACCCCTCTCTGTCCCCTGGACCCACTGGTTCCTACATGAAAACTATTTATACAATCTTTCTCCTGAGGTCAGCAAAATCACCCAGGAAAACAAACCCCCCATCACCCTTCATTTGCAGCTCGATCGAACCAACTTAGAGTAGACATGATGGGTAGGCCTGCGGGACCAGGGAGGTCTCAATCTGTGGTGCTGGACAGCAGTACGTGTGCGGCATGGAGAGGGAAGGAAAGACAGGGCACTCTAATTGCCTGGTTCAAAATAGCCTGGGGTGGGCTGCTGTCATATCCAGGGGGCCTTGGAGGGAGAGGGATGGCCCCATACGAATCCATCACCACCCTGACCTGCGACCCATACTGTGGCGACTCAGGGTGATGATACTGCACAGTGTATGGACTCACATAGACAAGCCCACATGCACGCATACACACACACACACGCACGTACAAACACAGATTTATCACTGACATCACCATGGTAATAACGGATATGAATCCAATCTCGATGAGGAAAAAGTAAACGCATCACATTACGTCGCCAAGGCTGTTTTTTTGGTCCCATCGCCATTGTACCCTCCTGATTACATGTTGTTGGAGGTTGATCACTTGTAATGGAGTCCAGCAGAGGTGCAGATTAAGAGCACAAATCACCATGTAAAAGACTGCAATAGTAAGTGCACTGTCTGGCAGGGTTCAGGAAACCTGGATTCAAAGAGGATTTGATTTCTTTCAAATACTTTATCTGATTTTGAATGACCTTGCCTGGGCACAATGGCGCCAATGAAATAGACGCCAAAAGAACAAACCCACCCAGCCTGGCCAGACAGGCTCAGTCAATTAAAATATCAAAGAAATTGAAAGAAAACAAATACTATTTTAACCCAGCAGATCTGGTGTCTGGGTCTGTGATCTGCAGGGTGAGTAGCCAGCCAGGGCTAATTTGAGTTTCCAGTTTGTGAGAGGCTGAGCTGCTGTGGAATCTATTACAGACTACAAAGGGAAGCACAGCCTCGAGCTGCCCAGTGACACGAGCCTACCAGACGAGCTAAATTACTTCTATGCTTGCTTCGAGGCAAGTAACACTGAAACATGCATGAGAGCATCAGCTGTTCCGGACAACTGTGTGATCACGCTCTCCTTAGCCGATGTGAGTAAGACCTTTAAACAGGTCAACATTCGCAAGGCCGCAGGGCCAGACGGATTACCAGGACGTGTACTCTGAGCATGCGCTGACCAACAGGCAAGTGTCTACACTGACATTTTCAACCTGTCCCTGACTGCGTGTGTAATACCAACATGTTTCAAGCAGAACACTAGTCTCTGTGCCCAAGAACACTAAGGTAACCTGCCTAAATGACTACAGACCTGTAGCACTCACGTCTGTAGCCATGAAGTGCTTTGAAAGGCTGGTCATGACTCACATCAACACCATTATCCCAGAAACCCTAGACCCACTCCATTTCACATACCGCCACAACAGATCCACAGATGATCCAATCTCTATTGCACTCCACACTGCCCTTTCCCATCTGGACAAAAGGAACACTTATGTGAGAATGCTATTAATTGACTACAGCTCACCGTTCAACACCATAGTGCCCCCAAAGCTCATCACTAAGCTAAGGACCCTGGGACTAAACAAATGGATCCTGGACTTCCTGAAAGGCCGCCCCCAGGTGGTAAGGGTAGGTAACAACATATCCGCCACGCTGATCCTCAACACGGGGGCCCCTCAGGGGTGTGTGCTCAGTCCACTCCTGTACTCCCTGTTCACTCATGACTACATGGCCAGGAACGACTCCAACACCATCAATAAGTTTACCGATGACACAACAGTCAGTGGTAGGCCTGATCACTGACAATGATGAGACAGCCTATAGGGAGGAGGTCAGAGAGCTGGCCGGGTGGTGCCAGGACAACAACCTCTCCCTCAACGTGATCAAAACAAAGGAGATGATTGTGGACTACAGGAAAAGGAGGACAGAGCACGCCCCCATTCTAATCGACGGGGCTGTAGTGGAGCAGGTTGAGAGCTTCAAGTTCCTTGTTGTCCACATCACTAACAAACTATCATGGTCCAAACACACCAAGACAATCGTGAAGAGGGCACGACAAAGCCTATTCCCCCTCAGGAGACTGAAAAGATTTGGCATGGGTCCTTAGATCTGCAAAAGAAGTTCTACAACTGCACCATCGAGAGCATCCTGACTGGTTGCATCACTGCCTGGTATGGCAACTGCTCGGCCTTCGACCGCAAGGCACTACAGAGTGTGCTCTCTCCCTGCATGTCTGCTGTGATCCACACCGCTGAGAGGATATTAAACCAGCTCACCCCCCTCACTTCCCAGTCTGTCAGCCGCTGACCTCTCCTCCTCTCCTCACTGCATTCTTAAACACTCTTTTCTTCTTCACCACCATACGGAACAGAACTGAAGATCAGCTCCCTGAATATAATTCCCCTCACGCAATGCATTCTGCATTCCTGTGGTATGTAACAAAGTGTTGCTGGCTGGCTCTCGTGATGATGACCTTGGAGGGTGACTAACATCTTACTCACCCATTAACATAGTCCTCCATACACTAGTCCTCCAACAACTGTAAAAGCAGCCTGGGTGCCATTTTTAAACGTCACATATTTGTCACTAAAATGTCTTGTCACCACAGGTGATGTCAGAGGTGACAGTGTATGAGCTTCAGGGTCAGCTAATAACACATGACCCTTGACCTAGCTAAGCTAGATGATACTAGTAGATAAATGGTAGTAGGGCGAGGGTGCACTCCCTCTGGGATTACGAGATGAAATAGGAATGGCTGGGAAAAGGGATGATATGCCTAATGAGAGTTCATCAACTGGGGCATCACCTCCACCTCAGAATCCTTTACTGTCAGTCTGGCATTCTAAATGAAATATGTTGGAAGTGGGTGGGGTTGTACACTCCCTCATTCTACCACAGCGACTGTCTGTGCTAAAATATGAGGTTTTCAACAGACATTACAAAATGTAGAATAGTTTCTCCCACTCCAACATTACTGTTGCTAAAAACAGCACTGCTTTGCTGTGGCAGCAGCAGCAGGAGAGGCAGCAACACAGTGGAAGAGAGTAAGCTTGATTATACCAATGCTTTTAGACGGTCCTTTTGTTAGAAGGGAACATATTACGCTTACAAGATAAATCATCCAGCTACGCAGCCGGCTTAGTCTGTGTACAACCAGATAACGTTGCCAAGGAAACCCTCTTGAAAAACCAATAAGCACTCTCCCTCTCTTACCCCCCTCAGCCCACCCCCAATCTGTGCAAACAATGAATAACTTGAGCAGGCAAATGGACGGGAGCTGGAGAGGTAGGCTGCACAAATCCCCAGGTGCTTAACAAATGCCAGTCTTTTCCCTCTGTGGGAGGTAGAATTGGTCACATACTGAGAATGGAACCAGAAAATACATTTCAATAAAATATATTAAAGACAGAATGGGACGAGGGAATGTATTATTAATTGTACATTAATTCAATGAGAATAGAATGGCACAAGCTACATAACCCAATAAGTCCAATCCATATGCAATATAGGAGAATGTATTTTTACAGCCGTCAAAAGTGTCATTCTCATGCCAGTAGACATATCCATAGGGACTATTATGATGATGATGATGACTGTGATAATTGAAGGGCAGCTAACAAACCCAGTGCATAGCCCAATTGTGTGTGTGCATCCATGGCTGTGATTGTTTTATTTTATTTAACCCTTATTTTACCAGGTAAGTTGACTGAGAACACATTCTCATTTACAGCAACGACCTGGGGAATAGTTACAGGGGAGAGGAGGGGCGATGAATGTGCCAAATGTAAGCTGGGGATGATTAAGTGACTGTGATTGTACTGTATGAAGGCCAGATTGGGAATTTAGCCAGGACACCGGGGTTAACACCCCTACTCTTACGATAAGTGCCATGGGATCTTTAGTGACCACAGAGAGCCAGGACACCCGTTTAACTTCCCATGCGAAAGATGCCAACTTATACTGGGCAATGTCCCCAATCACTGCCCTGGTGCATAGGGATATTTTTGATCAGAGGAAAGGTTGCATCCTACTGAACCTCCAACACCACTTCCAGCAGCATCTGGTCTCCCATCCAGGGACCAACCAGGACAACCCTGCTTAGCTTCAGAAGCAAGCCAGCAGTGGGGTGCTGGGTGGTATGCTGCTGGTGATTAGCAAGCCAGTTATTAGGGTCCATGATTGATTTCAACACTGACCCCAGATCAATGCTCTGGGGTCCTATCCATTATCAGACACCCAATTACAGCTATGGACATCCTGCTTCACAGCTAAGTGCTCTACTGTAGTTGGTTTATTGGCCACCAGTCAAACACTCTGCCTGCCTGCCCAGACAGACAACAGACACTCAGAGCTATTGGCAAATCATCAGCTATTGATCCAGTCATCCATAGATCATGAGCAAGAGGGCAAAAAAAAGTCTGTACATACCAACTCAGTGGCCTTGAGGTTAGTGTAAGCCCTGATATTGGAAGGTTCGTAGTTCGATCCCTGGCCGAATCATACCTAAGACTTAAAAATGGGACCCAACGCATAACCCCCCCCCCCCCCGTCATTTTGTAGATACTTTAAGTCCTGCCTAAGCCAGGGGGGGTTCTACTAAGCTATATGGAATTGTTTTAAGGTCATACCAAGGATGATTTTGCTATCTGATTTTGAATTGTAAGACCCTTTGAAGTATCTACTTGTAGACTTGTTTACGTGCTGCTGCGCAATTCCTTACTTTGCTACCTGCCAACTTTACGGTTTTTACTTTTTAATTTACCATTTTATATTTTAATTTTTTCCCCCCTCGCTCGACTTTTTCATCCCGGACGCTTTATCTGGTCATGGTTCGTCAGGACCTCCACCAGCCGATGCTAAGTAGTAACATTAACACGATGCCTTCTAATTGCAGTTGCTGTACTCATAATAATATATAGGAGATTGATCGCCTTATGGCGAGGATAGCTGTGCTACAAGCCCAGCTTCAGACGCAATCGTTAGGCAAGGGTACTGCATCTGCATCTGGCAAGGGTACTGCATCTGGATAAAATGCTAATTAATTACTTAAAAATCATAGAATGTGATTTTCTGGATTTTTCTTTTAGATTATGTCTCTCACAGTTGAAGTGTACCTATGATAAAAATTACAGACCTCTACATGCTTTGTACGTAGGAAAACCTGGAAAATCGGCAGTGTATCAAATACTTGTTCTCCCCACTGTAAGTGTTCCTTTTGTCCAGGTGGGAAAGGGCAGTGTGGACTGCAATAGAGATTGCATCATCTGTGGATCTGTTGGGGCGGTATGCAAATTGGAGTGGGTATAGGGTTTCTGGGATAATGGTGTTGATGTGAGCCATTACCAACCTTTCAAAGCACTTCATGGCTACGGACGTGAGTGCTACAGGTCTGTAGTCATTTAGGCAGGTTGCCATTGTGTTCTTGGGTACAGGGACTATGGTGGTCCGCTTGAAACATGTTGGTATTACAGACTCAATCAGGGACATGTTGAAAATGTCAGTGAAGACACCTGCCAGTTGGTCAGCACATGCCCGGAGCACACGTCCTGGTAATCCGTCTGGCACCGCAGCCTGACCTCGGCTACGGAGAGCGTGATCACACAGTCGTCCGGGAACAGCTGATGCTCTCATGCATGCCTCAGTGTTGCCTGCCTCGAAGCGAGCATAGAAGTGGTTTAGCTCATCTGGTTGGCTCGTGTCACTGGGCAGCTCGCGGCTGTGCTTCCCTTTGTAGTCTGTAATAGTTTGCAAGCCCTGCCACATAAGACGAGCGTCGGAGCCGGTGTAGTATGATTCAATCTTAGCCCTGTATAGACGCTTTGCCTGTTTGATGGTTCGTCGCAGGGCATAGCAGGATTTCTTGTAAGCTTCCGGGTTAGAGTCCCGCACCTTGAAAGCGGCAGCTCTACCCTTTAGCTCAGTGCGAATGTTGCCTGTAATCCATGGCTTCTGGTTGGGGTATGTACGTACAGTCACTGATGCACTTATTGATAAAGCCAGTGACTGATGTGGTGTACTCCTCAATGCCATCGGAAGAATGCCGGAACATGTTCCAGTCTGTGATAGCAAAACAGTCCTGCAGTTTGGCATCTTCTTCATCTGACCACTTTTTTTATAGACCGAGTCACTGGTGCTTCCTGCTTTAATTTTTGCTTGTAAGCAGGAATCAGGAGGATAGAGTTGTGGTCGGATTTACCAAATGGAGGGCGAGGGAGAGCTTTGTACGCGTCTCTGTGTGTGGAGTACAGGTGATCTAGAATTTTCTTCCCTCCGGGCTAGGGGGCAGTATTTTCATGGCCGGATAAAAAAATGTACCCGATTTAAACTGGTTACTACTCTTGCCCAGAAACGAGAATATGCATATTATTAGTAGATTTGGATAGAAAACACTCTAAAGTTTCTGAAACTGTTTGAATGGTGTCTGTGAGTATAACAGAACTCATATGGCAGGCAAAAACCTGAGAAGATTCCAAGTAGGAAGTGGCCTGTCTGCGATTTTGTAGTTCTCCCTTTGCTTGTCTATCAAAACTACAGTATCCGTGGGGTTATATTGCACGTTCTAAGGCTTCCATTGGCTCTCTGAAGCCGCCTGAAAGCGGATTGGGGCGTCTCCTGTCTCTGGGCAAAGTATTGTAACTCAGTTTGTCAGTGGTCTGCCTGAGGACAAAGGGAATGGAAATGCGCGTTTACGAGACCTCGCCATTTTTTCTCTTCCTTTTTGAATGAATACAGCATTGTCCGGTTGGAATATTATCGCTATTTTACGAGAAAAACACCATAAAAATTGATTTTAAACAGCGTTTGACATGCTTCTAAGTACGGTAATGGAACATTTTGAATTTTTTTGTCTCGAAATGCATTCGCGCATTACCCTTTGGATAGTGACCTGAACGCACGAACAAAACGGGGATATTTGCACATAACTATGGATTATTTGGAACAAAAACAACATTTGTTGTGGAAGTAGCAGTCCTGGGAGTGCATTCTGACGAAGAACAGCAAAGGTAATCCAATTTTTCTAATAGTAATTCTGAGTTTAGGTTTCCCCAAATTAGCTAGCCGTGATGGCTGAGCTATGTACTCAGAATATTGCAAAATGTGCTTTCGCCGAAAAGCTATTTTAAAATCTGACATAGCGATTGCATAAAGGAGTTCTGTATCTATAATTCTTAAAATAATTGTTATGTATTTTGTCAACGTTTATCATGAGTAATTTAGTAAATTCACCGGAAGTTTTGGGTGGGAATGCTAGTTCTGAACATCACATGCTAATGTAAAAAGCTGTTTTTTGATATAAATATGAACTTGATTGAACAAAACATGCATGTATTGTATAACATAATGTCTTAGGAGTGTCATCTGATGAAGATCATCAAAGGTTAGTGCTGCATTTAGCTGTGTTTTGGGTTTTTGTGACATATATGCTTGCTTGAAAAATGGCTGTGTGGTTATTTGTGTCTATGTACTCTCCTGACATAATCTAATGTTTTGCTGTCGCTGTAAAGCCTTTTTGAAATAGGACAATATGGTTAGATTAACGAGAGTCTTATCTTTCAAATGGTGTAAAATAGTCGTATGTTTGAAATATTGAAATTATTGCATTTTTGAGGTATTTGTATTTCGCGCCACGCAATTCCACTGGCTGTTGAATAGAGTGGGACGCTAGCGTCCCACCTAGCCCATAGAGGTTAACATGTTGATAGAAATTTGGTAGAACTGATTTAAGTTTCCCTGCATTAAAGTCTCCGGCCACTAGGAGCGCCGCCTCTGGGTGAGCGGTTTCGTGTTTGCTTATTTCCTTATACAGCTGACTGAGTGCGGTCTTTGTGCCAGCATCTGTCTGTGGTGGTAAATAAACAGCCACGAAAAGTACAGCTGAAAACTCTCTAGGTTTACCAGGGGGCAGGGCTACCGACCTTAAGGCTAATCTGAAGATGGTGCTGGCTAAGGCTAAAACTGGCGAGTATAGGGATATTGTTATCCATGTCGGCACCAACAATGTTAGGATGAAACAGTCAGAGGTCACCAAGCGCAACATAGCTTCAGCATGTAAATCAGCTAGAAAGATGTGTCGGCATAGAGTAATTGTATCTGGCCCCGTCCCAGTTAGGGGGAGCGATGAGCTCTACAGCAGTCTCACAACTCAATTGCTGGTTGATATCTGTTTTCTGCCCCTCCCAAAAGATAGAATTTGTAGATAATTGGCCCTTTTTCTGGGACTCACCCACAAACAGGACCAAGCCTGGCCTGCTGAGGAGTGACGGACTCCATCCTAGCTGGAGGGGTGCTCTCGTCTTATCTATGAACATAGACAGGACTCTAACTCCCCTAGCACCACAATGAGATAGAGTGCAGGCCAGGCAGCAGGCTGTTAGCCAGCCTGCCAGCTTAGTGGAGTCTGCCACTAGCACAGTCAGTGTAGTCAGCTCAGCTATCCCCATTGAGACTGTGTCTGTGCCTCGATCTAGGTTGGGAAAAACTAAACATGGCGGTGTTCGCCTTAGCAATCTCACTGGAATAAAGACCTCCTCCATACCTGTCATTATTGAAAGAGATTGTGATATCTCACATCTCAAAAGAGGGCAACTTAATGTTAGATCCCTCACTTCCAAGGCAGTTATAGTCAATGAACTAATCACTGATCATAATCTTGATGTGATTGGCCGGACTGAAACATGGCTTAAGCCTGATGAATTTACTGTGTTAAATGAGGCCTCTCCTCCTGGTTACACTAGTGACCATATCCCCTGCGCATCCCGCAAAGGTGGGGGTGTTGCTAACATTTACGATAGCAAATTTCAATTAAAAAAAAGACTGCATTTTTGTCTTTTGAGCTTCTAGTCATGAAATCTATGCAGCCCACTCAATCACTTTTTATAGCTACTGTTTACAGGTCTCCTGGGCCATATACAGCGTTCCTCACTGAGTTCCCTGAATTCTTATCGAACCTTGTAGTCATTGCAGATCATTTTCAAATTTTTGGTGACTTTAATATTCACATGGAAAAGTCCACAGACCCATTCCAAAAGGCTTTCGGAGCCATCATCGACTCACTGGGTTTTTTGTTCAACATGTCTCTGCACCTACTCACTGCCACAGTCATACTCTGGACCTAGTTTTGTCCCGTGGAATAAATGTTGTGGATCTTAATGTTTTTCCTAATAATCCTGGACTATCGGACCACCGTTTTATTACGTTTGCAATCGCAACAAATAATCAGCACAGACCCCAACCAAGGACCATCAAAAGCCGTGCTATAAATTCTCGGATAACCCAAAGATTCCTAGTAGCCCTTCCAGACTCCCTCCACCTACCCAAGGACGTCAGAGTACAAAAATCAGTTAACCACCTAACTGAGGAACTCAACTTAACCTTGCGTAATACCCTAGACGCAGTTGCAGCCCTAAAAACAAAAAACATTTGTCATAAGAAACTAGCTCCCTGGTATACAGAAAATACCAGAGCCCTGAAGCAAACTTCCAGAAAATTGGAACGGAAATGTCACTACACCAAAGTGGAAGTCTTCCGACTAGCTTGGAAAGACGGTACCGTGCAGTATCGAAGAGCCCTCACTGCTGCTCGCTCATCCTATTTTTCCAACTTAATTGAGGAAAATAAGAACAATCCAAAATGTATTTTTGATACTGTCGCAAAGCTAACTAAAAAGCAGCATTCCCCAAAAGAGGATGGCTTTCACTTCAGCACTGATAAATTCAACTTCTTTGACGAAAAGATCATGATTATTAGAAAGCAAATTATGGGCTCTGCACAACTCTGCCAGGATCTAGGATCAAGGGAGACACTCAAGTTTTTTAATACTATATCTCTTGACACATTGATGAAAATAGTAATGGCCTCTAAACCTTCAAGCTGCATACTGGACCCTATTCCAACTAAAATACTGAAAGAGCTGGTTCCTGTGCTTGGCACGCCTATGCTGAACAGAGTAAACGGCTGCCTACCCACCGGATGTGTACCAAACTCACTAAAAGTGGCAGTAATAAAGCCTCTCTTGAAAAAGCCAAACCTTGAACCAGAAAAGATTTAAAAAACTAAAATTGGCCTATATCGAATCTCCCATTCCTCTGAAAACTTTTGGGAAAAGCTGTTGCGCAGCTTCCTGAAGACAATGTATACAAAACGCTTCAGTCTGGTTTTAGACCCCATCATAGCACTGAGACTGCACTTGTGAAGGTGGTAAATTACCTTTTAATGGCGTCAGACCGAGGCTCTGCATCTGTCCTCGTTCTCCTAGACCTTAGTGCTGCTTTTGATACCATTGATCACCACATTCTTTTGGAGAGATTGGAAACCCAAATTGGTCTACATGGACAAGTTCTGGCCTGGTTTAGATCTTATCTGTCGGAAAGATATCAGTTTGTCTCTGTAGATGGTTTGTCCTCTGACAAATCAACTGTAAATTTTGGTGTTCCTGAACCTGTTAGGGCTAGGGGGCAGTATTTACACCGCCGGATAAAAAACGTACCCGATTTAATCTGGTTACCACTCCTACCCAGTAACTAGAATATGCATATGCTTATTAGATATGGATAGAAAACACCCTAAAGTTTCTAAAACTGTTTGAATGGTGTCTGTGAGTATAACAGAACTCATATGGCAGGCAAAAACCTGAGAGATTCCTTTACAGGAAGTGGCCTGTCTGACCATTTATTGGCTTTCTTTGACATCTCTTTCCAAAACAAAGGATCTCTGCGGTAACGTGACACTTCCCACGGCTCCCATAGGCTCTCAGAGCCCGGGAAAAAACAGAATGTCGTCATTGCAGCCCCAGGCTGAAGCACATTATCGCCTTTGTCAAGTGGCCGATCAGAGGACAAAGGGCTTAGGCTTGTGCACTGGCCGCCCCAGTCTTTCTTTTTTTCCCTCTATTTACCGAAACGCAGATTCCCGGTCGGAATATTATCGCTTTTTTACGAGATAAATTGCATAAAAATTGATTTTAAACAGCGGTTGACATGCTTCGAAGTACGGTAATGGAATATTTAGAATTTTTTTGTCACGAAATGCGCCATGCTCGTAACCCTGATTTACCATTTCGGACAGTGTCTAGAACGCACGAACAAAACGCCGCTGTTTGGATATAACGATGGATTATTTGGGACCAAACCAACATTTGTTATTGAAGTAGAAGTCCTGGGAGTGCATTCTGATGAAGAACAGGAAAGGTAATAACATTTTTGTTATAGTAAATCTGATTTTGGTGAAGGCTAAACTTGCTGGGTGTCTAAATAGCTAGCCCGTGATGGCAGGGCTATGTACTTAGAATATTGCAAAATGTGCTTTCACCAAAAAGCTATTTTAAAATCGGACATATCGAGTGCATAGAGGAGTTCTGTATCTATAATTCTTAAAATAATTGTTATGCTTTTTGTGAACGTTTATCGTGAGTAATTTAGTAAATTGTTAGTAAATTCCCCGGAAGTTTGCGGGGGGTATGCTAGTTCTGAACGTCACATGCTAATGTAAAAAGCTGGTTTTTGATATAAATATGAACTTGATTGAACAAAACATGCATGTATTGTATAACAATGTCCTAGGTGTGTCATCTGATGAAGATCATCAAAGGTTAGTGCTGCATTTAGCTGTCTTCTGGGTTTTTGTGACATTATATGCTAGCTTGAAAAATGGGTGTCTGATTATTTCTGGCTGGGTACTCTGCTGACATAATCTAATGTTTTGCTTTCGTTGTAAAGCCTTTTTGAAATCGGACAGTGTGGTTAGATTAATGAGAGTCTTGTCTTTAAATAGCTGTAAAATAGTCATATGTTTGAGAAATTGAAGTAATAGCATTTCTAAGAAAATCGCGCCACAGGATTCAACTGGCTGTTACGTAGGTGGGACGATTTGGTGCCACCTAGCCCAGAGAGGTTAAGGCTCCGTTTTAGGATCACTATTGTTTTTACTATATATTTTACCTCTTAGTGATGTCATTCGGAAACATGTTAATTTTCACTGCTATGAGGACAACACACAGAAGTACATTTCAATGGAACATGGTGAAGCCCCAAAATTGCCCTCCCTGGAAGCCTGTGTTTCAGACATAAGGAAGTGGATGGCGGCAAATGTTCTACTTTTAAACTCGGACAAAACAGAGATGCTAGTTCTAGGTCCCAAGAAACAAAGAGATCTTCTGTTGAATCTGACAATAAATATTGATGGTTGTACAGTGGTCTCAAATGAAACTGAAGGACCTCGGCATTACTCTAGACCCTGATCTCTTTTTTTGATGAACATATCAAGACTGTTTCAAGGACAGTTTTTTCCCACCTATGTAACATTGCAAAAATCAGAAACTTTCTGTCCAAAAATTATGCAGAAAAATGTATCCATGCTTTTGTCACTTCTAGATTAGACTACTGCAATGTGCTACTTTCCGGCTACTCGGATAAAGCACTAAATAAACTTCAGTTAGTGCTAAACACGGCTGCTAGAATCCTGACAAGAACCCCAAAACGTGATCATATTACTCCAGTGCTAGCCTCTACACTGGCTTCCTGTTAAGGCTAGGGCTGATTTCAAGGTTTTATTGCTAACCTACAAAGCATTACATGGGCTTGCTCCTACCCATCTTTCCGATTTGGTCCTGCTGTACATACCTACACGTACGCTACGGTCACGCAGGCCTCCTTACTGTCCATAGAATTTCTAAGCAAACAGCTGGAGGAACTGCTTTCTCCTATAGAGCTCAATTTTGATGGAATGCTCTGCCTATCTATGTGAGACGCACACTCGGTCTCGACCTTTAAGTCTTTATTGACGACTCATCTCTTCAGTAGGTCCTATGATTGAGTGTAGTCTGGCCCAGGAGTGTGAGGTGAACGGAAAGGCACTGGAGCAACGAACCGTCCTTGCTGTCTCTGCCTGGCCGGTTCCCCTCTCCCCACTGGGATTCTCTGCCTCAAACCCTATTACGGGGGCTGAGTCACTGGCTTACTGGTCCTCTTCCATGTCGTCCCTAGGAGGCATTTTACTGTCCGTGTTGGCGTCCCCCCTCGGGTTCGTGCCATGGGGGAGATCTTCGTGGGCTATACTCGACCTTGTCTCAGGATAGTAAATTTGTGTGGTTGAAGATATCCCTCTAGTGGTGTGGGGCCTGTGCTTTGGCAAAGTGGGTGGGGTTATATGCTTCCTGTTTGGCCCTGTCCGGGGGTATCGTCGGACGGGGCCACAGTGTCTCCCGACCCCTCTTGTCTCAGCCTCCAGTATTTATGCTGCAGTTTGTGTCGGGGGGGCTAGGGTCAGTCTGTTATATCTGGAGTATTTCTCCCATCTTACCCGGTGTCCTGTGTGAATTTAAGCATGCTCCCTCTAATTCTCGCTCTCTCTTTTTCTCTCTCTTTCCCTCTGAGGACATGAGCCCTAGGACCATGCCTCAGGACTACCTGGCCTGATGACTCCTTGCTGTCCCCAGTCCACCTGGCCGTGCTGCTGCTCCAGTTTCAACTGTTCTGCCTGCGGCTATGGAACCCTGACCTGTTCACCGGACGAGCTACCTTGTTCCAGACCTGCTGTTTTAAACTCTCTAGAGACAGCAGGTGCGGTAGAAATACTCTGAATGATCGGCTATGAAAAGCCAACTGACATCTACTCCTGAGGTGTTAACCTATTGCACCCTCTACAACAACTGTGATTATTATTATTATTATTATTATCTGACCCTGCTCGTCATCTATAAACATTTGAACATCTTGGCCATGTTCTGTTATAATCTCCACCTGGCACAGTCAGAAGAGGGCTGGTCACCCCTCATTGCCTGGTTCCTCTCTGGGTTTCTTCCTAAGTTCTGGCCTTTCTAGGGAGTTTTTCCTAGCCACCGTGCTTCTACACCTGCATTGCTTGCTGTTTGGGGTTTTAGACTGGGTTTCTGTACAGCACTTTGTGACATCAGCTGATGTAAGAAGGGCTTTATAAATACATTTGATTGATTGATTGATCTAAAAAAAATATGTACAAAAAATATTTGCTGAAACATTTTATTTGGCCTTAATGCTATTAGCCCATACAAATGCATTGAACAACAGATTTAAAAAAAATCTAAAGGAAGCTATATCTGAGAGATAAGAAAGATCAGGACACATTATTTTTAAAACATATATTTAAACCCTTATTTTTGGCACTAAACAGACTCCATGTATACTTCCATAAATGTTTTCAATTGGTACCGGGAACCTTCAGACGAGTCTTGTGAGGCCTGTAGGCATCCTAGAGCAAAACAACTGACACATGTCAGTGAGAATCTCACCTTTCCACAGAGGGGTCCAAACTGTTCAGACAGACAGTAGTTGGCAGATCAGCTCTACCGAATTCAGATGAGTCCCAAGATGCTTGTGGGAGTCATAGAGCAAAACCGTTCGGACGCTAAAGGCAATTTTGTGAGAAGACCGATTTTTGTGTTGTCTCATGGTCTGACAAACAACGCTCTAGCTGTCACCTTTCACCGCGGATGCGGTGGATTGAGACGCATCCAATGCAAAAACAACTTCTCTCTAGCTTAAATTGACAGCTTTTAAAAAATTATGCTAATTAGATTTCTGCGGGGGCACGGACATCGACTCTAGGGGATTAAAAAACTAAAAAAAGTGTAGACTTATTTTTCTTCTTAGCTGGCCTAAAGACATCGAGGTTAAACATTTGGTACAATCCCTAACATGGCTGATCTATCCAATAACCATTAACCTTAGTTACTCCAATGTATGCAGCTCAGTTGAGCTGCTACAGGAGCTAATTTGTACCACACAGCTAATTAGCTGGGACTCGTCATGCAGTTAATTAGCAACAACATTAGCTAAGGCAGGAAATTGTCTACAATTGAAACCAGCCAAGGGTAAACGCTGCATATGTTGGCTCAATCGAAAATTACCTCTACATTTCAAGCGCGCTATAGCACTGAACTTCAGCGATACATATTGATTCGAGCCCTAGGTACACGAGGACTTTAGTTCTCCCTCAGTGATTACAGAGGCAGTGATGACGTGTTGTGAGAGAAGTGCAACACTGCAGCACGAGGATAATGACTCAGTAGGGATAAAGGACAAGTATCAGTGGGTGAAACACAGAGTTAAGACATTACTCCCCTGTTCCCTCAAGTCAAACCAGGGCAGGGGCCTGGAGTAGTTCTGATTCACACTACAGGGCTGACCCCAACCATACTGTGCTGGCTCGGTTATTTTCTTTTCACATTGTCCTTTCCAGCAACTCTGGTGGATGTGTAAATCAGGCCAGCCCAGTAAAGCTTGGCCCTATAGTGTGAATCATGCTAGTATATGTAATGTTCTAGTGCTGCCTGTTTCAACGGGGCTGTGGATTTTCACTGGGCGGGTTCTGATCATCGTGCTTTTGTGCTTCATTGATTAATTAGAATCATTAAGTGGTTAGAAAGTAACCTCACCTGGCATTAATGGTGAAAATCACTGCCTGATTCAAATGAATCACAGTGGAAGCCTGGAGGAGGGCCAGCCGGGCCACAGAGGATAGACTGGCTGCTGCAGCTGATACTTGCAGAGAGAAAAACACTTTGATTTAAGACAAAGTCAACAGCTGCTGCTATGGGAAAGAAAGGCAAAATAATGTTATTATTTCTTTCATTTTGTGTCCTTTATTATTTAAAAATACACGCACAAAAATAAAAACAGGTATGATCACACAATGTGCAAACAAACCACCAAATAAAAATCTTCATACAATATTAGTACACTAGTTTTAAAAGCTACAGTTAATACCATGTTAGTAGTACTTATTCCTTTTCTGAGTTGAGAGGGACTGTACAACATGACTAACTCCCTAATGGCTCTCTAGTTTGTCAGCAGTTGGGGGGCTACTAAAATACTATATTGGGGACGCATCCAGACAGTAAAGACATACACACTAACACACAGTTCCCTGGGCTTGGAGAGAGCTGACAGGTTTTCCACTTTGGGGTAATGTACGGGGTGGGTTTCACTTCACGTCCTGTCTCGGATGTGGCTGCTGTCCCCATGTGTGAGGTTACACCTGCCACAACGAGGCGTAAGGCCACAACTCCGAGAGGTCTTCACCGGTCAGCTCCACTTCATCCACCTCAAATCTATTACTTTCTATTTCATACACAGAGTCTGTGTGTTTCATTAACCATACTAGTATACTATTTACAATGCATGCTATTGCTTCATCATAATTAATAAGCTAATGTGGATATTGAAACATAGCTGCAGTAGAATGCCAGTGGTGCCCACCTGAATTAACATTAGTGGGCTTTCACCCTCCACTGTTATTTATAAGACCCATCGATCATGATTTAGATACACACTAACCAAGCAAAGCACTGCCTGAGCATCATCATACATACAGAGCATTAGAGTAAGTGTGGTGGGATTAGTTCTAGAGATAGTGTAACTTTTACAGTATATTTACACATACAACCAAAGCCTTCATAATTAAAAAAAAATAATCCTCAAATAATGCATTTAAAACTAAGAAAGAATAGAAGTTTTTCTTCTTCGTTTTTTTACATTGCTAATGTTTAAATATAGAGCTAATGTAATTTAAAATAATCTATTTCGGATGGGGGAGTAAAGCAACCAACCTCCACTCAGTTGATGTGGATTTACACAGGATCCAGAACCATGAAAAGTGGACTAGTTGTCATGCCCGATGTGGGTCTAGTACTACAGACATACTACTTGTTCTGTAGCCAACTATTGTGTCATGTATCATACAATGACAGCTGGCTACAAAACATACATGAATGGCGCATAGCAACGGTAGAAGACTAGAACACAGCCTGGGTGCACACACACACACACACACACACACACACACACACACACACACACACACACACCTACCTAGGGGCCTGTGGCTGTAACAGTATGTATGTGATACAAGTCAGTAGAGACAAGGCACAAGAACACTGATGTGAATCACAGAAACACTCCATCTGGGCTGAGCAGAAGCACTGACTGGGGGGCTGTGAGTGTGAGAGAGAGAGAGCATGGGTGCATTATAGACACCCTGGAAAACAGAGTTACTGTGCTGTTGGTGCAGCCTAAACATAACACCCGTGACTCAGTATTCTAATATTTTCTTTTTCCCCTCAACACTCACTTCCTTCCATATATCATGTAAATTACTATACTGTACATACTGTACATACTTCATCCTTCATTTATCCTTCATGAATAGAGGTGCATGAATGAACCACTAAACATTTTTGACTTCATAATGACCATTGAGAAAGTTGTTTCATCAAGATATTGAATCCTGAGTGTGCAGTTACAAATATACATTTTTTTTCAGGGGTTTGATGGTTAAACACCAGAGATGGTTAATAATAACATACAGTGTAGGGGATAGGGAAGGGGTGTACTGGCGGGGTCAGAGGGTTTGGGGGCCTGGGCTGGTGGCAGTCAAACACAATCAAATATGATTGTTCAGTGAACCTCACTATTCTCCAAAACACTGCCTGTTGTAGGAACTTGAGGGGTGGGCTGTAAACCCGGCAAAGAAACAATCCACTAATCACAAGATGTGGTGGTTTGAACTCCCCCTTCCATGTCATTAGCCAACCCTGTCCATCCGTCCCCTCCAGCCCAGCTGGACATTTCAAAACAGTCAACTGTCCAAATAACAACCAGCTGACCTAATTTCTCTTAGGGCTGGCAAACATTACATCAGCCACAGTTCAACCAGTGGAATGACAAATAATTATTTTGAAAAGCAGAACTCTAAAATCCCTTCGGCAACCCCTATTCTTGAGATAAGCTGTGTGTTACAGAAGTGAATTGATCAAACATGTCTGATCATTCCGTGAGTATTTCATCCAATGAAAGTAGAGTAGAACTGTACATTTCCCACCCCCAGAAACATACACGTAAAGCTGTAATACTCTACATGGTACACACACACAACACAGGCCAATCAGAGACCTTGGTCCGCTCTGAACACAACTCTCTATGGACATAAAAAAACCCATCATGCATTCAACTATGTACAAAGCAACCTGTGTGAATTGACCATTAAAATGTACCCAGCCTAGAATTCATATTTGTCATGTTATGAGAAAGTTCAGGAAGTCAAATTCATAAAAGCATCTGTTTAATGTCTTCAGTAAATAGTTCATAGTGGGTCTGATATGACGTGGTACAATACTGCTTCTCTTTTCTCCTCAGTACAATACCACACCCAGACCTCCATAAAGCAGAGCAGAGTGGGGGTCCCAGTTGGTGGTGAGTGGTAGAGGGTAGAATCTGGCAGCCCAGCCACCCCACCTCTCTGGCTAGCGTCCCCCAGTCTTTCTGTTTCTTTCCACTACACAATGGAGCCGTCCCTGTTCTGGGCGGGGATCATGACGGCGATGGCGCCCATGCGGCTGAGGTTGGGGCCGGCCATCTTGCTGGCGACGGGTGGGGGCAGGGGTGCGTGGCTGGGGGGCCTCTCATACTCCTCCACGGAGGGGATTTTGTCGTATTGGGGCTTGAGGGCATACTCGTGCAGGTTGGAGGGGGACATGGAGCCCAGGGAGGAGCGCTGGCTGCCCACGCTGGTGAAGGAGCGGGCCGTCGACACGCGGCTCTTCGGAGGGGGGACGTCCTCTCTGAAGGAGAGAAGAGGGGTGAGATAGTTATGTAAAAAAACACAAGCTTTTTCACTCCCTTTCACATTCACTTGGGTTTGGATTTTCCCCCAGGGGTCCAGACAGAAAGAAAGTGAAACAATAAAGATAATGGAGAGACACAGAAACACAGAGAGAGTGTGGGACAGACAGAGAGGGTGAATAAGACAGAAACACAGAGAGAGTGTGGGACAGACAGAGAGGGTGAATAAGACAGAGAGAGTGTGGGACAGACAGAGAGGGTGAATAAGACAGAAACACAGAGAGAGTGTGGGACAGAGAGGGTGAATAAGACAGAAACACAGAGAGCGTGTGGGACAGACAGAGAGGGTAAATAAGACAGAAACACAGAGAGAGTGTGGGACAGACAGAGAGGGTGAATAAGACAGAAACACAGAGAGAGTGTGGGACAGAGACAGAGAGGGTGAATAAGACAGAAACACAGAGAGAGTGTGGGACAGACAGAAAGATAGAGGGTGAATAAGACAGACAGACAGACAGAGGGGAAGGGGACAGACAGAAAAAGAGGATGAAGGGAGAGAAAGAGACAGCAATGATAGCTAGTGGAGATGGAATGTAGTTCGGACTGTGCCAGCTCTGGTCAGCTACAGTAAGAATGAGGTTTCTCAGCAGTGGTAACAGAGTAACCTTCATTCTGACCAACCCCCTTCAGCTCCCAGAGCAACACAATTAAAAACGAATAACCGGCAATAATCCATTAAAGAGCTCAATCAAACTGAGCCTGAGGGGCACTTGGCTTTGAATATGTTAGTAAATATGTGTGTGTGTTTGTGCATGCATGGTGTGTGTGGGTGCACAAGTGTTTGTCTGTGTGTGCAAGTGTGCATTCCTGTCTGTATGCGTGCCTCCGTGTGTGTGTGTGTGTCAGGGCTGGGTACCCAGACACAGTGCTCATAGGGCTAATCTTTTTTGTGCTCCACTGAGTTGCCAGGCAGATAGCCAGACAGTGTCCAGGCTGAAGCTAGCAGACCCAGAGACAGAGAAAGAGGGAGGGAGACCCTGTGCTTTCTGGATGGAATACTGTGTCCAGGGGGGCTGGGCAGGACAGACAGGATCCACAGAACAAACAAAACTCCCAAACTGATTACCAAAGCCGTTTATTTTAGGAAGGGGAAAAAAAGAGAACGCTGATGGGGCGACAACCTTTTTTCCGTGAGAGAAAGAGAAAGAGAGAAAGAGAGAGAGAGAAAGAGAGAGAGAGAAAGAGAGAGAAAGAGAGAGAAAGAGAGAAAGAGAGAAAGAGAGAGGAGAGGAGAGAGAGAGGAGAGAGAGAGGAAGAGAGAGAAAGAGAGAGAGACTGGGCCGGGAGGAGCTGGGGCCAGAGAACGTCGGACGTTCACAATGACACATACCTACTGGCACATTTTTCGTTGCTTTATCTAACCCACATACAGATAGTTAGATAATACACACTACACTGCTATATCAGTTTGATGCAGTATGTACCAGTGTCTGTACAATGAAAGTGTATTTGGGGGATCCTACACAGCATTGATGGTGTAATAATGCGTTGTCCATACCTGATCTCGTAGGAGATCTCCTTCTCGTACTTCTTCCTGTTGCGGGCGCGGCAGCAGCAGAAGAGGATGATGGCGATGATGATGAGGGCCAGCAGAACAGCGATGATGGCTCCAGCTATGATACCAGCAGTGTTGGGGGCTAGACAGAGAAAATCATTAAAAACACTCATCCTTCACAATCCCACCATTTTGACTCTATACAGCCATACAGGTCTCAGCACAAATGCCCACCTGATTAAAATAATCAAATAATTCTAATCTTCAATTAAGACCACATAAAGGTGAATCAGGGGGCGTTGAGGGACTCACGAGGAGTGATGCCAAGCTGTAGAATACACTCCTCCATGCCCACGTGGTTCTTAGCTGTGCAGCGGTAGGTTCCCGAGGAGCTGGTGGACGCGTTCCTTACATTCATGGTGCCTCCCACAGGGTCTACAGACAGAGGGGGAGGGGTTGACAGCAGCACGTTCAGGAAGACAAAACTTTTCTGAGACCCTTCTGTCCATTTGGCAGTGAATAACCATTCTGTATGAAAGCATCTGCTCCATCTGGGGATGGTGAAACCTGGCTTCCATAAATATTATGTGTCTTACCTAGCACGGCGGAGGCAGGCAGCAGTTTGTTGTTGCTGGTCTTCTCCCAGGTGTACTGCAGGGGTTTGGTCCCCTCACTGGACGTACACCTCAGGACCACATCCGTTCCCTCCAGGGTGGGGCCGTCGGCAGAGCATCTGGGCTTGGACGGCCTCACTACCAGGAGAGAGTGGGAGGAGGGGGAGAATAAGCTATTAGAGATGGCAGACATGGCGGAAAAGAGAAATTAGCTTGAAGCAACACAAACCCTTCCTGATTTTCTATTGCACACCCCTCTGGGCAGGTTGCCACGCTTTATGTGTGTGTGTGTCTCATAGCAGCAGTCATCAGCGTAATGAGAGCAGTAATCAGGGTCAGTGATACAGCTGCTGTCATTACAGGTGCTGTCACTCAAGATAATTACGATCAGAGCGTGACACACACACAAACGGTGGGGGTAGGGCATCTGTGGAAGCCAGGCATAGTTTCAGTCTGTTGACAGGAGACGAGAATCCAAAAGCAAACAAAGCTCCAAATTGAAAGCAGGCCAGATCCAGTGCAAGGCAAAGATGAACAGACCAACTGTCTGTCTGCTGGAGCGGTGGGGTGAGGTAGGGGGTACTATGCTAGGGATGGGAGGTGGAGGGGCATTTAGGAAGCCTGATTGGCGCTGTGTGTGTGTAGTCATGTGTGTATGTGCGACTGTGTGAGTGTCTCTCTCTCTCTCTGTGTGTCTGAGCGTTGTGCTGGAGCACTGACATGGTTTGGTAATGGGCGCTGTAACAACAAAGCCCAGCGAGAGGGGAGGACAGAATCATGTGGATTAACACCAGACAGCCCTGTGGGACACTACAGCACATAGTGCAGTGCCCAGACCATCTAATCTAATAGGCAGGGGTCAGGACGGACAGAACGAGGGAGGGGAGGAATGAGAGAACAGAGAGAAATGAAACGAGTTCTGATGGACGGATGACAGGGGCCAAGACGGCTCGCTCTCCTGACTTGGCGGTCGGCTGTCCACATGCACTGTGTGTGTGTCTTACAATGTAATACAGCAATGACATTTTGAATTCACATTAAAAGCTCAAAGTCAGCTTGACATATCAAGGGCTACATATAGCTCCACATGTAGATGTTCCTATTGGAAATGGGTAGAAGCTTCATCAGAGCAGATTTCTATGTGTGATATGAGCGAGAGATGAGGTCAAAGGAAGAAGAAAGAGAATGGTCTTTAGAGAGATACTGTAGAGACTAGAGGGAGACAGTGATTGGTTGTGGTGGACTATATGGATGTGGTGTAATATGAAGGGCTAAAGATAAGGTGATGTATTGCTGTACTGGACTATATTGAGGTACAGACAGGGTACAGTAGAGTATATATGGAGAAAGTGAGCGTGATACATTGCAGTAGACCACAGAGACGTGGCTATAAAGACCATGAGGGATTAGTTTGGAGAGGCCAGGGAGACTGAGAAAGATTGCCTGTAGTGAGGTCTAGGCAGTGCTGATTGGTTGTTTGGGATTCAGATCAGGGAACTTGAGAGAAAGTGATTGGCTGTTAAAGAATGTAGTGACCTATGGGTAGACATCGGTTGGGACTGAGGCCAAGGTGACAGAGTAAAAGTGAATGGCTGTTGAAGGTTGATGTGAAGTCTAGGCAGAGATGGTGAATGGTTGTGAGGGTTGCCGATGTGCCTGTCCGGTGTGCTGTACTGACTGCAGGTGCTCTCTCCTCCTGTTAACGTCACTGTCCATCTTTAAACTAGCGGAGACAACACACAGCTCACAACGTTACCTGCACTCAGGGAAGATGCCTCTGTGTGTGTTTTTAAACAACTAATGGACTGACGGTTGGTTCAATTATTTTAATTCCATTTAGTTCAGTTTTTTTCTTCTTCTGTGAGCTCAATGCACAGTTTCTCTAGAGACACATCAGATCCAGCCCAAACAGTGCGATGTAGTAGAGGGTTGTAGTTTCTAACAGGACAATATTCAACATAGTTTAGCACAGAAAACACAGTAATTAACCACAATGACCATAATCCATTGCGCACCTATTTGTCTGGTCGGTGTGGGGCAGACACAGAGAAATGAGAGAAGAACGTGTGAGGTAGCTCTACCTGAAAATACATGACCTAAGTGATTGATAGTTGGTATTTATAAAAGTGTGTTATTTACTTCGAAGAACTACTAAAATAGTGATTTTGTCAGACCGGATAAGCAGCAGCTAAATATAGATGAGATGAAGACTTGGAATTATAAAAGTCATAAAACAGATGTAATATTTGATTAAGTTAATGTGAATAAATGATGGTTAATAAGTGATGAGCAGTAATGGAGAGTCACTACCATCATGGGACTTTGATTGTTTTATTCTGTGTTACAGAATTCAACCCACATAATACATAGTCCATTTAATGTAAAAAAAAATGTATCAAAACCATAATGTTTTTATAATTGAACCGAAATCAAACCGTCCTCAAAAAGTAATAATCGCTTAGCACTAGTGTGTGTGTGCGCACACGCAGAGTGAAACTGTATATATCTGAGAGTGTGTGACTGTGTGCCATGTCTGAGTGACCATGTCTGCCAATGTTCTCCGGAGCATTTACATTGTGACCTGATGGGAATTCATTGTATTATTCTTTTGGACAAAATTCATATTCACAAATGTATATTTACAAAAACTCTACCAACAAAAAATGATCAAATGTGTGTATATCCCTTGCATGTTGACCAGACCGCTGGTGTGCGTGCGTTAATTTGGGGACAGGTCGAAAAGCATTAAACATTTATGGCAATTTAGCTAGCTAGCTTGCTGTTGCTAGCTACTTTGTCCTGGGATAAACGTTAAGTTGTTATTTTACCTTAAATGCACAAGGTCCTCTACTCCGACAATTAATCTAAAGATAAAAGGGTAAACATAGTTTGTTTCCAGTAATCTCTCCTCGTTCAGGCTTCTTCTTCTTCGGACTTTACATGGCGGTTGGCAACTAACTTCAAGGTGCATTACCACCACCAACTAGACTGGAGTGGGAACCTCAGTTCATCTTTCAATCCCCCACGTGGATATATGCTCCTAAAAACCAATGAGGTGAGGCGAGACTTGCAGCGCTTCAAGCGTCACAAATCGAACCAAGTTATATTTTAGCGCCTGGCTACGCAGACTCTTGTTGACACGGTCGAGCTGTGTGGTCAGCATGTTAAGGTCCTTGTGTAATGTGTTATTGTATACCGTAGCCTAAAAGTCCTTTGTATACTCTTAATGAATACTTATGTTTCCAATTTAACTTTGTATTGATTTATTATTGTTAATAAAAAAAGAGCGACCTGAAGATATACTGGGGAGCAGGCAAGAGGTCTTCATGTCTCCTTGTCACACTGCTCCCCTTGAGAAATGGAACAGCTCTGCCCCAGGGGTCAATGGCTTTAGGCCTGTCAGACCCACTACCGGACACTACATCACCAGGTCTGTGGCCAACTCAGGAGAAATGCCTCTGCATTGTATTTGCTCTAGTCAGCTCAAGCCCATCTCTCCTCGGCTGGCTCAGGTAATCATTGGACATTACTGAATCAATTTATCTTCCTCCCTGTAGACCTGAGAGAGCAGCTTCAAACCAGGCTTACTGGTGTAAATGAATGACTAGAAACCAGTTTGTTTTGGACACAACTTCCTGGTTAAGGCAGTTAAATATAACACCAACGAATTGTGTCACAACACCAATTTCTCAAAAGAGAGATGTTGTTAACCAGGAAAACAAGAGTCCTAATCATACTTTATCCAGGCACTGGCAGTGTTGACGATAAAGTGTGCAGGGCCTCAGTAATAGTTCCTATATTGTTTGACCACATCAGTCAGCCCACACCACTTTTCATACAGTATGTAAATATGCTGAATGGTTGAGTGACTGGGGGAGTTTCAGAGTAAAGCTGACACAGGAACAGCCATACACTTGCCTGGCTACCCAGACTCCTTGCTTCGGCCAAACAATACGCCACACCCACGGATGTTCGTTTGTTCTCCGCAATGAGTCTGGATCTGATTACCTCCCCGACGATTTCTAGAACGCAAACACATTCTAATGGTTCTGATTGAGACTAGATATCGATGGGTTGGGCCAGAACCAGAACACACACGGGTAAAGTGGTGTTTTGAAAATTCAGCATTGGCTTTGATACTCGGAAACATGGCTCTCTCGGGATACTCTGTCGGAGTCGGTAAAGCAGCAGGATTCTCATTACATCGCGCAGACAGGAAAAAATGTCTCTCCGGGAAGCAGAATGGTGGAGGGGGGTGTTTCATGATTAACGACTCATGGTGTAATTCTAGGAATATACAGGAACTCAAGTTATTTTGTTCACCCGACCTAGAATACCTCACAATTAAATGCCGACCATATTATCTCCCAAGAGAATTCTCCGTCATCGCCACGGTCGTTTACGTCTCACCTCAAGCCAAAACCTTGACGGTCCTCAAAAAACTTCACTAGACTTTATGCAAACCAGAAACCACATATCCTGAGGCTGCATTTATTGTAGCTGGGGATTTTAACAAAGCAAATCTGAGGACTAGGCTGACGAAGTTCTATCAACATATCGACTGTCCTACTCGTGTTACTAAGACTCCTGACCATTGCTATTCAAACTTCCATACTGCTTACAAGGCCCTCCCCCGACCTCCTTTCGGCAAATCTGACCACGACTCCATCTTGCTCCTCCCGTCATATAGGCAGAAACTCAAGCAGGAAGTGCCCGTGCTTTGTACTATTCAATGCTGGTCTAACCAATCAGAATCCACGCTTCAGGATTGTTTTGATCACGTGGACTGCGATATGTTCTAGGTAGCTTGCGAAAATAATCTTGACGCAAACATGGATACGGTGACTGAGTTTATAAGGAAGTGTATAGGAGATGTAGTACCCTCTGACTATTAAAACCTACCCTAACCAGAAACCGTGGATAGATGGTAGCATTCGCGCAAAACTGAAAGCGCAAACCACTGCATTTAACCACGGCAAGGCAACTGGTAATATGGCAGAATATAAACAGTGTAGTTTATTCACTCCGCAACGCGAAGTAACAAAGCTAAACGTCAGTATAGAGTAGAGGTCGACCGATTAATCGGAATGGCCGATTAATTAGGGCTGATTTCAAGTTTTCATAACAAATCGGTAATCGGTATTTTTTGGCCACCGATTTGCCGATTTTTAAAGTTATTTTTTTACACCTTTATTTAACTAGGCAAGTCAGATTAAGAACACATTCTTATTTACAATGACGGCCTAGAAACGGGGGTTAACTGCCTTGTTCAGGGGGGATTCGTTTTTGCAACCTTCGGTTACCAGTCCAACGCTCTAACCACCTGCCTTACATTGCACTCCACAAGGATTAACAGGCTGACTACCTGTTACGCGAGGGCAGCAAGAAGCAAAGGTAAGTTGCTAGCTAGCATTAGACTTATAAAAATCTATCAATCTTAACATAATCACTAGTTAACTACACATGGTTGATGATATTACTAGTTTATCTAACGTGTCCTGCGTTGCATATAATCGATGCGGTGCCTGTTAATTTTCATTGAATCACAGCCTACTTCGACAAACGGGTGTTGATTTAACAAGCGCATTTGCGAAAAAAGTACTGTCGTTGCACCAATGTACCTAACCATAAACATCAATGCCTAACAGGAATATTTAACTTAGCCACCCGTTAGATAAAATACGGAACGGTTCCGTATGTCACTGAAAGAAAACTTTTGTTTTCGAGATGATAGTTTCCGGATTCGACCATATTAATGACCTAAGGCTCGTATTTCTGTGTGTTTATTATATTATAATTAAGGCTATGATTTGATAGAGCAGTCTGACTGAGCGGTGGTAGGCAGCAGCAGGCTCGTAAGCATTCATTCATTCAAACAGCCCTTCGCTGTGCTTCAAGCATTGCGCTGTTTATGACTTCAACCTGGGTGGGTATAATTTGTGGAACGTTCCAACAGGAATCTATTCCAAAAACTTCGTAAATAACAAGGTTTCCAAAAAAACAACGCATACAAAGTTGTATAGCGGCAGAATAAGATACCGGGTAGTGTGGTCTATTTCATTGCGTTTTCACTCATCACGTTTATTCTGAAAAATGTCTGTCCTCACATGTCTTTTTGCCTATGGACAAACATTAAGAATAAGCTACGTGGTGAGTTGATGCCTATTCAGCAGCAAGTTAGGTTTGTATGCGTTGCTACTTTGTATGCGTTGTTGGTTGGCAACCTTTTACTTTACGTTTTTTGGAACAGATTCCTGTTGGAACGTTCCACCCCTTCAAGCCTATCAACTCCCAAGATTAGGCTGGTGTAACCGATGTGAAATGGCTAGCTAGTTAGCCGGGTGCACGCTAATAGCATTTCAAACGTCACTCGCTCTGAGACTTGGAGTAGTTGTTTCCCTTCCTCTGCATGGGTAACGCTGCTTCAAGGGTGGCTGTTGTCGATGTGTTCCTGGTTTGAGCCCAGGTAGGAGCGAGGAGAGGGACGGAAGCTTTACTGTTACACTGGCAATACTAAAGTGCTTATAAGAACATCCAATAGTCAAAGGTATATGAAATACAAATCGTATAGAGAGAAATAGTCCTATAATAACTACAACCTAAAACTTCTTACCTGGGAATATTGAAGACTCATGTTAAAAGGAACCACTAGCTTTCATATGTTCCCATGTTCTGAGCAAGGCACTTAAACATTAGCTTTCTTACATGGCACATATTGCACTTTTACTTTCTTCTCCAACACTTTGTTTTGCATTATTTAAACAAAATTGAACATGTTTCATTATTTATTTGAGGCTAAATAGATTTTATTGATGTATTATATTAAGTTAAAATAAGTGTTCATTCAGTATTGTTGTAATTGTCATTATTACCCCCCCCCCCCCCCAAAAAAATAGGCTGATTAATCGGCATCGGCTTTTTTTTGGGTCCTCCGATAATCGGTATCGGCGGTAAAAAAAATCATAATCGGCCGACCTCTAGTATAGAGATAAAGGGGAGTCGCAATTCAACGGCTCAGACGCCAGACGTATGTGGCAGGGACTACAGACAATCACAGACGACAAAAGGAAAAACCAGCCACATCACCGAGACCGACGTCTTGCTTCCGGACAGGCTAAACACATTCTTGGCAAGCTTTGAGGATTACACAGTGCCACTGACGCAGCCCGCTACAAAGGACTGTGGGCTCTCCTTCTCTGTGGCCGACGTGAGTAAGATATTTAAGTGCGTTAATCCTCGTAAGGCTGCCGGACCAGACGGCAGCCCTAGCAGTGTCCTCCGAGCATGCGCAGACCAGCTGGCTGGTGTGTTTACAGGCATATTCAATCTCTCCCTATCACAGTCTGCTGTCATCACATGCTTCAAGACGGCCACAATTGTTCCTGTACCCAAGAAAGCAAAGGTAACTGAACTTGACTATCGCCCCATAGCACTAACCTCTGTCACCATGAAGTGCTTTGAGAAACTGACTACCTTACCTGCCACCCTAGACCCACTTCAATTTTCTTATTGCCCCAATGGATCCACAGACGATGCAATCGCCATCACTCTGCACACTTCCCTATCCCATCTGGACAAGAGGAATACCTATGTAAGAATGCTGTTTATTGACTATAGCTCAGCATTCAATACCATAGTACCCTACAAGCTCATCATTAAGCTTGAGGGCCTGGGTCTGAACCCCGCCCTGTGCAACTGGGTACTGGACTTCCTGATCGGCCTCCCCCAGGTGGTGATGGTAGGAAACCACCTCCACTCCACTGATCCTCAACACTGGGGCCCCACAAGGGTGCATGCTCAGCCCCCTCCTGTACTCTCTGTTCACCCATGACTGCGTTGCCAAGCATGCCTCCAACTCAATCATCAAGTTTGCAGATAACACAACAGTAGTAGGCTTGATTACCAATGATGAGGTGACAGCCTACAGGGAGGTGGGGAGGGCTCTGGGAGTGTGGTGCCTGGAAAACAACCCCTCACTCAACATCAACAAAACAAAGGAGATGATCGTGGACTGAGAGTGCACCTCATTATCTACATTGAAGGGACTGCAGTGGAGAAGGTGGAAAGCTTCAAGTTCCTTGGCGTACACATCACTGACAAACTGAAATGGACCACCCACACAGACAGCATGGTAAAGAAGGCGCAACAGAGCCTCTTCAACCTTAGGAGGCAAAATACATTTTAAGTAAAACGAGTCCTATGTCGACATAACCTGAAAGGCCACTCAGCAAGGAAGAAGCCACTGCTCCAAAACCGCCATGAAAAATCCAGACTACGGTTTGCAACTGCACAGATCATACTTTTTGGACAAATGTCCTCTGGTCTGATGAAACAAAAATAGAACTGCTTGGCCATAATGACCATTGTTATGTTTGGAGGAAAAAGAGGGAGGCTTGCAAGCCCAAGAACACCATCCCAACCGCAAAGCATGGAGGTGGCAGCATCATGTTGTGGGGGTGCTTTGCTGCAGGAGGGACTGGTGCACTTCACAAAATAGATGGCATCATGAGGAACGAAAATTATGTGGATATATTGAAGCAACATCTCAAGACATCAGTCAGGAAGTTAAAGCTTGGTCGCAAATGGGTCTTCCAAATGGACAATGACCCAAAGCATACTTCCAAAGTTGTGGCAAAATGGCTTAAGGACAACAAATTCAAGGTTTTGGAGTGGACATCACAAAGCCCTGACCTCAATCACATAGAAAATTTGTGGGCAGAACTGAAAAAGTGTGTGCGAGCAAGGAGACCTACAAACCTGACTCAGTTACACCAGCCAAGTCAGGAGGAATGTGCCAAAATTCACCCAACTTATTGTGGGAAGCTCGTGGAAGGCTACCACGAAACGTTTAACCCAAGTTAAACAATTTAAAAGGCAATGCTAACAAATACTAATTGAGTGTATGTAAACTTCTGACCAATTGGGAATGTGATAAAATAAATAAAAGCTGAAATAAATCACTCTCTACTATTATTCTGACATTTCACATTCTTAAAATAAAGTGATGATCGTAACTGACGTAAGACAGGGAATTTTTATTAGGATTAAATGTCAGGAATTGTAAAAAACTGAGTTTAAATGTATTTGGCTAAGGTGTATGTAAACTTCCGACTTCAACTGTATATACTGTTTTCTATACTATTCTACGGAATCTCATTCACTTAATGTTTACATACCTTACATTACTAATCTCATATGTATATACTGTTTTCTATACTATTCTACAGTGTCTTAGTCTGTTCCGCTTTGACATCGCTCGTCCATATGTATATAGTCTTAATTCATTCTTACTTAGATGTGTGTGGTGTATTGGGTATATGTTGTGTAATTTGTTAGATATTACTTGTTAGATATTACTGTACTGTCGGAGCTAGAAGAACAAGCATTTCGCTACACCCACAATAACATCTGCTAATCACGTGTATGTGACCAATAAAATGTGATTTGATTAGAGATGATCCAATCGCTGCTAACTTTCTTTTGTAGAACACACCTCGTTTTGACGTCACCACAAATGACTTCAACGATGGCAGTCTCAGACTGAAGTACACTATATATACACAAAGGTATGTGGACACCAATTCAAATGAGTAGATTTGGCTATTTCAGCAACATCCATTGCTGACAGGTGTAAAAATCAAAACACACAGCCATGCAATCTCCATAGACAAACATTGGCAGTAGAATGGCCTTACTGAAGAGCTCAGTGACTTTCAATATGGTACCGTCATTATGGTACCGACCAGGGCATTTTGTGTGAGTTTGTGTGGCAAGACTACTGTTATAGTGAAGTGGAAACATCTAGAAGCAACTACGGCTCAGTGGTAGGCCACACAAACTCACAGACAAGAAGTGTTTGTCAGAAGCTTTATGAAATGGGTTTCCATGGCCGAGCAGCCGCACACAAGCCTAAGATCACCATGCGCAATACCAAGCATCAGCCGGAGAGGTGTAAAGCTCACCTTCATTGGACTCTGGAGCAGTGGAAACGTGTTCTCTGGAGTGACGAATCACGCTTCACCATCTGGCATTCTGACGGACAAATCTGGGTTTGGCAGATGGCAGGAGAAAGCTACCTGCCCGAATGCATAGTGCCAACTGTTAAGTTTGGTGGAGGAGGAATAATGGTCTGGGGCTGTTTTACATGGTTCGGGCTAGGCCCCTTAGTTCCAGTGAAAGGAAATCTTAACGCTACAGCATACAATGACATTCTAGACGATTCATTGCTTCCAACTTTGTGGCCCTTTCCTGTTTCAGCATGACAATGCCAACGTGCACAAAGTGAGGTCCATACAAAAATGGTTTGTCGAGATCGGTGTGGAAGAACTTGACTGGACTGCACAGAGCCCTGACCCCAACCCCATTGAACACATTTGGGATGAATTGGAACGCCGACTGCGAGCCAGGCCTAATCGCCCAACATCAGAGCCCGACCTCACTTACGCTCGTGGCTGAATGGAATCAAGACCCGGCAGCAATGTTCCAACATCTAGTGGAAAGCCTTCTCAGAAGAGTGGAGGCTGTAATAGCAGCAAGGGGGGGGACAAACTCCATATTAATGCCCATAATTTTGGAAAGAGATGTTCGACGAGCATGTGTCCACATACCTTTGGTCATGTAGTGTAGGTAGCAAACAGAGCAGTGGAAGAATTCAGTTTGAGTCGTCAGGCAGGGAAGTGTGTGAGTATATAGCAGCTGGATTAGTATAATCATCACTATGCATGTTCTGCTTATCTCACACCCTAGTGATGACAAATCAGTCATGTACGCACTGTACATTTCACAAGACTATTGTCAATTAGCTATATTAAATTGGCAATTAGTAGGCTGTTTGATGTCATCTGATAATAGTGACATAGCTCTTTCCTATCAGTCTATGGATTGAATGGGGCTGCAATCTATAACCCCACTAGGAAGGTTAAACATCCCACCACACCAGGGGAGGTTGGTGGGTGGAGCTATTTAAGGACAGGCTCAGTGTAATGGCTAAAATGGAATTACCGTTCCATTAATTCCATTCTAGCCATTACAATGAGCCCGTCCTCCTATAGATCCCCCCCACCAGCCTCTACTGCACCACACCATTCTAGAGGGGGGCATTACATTGAACACTTATCTAGTCAGCCACATGTACCCTTTAAAAGGGCATTGTGTTTGGAGTTTTTACTCCAATAGATAGATAGATAAAGTAATGGCTGTTTAAGATTTAAAATGTCACCAGTGGTGTCTCACTCACCCATGACGGTCAACAGCATCTTCCTGCTGCGGATGCCCGGGGCCTTCTTCACCTTGCACTGATAGGTCCCAGTGTCGCTAGACCTCAGACCCGTCAAGTTGATGGAGGCGTCGCCATTCTTAGGGTCGGCTGAGTTGAAGTGGGCTCGCCCCTTCACTGCAGGGTAGTAGTCCTCATAGGCCCTGTCCCCAGAGTACAGGATCACCTGAAGGTGGAGACATGGGAAGGAGGGGGGGAGAGACATGGGAGGGAAGGAGGGGGGATAGACGGGTGGGAAGGAGGGGGGAGAGACATGGGAGGGAAGGAGCGGGGGAGAGACATGGGAGGGAAGGAGGGGGGGAGAGACATGGGTGGGAGAGAGATGGGAGGGAGAGACATGGGTGGGAGAGAGATGGGAGGGAGAGACATGGGTGGGAGAGAGATGGGAGGGAGAGACATGGGAGGGAGAGACATGGGAGGGAGAGACATGGGAGGGAGAGACATGGGAGGGAGAGACATGGGAGGGAGAGACATGGGAAGGAGGGAGGGAGGGAGAGACATGGGAAGGAGGGAGGGAGGGAGGGAGAGACATGGGAAGGAGGGAGGGAGGGAGGGAGAGGACATGGGAAGGAGGGAGGGAGGGAGGGAGAGACATGGGAAGGAGGGAGGGAGGGAGGGAGAGACATGGGAAGGAGGGAGGGAGGGAGGGAGAGACATGGGAAGGAGGGAGGGAGGGAGGGAGAGACATGGGAAGGAGGGAGGGAGGGAGGGAGAGACATGGGAAGGAGGGAGGGAGGGAGGGAGAGACATGGGAAGGAGGGAGGGAGAGAGAGACAGGGGAAGGAGGGAGGGAGAGAGAGACAGGGGAAGGAGGGAGGGAGAGAGAGACAGGAGAAGGAGGGAGGGAGAGAGAGAGATGGGAAGGAGGGAGGGAGAGAGATGGGAAGGAGGGAGGGAGAGAGATGGGAAGGAGGGAGGGAGAGAGATGGGAAGGAGAGAGGGAGAGAGAAATAAATCGAGAATTAGTGCGGCAGTTACATGTACAAGAGTTACAACTTTCAAAAAAATCAAGCCTGGAGAAATAATCCAAGCTGTTATTGAGAGAGTGCAAACGGGCACCTTGTCTTTGTTCACTAAAACAACCGATACTGAGGGAGAGTAAGTCAGTTTGTAACATTCTTATCTCCCTAACGACCTGCAGTGCCTGGCTCTGGCTTGTTTTAGCCCTTTCATTTCCATGCTGCTGAGCTGTGGTATGGCATGGAACAAACAAAGCCCTACTGTGGAGTCAAATCAACACCTGCTGTGTCAACACAGACCGAGAGAGAGCTATGCCCTGGGCTCAGCAACAGCCCCCAGCGCTACCTTCCTGCACCTCCCCTACCCCCTCGTCTGTCTCTCCCCCTTCCCTCCGACACAGAGCGACGAGGAGAAGCCAGGAGATGGAGTCAAGGTGGAGCCAACGGACAACTAGCCGGAGAAGCACAGAGGCAGAGAAAACAAGGATTGGGAGGGAGGGCCAAACTAAAAATGAAAGGATTCCAGTTGTAATTCTCTCACACTGCAGGCAGACAACAGGCACATCATTCTCCATTTTCCATGGAGATGGTCAGAGACAGGAGCTAATGGTGTGTGCCGTGATCCTCATCATACACACGTACTGACAACCCAGGCTGGAGAACCCAGGCTGGAGAACCCAGGCTGGAGAGCCCAGGCTGGAGAACCCAGGCTGGAGAACCCAGGCTGGAGAGGAGAAGAAAACATAGATAGACGAACAGAACAGAGGGCGGTGGGCTGGGAGGCAGCAAAAGAAGAGAAAAACAGAGAACCAGATGGACGGCGGACTGCGAGTTGTCTAGCAGCTCGGCTGGGGATCCTTGTGTAGAGCCTATGACTGCCAAGCCAAGGCTGTGTAGCTAGAATACATCTTGAACATACTGTATTAGCCACTAAACCTGTAATGCATAACACCTGGATGCCAGGAGAGACACAGAAACCTTAAACTAACACTGGGATCAGAGCATCGGCAGTAAAAACAAGATGAAAGGTGGAGGGGAGGAAATTAAATTGCCCGAGGCACTGAGGTAGAGACAGGCAACGAGGCACTCAGTCTCACACTGACACACGTACATACTGCATGTAGGGCTGGGCAATATATTGCATTGATCAGATTCATTAGAATGTAATGTTTTAGTACAATGTTCCAAATGACTATCGCAAGAAAATCCGATTTTGTTTTTATGAGTGTTCTGTCTTTTTGGTCTCTTCCCCTTCGCTCCTTCTGAGCTGTGTGCACTGTGCACCTTGCCAATCACACAGACACCAAGCCTCTCACCCTACCGCTCACAACAACAAAGACGAAAGATCACTTCTTCCTCTTTGACAAGCAGTATCAACTCTCCTTCTGCATTTGAGGTTTGGCCCAATAGCATAAAAAAATAAAAAAATAAAAATAAAATATGGGTCATATGGACACCGAAACTGTTAGACCTTATTTTACTGTACTAGACGAGAACTTAACCTTTCTAACGATACCGTTTTTATGTCTCATCTCTCAACAGAGCAGACCCTACTAAAACGACCTTACCAAAACGACCCTACTAAAACGACCTTACCAAAACGACCCTACTAAAACGACCTTACCAAAACGACCCTACTAAAACGAGAGTAGGGTAACTGAGGAAATAGTTTATTTACGGACAGATAAAAACAAAGTTTGGTAAGATTTAGATATGTGAATACTGGCTATCCTTAGGCAAACTAATTTTAAGAGAAATAAGTGGGCACCATCTATGGGGAAAAATGCTCCCTGAAGATTAGTGTGTTAATTTTGCCATTTTGGCATTTTATTTTAATTGACGCTTAAAAGCTAGTCTAGGTATCTTATTTTAATAAATCAAATATCGGAACAAAATGACAATGCACATCTCACTATTAGTGCTGAGGGATTTTCTGACATTGGTTCAATTATTTGAATTTCATTTTGTTCAGTTTTTCCTGTGAGCTCGATGTACAGTTTCTGTCAAGATAAATCAGATGAAGCCGGAACAGTGCGATGTAGTGGGAGTTGTAGTTTCGTACAGGCCAATAATCTACATAGTTTGGCGCAGAAAACGTGGTAATTAACTACATTGACCATAACCCATTGCGCACCTGCATAAACTTGACCGGTCTGTGTGGAGCAGACACGGAGACAGAGAATAGAAGCCTCAATCGAGGAGGATCGAAAGCAGTTGCTTCGTAAGCCTGAAAATACCTGATTGATAGTTGGTATTCATAAAAGTATGCCTTATTTACTTAGAACTACTAAAATAGTGATTTTGTCAGACAGCAGCTCTATACAGATGAGATTACTTGGAATGAAAGTCAAATAAAATACTTTTATTAAAGTAATGTGAATAAATGATGGTCAATAAGTGATGAGCAGTAATGGACAGTCACTACCATCATGGGACTTTGATTCATTGTTTTATTCAGTGTTACAGCATTCAACTCACATAATGCATTTAACGTTTTTTGAAACAGAAATCTGTGATAATTTTTTTATATAATTGAACTGAAACGACCCCCCCCCCCAAAAAAAAAGTCATTTAATTAACTAGGCAATTCAGTTAAGAACAAATTCTTATTTACAATGACGGCCTACACTGGCTAAACCTGGACGACGCTGGGCCAATTGTGCCCCGCCCTATGGGACTCCCAATCACAGCCGGTTGTGATACAGCCTGGATTTGAACCAGGGTGTCTGTAGTGACGCCTCAAGCACTGAGATGCAGTGCCTTAGACCGCTGCGCCACTCGAGAGCCCAATCGCTCAGCATAAGTCACTATTAATAACCTCACTATAAAATATGTTTTTTTAATTTAGTCCTTCCTGTCCAAATCATCCTAAAGAATCTGAAAATGTATTGTATAACTTAAAGATACTTATAGATGATTAGGGATATGCTAATATAGGTACCATTGACTTGCATTGATTGCCCTGGGGGAATTTTGCCCCAAACATACTCACTTAAAATGATACTTTATTTACTTTTTTTATTTTTTTATTCTCTGACCATTTATCTTTAGGATCCCCTACTGGTATACATAAAACAGTTTATAGATGTAACTTCATTCAATTATATAACTTTTTCAAAAATGAGAAAATATTAGGTAAATGTACCTCAAAATTGTTTTGTTGGAGCGACTTAAAAAGGTTGCGATGAGACAGATGACATGTTTTGTTGAGGAAGACTAGTGGCATCCAGGGAAGTGAGGAACAAAATAAATTGGACAAACTGGTTTCTGTGAGAATTACAGGGGAATTTAACCCCAAGACAATGAACAGGAAAACTAATGCCCCGTTTGTCGCACGCGGCATTGCGGTACCACGTAGCCTACCGCTAGCAGCATTTTAGCCATAGACGTATGTGCTAGTTGTTCAGTCTCTGTTTAATAAATGTGCACTAAGCATAAAAATCCACAATCATAAGAAATTGGCAACTTGTTCTCATTCTGAGAAATAAGTACAATTTCTATTCAGGTAGGCCACTTGAACAATATCTAAAACAAGGTGAACAAGCTGTTGTTCAAACAGTTGGAGACAGACAGGAGTGTGTGTCCATAACAGTTCAACTGTTCTACCTTGTTAGCAAGCAAATAGATCCAAGTTGGCTAGACTTTAAATATAAAGATTAGCTGACTACTCACTAGCACGTGGGCTTGTGCTTGAGAGATTGTTTATGAGACCTGTGTTCATTTTCTATAATGCCTGCTACAAGAAGTTAGTGATTATTAGTGGATGTGCTTTTTGCATGGCTCTGGTTAAATTTGTAACAAAAAGGGCATTTTCATAGACTTGAAAGCCAGATCAGTGATTATTGGAAAAAAGCAGGTTCAACTATTTTGATAAAATAATTAAATTGTTAGTGGGTCTTATGGTTGTAGAAGGCTTCTATTTAGCCTAGGTATAATTTTACAACCCCTAAATTTATTAGATTATTATTAGACTGTTTGAAATGCAGTTTGACCTTTAATTGCGCATCAAAACTTATTTTGAGAAAATGTTAAAATCAAGATAATGTATGGCATACCCATAAGTTTGAAAAAAAATTGCCCACTCCAGTCCTAACTGCATGAAAGAATGTGGCTCCATAAAACAAATCCTATAAAAATGCCAAGAGGGCTGGAAATCAAAGGGCAGACATTAGGGAAAACCAGACAACTGCAGTTGAAAACAAGGACACTTTCGTTCCCGAGTGCTGATTCAGAACAGGTAGACCAGTATCCATCTGGTGAGGTCAGACAAAGTCTCTGTGGACAACTTTATTTTGCACTTGTAATGGACACTTAGTCAGTCACCTTACATAGTAATGAACTATTAAAGAAAATACTAAAAAGTGCAGAAGTGAAAATACCTCTATTATACTTGCAACAGCTGTAGCAGCAGCAGCAGGAATAAGACAAATGTTAGGTTATTTACATGGGGCCATTTAAAGATGATGTCATCATCATGTGTGAGGGGAGGGGCTAATTTGAGGCAAACAGGGAGTGGCGTCACCTGTGTACATTCAATTTCCCTGTCGGTCTTACTCCGGCAACAGTGTTGTTGTGTCTTTGGTAAAGACAGGCTTTTCTACTGACTCAGCCATGCCTCTATAGTCCGTTCCAGAAAAGTACCTCCACTCCAAATGTATTCTCAAGGTTAAACCTGAACCACTACACTTGGACTTTCTTTAGTAAACAAAGCTCTAGTGCTTTCAAGGACACAACGTTTTTATCAGCCCACCAGGAATTTGAAGCAGCTATACAGTGTTCTATTCTCCCAACTACTTTCAAGACTAAAGCACTATAGGCAACTACCATTCATACATTTTTATCATGATTGTAGTTACCCTGCTTCCAGCCTATCTGTAGTGTATTCCCGTGACGAGAGCCAAATGCTAATGAACTATTACAGTAGGCATGTAAGCAGTGCATTAGCTATGCTTCACTGGCTCCATAAAGCCTGTAGGACAATGCTATACCAACAGACCACGATTCCCAAACCTCTAAATAGAGTATCTGATGTAAGCGGTGCATTGTTTTTTGCTACTTTATGAACACAAAAATGTCAGTTTGACTGTGCAGTAAAGAAACTAATAGTAATTTGTCATAGGGGCGGTCCGTTGAGGAAACATCCAATGACGACTGACGTTATTAGAGGTCTGTCCGTCCTGATACTGTCAGTCGTCCTTATAGTATTACTAGGTTAACAGCGAGTATAACCCTCTCTATGTGATGGATGGTTGGGTCATCCTCCTCCTGGTCATCCTAAGCCCTCTCACTGAGAACTCCATATCAGTTATGAACCTCTAGAGCTCTCTGGGGAACAGTTAAGTGCCACCCTCCTCCTTCCCTCTTCTACAGTGTTCCTTTTCACACTCCTCTCCCACATCACCATCTCAATCACTCCCTCCCCTTCTCTCCTTTCGTCAGCTATCCCATCCCATCCTCTTCTCCTTTCTCCCTCTCCTCTCCTAGAAGAGTAGATCAGTACTGCACGTCCAGTAGTCCAGCGTGGCCCTGGTCTACCAGCACTAATCCTACTGGGCACGGTCACACACACTAAGCCAGCCCTGCAGCCAGTGGACTTATTAACAGGCCACTAATTGCTGATAATACACATGACATCACCCCATCAGGGCACAAGGAGGCTGTGTGTGTATGCACCGAGTGCCCTTCTGATTGGTCAATTAATATCTACCCGCTCAGATGAAGATTGGTCGTTGTGAATGAAGGAATGGTCTGGTGAGATTGTGGTGGGAGACCACAATATGATGTCTACAGCTGAATGTAGCCTAGCTAGAGAGGAGGGAGACTACAACCTGTCTACAGCTGAATGTAGCCTAGCTAGAGAGGAGGGAGACCACAACATGATGTCTACAGCTGAATGTAGCCTAGCTAGAGAGGAGGGAGACCACAACATGATGTCTACAGCTGAATGTAGCCTAGCTAGAGGAGGGAGACTACAACCTGTCTACAGCTGAATGTAGCCTAGCTAGAGAGGAGGGAGACTACAACCTGTCTACAGCTGAATGTAGCCTAGCTAGAGAGGAGGGAGACCACAACATGATGTCTACAGCTGAATGTAGCCTAGCTAGAGAGGAGGGAGACCACAACCTGTCTACAGCTGAATGTAGCCTAGCTAGAGAGGAGGGAGACCACAACATGTCTACAGCTGAATGTAGCCTAGCTAGAGAGGAGGGAGACTACAACATGATGTCTACAGCTGAATGTAGCCTAGCTAGAGAGGAGGGAGACTACAACATGATGTCTACAGCTGAATGTAGCCTAGCTAGAGAGGAGGGAGACTACAACATGATGTCTACAGCTGACTGTAGCCTAGCTAGAGAGGAGGGAGACCACAACATGATGTCTACAGCTGAATGTAGCCTAGCTAGAGAGAAGGGAGACCACAACATGTCTACAGCTGAATGTAGCCTAGCTACAGAGGGAGACTACAACATCATGTCTAGAGCTGAATGTAGCCTAGCTACAGAGGAGGGAGACCTCAACATGATGTCTACAGCTGAGAGGGGGAGGGCGACCACAATGAGAAAATCACCCACACAGGATTCTACAGTTACATGTCTATCCACATGAGCATGCCAAACATGGGATAACAATGATGGCTCTATTATAATACGTTTATTTATTTTTTATCTGCCACTTCCACCCCCACCAATTAATTATTGGTGGTTCCCATTCTAAATCAAATGAAGTAGGTCAAAAACAAAAACAGAGGTCTCTTGAGGCACTGCTCCCCAGTTTAGCATAGACAATAGAGGTAGAGGAGAGAGCAGGGCAGGGGCTGGAACCTTGGCTGGGCTGGGCGGACTGAAGTGGGAGGCAGGGATGGAGGGAGAGAGGAATGGGGTGAGGAACAGCTAAGGAAGGGCTCCTACTGACCCACTTCTAGCCCTGGCCAAAAACTGAAGCCCTGGGGGACAAAGAGAGAGAGTGCGTCTAGGATGTCGTCCCCATAGTGACTGTACGTACATACCCCAACCAGAAACCATGGATTACAGGCAACATTCGCACTGAGCTAAAGGGTAGAGCTGCCGCTTTTAAGGAGCGGGACTCTAACCCGGAAGCTTATAAGAAATCCCGCTATTCCCTCTGACGAACAATCAAACAGGCAAAGCATCAATACAGCACTAAGATCGAATCGTACTACACCGGCTCCAACGCTCGTCGGATGTGGCAGGGCATGCAAACTATTAGACTACAAGGGGAAGCACAGCCGAGAGATGCCCAGTGACACGAGCCTACCAGATGAGCTAAACCACTTCTATGCTCGCTTCGAGGCAAGTAACACTGAAAAATGCCCGAGATCATCAGCTGTTCCGGACGACTGTGTGATCGCACTCTCCGCAGCCGATGTGAGTAAGACCGCTGGGCCAGATGGATTACCAGGACATGTACTCTGAGCATGCGCTGACCAACTGACAAGTGTCTTCACTGACATTTTCAACCTCTCCCTGTCTGAGTCTGTAATACCAACATGTTTCAAGCAGACCACCATAGTCCCTGTGCCCAAGAACACTAAGGTAACCTGTCTAAATGACTACCGACCCGTAGCACTCACGTCTGTTGCCATGAAACGCTTTGTAAGGCCGGTCATGGCTCACATCAACACCATTATCCCAGAAACCCTAGACTAGAGGGTGGCCAATTAATTAGGGCTGATTTCAAGTTTTCATAACAATTGTTAAGCAGCATTTTTGGACGCCGATTATGGCTGATTACATTGCCATAAAATATTCTTGAAAATATGTGTTATACATCAAAATAAAGCTTAACTTCTTGATAATCCAGCCGCTGTGTCAGATTAAAAAAAGGCTTTACGGTGAAAGCAAACCATGTGATAATCTGAGGACAGTGCCCCGCATACAAACACATGAAAATCATATTTCAACCAGGCAGGTGTGCCACAAAAGTCAGAAATAGTGATTTAATTACTGCCTTACCTTTGAAGTCCTTCTGTTGGCACTCCAAAATGTCCCAGAAACATCACAAATGGTCCTTTTGTTCGATAATGTCCTTCTTTATGTCCCAAAAATGTCAATTTATTTGGCGCGTTTGATTCAGAAATACACCGGTTTCAACTCGCCCAACATGCCTACAAAGTATTTAATAAGTTACCTGTAAACTTATTTCAAACAACGTTCCTAATCCAACCTCAGGTACCCTAAAACGTAAATAATCGATACAATTTAAGATGGGATAAACTGTTTCTAATACCGGATAAAAACAACGTGAAGCGCGTTCCAGTTCACACGCACCAAAACAGTAGATTCCACCTGGAGTGACACTTACAATGAATAGGACTACTTCTTCATTTCTCAAAAGAAAAACATCGAACAATTTCTAAAGACTGTTGACATCTAGTGGAAGCCATAGGAACTGCAACCAGGTTCCCAATAATAAGGGTATCCCATAGAAAACAATGGGAAAATAATATGACCTCAAAAAAAAAGAAAATCCCTGGATGGTTTGTCCTCGGGGTTTCGCCTGTCATATCAGTTGTTATACTCACAGACAATATTTAACAGTTTTAGAAACTTGAGTGTTTTCTATCTAAATCTACCAATTACATGCATATCCTAGCTTCTGGGCCTGAGTAACAGGCAGTTTACTTTGGGCATGCTTTTCATCTGGAGGTGAAAATATTGCTCCCGACCCAAGAGAGGTTCACTATACATGGTTGTCCTGCGTTGCATATAATAAATAATTGTTAATTTATCATCAAATCACAGCCTACTTCGCCAAACGGGTGCTGATTTAAAAAAAGGACATTCATGTCAGGGTATATGCAGTAGTTGGGCCGCCGTTGCGAACTGTGTGAAGACCATTTCTTCCTAACAAAGACCGTAATTAATTTGCCAGAATTTTACATAATTATGACATAACATTGAAGGTTGTGCAATGTAACAGCAATATTTAGACTTTGGGTTGCCACCCGTTCGATAAAATACAGAACGGTTCCGTATTTCACTGAAAGAAAAAAACGTGTTTTCGAAATTATAGTTTCCGGATTTAACTACATTAATGACTTAAGGCTCATATTTCTGTGTGTTTATTATATTATAATTAAGTCTATGAATTGACATTTGATAGAGCAGTCTGACTGAGCGGTGGTAGGCAGCAGCAGACTCGTAAGCATTAACCTCTCTAAATATTCCATTACCGTACTTCGAAGCATGTCAACCGCTGTTTAAAATCAATTTTTATGCCATTTTTCTCGTAAAAATCTTTTTTATTATTACAAAGAGAGCGAAAGTAAAAGCATGGGATCCCCTCATGCACGAGCCTCAGTCTGATGGCCCTCTGATAGAGCACTTGCCAAAAGCGCTAGTGTGTTTCAGCCTGGGCCTGGAATTACGTCATTCAGCTTTTTCCCGGGTTCTGAGAGCCTATGGGAGCCGTAGGAAGTGTCACGTCATGCCAGAGATCCCCTGTTTTGTTAGAGATGATCAAGGAGGGCAAGAAATGGTCAGACAGGCCACTTCCTGTAAGGAATCTTCTCAGGTTTTTGCCTGCCATATGAGTTCTGTTATACTCACAGACACCATTCAAACATTTCTAGAAACTTTAGGGTGTTTTCTATCCAAAGCCAATAATTAAATGCATATTCTAGTTACTGGGCAGGAGTAGTAACCAGATTAAATCGGATACGTTTTTTATCCGGCCGTGCAAATACTGCCCCCTATCCCCAACAGGTTAAACAGCACTTTCTTGCGTTTGCCAGCAGCTCTTCGCAATGCTTGAAGCACAGCGCTGTTTATGACTTCAAGCCTATCAACTACCGAGATAAGCTGGCAATACTATAGTGCCTATAAGAACATCCAAAAGTCAAAGGTATTTAAATACAAACGGTATAGAGAGAAAAGACCTAAAACTTCTTAACTGGGAATATTGAAGACTCATGTTAAAAGGATCCACCAGCTTTCATATGTTCTCATGTTCTGATGAAGGAACTTAAACGTTAGCTTTTTTACATGGCACATACTGCACTTTTACTTTCTTCTCCAACACTTTGTTTTTGCATTATTTAAACCAAATTGGACACGTTTCGTTATTTATTTGAGACTAAATTGATTTTATTTATGTTTATATTAATTTCAAATACAAGTGTTCATTCAGTATTGTTGTAATTGTCAGTATTACAAATATACATACACAATTTTTTTGAAAATCAATCAATCGAAATGAAAAAATATATATATAAAAAAACAAAAAAACGGCCGTTTAATTGGTATCGTAATTTTTTGGTCCTCCAATAAATCGGTATCAGAGATGAAAAATCATAATCGGTCGACCTCTACCCACTCCAATTTGCATATCACACCAACAGATCACGCAATCTCTATTGTACTCCACACTGCCCTTTCCCACCTGGAATGCTATTCATTGACTACAGCTCAGAGTTCAACACTATAGTGCCCTCAAAGCTACTCACGAAGGTAAGGATCCTGAGACTCAACACCTCCCTCTGCAACAGGATCCTGGACTTCCTGACGGGAAGCCCCCAGGTGGTAAGGGTAGGTAACAACACATCCGCCACACTGATCCTCAACACGGGGACACCTCAGGGGTGGGTGCTCAGTCCCCTCCTGTACTCACTGTTCACTCATGACTGCATGGCCAGGCACGACTAATACCATCATTAAGTTTGCCGATGATACAACAGTGGTAGGCCTGATCATTGACAACAATGAGACAGCCTATAGGAAGGAGGTCAGAGACCTGATCGTGTGGTGCCAGGACAACAACTTCTCCCTCAATGTGATCAAGACAAAGGAGATGATTGTGGACTTCAGGAAAAGGAGGACCGAGCACACCCCCATTCTCATCGACGGAGCTGTAGAGGAGCAGGTCGAGAGCTTCGAGTTCCTTGTTGTCCACATCACCAACAAACTAACATGGTCCAAGCACACCAAAACAGTTGTGAAGAGGGCACGACAAAGCCTATTCACCCTCAGGAGACTGAAAAGATTTGGCATGGGTCCTCAGATTATCAAAAGGTTCTACAGCTGCACCAGAGAGCATCCTGACGGGTTGCATCACTGCCTGGTATGGCAACTGCTCGGCCTCCGATCGCAAGGCACTACAGAGGGTGCGTACGGCCCAGGACATCACCGGGGCCAAGCTTTATGCCATCCAGGACCTCTATACCAGGAGGTGTCAGAGGAAGGCCCCTAAAAATTGCAAAAACTCCAGCCACCCTAGTCATAGACTGTTCTCTCTGCTACCGCATGGCAAGCAATACCGGAGCGCCAAGTCTAGGTCCAAGAGGCTTCTAAACAGCTTCTACCCCCAAGACATAAGACTCCTGAACAGGTAATCAAATAGCTACTCAAATAGCTACTCCCCCCCCCCCCCCACTACTCTGTTATTATCTATGCATAGCCACTTTAATAACTCCACCTACATGTAGATAATTCAGACTCTTCCGTTGCAACGTCCCAGAGGCCCATCTGCTAGCCCCGGCCTGCTAGCTGTCTGAATCGCCGTGCCTCCAGCTTGCCTAGCTACTCACTGGACCCTATGATGCCTCTCCCTAATGTCAATATGCTTTGTCTATTGCTGTTTTGGTTAGTGATTTTTGTCTTATTTCACTGTAGAGCCTCCAGCCCTGCTCAATATGCCTTAGCTAGCCCTTTTGTTCCACCCCCCACATGCGGTGACCTCACCTGGCTTAAATGGTGCCTCTAGAGACAAAACCTCTCATCATCACTCAATGCCTAGGCTTACCTCCACTGTACTCACATCCTACCATACCCTTGTCTGCACATTATGCCTTGAATCTATTCTTCCGTGCCCAGAAATCTGCTCCTTTTACTCTTTGTTCCGAACGCACTAGACAACCAGTTCTTTAAGCCTTTAGCCATACTCTAATCCTACTCCTCCTCTGGTGATGTAGAGGTTAACACAGGCCCTGTAGCACCAAGCATCCCTCCCGTTCCCCAGGCGCTCTCATTTGTTGACTTCTGTAACCGTAAAAGCCTTGGTTTCATGCATGTTAACATTAGAAGCCTCCTCCCTAAGTTTGTTTTATTCACTGCTTTAACACACTCCGCCAACACCGATGTCCTAGCCGTGTCTGAATCCTGGCTTAGGAAGGCCACCAAAAATCCAGAAATTTCCATCCCTAACTATAACATTTTCCGACAAGATAGAACTGCCAAAGGGGGCGGAGTTGCAATCTACTGCAGAGATTGCCTGCAGAGTTCTGTCATACTATCCAGGTCTGTGCCCAAACTATTCGAGCTTCTACTTTGAAAAATACACCTTTCCAGAAACAATTCTCTCACCGTTGCCGCTTGTTATAGACCCCCTTCAGCCCCCAGCTGTGCCCTGTACACCATATGTGAATTGATCGCCCCCCATCTTTCTTCAGAGTTTGTAATGTTTGGTTGACCTAAACTGGGACATGCTTAACACCCTGGCCATCCTACAATCTAAACTAGATTCCCTCAAACTCACACAAATTATCAAGGAACCTACCAGGTACAACCCAAAATCCGTAACCATGGGCACCCTCTTAGATATCATCCTGACCAACTTGCCCTCTAAATACACCTCTGCTGTCTTCAACCAGGATCTCAGCAATCACTGCCTCATTGCCTGCGAAATGGGTCCGCGGTCAAACGACCACCCCTCATCACACTCCCTAAAACACTTCAGCGAGCAGGCCTTTCTAATCGACCTGGCCCGGGTATCCTGGAAGGATATTGACCTCATCCCGTCAGTAGAGGATGCCTGGTTGCTCTTCAAAAGTTCTTTCCTCTCCATCTTAAATAAGCACGCCCCATTCAAAAAATGTAGAACTAAGAACAAATATAGCCCTTGGTTCACCCCAGACTTGACTGCCCTTAACCAGCACAAAAACATCCTGTGGCGTTCTGCATTAGCATCGAATAGCCCCCGCGATATGCAACTTTTCAGGGAAGTCAGGAACCAATATACTCAGGCAGTTAGGAAAGCTTAGGCTAGCTTTATGAAACAGAAATTTGCTTCCTGTAGCACTAATTCCAAAAAGTTTTGGGACACTGTAAAGTCCATGGAGAATAAGAGCACCTCCTCCCAGCTGCCCACTGCACTGAGGATAGGAAAATCTGTCACCACCGATAAATCTACGATAATTGATCATTTCAATAAGCATTTTTCTATGGCTAGCCATGCTTTCCACCTGGCTATCCCTACTGGAGGTCGACCAATTATGATCTTTCAACGCCGATACCAATACCGATTATTGGAGGACCAAAAAAAAACGATACCTATTAAATAGCCCGATTTTTTTATTTTTATTTTTAATAATGACAATTACAACAATACTGAATGAACACTTATTTTAACTTAATATAATACATCAATAAAATCTATTTAGCCTCAAATAATTAATGAAACATGTTCAATTTGGTTTAAATAATGCAAAAACAAAGTGTTGGAGAAGAAAGTAAAAGTGCAATATGTGCCATGTAAGAAAGCTAACGTTTAAGTTCCTTGCTCAGAACATGAGAACATATGAAAGCTGGTGGTTCCTTTTAACGAGTCTTCAATATTCCCAGGTAAGAAGTTTTACATTGTAGTTATTATAGGAATTATAGGACTATTTCTCTCTATACGATTTGTATTTCATATACCTTTGACTATTGGATGTACTTATAGGCAATTTAGTATTGCCAGTGTAACAGTATAGTTTCCGTCCCTCTCCTCGCTCCTACCTGGGCTCGAACCAGGAACACATCGACAACAGCCACCCTCGAAGCAGCGTTACCCATGCAGAGCAAGTGACGTTTGAAACGCTAACTAGCTAGCCATTTCACATGGGTTACACCAGACTAATCTCGGGAGTTGATAGGCTTGAAGTCATAAACAGTGCAATGCTTGAAGCATTGCGAAGAGCTGCTGGCAAAATGCACGAAAGTGCTGTTTGAATGAATGCTTACGAGCCTGCTGGTGCTTACCATCACTCAGTCAGACTGCTCTATCAAATCATAGACTTAATTATAACATAACACACAGAAATACGAGCCTTAGGTCATTAATATGGTCGAATCCGGAAACTATCACGTTTATTCTTTCAGTGAAATACGGAACCGTTCCGTATTTTAATCTAACTGGTGGCATCCATAAGTCTAAATATTGCTGTTACATTGCACAACCTTCAATGTTATGTCATAATTACGTAAAATTCTGGCAAATTAGTTCGCAACGAGCCAGGCGGCCCAAACTGTTGCATATACCCTGACTCTGCGTGCATTGAACGCAAGAGAAGTGACACAATTTCACCTGGTTAATATTACCTGCTAACCTGGATTTTTTTATAGCTAAATATGCAGGTTTAAAAATATATACTTCTGTGTATTGATTTTAAGAAAGGCATTGATGTTTATGGTTAGGTACATTCGTGCAACAATTGTGCTTTTTTCGCAAATGCGCTTTTGTTAAATCATCCCCCGTTTGGCGAAGTCGTCTGTCTTTGTTAGGAAGAAATAGTCTTCACACAGTTCGCGGCGGCCCAAACTGCTGCATATACCCAGACTCAAGAGAGAAGTGGCGCAACGTTGGAGCAACGTGTACCTAAGCGATTATATGCAACGCAGGACAGGCTAGATAAACTAGTAATATCATCAACCATGTGTAGTTAACTAGTGATTATGATTGATTGATTGTTTTTATAAGATACGTTTAATGCTAGCTAGCAACTTACCTTGGCTTCTTACTGCATTCATGTAACAGGCAGGCTCCTCGTGGAGTGCAATGTAAAGCAGGTGGTTAAGAGCATTGGACTAGTTAACCGTAAGGTTGCAAGATTGAGTCCCCGAGCTGACAAGGTAAAAATCAGTCGTTCTTCCCCTGAACAAGGCAGTTAACCCACCGTTCCTAGGCCGTCATTGAAAATAAGAAATATGTTCTTAACTGACTTGCCTAGTTAAATAAAGGTGTGAAAAAAAGAAGGAAAAAAATGTAAATATATATATATTTTTTAAATCGGTCAAATCGGTGTCCAAAAAAAACGATTTCCGATTGTTATGAAAACTTGAAATCGGCCCTAATTAATCGGCCATTCCGATTAATCGGTCGACCTCTAACCCCTACCAACATCTCAGCACCCCCTGCAGCAACTTGCCCAAGCCCCCTCCTGCTTCTCCTCCACCCAAATCCAGACAGCTGATGTTCTGAAAGAGCTGCAAAATCTGGATCCCTACAATTCAGCTGGGCTAGACAATCTGGACCCTCTCTTTCTCTCTTTTCCTCTCTGCCAAAATTGATGCAACCTCTATTACTAGCCTATTCAACCTCTTTCATATCGTCTGAGATCCCCAAAGATTGGAAAGCTGCCGCGGTCATCCCCCTCTTCAAAGGCGGAGACACTCTAGACCCAAACTGTTACAGACCTACATCCATCCTGCCCTGCCTTTCTAAAATCTTTGAAAGCCAAGTTAACAAACAGATCACCAACCATTTCGAATCCAAAAGTACCTTCTCCACTATGCAATCTTCCTAGCTGGTCATGGGTGCACCTCAGCCACGCTCAAGGTCCTAAACGATATCATAACCGCCATCGATAAAAGACCGAACTGTGCAGCCATATTCATCGACCTGGCCAAGGCTTTCGACTCTGTCAATCACCACATTCTTATCGGCAGACTCAATAGCCTTGGCTTCTCAAATGACTGCCTCGTCTGGATCACCAACTACTTCTCAGACAGGGTTCAGTGTGTCAGATCGGAGGGCCTGTTGTCTGGACCTCTGGCATTTTCTTTGGGGGTGCCACAGGGTTAAATTCTCGGGCCGACTCTTTTCTCTGTATATATCAATGATGTCGCTCTTGCTGCTGGTGATTCTCTGATCCACCTCTATGCAGACGACACCATTCTGTATACATCTGGCCCTTCTTCGGACACTGTGCTAACAAACCTCCAAAACGAACTTCAACGCCATACAACACTCCTTCCGTGGCCTCCAACTGCTTTTAAATGCTAGTAAAACTAAGTGCATGCTCTTCAACCGATTGCTGCCCGCACCCTCTCGCCCGACTAGCATCACTACTCTGGACGGTTCTGACCTAGAATATGTGGACAGCTACAAATATCTAGGTGTCTGGTTAGACTGTAAACTCTCCTTCCAGACTCACATTAAGCATCTCCAATCCAAAATGACATCTAGAATCGGCTTCCTATTTCGCAACAAAGCCTACTTCACTCATGCTGCCAAACATACCCTCGTCAAACTGACTTATCTACTGATCCATGACTTTGGGGATGCCATTTACAAAATAGCCCCCAACACTCTACTCAGCAAACTGGACGTAGTCTATTACAGTGCCATCCGTTTTGTCACCAAAGCCCCATATACTACCCACCACTGCGATCTGTATGCTCTCGTTGGCTGGCTCTCACTACATATCAGTCGCCAAACCCACTGACTCCAGGTCATCTATAGGTCTTTGCCAGGTAAAGCCCCACCTTATCTCAGCTCACTGTTCACCATAGCAACACCCACCCGTAGCACGCGCTCCAGCAGGTATATTGCACTGGTCATCCCCAAAGGCAACACTTCCTTTGGCCGCCTTTCCTTCCAGTTCTCTGCTGCCAATGACTGGAACGAATTGCAAAAATCTCTGAAGCTGGAGACTTATATCTCCCTCTCTAACTTTAAGCATCAGCTATCAGAGTAGCTTACCTATCACTTTACCTGTACATAGCCAATCTGTAAATAGCACACCCAATTACCTCACACCCATATTATTACTTACCCTCTTGCTCTTTTGCACCCCAGTATCTCTACTTGCACATGATCATCTGCACATCCATCACTCCAGTATTAATGCTAAATTGTAATTATTTCGCCTCTATGGCTTACCTCCCTACATTTGCACACACAGTACATAGATTTTTCTATTTTTCTTTTCTATTGTGTTATTGACTGTACGTTTGTTTATGTGTAACTCTGCTGTTGTTTTTGTCTCACTGCTTTGCTTTATCTTGGCCAGGTCGCAGTTGCAAATGAGAACTTGTTCTCAACTGGCCTACCTGGTTAAATAAAGGTGAAATAAAAAAAGGTAAAATAAACATAGCCCCCCTATTGTTATTTACAGCTGCTCTTTAAATATGTTATTCTTAGCTCTTACTTTTTTGGGGGGGCATTTTCTTAAAACTGCATTGTTGGTTAATAAGCATTTCACTTTGTTGTTGTATTCAGCAAATATGACAAATACAATTTGATTTGAAAGAGAGATGCAGAGGAATCACTAGTGGATGAGGGAATGGAGAAGTACAGGAGAGACTGTATCCATCTCTAGGCTTCTAGCTACATGCCCTCTGGCACTGCATGGGCTATGTGGATCTATTTATCCTCAGCAGCTTGGTGCACCCCATACCTCCAGGCTATAGAGGGATGACATGGCATGTACACAGGGAGCTGCTGGGTTCCCACAGCATGGCTGGGAGGTGGCATTCCACTCAATAGAGGTACCATGCAGAGAGCAGGTGGTTGAAGTTACACTCCTTTTCACACGCTAATGGGTGTGGACAGTGCACGCTTGCACACACACTGAAAGAGCTCCATCCCACACACACACACACACACACACACACACACACACACACAAACCCATGTGGGATATTTTGTAGAGCTCTAAAATGATGGAACAAGTAAAACATTAACCTATTTTTAGTCGTGTTTGGGGGTTGTGTGAAAGAGAACTGCTTAACAAAAGGGGAAAAAACCTGACTTCTCAAATGGCAGGTACTGTATCAAAGCAGACAGACCTTTAAGCATGGCTCTATCTTTGCCTCTGGTTAACCAGTTCAGGTTGCTGCTTCTGACAACCCTAAGACTGGCATAACACTTCTGTTGTAACAATGGATAACATTGACTAGTTCTGACAGAACATGACTTCTGACATACCAGAGCAGGAATAACCACAAACACTTTTTCAGGGATGAAAAACAAAACACATACAAACCACTTGGAGGGACCACATAAAAACACACACTCACCACTTTATCCTCTTTCTGGTTGTCGGAAGCCAGCAGGCTCCATTCGATGTCCAGGGGGCCAGAGTCCTCGGGTGCCAGAGAGAACTGGCAGTCCAGCTTGACGCTCTCACTGCTGGCCTTCTCTATGGACGTGGGCCCCTGGGACGTGATCTCCAGGCCATGGGCTACACCTGGACACACAAAGGGAGGAGAGAGATCAAGTCCACTAGCCTAATAGCGCACACTGATTGCATAGCATTCCCTTCATGAGCACCAAGGGGCTACTCATAGAATTATAATGTCAAATGTGATTTCTAAAACAAAAAAATCAGGATTTAAATCTGACAGTGCCTGTTCACACTGGTACATTAGCAGTTGGAGATTTCAGTCAAGGTTTTAAACAGTGTTTTGGTTAAACGGGAGTATGGAGGCAGCATTTCAAATCTTCGAAATAGAGCCTTCATAAAATCACACGTTTTTAGGAGGTCAAGTGCTACACATCTGTAAAATGTGAACCACACAGGAAAGAACAGCAGAAAGAATAGGTTGACACGTAAAAAACTGACACTGTAGCTCTGCTCATCATCCAACTGGAGCATCATATTATCAAGGAGTTATTCTTAGAACGAATAAACATCATTTCCTTGTGACATCAACGGAGCTAAAGATTCTCTCCATTCAATTCAATAAGAGCTTTAAGCCGCCGCATGGAACTACAGTCCATAGAGAATGGAGGTGTCACATGCTGCCGCCACAGAAAAATCCTTTTGACAGTCAGTCGCCTTGCTGTCAAAGAAAAATGCTGCTTTTTTTTTTCTTCTTCTTCTTTTTTTTTTTTAAACTAGGCTGCCAGGCTATATCCCCTTGATGTAGCGTTGTGTGCTGAGGCAAGTGTTCAAAATCCTCTCAGACTATTTGTGTAAAATGCAATTCCACTGAAATTATCTATATGGTTTACTACAGCCTGGTTGTACCAACACATGAAAATCCATGAAAGCCAAGATGAAACGATCTGAATTATTTGGAACAAAATTAAAAAGCATACATACAGTGGGCGCACACACACACACACACACACACACACACACACACACACACACACACACACACGAGAGAGACAAGAGCCTGGGTTGAAACTGCATTCTGTAATCTAAAGTAAGCAGAGGCTGGAGCAGGTTGGCCATATGGGCAGTTCTCAGACCCACTGTGACCTACATCAAACACACTCCTCAGCTGCATGTTCTGCCAGCCCAATATTTTAAAGTAATCTGCGCTTGTGTGTAATTTGATGGTGGGGGCCTGTCGTACTGGGTGTAGGCTTGGGCGATATACCGTATAACGGGGTATTTTGAAATATAGACCGTAAGATTTTCAATACTGTTTAAAAAAAAGTATAATTTTGAAGTCTAAGATGTGACAAATAAATTATATCCAGCTCAGGACTCCAGCTTTGCATTTTGTTTCTTAAGTTGCTAGCTAAGCGGCTAGATGTTTAGATCAAGCTTCTTGGTTACAGCAGAGACATTCTAGCCTGAGTACCAGTCTCTTTAGCTAACGTTCCACTACTTGCCACTCCTTGTCATTGCCAGGGACTGGCCTTTCTGCCATCCTCAAATATGAACATTATCATTAATGAGCTTGCAGAGAACAGAGGAGATGATCCTGATCCGATAAGCCTCACAGCTATCCTCCAATCACAACTTTTATCCAAATATTGGTTCTATCACTTTTTTTTTCTCTCTACAGAACATGTTGGTATCCGGTTGCTAAGAAACAGTTTGTTTTCCCAGAAGAAACCAGTCTGTCAAAAGTTGCTGGCTCATGTGTAAATCCTCAAACTAAATACATACTACAATTCCAAATCACAAAACCACTGCTTTGATTTTAAACCTAAAAATACAACAACTTGCTCACAGCTAAATGTTTATTTTTGACTTTATGATTCTAGTTCTATTTGAGGCTCCACATGGAAAATGTAGTTCCAACAACCAATGAGCCAATCTGCCGTAAATCCAGCTGCATATAATGAATGTTGAGATTGCCGAAAGGCCAGTCTCTTTGGCAATGACATGGAGTAGAATGTTAGCTAAACATACTGGTACCCAGACTAGATACATTCAAGACCCCTGTTGCTTAAATTGTTTGGTGTGTTTTCTTTGGGGGGATAGCACCCCTTGTGTGCAATTCCGGTAAAACCGTGTACCCCGGTATGGTACAGAAACCCTAGCTGGGGGGCACTCGGCACCCAAGACCCCCCACAGAAGACCGAACCTCCACAGAATGTAATAAATCTATAGGCTGAAAAGCTTCTCTGTTCTCCCCTCATTTGTCTGTTCAATCTGTAGTGTGGTGGGATATTCTATATGTTGCAATTGTTTCTCCACCCTAGACAGCCAGGGGATATCATATAACATACACAAGCTCCCAATTATACACTAATATAAAACGCAACATGTAAAGTGTTGGTCCCATGTTTCTTGAGATGAAATAATATACGCACAAAAAGCTTATTGCCATCAAATTGTGCACACATTTGTTTACATCCATGTTAGTGAGCATTTCTCCTTTGCCAAGATAATCCATCCACCTGAAAGGTGTGGCATATCAAGAAGCTGATTAAATAGCATGATCATTACCCGCGTGCACCTTGTACTGGGGACAATAAAAGGCAACTCGAAAATATGCAGTTGTGACACAATGCCACAGATGTCTCAAGTTGAGGGAGTATGCAATTGGCTTGCTGACTGCAGAAATGTCCACCAGAGCTGTTGCCAGAGAATATAATGTTCATTTCACTACCATAAGCCCCCTCTCCAAAGTCATTTTAGTGAATTTGGCAGTACGTCTAACCGGCCTTACAACCACAGACCACGTGTAACCACGCTAGCCCAGGACCTCCACATCCGGCTTCTTCACCTGCAGGATTGTCTGAGATCAGCCAACCGGACAGCTGATGAAACTGTGGGTTTCCACAAACCAAGAATTTCTGCACAAACTGTCAGAAACCGACTCAGAGAAGCTGATATGCGTGCACGTCGTCCTCACCAGGGTCTTGACCTGACTGCAGTTTGGCGGCATAACCGATTTCAGAGGGAAAATGCTCACTTTTGACGGCCTTTTGAAGTGTGCTCTTCACAGATGAATCCCGTTTTCAACTGTACTGGGCAGATGGCAGACAGCGTGTATGGTGTCGTGTGGGCGAGTGGTTTGCTGATGTCAACGTTGTGAACAGAGTGCCCCATGGTGGCGGCGGTTATGGTATGTGCAGGCATAAGCTACAGACAATGAACACAATTGCATTTTATCGAGATACCGTGACAAGATCCAGAGGCCCATTGTCTTGCCATCCATCCGCTGCCATCACCTCATGTTTCAGCATGATAGTGCACGACCCCATGTCACAAGGATCTGTACACAATTCCTGGAAGCTGAAAAAATGTCCCAGGTCTTCCATGACCTGCATACTCACAAGACGTCACCCATTGAGCATGTTTGAGATGCTCTGGATCGACATGTACAATAGAGTGTTTCAGTTCACGGCAATATCCAGCAACTTCGCACAGCCATTGAAGACTGGGACAACATTCTACAGGCAATAATCAACAGCCTCATCAACTCTATGTGAAGGAGATGTGTCTCGCTGCATGTGGTAAATGGTGGTCACGCCAGATACTGACTGGTTTTCTGAAAGCATGTCACATGTATATTTTTGTTCAGGGCAATTTCCATGGTGATGAGAAAACTCATACACACTCATACATACAGTGTATTCCTCCATACCTATTGATTGTGAACATTTATGTATGTTGAATAAGAATGAAAAGCACAACAATGCAAATAAACTCAGCAAAAAAAGAAACATCCTCTCACTGTCAACTGCGTTTATTTTCAGCAAACTTAACATGTGTAAATATTTGTATGAACATAAGATTCAACAACTGAGACGTAAACTGAACAAGTTCCACAGACATGTGACTAACAGCAAATGGAATAATGTGTCCCTGAACAAGGGGGGGGGGGGGTCAAATTCAAAAGTAACAGTTAGTATCTGGTGTGGCCACCAGCTGCATTAAGTACTGCAGTGCATCTCCTCCTCATGGACTGCACCAGATTTGCCAGTTCTTGCTGTGAGATGTTACCCCACTCTTCCATCAAGGCACCTGCAAGTTCCCGGACATTTCTGGGGGGAATGGCCCTAGCCCTCACCCTCCGATCCAACAGGTCCCAGACGTGCTCAATGGGATTGAGATCCGGGCTCTTCGCTGGCCATGGCAGAACACTGACATTCCTGTCTTGCAGGAAATCACGCACAGAACGAGCAGTATGACTGGTGGCATTGTCATGCTGGAGGGTCATGTCAGGATGAGCCTGCAGGAAGGGTACCACATGAGGGAGGAAGACGTCGTCCCTGTAACGCACAGCGTTGAGATTGCCTGCAATGACAACAAGCTCAGTCCGATGATGCTGTGACACACCGCCCCAGACCATGATGGACCCTCCACCTCCAAATTAGTAATTTAGTGTCCTAAGTTTTCATAACTCTGACATTAACTGCCTACCGTCTGGAAGCAGTTAGTGTCTTAATGAACATGCATCTGTGGAACGGTCGTTAATTGTTTATGGTTCATTGAACAAGCATGGGAAACAGTGTTTAAACACTTCACAATGAAGATCTGTGAAGTTATTTGGATTTCTACGAATTACCTTTGGAAGACAGGGTCCTGAAAAAGGGACGTTTCTTCTTTTGCTGAGTTCAGGAGTGGAATTCCTTTCAATTACACTTGGAACATCCCTTTTGTCATTCTTTGAATTTAATACACATTGTGTTTGTGATGACTCAGTTCTAAGTGAGTGTCATCGGCACAATGCTGCTGCCTGACCGACGGGCAAAAACTCCTGGAACCTGTTTGTCCAGTCCTGGAGGTAACGTTAGTTAGTGATACAGGTGCACCACCCTCACTGCTCATCTGTCTCCAACCACCTCACCTCCCTCTGGAGCGTAACAGACTGCGATGAAACACACACACACACACACACACACACACACACACACACACACACACACACACACACACACACACACACACACAGCCCAGCCTCAGTCACATACTATTGTGGCTGTGAGCAGGCAAACAGGCCCAACCCCCACTCTCACACTAGCCCCAGCCAATGGCATGCACGTGATGCTCATCAGGCCGTGCTCTTACTTACTGGTCTGAGGTCAAACCACACGACTAATATTAGACACGTCATGGAACACAAAACCATCATTATCTCATCCCAGAATATCCAAGAACTGAGGTCATCTGCCTTCGGCCTAAATAGTAGGAATCCAGACCGCACCAAATAAATTAGAAATACAAAAACATGGTATTGAGGAAATTGGTTGTCCTCTAGGTTACAGAGAGCTGGTAGTCCCATCCACTAAACTACCAGGTGTGAAACAGGAAAGGGAGTATGCTAATTTGGTATAGAGAACACCTTAAATTAATCAAAAACAGGAATATTTTACATTTCGCTAGAAATTCAAAAAGACATTTTCCGAATTATGTCCTCGTGTGTGCTACCTACAGTTGAAGTCGGAAGTTTACATACACCTTAGCCAAATACATTTAAACTCCGTTTTTCACAATTCCTGACATGAAATCCTCGTAAACATTCCCTGTCATAGGTCAGTTAGGATCACCATTTTATTTTAAGAATGTGAAATGTCAGCATAATAGTAGAGAATTATTTATTTCAGATTTCCGTTCTTTCATCACATTCCCAGTAGGTCAGAAGTTTACATACACTCAATTAGTATTTGGTAGTATTGCCGTTAAATTGTTTAAAACTTCGGTCAAATGTTTCGGGAAGCCTTTCACAAGCTTCCCACAATAAGTTGGGTGAATTTTGGCCCATTCCTCATGAAAGAGCTGATGTAACTGAGTCAGGTTTGTAGGCCTCCTTGCTCACAAACACTTTTTCAGTTCTGCCCACATATTCTCTATGGGATTGAGGTCAGGGCTTTGTGATGGTCACTCCAATACCTTGACTTTGTTGTCCTTAAGCCATTTTGCCACAACAAGTATGCTTGAGGTCATTGTCCATTTGGAAGACCCATTTGCGACCAAGCTTTAACTTCCTGACTGATGTCTTGAGATGTTGCTTCAATATATCCACAAAATGTTCCATCCTCATGATGCTATCTATTTTGTGAAGTGCACCAGTCCCTCCTGCAGCAAAGCAACCCCACAACATGATGCTGCCACCCCCATGCTTCACAGTTGGGATGGTATTCTTGGGCTTGCAAGCCTCCCCCTTTTTCCTCCAAACATAACAATGGGCAGTATGGCCAAACAGTTCTATTTTTGTTTCATCAGACCAAAGGACATTTCTCCAAAAAGTACAGTCTTTGTCCCCATGTGCAGTTGCAAACCGTAGTCTGGCTTTTTTATGGAGGTTTTGGAGCAGTGGCTTCTTCCTTGCTGAGCGGACTTTCAGGTTGTGTCGATATAGGACTCATTTTACTGTGGATATAGATACTTTTGTACCGGTTTCCACCAGCATCTTCACAAGGTCTTTGCTGTTGTTCTGGGATTGATTTGCACTTTTCGCACCAAAGTACATTCATCTCTAGGAGACAGAACGCATCTCCTTCCTGAGCGGTATGACGGCTGCGTGGTCCCATGGTGTTTATACTTGCGTACTATTATTTGTAAAGATGAAAGTGGTAACATCAGGCGTTTGGAAATTGCTCCCAAGGATGAACCAGACTTGTGAAGATCTACAATTTTTTTCTGAGGTCTTGGCTGATTTCTTTTGATTTTCCCATGATGTCAAGCAAAGAGGCACTGAGTTTGACGGTAGGCCATGAAATACATCTACACTTACATTTCCCTCACTAACTTTAAACATCAGCTATCTGAGCAGCTGACCGATCGCTGCAGCTGTACATAGTCCATCTGTAAAACAGCCCACCCTCATCCCGATATTGTTTTTATTCACTTTGCTGCTCATTTGCACATCAGTATCACTCCTTACACACCATCAATCATCTGATCATCATCATCATCTGCTCATCTATCACTCCAGTGTTAACCTGCTAAATTGTCATTACTTTGCTGCTATGGACTATTTATTGCCTTACCACCTCATGCCATTTGCACACACTGTACACTGCGTGCACAATTATTAGGCAAGTGACTATTCTGATCTTATCATTGTTTCTATCCACATTTTCGAACTCCAAACCATATAAACTTGAATGCTTATTGGATTTAATCATTTTCAGGTGATATGTATTTGTGTAATGAGGGTGTGGTGAAAGTGAATAACACCTTATATCAAGGTGTGCATAATTATTAGGCAGCCTCATAACCTCAGGTAAAATGGGCCAAAAAATAAATTTAAACTGACACTGAAAAGCCAAAAATGTAAAATGCCTTTCAGACGGATGCGACACTCTTTAAATAGCTAAATTATTGAGGTGTGACCACCGGACATTCAAACGTTTTGTTGCGAATAGTCAACTGGGGTGCAAAAAAACGCATGGGGAAGAAAAGGCGCAAATTAACTGCAAAAGACTTGAGAAGAATTAAACGTCAAACTACTAGGAACCCATTATCCTCCAGTGCCACCGTATTCCAGAACTGCAACCTACCTGGAGTGCTCAGAAGTACAAGATGTCAAGTGCTCAGAGACATGGCCAAGGTCAAGAAGTCTGAAACAAGACCACAACTGAATAAGATTCACAAGTTGAAGCATCAAGATTGGGCAAAGAAATACCTGAAGACAGATTTTTCAAAGGTTTTATGGACAGATGAAATGAAAGTGACTCTTGATGGACCAAATGGATGGGCCCGTAGCTGGATCAGTAATGGACACAGGGATCCACTTTGAGTCAGCTGCCAGCAAGGTGAAGGAGGGGTACTGGTATGGGCTGCTATCATTGAGGATGAGGTAGTTGGACCTTTTCGGGTTGAAGATGGACTGAAACTCAACTCCCAAACCTACTGCCAGTTTCTGGAAGATTCTTTCGTCAAACAGTGGTATAGGAAGAAGTCCTCGGCATTCTAGAAGGCCATGATCTTTATGCAGGACAATGCTCCATCACATGCATCCAAGTACTCCACTGCTTGGCTAGCCAACAAGGGCCTCAAAGATGCCTGAATAATGACCTGGCCCCCTTCCTCACCTGACTTAAATCCTATTGAGAACTTGTGGGCCCTTCACAAACGTGAGATTTACAGTGATGGAAGACAATACACCTTTTTGAACAGCATTTGGGAGGCTGTGGTTGCTGCTTCAGTGAAAATTGATTGTGAACAGATGAAGAAACTGACAGACTCCATGGATGGAAGGCTCATGGCAGTTCTTGAAAATAAGGGTGGCTATATTGGTCACTGAATATTTTTGAAAGGCCAAAAATGTTATATAATTGTCATTTTGTGTTACTTATCTGTTACACTTACTCTAAAAATTGAGAATAAACAAGTGAGTTGAGAGAAATGATTTTTGTAATTTAGTTGCCTAATAATTATGCACACATATATTTCCCTGAGAAAGAAAACTCACTTTTCCTTTGTTAAACATTCAGGTTTGAGGTTCAATAACATTTTGGATTGACTGAGAGCATTGTGTTTGTTCAACAATAAAATGAATCCCGAGGAATACAATTTGCCTAATAATTGTGCACGCAGTGTATATAGACTTTCTGTTTTTCCTATTGTGTTATTGACTGTACGCTTGTATATTCCATGTTTAACTCTGTTGTTGTTGTTGTTGTTTCTGTCGCACTGCTTTGCTTTATCTTGGCCAGGTCGTAGTTGTAAATGAGAACTTGTTCTCAACTAGCCTACCTGGTTAAATAAAGCTGAAAAAAAAATGGACTCAAATAAGTAACTAACTAACTAACTAGTATATAACTCAGAAGCTTCTAATGCCATGACATCATTTTCTAGAATTTTCCAAACTGTTTAAAGGCACAGTCAACTATGTAAACTTCTGACCCACTGGAATTGTGATACAGTGAATTTTAAGTGAATTAATCTGTCTGTAAACAATTGTTGGAAAAATTACTTGTGTCATGCACAAAGTAGATGTCCTAACCGACTTGCCAAAACTATAGTTTGTTAACAAGAAATGTGTGGAGTGGTTGAAAAACGAGTTTTAATGAATCCAACCTAAGTGTATGTAAACTTCCGACTTCAACTGTATATCCATTCCCCCCACTAGAACCCCATACTTTAACGAAGATAGCTTCTCCATCCTAGGTGGGGGGGTCAATCATTTCGAGGCACAGGGACATGTACTAGTCAGTGGTGACCTAAATGCCAGAACATGACACCCTCACAGCACACAGGGGGACAAACACCTACCAAATCTAATCTCATTGGTCACATACACATGTTTAGCAGATGTTAATGCGAGTGTAGCGAAATGCTTGTGCTTCTAGTTCCGACCATGCAGTAATATCAAACAACTAACAATTTCACAACAACAAAGGAATGAATAAGAATATGTACATATAAATATATGGATGAACGATGGCCGAACTGCATTGGCAAGATGCAGTAGATGGTAGAGTACGGTATATACACACACACGAGATGAGTAATGTAGGGTATCTAAACATTATATAAAGTGGCATTGTTTAAAGTGACTAGTGATACATTTATTACATCCAATTTTTAATTATTAAAGTAGCTAGAGTTGAGTCAGTATGTTGGCAGCAGCCACTCAATGTTAGTGATGACTGCTTAACAGTCTGATGGCCTTGAGATAGAAGCTGTTTTTCAGTCTCTCGGTCCCAGCTTTGATGCACCTGTACTGACCTCGCCTTCTGGATGATAGCGTGGTGAACAGGCAGTGGCTCGGGTGGCTGTTGTCCTTGATGATCTTTTTGGCCTTCCTGTGACAGTGGGTGGTGTAGGTGTCCTGGAGAGCAGGTAGTTTGCCCCCGGTGATGCGTTGTGCAGACCTCACTACCCTCTGGAGAGCCTTACGGTTGTGGGCGGAGCAGTTGCCGTACCAGGCGGTGAAACAGCCCGACAGGATGCTCTCGATTGTGCATCTGTAAATGTTTGTGAGTGTTTTTGGTGACAAGCCAAATTTCTTCAGCCTCCTGAGGTTGAAGAGGCGCTGTTGCGCCTTCACCACGCTGTCTGTGTGGGTGGACCATTTCAGTTTGTCCGTGATGTGTACGCCGAGGAACTTAAAACTTTCTACTTTCTCCACTACTGTCCCATCGATGTGGATAGGGGAGTGCTCCCTCTTCTGTTTCCTGAAGTCCACGAAGGTGACAGCATTCCATCTCCCATATGACCCCCGAGACACAACTACTACAACATAACCAACACCAACGGGTCACAACTCCTGCAGCTCTGTCGCACACATAGTTCCCACAGATCACACAGACCTACAAAGACTTTGAAAACTAATCTAGCATTGATAAACTTCCATATCTGTTAGGTGAAATACCGCACTGTGCAATCACAGCAGCAAGATTTGTGGCCCGTGGAGCACAAACAACCAGTGGAGCACAAACATTGTATTAACAATCTATATTTATACGTTTTTTTTCTTCCCTTTCCATATTTACAACATTGTACATAGCCAATAATATTTTAAATGTCTATATTTTCTTTTAATACTTTTGTGAGTAATGTTTACTGATTTATTTCCCTTTTGTTTATTGTGTATCCATTTGCTTTGGCAATGTAAACATATGTTTCCTATGCCAATGAAGCTCTTTGAATTGGAGAGAGCGAGGAGGCCCTTAGAGCATTTTATATGGTCACAAAACACTAAGCTCTAACCGCTATGAATCCCACATTGCTGCGGCAGCTGATTCTGTTGTCCATTGGATCTGACAGACGTCCTTGTTCACAGCAACTCAGTCACAGCCCTGAGCAGCAGACAACACCAGTGAAATCAGAGTAATAGAAACGAAGTGAGATGAATTCCTATTAAAGTCAACACAGAGAGAGCCTGACGTCTTCGTGACAAAGAACCATGTATCAATTCATCAGGCGCTGGTAAATAACAGAGAAACAGCCTATAATCAAAAAACAAAATTACATTTTCGAAACATTACATTCAGCTGGAACTGTGAGGGAATTGTTTCCCTGGACGTTTTATCAGGGGGCAAGATGTTTTCCATCTAAATGATGGGACCTCGATGACCTTGGGCTGCTTTTGTCTTTATTACAGTTGATACTCACTGACGTCTCTCCCTCTCTCCACAATCACACAAAGGGACAAGTGCTATTTCATGCTCTCATCTAGTCACGTTTAAGCTTTCTGCAGTGTGTGTAATGAGGGTTCAGATGAGAACAGCACAGGCATGCAGCTCTGAAAAGAGGAGATAGCAGTGTTCTGTGTGATTTAAGGTTAATTCAACATTACGACAACTAACTGGAATTTATGACCACTACCTCCTTAACCTCAACTACCTCTCCTCCCCTCCTCAACTACCTCTCCCCTTCTCTCCTCCCCTCATTCTTGGGTAGGCCAATCCTCCCAGTGCTCGGAAAATTCCCTAAACAGTCACACAAATCTAAAGAACAAAAAAAAAAGAAAAGTAGTCAACGGTCCTTTTAAAAAATGCCGCTCTGCCTCAGATTTTTGATTAGCCAGTAATTGCCACATAAAAATGCAAGTGAAGCTAATGGCATCTGAGCCATTACTTTGTATTCTCCACTGTTCAAGTCCCTTGGTAATGAATGTACTTAAGGGATATTCAGGACATCCGCCACACTTTAACACTACATATAAAAACACCCAGATGGCTGTGGCTTTTATACACCATGCCCATTACTGTAATGGCTCGTGTTCACTAGCACACGGTAAATTACCGCGTGCCGCTTAGGCTGCCCAGAGTAGCTCGCTTGTGGGCGTGCTGGCAGCACATTGAATTGTGTGTCAAGAAAGCAGCATAGCAAGTTTGTATGAAGGTCTGGTTATTAAATGGGTAAATTGTTAAACAGTAATATGCTCTAAAACACTCTGGTGACAAACTTTGCTGCCCTGTTTTCAAATCGTCCACATGGCTGGGAGAACTTATTCAAGTAAGTAAATATACTTCTAAAATGTGAAGAAAAAAAATCTATATATTACTAGCGAACTAGCTACAGTGCAGGCTAACTCAAATGAGCTGCTTGCTTGCTATCTAGCCAACTTTACATAGCGTATAGAAAGCTAGCTAAGTGAATTACATAGCTAATATGACGTTGGGTAGCTGGTGCTAACTAATGTATTTATCACTGTAAAAAAAAAAAAATTATAATAATAATCCAAAATGCATTCGTAGGTAGCTAGCTAACAGCCATGGAAGAGGGTAAAAGGATAGCAGCCCCAACTGTCAAAGTGAGAAAGTAGGCTATTCTGGATAGGGAAGGTACTTTTGTTTAGTTCCAGTCCCTAGAAGTGAGGACAGAGATAGTAACTTAACATTCAGTGCTGTCTAATTTGAGTATAATGCAGTCTGTTTCTTGTGAGGTTTTCTGTCCTCAGATACAGAGAGCTGTGAAAGCCTGTCTGCAGATGAAGAGGTCCCAATGAAGAGCAGTGGTTCTCAGTTCTGGTCCTGTGGACGCAAAGGGGTGCACATTTTTGTTTTTGCCTTAGCACTGCACAGCTGATTCAAATGATCAACTCATCAAGCTTCAAGTGTTTTTTTTATATATTAATTTGTGATGCTATCCTTGATATGATCATGCTATTGTCACATGCGTCGATCAATCCAATGTCATCATGATTTGTTATAAGGGATATTATACTTTAGTAATCCACAATGACCATGTGATGTAAAAGTCTAATAATGACAATATCATCCATATTCCTACAGATACCTTTTAACTGGAGATTTCTTCAAAACAATTGCCTACGGTCACCGTGTAGGGCACTGGAAGGTTGGGTGACCAGGGCCATCTGGGACTGCCTCCTGGAGGAATTCAGGCATGTGAAGGCTACCTGTGTCCTGCATAACTTCATGAGGATGGACACGAGGACCAGGAGGGGATCTGCAGCTCGCTGCAGTGTGCGAACGAAGTCTGCTGCTCTGCAGGATGTTTCAAGGATGGGGTCCAACAATGTAGCAAGAGGGGCAATCCGTGTGCAGGAGATCTTCACCTCTTACTTCTTCGAAGAGGGTGCTGTTCTCTGGCAACACCATAGACTACACAATGCACAACCAAATGCTCTTTTAATTGCAATTTGTGTGGCTCTTAGAGTATTCTTCTATTTACTTAGCTATGTCAACTGCAGTTACTCACTTCCCAGTTCCTCTCCCTTTGATTTCTACTTCTCAGATGAGCGTGCTGTTTAGGTAAGGGTGTGATGTCTGTACAAAAACAGGCTATTTTAAGTCACCCATATTGAAAAAAAGGTAGAACAATTAGACACCCTATAAGCCACACCAACACACTCACGTATCAATATGATTGATGGATTGTGTTGTGCACTAAGCAGGCTCAGGTGTATAACGGTGGCTCCTTCCACCTTCCAAGAAGAAGCAAGAGGGCCAACTATGGAGAATAGTAAGACACTTCATTATTTCTATAACTACGCTATATTGTTTGTCCTTGTGTGTCTGTGCATCTTTTTCAGCATAAAGTACTCTGCTGCCCCTTAGGGTGGACACCGGGTGAGGCCAAACACACAGATTCCTGTTAACCACTGTCTATTTAACAACCTTATCTTCTCCATAAATCCTCTAGGTTATATCAGCTGTGTCGGTGAACCCCTCCCGCATCTGAACTGGCTAGAGGGCACAGCATGATCAGAAGTGAGAAGTCACTTGGTCAGGTCAAAAGGAAGTATTATTAAAAATAAACTTTACATTGAAATACAGATAGAGATGTAGTAGTCCCAGAGTTAATGATCCAAGGTCAGTTTTGCATTTCACCTCCTAATGACTGACAGTGTAAAAAGAAAAGGCTTAAAACAGGATCTCTCTCGTTTGCAGGTATGTTGATATGAGAGGATGCCAACCCCCAGTCCTGTCATCGCCACCTCATCCGCTGTTAAGATTATCTTTGGGCCAACAGGGAGCCCAAGGCTGGTTAAGAGACACCACTAGAGAAACTATTATGTAATTGTGATGAACTGCGAGAGTATTAGGGTAGCACTGTGATTCATTAATCATATGCAACCTTCCCTGCTCCTCTGTTCTTAACACTTTCTTTAATTTATTTTTTTACCTTTATTTAACCAGGTAGGCTAGCTGAGAACAAGTTGTCATTTTTACACCTCTTTCTTTCTCTGTTTTTATAATGCACACCAGATGTGCATTGACGTACAGATTGAACTTGTATTTATAATATATGACGTATTTATAAACACTAGGATAATGAACTTCTTTCAATAAAAGAGTTTCACATTCTCTACTGGTTGAAAGTTAGTCTCATTTGATGAAATACTACACCTATCCTGTGTTTATCAGATCAATGCAGATGAAGGAAATTAGATATAGATGAACCGGTTTTACATGATGCATAGGAAGTGTAGGGTACGGTTTCTTAAAATCAGCCTTTAAGTAGTTCAATCATGTTTCTAGTCTATCACATAGATACAATGTGTAACCATTGATGTCCCAGGACCAAGATTGGTAACCGCTGTTGAGGTGTATAATTGTAATACACACATGCACACAGAGCATCATTCAAAGACTGGAATTTGATACTCCTGGTATTGAATATGACTGAAAAATAATCTGAACGATGTTCATACCTGAACTGCACCTATATTTGCCAAGGTAGAGTACATGATCAGCGAATATATTAAAATGTACAAGCTACAATGTGGGGATCTCATGCATGGTAATAACTACATTTACGTCATTTAGCAGAATTATAAATTGGTTCATTCACCTTATGATATCCAGTGGAACAACCACTTTACAATAGTACATCAATATCTTTTTTTTATATCTTTTTTTTTGGGGGGGGGGGTTAGAAGGATTACTTTATCCTATCCCAGGTATTCCTTAAAGAGGTGGGGTTTCAGGTGTCTCCGGAAGGTGGTATATACGACCTGCAAAATATATTCTACTCAATCCATTGGCTTCATTAATGTCATTGACTGTTTAAGTTGATACAGCTGAGGTTCATAGCTAGGTTCTGAATTAATATGTATACTAAATGTTTTAGGGTCCATACACAGATCGGCTACATAGATAGCGACACATCCACAGGTATTTTTTTTATCCTCCACTGCACAATAAGAAAAGTTAGCTAGCTATGTTGCTTCATCTGCATTGCATGTCAAATATTAGCAAGGCAAGCTTAAAAAATATACTGCTCAAAAAAATAAAGGGAACACTTAAACAACACATCCTAGATCTGAATGAAAGAAATAATCTTATTAAATACTTTTTTCTTTACATAGTTGAATGTGCTGACAACAAAAATCACACAAAAATAATCAATGGAAATCCAATTTATCAACCCATGGAGGTCTGGATTTGGAGTCACACTCAAAATTAAAGTGGAAAACCACACTACAGGCTGATCCAACTTTGATGTAATGTCCTTAGAACAAGTCAAAATGAGGCTCAGTAGTGTGTGTGGCCTCCACGTGCCTGTATGACCTCCCTACAACGCCTGGGCATGCTCCTGATGAGGTGGCGGATGGTCTCCTGAGGGATCTCCTCCCAGACCTGGACTAAAGCATCCGCCAACTCCTGGACAGTCTGTGGTGCAACGTGGCGTTGGTGGATGGAGCGAGACATGATGTCCCAGATGTGCTCAATTGGATTCAGGTCTGGGGAACGGGCGGGCCAGTCCATAGCATCAATGCCTTCCTCTTGCAGGAACTGCTGACACACTCCAGCCACATGAGGTCTAGCATTGTCTTGCATTAGGAGGAACCCAGGGCCAACCGCACCAGCATATGGTCTCACAAGGGGTCTGAGGATCTCATCTCGGTACCTAATGGCAGTCAGGCTACCTCTGGCGAGCACATGGAGGGCTGTGCGGCCCCCCAAAGAAATGCCACTCCACACCATGACTGACCCACCGCCAAACCGGTCATGCTGGAGGATGTTGCAGGCAGCAGAACGTTCTCCACGCCGTCTCCAGACGCTGTCACGTCTGTCACGCGCTCAGTGTGAACCTGCTTTCATCTGTGAAGAGCACAGGGCGCCAGTGGCGAATTTGCCAATCTTGGTGTTCTCTGGCAAATGCCAAACGTCCTGCACGGTGTTGGGCTGTAAGCACAACCCCCACCTGTGGACGTCAGGCCCTCATACCACCCTCATGGAGTCTGTTTCTGACCGTTTGAGCAGACACATGCACATTTGTGGCCTGCTGGAGGTCATTTTGCAGGACTCTGGCAGTGCTTCTCCTGCTCCTCCTTGCACAATGCCGGAGGTAGCGGTCCAGCTGCTGGGTTGTTGCCCTCCTACGGCCTCCTCCACGTCTCCTGATGTACTGGCCTGTCTCCTGGTAGCGACTCCATGCTCTGGACACTCCGCTGACAGACACAGCAAACCTTCTTGCCACAGCTCGCATTGATGTGCCATCCTGGATGAGCTGCACTACCTGAGCCACTTGTGTGGGTTGTAGATTCCGTCTCATGCTACCACTAGAGTGAATGCACCGCCAGCATTCAAAAGTGACCAAAACATCAGCCAGGAAGCATAGGAACTGAGAAGTGGTCTGTGGTCCCCACCTACAGAACCACTCCTTTATTGGGGGTGTCTTGCTAATTGCCTATAATTTCCACCTGTTGTCTATTCCATTTGCACAACAGCATGTGAAATTTATTGTCAATCAGTGTTGCTTCCTAAGTGGACAGTTTGATTTCACAGAAGTGTGATTGACTTGGAGTTACATTGTGTTGTTTAAGTGTTCCCTTTATTTTTTTGAGCAGTGTATAACATTCAATTTGCAGTAAATTCCTTAGCTAGCTAGATTCTTTACATCCATGTTTCACAAGACTGGTTTGCTGGTTGTTTCAGGAGTCCCTAACAACCAGAATTACAATTTCATACTCATGTCACAACACTAGGGATACACCGACATGACATTTTTGGCCGATATCAATATATGATATTTTCCTTGGCAAAAAAACAATACATATACCTGATATTTAACATATAGCAGCCTTTTAAGCATTCTAGTACAGTTAAATAGTTCACACACGGACGCAGCGGTCTACGGCCTGCAAGAGGCGTCACTACAGTCTCTGGTTTGTATCTAGGCTCTCTCACATCCGGCCGTGATTGGGAGTCCTATAGGGCGGTGCACAATTGGCCAAGCGTCATCAGGGTTTGGCCGGGGTAGTCCGTCATAGTAAATAAGAATTTGTCCTTAAATGACTTGCCTAGTTAAATAAAAAAGGTATAATAAAATTAACGCTACACTGACCAAAAAGTTATTTTGTTGGCATTTACCTATGTCCCCATTACCAGTAAAACATAATCAAAACCTATTTCTTTCACTTACTTGCTGTGTTTCATTGGTAATTTGTTCAGTAGTTTCATTCTCAACTAGGATTTCACCATACATGTCAAAAAGTGAAGTTTTAGCTTCGTCTGTCCGTGGCCTCTCTTCCACTGTCATTGTGCCTGTTTCAATCTTGTCCAGCTGTGTATGTAACATTTCACGTAAACCCTGTTTCTTGTCTGCATCAAAGTAGCGGTCCTTGTAACTAATACCGAGCATGGTGGCGACACAGTAAAGAGGCTCATAGAAAATAGCACCTAATCGTTTGTCACTACATTAACATATTCCTCTCAACTGTAAATGTTTCTGCATGATTGATTTATAACGTCATAAGGACGTACAATTGATCCATCCTAGTATTTTTGTCAGCTATCTTTACTTAAGACCGTCTCCAGCCATGGGTCGCATAGCGTCACATTCGTTATTGGGAACCACTGGATATGATTGGTCATTGCCCAGCGGTTGCCGCTGGCGATTTGCATAAAGTTGGGAAAATGTGAACTTTTTCACCACCGCCCAAAGGTCCCCTGCACTCTCCACTTCTCACCGCTTTCCTTCCATTGAAAATGAATGGGAAGCGGTGTTACACCGCACATCACCGCTTGCTAGTGAACACGGGGCATATTGGAGATGAATACACAAAAAAATAATTTCAGTCATTTAAAAAAACTAGCATGGTGTAGCATGAAAAGGAGTTTGGACCAAATATGATCGGCTAGATAAGCCAATGGTAAATCAATTGCTGGGAAGTAAATAATGATGAAACACAAAATGGGAAAAAATATACAGTACCAGTCAAAAGTCTGGACATCTACTCATTCCAGGGTTTCTTTATTTGTACTATTTTCTACATTGCACAATAACAGTGTAGACATCAAAACTATGAAATAACACATGAAATCATGTAGCAACCAAAAAAAGATTCTAGAAATCGCCACCCTTTGCACACTCTTGGCATTCTCTCAACCAGCTTCATGAGGTAGTCACCTGGAATGCATTTCAATTAACAGGTGTGCCTTGTTAAAAGTTACTTTGTGGAATTTATTTCCTTCTTAATGCATTTGAGCCAATCAGTTGTGTTGTGACAAGGTAGTGGGGGTATACAGAAGATAGCCCTATTTGGTAAAAGACCAAGTCCATATTATGACAAGAACAGCTCAAATAAGCAAAGAGAAACAACAGTCCATCCTTACTTTAAGACATGAAGGTCAGTCAATGCAGAACGTTTCAAGAACTCTTGAAAGTTTCTTCAAGTGCAGTCACAAAAACCATCAAGCACTATGATGAAACTGGCTCTCATGATGACCACCACAGGAAAGGAAGACCCAGAGTTACCTCTGCTGCAGAGGATATGTTTATTAGAGTTACCAGCCTCAGAAATTGCAGCCCAAATAAATGCTTCATAGAGTTCAAGTAACAGACACATCTGGTGTCCTTAGGTAGTGGTTTCTTTGCAGCAATTCGACCATGAAGGCCTGATTCACGCAGTCTCCTCTGAACAGTTGATGTTCAGAGGAGACTGCGTGAATCAGGCCTTCATGGTCGAATTGCTGCAAAGAAACCACTACTAAAGGACACCAATAAGAAAAAGAGACTTTTGGTTCCAACCGCTATGGCTTTGTGAGAGTAGGTGAACGGATGGCCTCTGCATGTGTGGTTCCTGCCGTGACGCATGGAGATGTGATGGTGTTTTGCTGGTGACACTGTCTGATTTATTTAGAATTCAAGGCACTCTTAACCAGCACGGCTACCACAGCATTCTGCACCGACACGCCATCCCATCTGGTTTGCGCTTTGTGGGACTATTTGTTCTTCAACAGGATAATGACCTAACACCTCCAGGCTGTGTAATGACTATTTGACCAAGGAGAGTGATTGAAGGCTGCATCAGATGACCTGCATCAATCACCCGACCTCAACCCAATTGAGGTTGTTTGGGATGAGTTGGACCGCAGAGTGAAGGAAAAGCAGCCAATAAGTGTTCAGCATATGTGGGAACTCCTTCAAGACTGTTGGAAAAGCATTCCTCATGAAGCTGGTTGAGAGAATGTCAAGAGTGTGCAAAGCTGTCAAGGCAAAGGGTGGCTTTTTGAAGAATTTCAAATATATTTTAATTTGTTTAACACTTTTTTGGTTGCAACATGATTCCATAGTTTATGTCTTCACGATTATTCTACAATGTTGAAATAGTCAAAATAAAGTTCAAACCCTTGAATGAATGAACAGTACTGTATATTTATGGACATTGAAAGTGGTGGCGGATAGATTATGCTAGATCCTTTCACACGACAACTAGAGCCTTAAAAATGAAGGACAACAAATCTGATTAAGTAGGTGGAACCCAGTGCTGCCAGAGAGAGCTGTTCTTTGACGTGGATGTTCCAACAGCTGGAACATAATTAGTCAATGCTATAAATCACCTCGCTACTAACTCTGCGTAGCACTGACAGACAGGGAGGTTGCTAGTTACTGATTCACACACGCACGTGATTGGGAAATCGCCTTTATTCTACGTGCTGTTACTGGGCCTCGGTGAGATCGTACTCTGTGTGTAATCAGTTTGTTATATTATGGGATGTCCTTTATTCTTTATCCAGAGTCATGTGAGCCTGGTTCAGGGAAATGGCATCTCTAACAGAAAATAGAGGGTGATAAGAGAAACTTTATTATTATGGTCTCAGGAAAAGGACCACTAATATGATTAACCTGCTGGTCAATGTGGGTAAATGTGCACGCACACAGTGTACTATCCTTGAATTTTTTTTACCATATTAGTGAGCAACTGCCCGTCTACCTCCTGTTGCGGTGTCCTGAGTGTGGCAGGTAGCCTTGCGGTTAAGAACATTGGCCATTAAAGGCGCTGGTTTGACTGCCCGAGCCGACTAGGTGAAACATCTGTCTGTCCTTGAGCAAGGCACTTAGCCCTAATTGCTCCAGTAAGTCTCTCTGGATAAGAGCGTCTACTAAAATGTGTAATGTAAATGTCAGGGATGCAAAAAAGGTGTCACTTTTTTTTTTGCACTGAAACATGCAAAAAAAATCCCTCCTAGGGGGAAATGCAGGTTTTCACGAATTAAACAAAATAATATGATCTACATGATCAGTCTGTGTGTAAAATAAAAAGTGGTTGATGTAGACCTAACTCACAGGTAAAAAATGTAAAGAAAGCAATCCAATGTTATTTGTGGCTCAGTTGGTAGAGCATGGTGTTTGCAACGCCAGGGTTGTGGGTTCGATTCCCACGGAGGGCCAGTACAACAACAAAAAATGCATGAAATGAAATGTATGAATTCACTACTGTAAGTCGCTCTGGATAAGAGCGTCTGCTAAATGACTAAAATGTAATGTAAATGTAAATTTGTTGCCTAGACTTTACTGCAAATGACACTCAAGTATTGAGAAAAAAACAACACACTAACATTGCAGTTAGCCATGACAGTCTTTATAATAGAACGCTTGTGACCACACACACACACACACACACACACACACACACACACACACACACACACACACACACACACACAGCACTTGGGAAAAAAACATCTTAAAGTAGAAATAGAATGAAACATGCATTCTAGTTTTCATCTATTCTAGTGGAAATTATAGTAGACATTGATCAAGTGCACAAGGCTACATGTGTGCAAAAATAACGCTTACTGAGTAAAAAAATAAATAATCCCCCCTCACTCTCTCACACACACACACACAGGTTATCTTCAAGTTCAACACAACAAAAGCAATATATTTGGGCTACACTGCACATTATTACACTACACTTTCTGCCTGTGGACAGCTGTTCTACAATATGCCAGCAGAGCATTATACCCTTTGTGGACATAATTGATCTCTTTCAGGCAGCGTGTACACCTGGCATACCCCATTTTATCCACTTTATAGAAAAAGTGAGAGGGGGAAAGTGTGTGCTGTTCCTTTCATCATATTGGCATCCAGCTTAAGCCAGGCGCAGCTCCAGCTACACTTGATGCCCGAATCCACTTGTTTAAACAAGAAATTCCTCATTTTCACCTAATTCTCCCTTTTGAAAATGAACCACATACTGTAGAGGGAAAACATTAGTTCACAGATAGCAGTTAACTAGCTAACATTTCACACAAATTGCCAGGGTCCAGTAAACAACTAACACGTTATAATTTGAGGAACAGCAAGGAGTCGTAACGTTATGCCAGTTAATCCTATTGCGAATTGGTTAGGTTACTAACGTTAGCTCATCTGATGCTGTAACTTAAGCTAGCTAACGTTAGCCATCTGCCTTTATTAGCCAGCTAATTTTCACACCATAAACTCAATTATTTGATCAGTTAAGTTTGCTAATGTTGCTAAACATTTCTGGCTAGCTAACGGAGAATTCGATCCAGCCAGCAAGATAATTAACACTAACAATACTTGTTCCACCACACTTTCACCTCAAACTTCCCAAATGCCAGTTGTTTTCGGTTACAGCTCATGAAGTACGCTTCATCACATTTTCACCGACCTCTGTTATCGTTCAGGGGACATGCTGTCGTAAAAGGCAAACTGCCTTTCTACTCACTGCGTTCTTTCCGGAGGGCGCGCTGATGCTGTAACTAGTAAATTGGTTGTCTGCTCTCTCTTCAATCACGTGCTGCATTCTGTTATGCGAACAATTGGCTGAGCCTTAGATACAGACAGTATTGCTCCAAACGTGCATCACTTGTTCGCTTACAGCCAGTATTGATACAATGCCCCTCCACCGCCCAATCTTTTCTCATCGGATCTACACAAATCACGCAAGTCAACTATTTTGGACTCAAAACGGCAATTTACCAGACGAGCTAAAATGACTTCTATGCTCACTTCGAGGCAAGTAACACTGAAGCATGCATGAGAGCATCAACTGTTCCCGACGACTGTATGATCACGCTCACCGTAGGCAATGTGAGTAAGACCTTTAAACAGGTCAACATTCACAAAGCCGTAGAGCCAGACGGATTACCAGGATGTGTACTCCGAGCATGCGCTGACCAACTGGCAAGTGTCTTCACTGACATTCCCTCAAACCTCATCACTAAGCTAAGGACCCTGGGACTAAACACTTCCCTCTGCAAGTGGATCCTGGACTTCCTGACTGGCCAACCCCAGGTGGTAAGGATAGGTAACATATCTGCCACGCTGATCCTCACCATGGGGGCCCCTCAAGGGTGAGTGCTCAGTCCCCTCCGGTACTCCCTGTTCACTCATGACTGCATGGCCAGGCACGACTGCATGGCCAGGCACGACTGCATGGCCAGGCACGACTGCATGGCCAGGCACGACTGCATGGCCAGGCACGACTGCATGGCCAGGCACGACTGCATGGCCAGGCACGACTCCATGGCCAGGCACGACTCCATGGCCAGGCACGACTCCATGGCCAGGCACGACTCCATGGCCAGGCACGACTCCATGGCCAGGCACGACTCCATGGCCAGGCACGACTCCATGGCCAGGCACGACTCCATGGCCAGGCACGACTCCATGGCCAGGCACGACTCCATGGCCAGGCACGACTCCATGGCCAGGCACGACTCCATGGCCAGGCACGACTCCATGGCCAGGCACGACTCCATGGCCAGGCACGACTCCATGGCCAGGCACGACTCCATGGCCAGGCACGACTCCATGGCCAGGCACGACTCCATGGCCAGGCACGACTCCATGGCCAGGCACGACTCCATGGCCAGGCACGACTCCATGGCCAGGCACGACTCCATGGCCAGGCACGACTCCATGGCCAGGCACGACTCCATGGCCAGGCACGACTCCAACACCGTCCCGTCAAGTTTGCCGATGACAACAGTAGTAGGCCTGATCACTGACAACGATGAGACAGCATATAGGGAGGTCAGAGACCTGGCCGTGTGGTGCCAGGACAACAACCTCTCCCTCAACGTGATCAAGACAAAGGAGATGATTGTGGACTACAGGAAAAGGAGGACCGAGCACGCCACCATTCTCGTCGGCAGTGCTGCAGGTTGAGAGCTTCAAGTTCCACCAACAAACTATCATGGTCCAAAACACACTAATACAGTTGTGAAGAGGGCACAACAAAGCCTATTCCCCCTCAGGAGACTGAAAAGATTTGTCATGGGTCCTCAGATTATCAACAGGTTCTACAGCTGCACCAGAGAGCATCCTGACGGGCTGCATCACTGCCTGGTATGGCAACTGCTCGGCCTCCGACCGCAAGGCACTACAGAGGGTAGTGCATACGGCCCAGTACATCACTGGGGCCAAGCTTGGTGTCAGAGGAAGGCCCTAAAAATTGTCAAAGGCTCCAGCCACCTTAGTCATGGACTGTTCTCTCTGCTACCACATGGCAAGCAGTACCAGAGCGCCATGTCTAGGTCCAAAAGGCTTATTAACAGCTTCTACCCCCAAGCCATAAGACTCCTGAACAGCTAATCAAATGGCTACCCAGACCCCTCTTTTACGCTGATGCTACTCTATTATCAATGCATAGTCACTATAACTGTATATACATCAGGTAACTGGTGCCCCCGCACATTGACTCTGTACTGGTAACCCCTGTATAAAGCCTCGGTATTGTTATTTTACTGCTGCTGTTTAATTATTTGTTACTTTTATTTTCAATTTTGTACTTAACACTTTTCTTAACTTCTTTAAGCATTGTTGGTTAAGGGATTGTAAGTAAGCATTTCACTGTAAGGTCAACACCTGTTGTACTCGGCATGTGACAAATAACATTTGATTTGAATTTCAAAAGGTGACTAGTTTGCATCCCTGAAATGTGTGTTTGCTGAGGGTGTATGTGTAGAGGGGGAGGGGAGTGAACAGTGAGAGCGGAGGTACACGGACTAGCTACTTAAAAAGTCTAATGACTACTCATGCCTGCTTCGCTCCATGTGACTGAATGACTGGCTCCTCTTACACACAAATTGTGAATGTCTGACATGGCACATCCAAGCATGGTTACCTGGCAACCAGCACTGTGTGACAGGAATGTGTGTGTCAGAGCCCTCCAACTCCACAATGTTGCCCATGTCCCCCCAGCAGCCCTCCAACCTACACCCAATTGTGGTGTGTGGGTCCCCAGGGGCCCGGATTTTTCCCAGTCGTGCTGATTGTGCTCTGACAAAGAGGGTCTACAATGGGGAAAGAATCACGTCTCCTGGCAACAGATCCTACTGAGAATGCTGCTGCCGCTACAGCACTTGAGATATCGAGAGTAGAGGGGGAAGGAGAGGATAGAGAAATGCTGAGCAGGAGAAGGACGGAAAGAATGTGGATTTGTGAAAGAGGGAAATTACATGTTGCTCAAAGATTTAATATTTTTGTGGGAAAGTAAGGACCAGTCATCAACCAGAATCCAGTCAAGGGAGTGAGGTGCCTATTAAGACAGACATCATCCTAAACAAGGGCCTTGAAGATCGAGCACAATGAAAGATAAATTTAAGTACCGTCACATGACAACAATTAAACCATGTTTTCAGTTGTCCTTCAACTACAACCATGCTGAACGTTATCGTCAGTTGAGAGGTAATGCTTGGAGGGGTAAAAATAGTGCATACTTTCCCACACATTCCAGATAACATTTTCTGTGTCTTCACACTCCGTTAAGCTACAATATTGAGACAACAAATGGCAGTGTCTCTGTGTGATATGTCTGAAGCATAATAATCTACCACAGTGGCAGGTGCTCATCCTGGATGAGCTGCACTACCTGAGCCACTTGTGTGGGTTGTAGATTCCGTCTCATGCTACCACTAGAGTGAAAGCACCGCCAGCATTCAAAAGTGACCAAAACATCAGCCAGGAAGCATAGGAACTGAGAAGTGGTCTGTGGTCCCCACCTGCAAAACCACTCCTTTATTGGGGGTGTCTTGCTAATTGCCTATAATTTCCACCTGTTGTCTATTCCATTTGCACAACAGCATGTGAAATTTATTGTCAATCAGTGTTGCTTCCTAAGTGGACAGTTTGATTTCACAGAAGTGTGATTGACTTGGAGTTACATTGTGTTGTTTAAGTGTTCCCTTTATTTTTTGGAGCAGTGTATATACCAGCCACTCAGATTACCAGCCAAAATATAAAAAATAAAAAAAAATGATTGGCTGAGATAATCGACGGGCTCGAAATGCCGAGAGAGGAGTTCGGATTGGTCTGCTATGTAGCTAGCTTCTGTCTATAACATGACCTGCTCAGTATGTGTAGGTAAAAAACACCTGTCTCCAGATTACATCTTCAAAATAAGGGAAACCATGTACGGTAATGGAATATTTTGAATTTTTTTCAATTTTTCAAACATATGACTATTTTACACCATTTTAAAGACTCTCGTTAATCTAACCACACTGTCCGATTTCAAAAAGGCTTTACAACGAAAGCAAAACATTAGATTATGTCAGCAGAGTACCCAGCCAGAAATAATCAGACACCCATTTTTCAAGCTAGCATATAATGTCACATAAACCCAAACCACAGCTAAATGCACCACTAACCTTTGATGATCTTCATCAGATGACAATCTTAGGACATTATGTTATACAATACATGCATGTTTTGTTCAATCAAGTTCATATTTATATCAAAAACCAGCTTTTTACATTAGCATGTGACGTTCAGAACTAGCATACCCCCCGCAAACTTCCGGTGAATTTACTAAATTACTCACGATAAACGTTCACAAAAAACAATTATTTTAAGAATTATAGATACAGAACTCCTCTATGCACTCGCTATGTCCGATTTTAAAATAGCTTTTCGGTGAAAGCACATTTTGAAATATTCTAAGTAGATAGCCCGGCATCACAGGGCTAGCTATTTACACACCCACCAAGTTTAGCACTCACCAAAGTCAGATTTACTATAAGAAAAATGTTATTACCTTTAGTGTTCTTCGTCAGAATGCACTCCCAGGACTTCTACTTCAATAACAAAAGTTGGTTTGGTCCCAAATAATCCATAGTTATATCCAAATATATATCCAAATTTGTTCGTGCGTTCAAGACACTATCCGAAAGGGTAAATAAGGGTTACGCGCCCGACGCGTTTCGTGACAAAAAATGGCTAAATAGTCCATTACTGTACTTCGAAGCATGTCAACCGCTGTTTAAAATCAATTTTTATGCCATTTTTCTCGTAAAAAAGCAATAATATTACGACCGGGAATGTGTTTTAGTTCAAAGAGAGAGAAAGTAAAAACATGGGATCCCCTCGTGCATGCGCCTCAGTCTGATGGTCCTCTGATAGACCACTTACCAAAGGCGCTAATGTTTTTCAGCCAGGGGCTGGAATTACATCATTCAGCTTTTTCCCGGGTTCTGAGAGCCTATGGGAGCCGTAGGAAGTGTCACGTTACAGCAAAGATCCTACGTTTTCAATAAACAGAGCCAAGAAGCCCAAGGAATGGTCAGAGAGGGTACTTCCTGTATAGAATCTTCAGGTTTTTGCCTGCCATATGAGTTCTGTTATACTCACAGACACCATTCAAAGGGTTTTAGAAACTTTAGGGTGTTTTCTATCCAAAGCCAATAATTATATGCATATTCTAGTTTCTGGGCAGTAGTAATAACCAGATTAAATCGGGTACGTTTTTTATCCGGCCGTGTAAATACTGCCCCCTAGCCCTAACAGGTTAACAAGAAAATTTGTGGAGTGGTTGAAAAATTAGTTTTAATGGACTCCAACTTAAGTTTATGTAAACTTCCGATTTCAACTGTAAGTTTAAGTTTGTCAGAACGTTTTCATTGCAAGTTAAAGCATCCTGTTAGCTAGCTAGCTAACATTAGCTGGTTGGCTAGCTAGCTAACGTTACGTGTATGATCTATGTAGCAATATTATTCGTATCTCAGAGCCATTTGCATTGCTAGTTATAGCCTGATGTTAGCTAGCTAGCTAACAATTGACCTAGTTGGTTAGCTACCTGCATATTCATGCAGGGTACTAACGTTATGAGTTGGGATCATGGTTCATTGTTTAGCAAGCATATCTAAACAAAAAAAAAGACTCCACTACGCAAGTAACCATTTCACTATACCGTTTACCCCTTCTGTATCCTCTGCATGTGACATATAAACTTTGATTTTATTTGATAAAGTGTGTTTACCAGAGACGGACAATATAACCTGCACCAAAGTCAAATAAGACTATAACGTTAGGCCAAAGAGACGGTGTCCAAGTAAACATTTTTTACGGTAGAATGCCCCGCTTTTATTTCGTCACACACTTGGACCACCAGGCTGCTGATGTCATGCAGCGTGTCATTTTTGTGTTTATACTGGTCTTCTCTTCAGACGACAATAGAATATTCATGATGTCACTGCGACAACTGTCTACAGACATGTCGATAGACGTAGTATAAACCAGCCTTTAGTCTTGAAATCTTTGGTTGTTTTGCACACTACCGCACTCACTGTTAAGCACATGACCCACATGTGAATCATTATAGATCATTAAAGCAATCTACACACAATACCACCTAAATGACAAAAAAAAAAAAATAGCAAAAATGTCAATTTTTAAGGTTAAGTTTTCAGACCCTTTGCTATGAAACTCGAAATTGAGCTCAGGTGCATCCTGTTTGCATTGATCATCCTTGAAATGTTAATACATGAGTCCACCTGTGGTAAATTCAATTGATTGGACATGATTTGGAAAGGCACACACCTGTCTATACAAGGTCCCACAGTTGACAGTGCATGTCAGAGCAAAAACCAAGCCATGAGGTTGAAGGAATTGTTCGTAGAGCTCCGAGACAGGATTATGTCAAGGCACAGATCTGGGGAAGGGTAGCAAAAAAATGTCTGCAGCATTGAAGGTCCCCAAGAACACAGTGGCCTCCATCCTTCTTAAATGGTAGAAGTTTGGAACCACCAAGACTCTTACTAGAGCTGGCCGCCCGGCCAAACTGAGCAATCGGGGGAGAAGTGCTTTGGTCAGGGAGTTGCCCAAGAACCCGATGGTCACTCTGACAGAGCTGCAGAGTAACTCTGTGGAGACAGAAGAACCTTCCAGAAGGACAATCACCTAAGCAGCACTCCACCAATCAGGCTTTGGGGATGGCAGCATCATGCTGTGGGGATGTTTTTCAGGTCCTTGAGTGGCCCAGCCAGAGCCCGGACTCTAACTCGATCGAAGATCTCTGGAGAGACCTGAAAATAGCTGTGCAGCGTCGCTCCCCATCCAACCTGACAGAGCTTGAAGATCTGCAGAGAAGAATGGGAGAAACTCCCCAAATACAGGTGTGCCAAGCTTGTAGCGGTCATACCCAAGAAGACTCGAGGCTGTAATCGCTGCCAAAGGTGTCAACAAAGTATTGAGTAAAGGGTCTGAATACTTATGTAAGTGTGATTTGTAATACATTTGCAAAAATGTCTAAAAAGCCTGTTTTTGCTTTGTCATTATGGGGTACTGTGTGTAGCTTGACGAGGGGGGGGAAACAAATGCATTTTCAAATAAAGCTATAACATAACAAAATGTGGGAAGTCTGAATACTTTCTGAAGGCACTGTAAACAGCCAAGAAACACTTGAGTAGACTTTCGTTTCAAGTAAATTAGACCAACTTTTATACCTGGGCGCAGCGCTTCTAAAAAGGAATCTTTCACTCAGCTCTTCACATGCGCACAGCCCCCAGCCAGGGAGGGATGCAGCGCAAGGTGGGATCGGCTATATCGAACTCGTAGTTCTTATACTTTGTGCGATTAAATTTACCCGCTATGAAACCAAAACGGCAGAAATACTTTGAAAACAGCTACTGCATCATTTATTTTAATATAAATGTGATCATGCTTGACTATTTTTATTCACAAATGTTCACACTGTGGAGCCTTGACCACCAGCCAACGTGGCAAGTGAAATAGGCATCCTACACGTCAATGCTAAAATCTACTCGCATTTGGCATGTGTTGATTTTAGGCCCTGGTCCTCACAGCAGAACAGATTCTAGCAGTGGTGTAATGTCTTATCCTCCTTTTCGACTTAAAACATTTCATAATGGCATTGGCTGGCATCTAAGTCACTGAACCGGTTTGATCCTGAGAGGTCTTAGAGCAGAATGTGAGTTTAAGCGGTGCAGCAGAAGCAACACAAGACCCAACAGACACTAATAAACCCTAAAGGCTAAAGCCCAATGACAGACAGGGGATTGCACACGGAGACAGACGGACTCTGTTCTGGCTCATCTAGCGAAGCTAAAGAACCTCTCCGATCAACCGTTGGCTGCATGGCTGGCTGGGGCCACAGCAGACTATAAGCCTCTATCTCAAACCGCCCTTTGACCCCAAAGAGCCTCAATGTGTGTTATAGACTGGAGGCTATATGTTTCTAGGAACAGGCTATTTCAGGCTCTGGGGCTAACAGCGAAGTGTAAACAAGAAGTAGAGAATTAGTACATGTCAGGCAGGGGGAGTGTGTGAGATGTCGGTTTGTTGAGGTCGCCTGTATATATCAGTAAAATTGTCAGTTTAGGTCAAATTCCAAGTTAAAGCCCTATTACCTTGTTTGAGAGAAAAGACTTGCTGCATAAATGGATAGCAACAAATCTTCTGATTGACAACAAAAAAGTGTGTGTTTGAAGGAGAACAGGCTTGTGGATCTGGTAGGACGACAACAGCCTGCGCCTCACACTGACAGCAAGATACCGCCTGTGAAGTTTAATTAGCCCATTGTTTTTGGAGGACAGCATGGCACTTCAGTTTCTCAAAAAAGGTTTTGGTCTTCCTTCTTTTACAGAACAATTTTCAAAACATCCATCAAAACAAAAAAGGAAAAGAAAGGGAGCTATTTTAGTGCGGCGATATAAAAAGGAGCCAACTTTCTTGGCTGAGTAGAACAGGGCTTTTGAAGAGCGAGTGCGGCGGACGGGACAATATTTTTCATGGGTGGGCTGTGAGTCTGCTGTGTCGCTGCTCTGTGCTGGTGGGATTAAGCTCTCGTGGATCATCATCATTAGAAAATTACAGTCTGGGCCCCCTGTAGCGAGCAACTGATAACACTTACCTTTCATTAAAGCTGTGGCCTGTGCATTACGGAGATGACTTGATGGCAATAGATCGGTTTCAAAAAGAATAAATGTTAATGTGAACGCTGCTCCACCAACCCACAACCAGCTCGCCAGAGTGGAGCCAATGCAATTTGTAGCAATCTGCATGTGTTCAGTGTGAGCGGGTTGTAGTTTGTTTTGCGGAGTGGAGAGCAGGAGGATGGGCTGGATGGCTGTTGAACCATACACAATGCTCTATAATGCAGCCTGAAAGCTCAGCAAGTCAACTACCCACATGACACTGTCATCAATTATCTGAGCTGAATGAATGACCTGAAGGCTGTTTGAACATAATTGAACGTTAACTTCTTTGGATAGGGGGCAGTATTTTCACGGCCGGATAAAAAAACGTACCCGATTTAATCTGGTTACTACTCCTGCCCAGAAACTAGAATATGCATATAATTAGTAGATTTGGACAGAAAACACTAACGTTTCTGAAACTGTTTGAATGGTGTCTGAGTATAACAGAACTCATATGGCAGGCCAAAACCTGAGAAGATTCCATGCAGGAAGTGCCTTGTCTGACAATTTGTTGTCCTTCTGTTGCATCTCTATCGACATTACAGCATCTGTGCTGTAACGTGACACTTTCTAAGGCTTCCATTGGCTCTCTAAAGCCGCCAGAAAGTGGAATGGGGTGTCTGCTGTCTCTGGGCAAAGTATAGGAGTAGAGTTTGTAAGTGGTCAGCCTGGGGACAGTGAGCCTGGAGATGCGCGTTCACGAGAACTCGGCATGTTTTTCTTTCTCTCTTTGAATGAATACAACATTGCCCGGTTGGAATATTATCGCTATTTTACGAGAAAAATAGTATAAAAATGTATTTTAAACACCGTTTGACATGCTTCCAAGTACGGTAATGGAAAATTTTGACATTTTTTGTCATGAAATGCGCTCGCGCGTTACCCTTCGGATAGTGACCTGAACGCACGAACAAAACGGAGGTATTTGGATTTACTATGGATTATTTGGAACCAAAACAACATTTGTCATTGAAGTAGAAGTCCTGGGAGTGCATTCTGACGAAGAACAGCAAAGGTAATCCAATTTTTCTAATAGTAATTCTGAGTTTAGGTGACCCCGAAGTTGGCGGATGTCAAAATAGCTAGCCGTGATGGCCGAGCTATGTACTCAGAATATTGCAAAATGTGCTTTCGCCGAAAAGCTATTTTAAAATCGGACATAGCGATTGAATAAAGGAGTTCTGTATCTATAATTCTTAAAATAATTATGTATTTTGTCAACGTTTATCATGAGTAATTTAGTAAATTCACCGGAAGTTTGCGGTGGGTATGCTAGTTCTGAACATCACATGCTAATGTAAAAAGCCGTTTTTTGATATAAATATGAACTTGATTGAACAAAACATGCATGTATTGTATAACATAATGTCCTAGGAGTGTCATCTGATGACGATCAAAGGTTAGTGCTGCATTTAGCTGTGGTTTGGGTTTATGTGACATAAATGCTTGCTTGGAAAATGGCTGTGTCTATGTACTCTCCTAACATAATCTAATGTTTTGCTTTCGCTGTAAAGCCTTTTTGAAATCGGACAATGTGGTTAGATTAACGAGAGTCTTGTCTTTAAAATGGTGTAAAATAGTAGATTTTTTGAGAAAATTGAATTGTGGTATTTTAGTTGGTTTTGTATTTCGCGCCGTGCGATGCCATTGGCTGTTGGCTAGGGGTTCCGCTAGCGGAACGTCTGTCCTCAACAGGTTAACAGAAAAGCGTGACAAATGATAGGGGGTTTACTTCCCGACTACAGTAAGCAGAGCACTGAGGAATGCATGTCTATGGGAGTGTATGAATTTTGTGCCACTGGTTTGAATTAGCAACCAATTGGAAACATCCAGACATTGTTATCCAGGGTTACATTACAGGGCTGACAATGAGCCTGGAATTATTACTAGCAACAGCTTGTCTCTGCTGCTCTGAGGAATAAGTGTGTGCGTGTGTTAACAGTAGTTAATGAAGTAGTAGCAGGACCACTTCAGCTCTCAGCTTCAGCTCTGTTAAAGGGCACAGCTGTATGTAGCCTAGCTTCTTCACTTCAGAATACATTTGCTGTAATGGGGGAATACGCAAATCAGACATGGACACCACACGCTGAGTAAATAAGCAACAAAAAATACAAGATGTCTCACCAACACACCCCCCAACGGACATATTCACACTGCCTGGTTTCCTTAAATGATCCGTTAATCAAAGGAGAAATGGCTTTATGACTTCTTATTACTTTGTCTCTCAGACCACAGCATTGGGCAGAATTGCTGCTTATTTACAGGCTGCACTGCATTATCATCTTACAAGGCATCAGATCTGTGGACTTTCAACAGCGGCTGCTTGTCTAAACCTCCATCTCCGGTCTGGAGACAGACCACTACTACCACACCCACCACCAACCTCTCTCTCCATCCACTCCCCTTCCCTCCATCCCCCTCTCCTCTTGCCATCCCTTGAAGATTATCCAATCACCCTGAACAGTCAGATAACAGCGCCCCCTCAAGTCTCTCCTCCCCACTCCCCTGTGCTCTCAGTGGACAAACACACACCTTAGGGACAGTGTGTGCTGGCTGACAACAAGACGGGGGAGGCAGTCAGTCAGTCTCTGGAGATGGGCTGATAGGCAGCAGGCCAGGCCAGCCGAGGGAGCCCTGATAACACCTCCATGGGGAACACAAACAGCCAGTTGGGGCCAGGAGGAAATTAAAAAGAAGAAGGTTGAATACATTCAGAGGGGTCACTGGACACTACAGTACAATTCAAATGTTATTTGTCCCATGCGCCAAATACAACAGTTGTAGACCTTACTGTGAAAAAATATTACTAACAAGCCCTTAACCAACAACACAGTTCAAGAAAAAGAGTTAAGAAAATATTTACTCATTAAACTAAAGTAAAAAAACGTAATAAAAGTAACAAAATAATAACGAGGCTATATACAGGGGGTACCGGTACAGAGTCAATGTGCGGGGTTACAGGTTAGTCGATGTAATTTGTACATGTACAGTCGTGGCCAAAAGTTTTGAGAATGACAAATATACATTTTCACAAAGTCTGCTGCCTCAGTTTGTATGATGGCAATTTGCATATACTGTAATTTACGGACTATTAAGCACACCTGAATATAAGCCGCACCCACTGAATTAAAAAATATATATATTATTTTGAACATATATAAGCCGCACATGTCTATAAGCCGCAGGTGCCTACCGGTACATTGAAACAAATGAACTTTACACAGGCTTTAACGAAACACAGCTTGTAACAAAAAATAAAAAAATTTGCAGTAAGCATTAGTTGTCTTTTTGCACTGAGTCAATTCCTCACGCTGCTGTTTCCAACATCTTATCATCGACTCATTAAGACCAAGCTCCCGTGCAGCAGCTCTATTTCCTTTTCCAACAGCCAGATCAATCGCCTTCAACTTGAAAGCTGCATCATATGCATTTCTCCGTGTCTTTGCCATGATGAGGGTGACAGAATGACTACCGTAATCAGAATGATGGGAAGTTTGAGAGCGCTCGCTTTAATCTAAACAGTAAACAAAAAAAGTTGTTTGACCTTAACCCGTTCGGCAATTTCATTGGTCTAATGAAAGCTTCATGCCGCCAAAAATACTGAGCACGCCACAGAATGTGTATTTTTGGAAGAAAAAAAATTGAAAGCGGGAAAAATCCATATATTAGCCGCGTCATTGTTTAAGACACGAGGTTCAAAGCGTGGGAAAAAAGTTGCGGCTTATAGTCCGGAATTTACGGTACTCCAGTATGTTATGAAGAGTGATCAGATGAATTGCAATTAATTGCAAAGTCCCCCTTTGCCATGCAAATTAACTGAATCCCCCCAAAACATTTCCACTGAATTTCAGCCCTGCCACAAAAGGGCCAGCTGACATCATGTCAGTGATTCTCTCGTTAACACAGGTGTGAGTGTTGACGAGGACAAGGCTAGAGTTCACTCTGTCATGCTGATTGAGTTCGAATAACAGACTGGAAGCTTCAAAAGGAGGGTGCTTGGAATCGTTGTTCTTCCTCTGTCAACCATGGTTACCTACAAGGAAACATGTGCCGTCATCATTGCTTTGCACAAAGAGGGCTTCACAGGCAAGGATATTGCTGCCAGTAAGATGGCACCTAAATCAACCATTTATTGTATGATCAAGAACTTCAAGGAGAGCGGTTCAATTGTTGTGAAGAAAGCTTTAGAACGCCCAAGAAAGTCCAGCAAGCTCCAGGACCGTCTCCTAAAGTTGATTCAGCTGCGGGATCGGGGCACCAGCAGTACAGAGCTTGCTCAGGAATGGCAGCAGGCAGGTGTGAGTGCATCTGCACGCACAGTGAGGCGAAGACTTTTGGAGGATGGCCTGGTGTCAAGAAGGGCAGCAAAGAAGCCACTTCTCTCCAAGAAAAACATCAGGGCCAGACTGATATTCTGCAAAAGGTACAGGAATTGGACTGCTGAGGACTGGGGTAAAGTCATTTTCTCTGATGAATCCCCTTTCTGATTGTTTGGGGCATCCGGAAAAAAAGCTTGTCCGGAGAAGACAAGGTGAGCGCTACCATCAGTCCTGTGTAATGCCAACATTAAAGCATCCTGAGACCATTCATGTGTGGGGTTACTTCTCAGCCAAGGGAGTGGGCTCACTCACAATTTTGCGGAAAAACACAGCCATGAATAAAGAATGGTACCAACACATCCTCCGAGAGCAACTTCTCCCAACAATCCAGGAACAGTTTGGTGACGAACAATGCCTTTTCCAGCATGATGGAGCACCTTGCCTAAAGGCAAAAGTGATAACTAAGTGGCTCGGGGAACAAAACATCGATATTTTGGGTCCATGGCCAGGAAACTCCCCAGACCTTAATCTCATTGAGAACTTGTGGTCAATCCCCAAAAGGCGGGTTGGACAAACAAAAACCCACAAATTCTGACCAACTCCAAGCATTGATTATGCAAGAATGGGCTGCCATCAGTCAGGATGTGGCCCAGAATTTAATTGACAGCATGCCAGGGTGGATTGCAGAGGTCTTGAAAAAGAAGGGTCAACACCGCAAATATTGACTCTTTGCATCAACTTCAAGTAATTCTCAATAAAAGCCTTTGACACTTATGAAATGCTTGTAATTATACTTCAGTATTCCATAGTAACATCTGACAAAATCATCTAAAGACAAATGAAGCAGCAAACTTTGTGGAAATTAATATTTGTGTCATTCTCAAAACTTTTGGCCACGACTGTAGGTAGGGGTAAAGGGACTATGCATAGATAAACAGCGAGCAGCAGCAGTGTGGTCAACGTAAATAGTTGTGGTGGCCATTGTTAAGAAGCCTTTTGGACCTAGATTTGGCGCTCCGGTACCACTTGCCGTGCGGTAGCAGATAGAACAGTCTATGACTAGGGTGGCTCTGGAGTCTTTGACAAATGTTGGGCCTTCCTCTGGCACCACCTGGTAAAGAGGTCCTGGATGGCAGGAAGCTTGGCCCCAGTGAGGTACTGGGCCGTACGCACTACCCTCTGTAGCGCCTTGCAGTCGGATGCTGAGCAGTTGCCATACCGGGGAGTGATGCAACCAGTCAGGATACTCTGTAGAACTTTTTGATAATCTGGGGACCCATGCCAAATCTTTTCAGTCTCCTGATGGGAATAGGTGTTTTTGGACCATGACAGTTCGTTGGCAAGGTGGACACCAAGGAACTTGAAACGCTCGACCCCCTCCCCTACAGCCCCGTCAATGTGAATGGGGGCGTGTTCGGACCTCCTTTTCTTGTGGTCCACGATCAGCTCCTTTGTCTTGATCACATTGAGGGAGAGGTTGTTGTCCTGGCAGTCACGGACCTCCTCCCTATAGGCTGTCTCATCGTTGTCAGTGATCAAGCCTACCACTGTTGTGTCGTCAGCAAACTAAATGATGGTGTTGGAGTCGTGCCTGGCCATGCAGTCGTGGGTGAACAGGGAATACAGGAGGGGAGTAAGCATGCACCAGAGGGACCCCTGTGTTGAGGATCAGCGTGGCGGATGTGTTGTTGCCTACCCTTACCACCTGGGGGCGGCCCATCGGGAAGTCCAGGATCCAGTTGCAGAGGGAGGAGTTTAGTCCCAGGGCTCCTTAGCTTAGTGATAAGCTGTGTGGGAACTACGGTGTTGAACACCAAGCTGTAGTCAATGAACAGCATTCTCAAAGGTGTTCCTTTTGTTCAGGTGGGAAAGGGCAGTGTGAAGTGCGATTGATATTGCGTCTTCTGTGGATCTCTTGGGGCGGTATGCGAATTGGATTGGGTCAAGGGTTTCCGGGATGATGGTGTTGATGTGATGTATGACCAGCCTTTCAAAGCACTTCATGGCTACCGTCGTGAGTGCTACGGGGTGGTAGTCATTTAGGCATGTTACCTTTGCTTTCCTGGGCACAGGGGCTATGTTGGTCTGCTTGAAACATGTAGGTATTACCGACTATCAGGGAGAGGTTGAAAATGTCAGTGAAGACACTTGCCAGTTAGTCTGCACATGCGCCGAGTACACGTCCTGGTAATCCGTCTGGCCCTGCGGCTTTGTGAATATTGACCTGTTTTAAAGGTCTTGCTCACATCAGCTACGGAAAGCGTGATCACAGTCATCCAGAACAGCTTGTGCACGCATGCATGCTTCAGTATTGCTTGCCTCGAAGCGAGCATAAAAAAGGCATTTAGATCTTCTGGTAGGCTAGCGTCACTGGGCAGCTAGTGGCTTGGTTTCCTTTTGTAGTCCGTAATGGTTTGCAACTCCTGCCACATCCGATGAGCATCAGAGCCGGTGTAGTAGGATTCAATCTTAGTCCTGTTTTGATGCTTTGCTTGCTAGATGGTTCGTCTGAGGGCATAGCAGGATTAGTGTCTGGATTAGTGTCCTGCTCCTTGAAAGCGGCAGCTCTTTCCTTTAGCTTGGTGCGGATGTTGCCTGTAATCCATAGCTTCTGGTTGGGATATGTGCGTACTGTCACTGTGGGGACGATGTCATCGATGCAATTATTGATGAAACCGGTGACTAAGCTGGTTTTCTCCTCAATGCCATTGGATCTCAGCCCCCTGTATTTCCGTCTTTTCTTCACGCAAATGGGGATTTGGGCCTGTTCTCAGAGAAGCAGTATATCCGTTGCGTTAGACTGATTAAAAGAAAAATCTAAGTCCAGTTAGAGGTGAGTAATCGCTGTTCTGATATCCTGAAGCTCTTGTCGGTCATAAGAGACAATAGCAGCAACATTATGTACAAAATAAGTTAAACAATGTGAACACACACAAAATAGCACAGTTGGTTAGGAGCCCGTAAAACGGCAGCCCTCTGGCGCCATTATCAGTCATGTTGCCTTGTTTAGAAAACACAAGTCTTTATAGATGTACAGTGCATTTGGAAAGTATTCACCCCTTGACTTTAGATATTTTGTTCCATTACAGCCTTATTGTAAAATGGATTAAATGAACAAGAGTTCAAACACGCAATACCCCATAATGATGAAAATAAACATTAACACCATAAGTATTCAGACCCTTTGCGATGAGACTCGAAATTGAGCTTGAAGGTCCCCAAGAACACAGTGGCAGCCATCATTCTTAAATGGAAGAAGTTTGGAACCACCAAGACTCTTCCTAGAGCTGGCTGCCCAGCCAAACTGAGCAATCGGGGAAGAAGTGCCTTGGTCAGGGAGGTGACCAAGAACCCGATGGCCACTCTGACAAAGCTCCAGAGTTCCTCTGTGGAGATGGGAGAACCTTCCAGAAGAACAACCATCTCCGCAGCACTCCACCAATCAGGCCTTTATGGTAGAGTGGCCAGACGGAAGCCAATCCTCACTAAAAGTCACATGACAGCCCACTTGGAGTTTGCCAAAAGGCACCCAAAGGACTCTCAGACCATCAGAAACAAGCTTCTCTGGTCTGATGAAACCAAGATTGAACTCTGACCTGAATGCAAAGCGTCACATCTGGAGGAAACCTGGCACCATCCCTACGGAGAAGCATGGTAGTGGCAGCATCATGCTGTGGGGATGTATTTCAGCTGCAGGGACTGGGAGACTAGTCAGGATCGAGGCAAAGATGAACGGAGCAAAGTACAAAGAGATCCTTGACGAAAACCTGCTCCAGGATCATCAGAGAAGAATGGGGAAAAACTCCCCAAATACAGGTTTGCCAAGCTTGTAGCGACATACCCAAGAAGACTAGAGGCTGTAATCGCTGCCAAAGGTGCTACACCAAAGTACTGAGTAATTTATTTTTTACACATTAGCAAACATTTCTAAAAAACTGTTTTTGCTTTGTCATTATGGGGTAGTGTGTGTAGGTTGATGAGGGAAAAAAACAAATCTAATCAATTTTAGAATAAGGCCGTAACGTAAAATATTGAAAAAGTCAAGGGGTCTAAATATTTTCCAAATGCACTGTAGTTAGAGGCAGAGGGATGCAAACAAAACAGACAAGGCATCCAGTCAGGGGAGCTATCTGCTGAAGTAATTATTAAATTGTGTCATCCTCACTAAGTGAGAAAACAGTTCCCCGTGAGCGATTACTAAACACTCAACGTCGACTGAGGATGATTTGAAAAGTGTTTAAAAATAGAACACTCACATCACAGTTGACGTGCCAAAGCGTTAGCAGGATCAAATCAAACCAATTAAAAAGGGCTGCGAAAGAGTGTGCGCGCGCGCGCACACACACACACACACACACACACACACACACACACACACACACACACACACACACACACACACACACACACACACACGGGAGAGATGCAAGTAAAATTTCAATCGATGTACATTAATAAACCAAAACCCATGGTAAAATACCAGTATTTTCAAGCTGGTGGATATTTTTTGTTTTTTTAACAAGGCAAGTCAGTTAAGAATAAATTCTTATTTACAATGACGGCCAACACCGGCCAAACCCGGACGACACTGGGCCAAATGTGCGCCGCCCTACAGGCCTCCCAATCACAGCCGGATGCGACAGTCTGGATACTGGATAGCATGGCACAATGACATAATTTAAAATCAAAGGAGTGGTGTGGCGTTAAACCTTACCTCATCTAGTGGACAACTGTGTGGTAAATAAGATCTTTTTTTCTTAACTGTCGTGCCTAGTTAAATAAAATAAAAATATGAATGTTATTTTTATTCACTGTGTATTTATTCCTTCCATCACCATTCCTATTTTGTATCTTCAACTCTGCATTGTTGGAATTGGATCTGTAAGTACGCATTTGATAGTTTACACCGGCTGTTTACAAAGCATGTAACAAATAAAAATGTATTTGATTTGGAATTGGAACGGTACGAGTTAAATTGTAACTCATCAGGGTTAAAATAACATTTGTTGGCAGGCTCCAGTACATTTTGAAGTGGACAGCGTCACTGACCGGGACTTTGATATCTCACGAGACCAACAACGTGTCCTGTGTCAGCTGGGCCATTATGAGAGCAGTGCGTTGGAGTCACACACACGACCCTGGATGCTAGGAACGTTTTATAGGCTGGAAATCTTCAATCCCATCGTGTCTGCTGATGCATAAGGTCACTTGACGCAGACCACTAGCCTGTGGTTTCACATCTGTACCACAGTCTCTACAGTACAAGCAATCTTCCCAAACAAGTAAAGACGGCGCTAAAGCAGTTTATTACAATGATTTTTAAAAAAAAGCTTAATATAAATTTGGTAATGGATCTGTTTTTTAAATTGGAGATTAAAAAACAAGAAAAATAAAGGAGTGAAAGAGGCAGTGAGCAAGAGAAATAGAATCCTTCAGACTCATGCTCCAACAATTCAAACTGGAGCAGAAATGAGAGCAACATGGGCTTTTGGGCTGTACCCCATATCTCCCTTCAGACACAGGAAGAGCTATAGACAGGGTAAAATACCCCAGCCCTATTCACCAGCCTTCGGCCGGGCCTTAGGGCACAATGCCCTTTTGATCGGGGGGCAGCGTCACTGATCAAACACAGAGAGCCATACTGCTGAGTGCAGTCACTTCATTCGGACAGACAGAGAGCCAATGGAGTCACACACCATCACCCTACATCAGGGAGGGAAACACAGGCTGTTTGGGAGATGGAAATAACAGGCACAGTTGACGAAAAGCCTACACATATGCACATAAATAACAAGCACACAACACAGTAGGACGGGGTCAGAAACAGGCGGCCCACGGGCCCGGAGATTGAGTATTGTTTTTTTATATATAAACCCCATGGAACGCCATATATATATATATATATATATATATATATATAAATAAATAAATAAATAAAAAACACTACATGAGCAAAAGCATGTGGACACCTGCTTGTCGAACATCTCATTCCAAAATCATTGGCATTAATATCGAGTTGGTCCCTGCTTTCCTGCTATAACAGCCTCCACTCTTCTGGGAAGGCTTTGCACTTGATGTTGGAACTTTGCTGCGGGGAGGTTGGACACTGATGTTGGGCGATTAGGCCTGGCTCGCATTTAGCGTTCCAATTCATTCCAAAGGTGTTCTATGGGGTTGAGGTCAGGGTTCTGTGCAGGCCAGTCAAGTTCTTCCACACTGATCTTGACAAACCATTTCTGTATGGACCTCACTTTGTGGACAGGGGCATTGTCATGCTGAAACAGGAAAGGGCCACAAAGTTGGAAGCAATGAATCGTCTAGAATGTCATTGTATGCTGTAGCGTTAAGATTTCCCTTCACTGGAACTAAGGGGCCTAGTCCGAACCATGAAAAACAGCCCCAGACCATTATTCTTCCCGCACCAAACTTTACAGTTGGCACTATGCAGTTGGGCAAGTAGCGTTCTCCTGGCATCCACCAAACTCATATTTGTCCGTCGGACTGCCAGATGGTGAAGCGTGATACATCACTCCAGAGAACACGTTTCCACTCTTCCAGAGTCCAATGGTGGCGAGCTTTACACCACTCCAGCTGACGCTTGGCATTGTGATCTTAGGCTTGCTTAGCCATGGAAAATAATTTCATGAAGATCCCGACGAATAGTTATTGTGCCGATGTTGCTTCCAGAGGCAGTTTGGAACTCCGTAGTGAGTATCGCAACCGAGGACAGGTGATTTTTTTACACGCTTCGGCAGTCCCATTCTGTGAGCTTGTGTGGCCTACTTCGCGGCTGAGCCGTTGTTGCTCCTAAACGTTTCCACTTCACAATAACAGCACTTACAGTTGACCAGGCAGCTCAAGCAGGGCAGAAATTTGACAAACAGACTTGTTGGAAAGTTGTCATCCTATGACAGTGCCAAGTCACAGCTCTTCAGCACGGGCCATTCTACTGTCAAGAGATTGCATGGCTGTGTGCTCGATTTTATACACCTTTCAGCAACGCGTGTAGCTGAAAATCAGCGAATCTACTAATTTGAAGGGGTGTCCTTATACTTTTGGCAATGTAGCGTGTGTGTGTGTGTAAAATAAATAATATATATATACACACACACACACACACACACACACACATACATACACCACGTTTAAAAAAAAAAAAAATCTAATACAACCTCTTTTTGGGCTTACTTGCTCAATTTGTAGCGGAACAAATTAGAACAATTATGTTCCGGCCCCCGGATCATCAACTCTGACAAAAAGCGTACCACGGCTGGATCTAGTTGCCTACCCATACAGTGGGAGAATTGGTGCCCCCGCTACAGATTCACGTCATAATAGCTCAATAATAGCTTAATTTCGAGGAATAGGGAAAGTGGACCTTTCTTTGAAAGTTGTGTATAGTCTGTGGGTTAATTAGAAAATGGAACGCAGTGAAAAACTGTTCTCACGACAGTCCATAACGATGTCGGAGGACGAGGGAGGCAGCACACCAGAAGTAGCCAGCTTAGACTGGCGAACCGTGAATATCATACCAGAACATTCTCCCTTGAAACGCAGGGCTCAATTAAGGATTAAGACTCCTCGTTAGCACTCCTAACAAGCTAAGGTTCTCAAACTCATTAGTAACAGGAGTTTATAAAAAGTGGACAGACCTAAGGGCTGGCTAGCCTGAAAGGGGGCCTCTGCTCAGCCTGACATCTTCGCAGCTCAGTCATGTCTGAAATGAGACAAATTAATTTACTATTTGCTCTGATAGACAAAGCAGCAAAAGGCAATTGTTCAGTTTTTGAGATCAGTTTCTTCCTTGTACGCCAGGCACAAATACCTGACATGATAAACACTGCGGGTATGGCCCAGTTTCTGTCTAGATGACCCATACTTACAGACAGGGCTTTCAGGTTATGTCCAGAAGACCCTACAGTTTGACTTTAGCCCAGAGTTATGAGGAAGTCACACACAGAAGGGTAAAGGCTGGATGCCAAACACCCAAAGGAAGTGTGGGAGGCTGTGCGCAGACAGTACAGAGTTTGCTTCTGCAAAGACTCCTGATGTATTAAGCACAAATGGTTCCCTCTGAGTACTAGGAAACTGGGATACTCCCTAACCTAAGGGAAGAGACGAGGAATCAACTAGAGACTACAACAGAATCTTCCTCTTCTATCTAGACTTATTTTTTAAGAAAAAGTATCTATGGAACTGTCAGTTTTTTAGGACAAAACAAAATTGTTTACATTTGTTACAGGATTTAAGGCAACAGAAATCTCATTTGTTTCATGTTCAGACACACACATGCACATATTTCATGCAGATTAAGCTATTCATTCTTTAGAGTCTAAGACGTTGGGGGATGGGGGGTGCTAAACTGACATATGGAATTGTTTTAAGATGGTCATACTATGGATCATTTAGTTATTTTATTTGGAATTTTAGCCAGCCTTTAGGTATATTTTTGATTTTGGCCTTTACTACTATAGCCCATAGAAATGCATTGAATAACAAATGGCAAAACAAAGTCAAAAAAATTATAAACAAGGTTATGAAGTGTCTGTCCTATATCTAGGAGATATATTTAAAAATTAAAACTAATCTTGGGAAATGAATATGTATTTTTATTACATGTTTAACCCCTTTTTGGGTATTTTTTTCAGTTACCTTCAGAGGAGTCCTGTGATACTTGTGTGGGTCCTAGAGCAAAACGGAGAACACCATTGTTTTTGTGAGAATCTCTCCTTACATGCAGATCAAGGTATTTGTTAAGTTCATGTTTTAAATATCCCTATATTTCTGTTATTACAGGGCTATCACTCAGTCAAGAGTGCGCCTGCGCAGGAAGTTCGTTCGTGGATGGACCTAGCCGTGAGTGTAATGGCTACCTTGTAGTGTGTTCATACAGTATAGTAAACTTTGTTAAACTGGAACCTTGTCGTTGTGTCATTTCGAGTTAACAGTATTAACATGCATTCTATGCATTTTTTACATGGTAACCTATTTTTACACTGCACAGGAGCGTGTATTACTGTCAGCTAGTTTGACTAGGAGCAGTTGATGATGAGTCCATCTTACTCATGCTTCCTCCTCCCAGGTTCTGGTCTAAATATAGGTCCACCCCCCAGGTTGTTGCACGGTGGTCCTCTGGACACAATCAGACAAAATACACATCATGAATGTGTGTGTGTCCATGTGATGTAGGCTAGGTAGGTAGTCCATGACTGGTATGGGCAACCCATGGGCTTACAATTACATTTAAAATTATTGTGTTTCCAATGATAGGGCCTTAGGGACATTGGCAAAGGGAATATTGATAAAGTACCTTCTAAGCACAAAAGAATGATATCAGTTCAACATGGCCCTGGCTCCCTTTCAAAGCCCACTCAGCCAGTCTCGCCCAGTCTCTCTCCACCAGGGAGAATGCATACTTTGTGGACCTGGACTAACACAGAGCCGTCTTCCTGTCCTCTGTGGAGACAACGTACAGCAGGACATCAAGATAAGGTCTCTGTCAAAAGATAACAGGCCTGCTTTATGCCCTCCTGATAATCATTGTTTGACCCCAGCAGCATCCCTTTTCTCTCTCTTCTGAGGCAAGGAAACCCAAGTCCCCTGTTGAGTACAACAATAGTATCATCACTAGGAGGACTCAAAGGCAGCAGCCAGCCAGGTGGACTAAACTAAACACACTGGAGTGTTCAGGCTTGTTATGTAGAGCTGCAGAGTCTGTCAGTTACTATTACAGCTAAGCTGAGACCACTGGGTATATTCATCCCTCCTCCAGTTCTCACAGTCAGCCTGAACATGAGAAAGCCAGAATGGATCACCCCCCACCCGCTAATCCTTGCCAGGCCTATTCAATATGATTGAAAGACAAACTGCTGCCGGTTGTCGTGGTAATACTATGAAAGTTTAGATGCCAATCACCATATAAGTTAAACGATGAAAAGGCCTGGAAGGAGGAGAGATGACTAGAAACGTTTCGGTTGACAGTTTTTCTGTGTGGATTAATTGTCGGGGTAGAGGACCTTGTGCATTTCAGGTAAAATAACAACCTAATGTTTATATCCCAGGACAAATTAGCTAGCAACAGCAAGCTAGCTAAATAGGACAAATTAGCTAGCAAGTGCAAGCTAACTAGCCATAAATGTTTAATGGTTTTCGACCTGTCCCAAAATTAATGTCATTGGTTCAGAGTTTGTTTTGATATTTTAACCTGCGTGTCGTGATCGCATTTGGTGTAGGGGGACAAAATAAATTTATGCACGATGGCGCACGCACACAGCCGGTTTGAGTTCCGTGTTAGCCTCCTGGATTGTGATGTCATCTTCAGCTTCAACAGCTGACAATACTTTGGAAAGACAGGTTACAGTGACAAAGCGAAGGCTACAATATTCTCTAGGAGGTGAACAGGTGTCAAATTTGACAGCCATCAGCAGTTCTGGATTCAATTCCTCTAGTCCAAAACACTGCCTTACACCAGGTCAAACAGTCACTACAATGGGGGGGGGGGGGGGGGGGGAGTATTTGATCCCCTGCTGATTTTGTACGTTTGCCCACTGACAAAGAAAGGATCAGTCTATAATTTTAATGGTAGGTTTATTTGAACAGTGAAAGACAGAATAACAACAAAAATATCCCGAAAAACACGTCAGAAATGTTATAAAATGATTTGCATTTTAATGAGGGAAATAAGTATTTGACCCCCTCTCAATCAGAAAGATTTCTGGCTCCCAGGTGTCTTTTATACAGGTAACGAGCTGAGATTAGGAGCACACTCTTAAAGGGAGTGCTCCTAACCGCAGCTTGTGACCTGTATAAAAGACACCTGTCCACAGAAGCAATCAATCAGATTCCAAACTCTCCACCATGGCAAAGACCAAAGAGCTCTCCAAGGATGTCAGGGACAAGATTGTAGACCTACACAAGGCTGGAATGGGCTACAAGACCATCGCCAAGCAGCTTGGTGAGAAGGTGACAACATTTGGTGCGATTATTCACAAATGGAAGAAACACAAAATAACTGAATATCCCTTGGCCTGGGGCTCCATGCAAGATCTCACCTCGTGGACTTGCAATGATCATGAGAACAGTAAGGAATCAGCCCAGAACTACCTTGTCAATGATCTCAAGGCAGCTGGGACTATAGTCATCAAGAAAACAATTGGTAACACACTACGCCGTAGGACTGAAATCCTGCAGCGCCCGCAAGGTCCCCCTGCTCAAGAATACATATACATGCCCATCTGAAGTTTGCCAATGAAAATCTGAATGACTCAGAGGACAACTGGTGAAAGTGTTGGTCAGATGAGACCAAAATGGAGCTCTTTGACATCAACTCAACTCGCCGTGTTTGGAGGAGGAATGCTGCCTATGACCCCAAGAACACCATCTCCACCATCAAACATGGAGGTGGAAACATTATGCTTTGGGGGTGTTTTTCTGCTAAGGGGACAGGACAACTTCACCGCATCAAAGGGACGATGGACGGGGCCATGTACCGTCAAATCTTGGGTGAGAACCTCCTTCCCTCAGCCAGGGCATTGAAAATAGGTCGTGGATGGGTATTCCAGCATGACAATGACCCAAAACACACGGCCAAGGCAACAAAGGAGTGGCTCAAGAAGAAGCACATTAAGGTCCTGGAGTGGCCTAGCCAGTCTCCAGACCTTAATCCCATAGAAAATCTGTGGAAGGAGCTGAAGGTTCAAGTTGCCAAACGTCAGCCTCAACCTTAATGACTTGGAGAAGATCTGCAAAGAGGAGTGGGACAAAATCCCTCCTGAGATGTGTGCAAACCTGGTGGCCAACTACAAAAAACGTCTGACCTCTGTGATTGCCAACAAGGGTTTTGCCACCAAGTACTAAGTCATGTTTTGCACAGGGGTCAAATATTTATTTCCCTCACTAAAATGCAAATCATTTTATAACATTTTTGATATGCGTTTTTCTGGATTTTTTGTTGTTGTTATTCTGTCTCTCACTGTTCAAATAAACCTACCATTAAAATTAGACTGATCATTTCTTTGTAAGTGGGCAAATGTTCAAAATCAGCAGTGGATCAAATACTTTTCCCCCCCCACTGTAGATACCTATGGATAGGGCTATGCCAAGCCTGACAAAGCTGCAGAATCCAAGACAGACAAGGAAAACAAGCTTGACCTTTAACAGCCTCACAGTGTAATATTACTCACTAAAAAATACCACCGCCATGACCTGAATTACTACTAGACAAATAATGTCAAAGACACAGGGAATACGCAGGGCCGTTGGTGTCCAACACAATTCAACAATGTTAGCCTAACACTTATCAATCATGGCTCAGACAGACATGGCTACCCACTTCATTAGGTTGCAGCACACGGCAAAAACAAAAGTCAGTCTGACAAGCACATAATCCCAGGGAAAGTGATGTAAACTTAGAAAGCAGACAGAGGATGTCATAAGACAGAACTAAGTCTGTCAGGTAGGAAAAGGAGCATTAACAATACAAGAGACGAGAGCATGTAGCAAATTTAAATTGATCAATGTTATACAAATGTAACAGGTGTAAGATGTGTAATGTACGTGTAGCACATGTAATCAGCTGTCCTAGTGTTGACCTTGGCCATTTTCCCACAGCTCCATCTCCTAGCAATAAAACAAATATGGGCAAAACATTCTAAAAGAAAGTGTCTACCACTTAGGTGATACACTGAGTTTACTCAAGGGAATATCTGTCAGGTACCCCTTGTACATTGTTGGACATATTACCATAATAAAGTGTTGCATGTTGCGATAGTAACACCCTGAATTCCAAGAACTATGAAATGGTTTTAATTTTAAAACAATTATGGAAGTGGACATGTGATCTCCAGCATTGTGGAATATTTACTAACTGCTGTTCTGACGTCAACTACTAAGAATCATTCCTCAGGCTTATTCACACTGAGTTTGGACTTCCAAGGGAGACTTTTTTCTATCTGATCAATGTCATAACGTCAAAGTCAGATGTTTCCATCCAGAATAGAACTTGTTTTGACAGACAATTCCATCTAATCGTTGTGGCGTTTTGCAAGAACTGCTCCTGTCATCAACTTAAGCTCCAGCAATTCCTTCTAATAGCTCCAACAGCCCATAAAATAACATATTCCTGTTGTTTTTAACTGTAGTGTCAGTCTGTGGGTTTACAGTAGACATGAAGAGGATGTTGCCCCAACACCTCACTAAAAGAGAAGCGGGTGCCATTTGTGCCAGTGTGACGCTTCGCTCTGCAACTATCAGACATTCAGAAAGAGCCACAGCCAGCTCTGTGTGTCCATGAATTACAGCGCATATGGAAAGTATTCAGACCCCTTGACTTTATCCATATTTTGTTACAACCTTGGATTAAATTGCCCCCCCCCTCACCACACACACAAAAAAGTGCTACATTTTTTTTATAAAAACAAATCACATAAAAATCAAATCAAATGTCACATGCGCCGAATACAACAGGTGTAGGTAGACCTTACCGGAAATGCTTACTTACAAGCCTTTAAAATATCACATGTACAGACACTTTGCTCAGAACTTTCTTGAAGCAACTTTGGCAGCGATTACAGCCGAGTCTTCTTGGGTATGTGCTACAACCTTGGCACACCAATATTTCGGGAATTTCTCCCATTCTTCTCTGCAGATCCGCTCAAGCTGTCAGATTGGATGGGGAGCGTCACTGCACAGCTATTTTCAGGTCTCCCCAGAGATGTTCGATCGGGTTCAAATCCGGGCTCGGGATGGGCCACTCAAGGACATTCAGAGACTTGTCCCGAAGCCACTCTTGCGTTGGCTGTGTGCTTTGGGTCGTTGTCCTGTTGGAAGGTGAACCTTCACCCCAGTCTGAAGTCCTGAGCACTCTGGAGCAAGTTTTACATTTACATTTAGGTCATTTAGCAGACGCTCTTATCCAGAGCGACTTACAGTAGTGAATGCATACATTTCATACATGGCTCCCCGTGGGAATCGAACCCACAACCCTGGCATTGCAAACACCATGTGTTGCAAACACCATGCTCTACCAACTGAGCTACAGGGAAGTTTTCATTAAGGGTCTCGCTGTACGTTGCTCCGTTCATCTTTCCCAACTAGTCTTCCAGTTCCTGCTGCTGAAAAACATCACCACAGCATGATGCCACCACCATGCTTCACCGTAGGGATGGTGCCAGGTTTCCTCCAGATGTGACGCTTGGCATTCAGGTCAAAGAGATCAGTCTTGGTTTCATCAGACCAGATAATCTTGTTTCTCATGGTCTTGGAGTCCTTTAGGTGCCTTTTGACAAACTCCAAGTGGGCTGTCCTGTGCCTTTTACTGAGGAGTTGGTTCCGTCTCACCACTCTACCATAAAGGCCTGATTGGTAGAGTGCTGCAGAAATGGGAGAACCTTCCAGAAGGACAACCATCTCCACCGAGGAACTCTGTCAGAGTGACCATCGGGCTCTTGGTCACCTCCCTGACCTCGACAATCCTGTCTCGGAGCACTATGGACAATTCCTTCGACCTCATGGCTAGGTTTTTGCTCTGACATGCACTGTCAACTGTGGGACCTTATATAGACAGGTGCGTACCTTTCCAAATCATGTCCAATCAATTGAATTTACCACAGGTGGACTCCAAATCAAGTTGTAGAAATATCTCAAGGATGATCAATGCAAACAGGATGCACCTGAGCTCAATTTCGAGTCTCATAGCAAAGTGTCTGAGTACTTATGTAAATAAGGTATGGGTTTTTATTTTTAACCTCTAGGGGGTGTGGGACGCTACCGTCCCACCTGGCCAACATCCAGTGAAATTGCAGAGCGCCAAATTCAAAAACAGAAACACTCATTATAAAAATTCATAAAACATACAAGTGTTATACATCGGTTTAAAGATGAACTTCTTGTTAATCCAACCACGGTGTCAGATTTCAAAAAGGCTTTACGGTGAAAGTATACCATGCAATTATCTGAGAACAGTGCCCAGCAGACAAATCATTCCAAACAGTTACCAGCCAAGTAGGAGTTACACAAGTCAGAAATAGCGATAAAAATAATCACTTACCTTTGATGATCTTCATATGGTTGCACTCACAAGACTCCCATTTACTCAATAAATGTTTGTTTTGTTCGATAAAGTACCTCTATATCCAAAAACCTCCATTGTTGTTGTTGTTTTCATCCAGAGGTGAAAATAGTGCCCCCTACCCTAGTGAGGTTAATACACAATTTGCAAAAAGAAAAATGTAAACCTGTTTTCGCTTTGTCATTATGGGGTAGTGTGTGTAGACTGAGTATTTTTTTTTATTTTTTATTTAATGCATTTTAGAATAAGGCTGTAACGTAACAAAATATGGAAAAAGTCAAGGGGTCTGAATACTTTCCAAATGCACTGGCTTCATAAAGACACTTAACAGCTGCTTCCTAAAGGAGCCTACTACATACAGTACATATCAGCCAGGGCAGCAGACCACCCAGTCACCCCTGTGTGCCTTCATATTGCATTGTGGCTTAGTTGGTCAGAGTGTGGCGCTACCAACACCAAGGTCGTAGGACTCGGTCATCATCCCCTTACATATCAGCCCATGGTCATAAAAAGGTGTGCTGTAACAGCAGGCGAGGGCCCTGCTCTTCAAGGTTAAGGACAGAGAGAGAGAGGGCAGTTGGTGTTGGCAGATTGCAAATGTTGTTAAACACCTTGATGTGCTGGATGTTGGCATAGTCAGGGAAATAATGAAAATAATTTAAAATGCACTGAAGACCCATTATGTGGTGAAATTAAACAGTCATACCAGGGCTTTGTACTTCCACATTCGCTCTGCTCCTCTGCCGCTGCAAAGCAAACCTTGAATTTAAGGGACCAGAAATTGAAATGTAATGCCCTTTGACAACGGAACATGAAAGCACTGCCTGACTTATTTATACTCCCAAGGCACAACAGATTAGGTCTTAACAAAAGGTTATACTGTAACATTTCATGATAGTGTTACCCAGCTTTGTACAGTTGTGGCCAAAAGTTTTGAGAATGACACAAATATTAATTTCCACAAAGTTTGCTGCTTCACTGTCTTTAGATAATTTTGTCAGATGTTACTATGGAATACTGAAGTATAATTACAAGCATTTCATTTTTATTGACAATTACTTGAAGTTGATGCAAAGAGTCAATATTTGCGGTGTTGACCCTTCTTTTTCAAGACCTCTGCAATCCGCCCTGGCATGCTGTCAATTAAATTCTGGGCCACATCTTGACTGATGGCAGCCCATTCTTGCATAATCAATGCTTGGAGTTGGTCAGAATTTGTGTGTTTTTGTTTGTCCAACCCGCCTTTTGGGGATTGACCACAAGTTCTCAATGAGATTAAGGTCTGGGGAGTTTCCTGGCCATGGACTCAAAATATCGATGTTTTGTTCCCCGAGCCACTTAGTTATCACTTTTGCCTTTAGGCAAGGTGCTCCATCATGCTGGAAAAGGCATTGTTCGTCACCAAACTGTTCCTGGATGGTTGGGAGAAGTTGCTCTCGGAGGATGTGTTGGTACCATTCTTTATTCATGGCTGTGTTTTTCCGCAAAATTGTGAGTGAGCCCACTCCCTTGGCTGAGAAGCAACCCCACACATGAATGGTCTCAGGATGCTTTAATGTTGGCATTACACAGGACTGATGGTAGCGCTCACCTTGTCTTCTCCGGACAAGCTTTTTTCCGGATGCCCCAAACAATCGGAAAGGGATTCATCAGAGAAAATGACTTTACCCCAGTCCTCAGCAGTCCAATCCCTGTACCTTTTGCAGAATATTAGTCTGTCCCTGATGTTTTTCTTGGAGAGAAGTGGCTTCTTTGCTGCTTTTCTTGACACCAGGCCATCCTCCAAAAGTCTTCGCCTCACTGTGCGTGCAGATGCACTCACACCTGCCTGCTGCCATTCCTGAGCAAGCTCTGTACTGCTGGTGCCCCGATCCCGCAGCTGAATCAACTTTAGGAGACGGTCCTGGCACTTGCTGGACTTTCTTGGGCGCCCTAAAGCTTTCTTCACAACAATTGAACCGCTCTCCTTGAAGTTCTTGATGATCCGATAAATGGTTGATTTAGGTGCAATCTTACTGGAAGCAATATCCTTGCCTGTGAAGCCCTCTTTGTGCAAAGCAATGATGATGGCACATGTTTCCTTGCAGGTAACCATGGTTGACAGAGGAAGAACAATGATTCCAAGCACCACCCTCCTTTTGAAGCTTCCTGTTTGTTATTCGAACTCAATCAGCATGACAGTGTGAACTCCAGCCTTGTCCTCATCAACACTCACACCTGTGTTAACGAGAGAGTCAGTGACATGTCAGCTGGCCCTTTTGTGGCAGGGCTGAAATTCAGTGGAAATATTTTGGGGGGGATTCAGTTCATTTGCATGGCAAAGAGGGACTTTGCAATTAATTGCAATTCATCTGATCACTCTTCATAACATTCTGGAGTATATGCAAATTGCCATCATACAAACTGAGGCAGCAGACTGACACAAATATTCATTTTCACATTCTCAACTTTTGGCCACGACTGTACATTCACAGCTAAAGAGCGAACTCAAACATACTTGTGGAGTGTTCAGCATAAATAACAAAAAAAAACTACAAAAATACGTATGCATATTAATAGTCATCTTGGGAAAACAAATTACTGTTCCGTGCACACAGGGTTAATTTCCATATGTATACACCATGTGGCGCTGGACATTTGACCGGCATCATTTTAATTTACTGGACATTTCAGAAATGTACCGAACGCATATGCATTGGGTGTGTAACCTGATCAGGGCGTCCACCAACACACAATGGCAGATCACATTTGGATTCTGGTTATTCATGTTAACAGAACAAGTCGAGGATGCAACGATGTGCGGTCCCTTACCTAATTCTGATGCACACTTTGAAGATATCTGAATAACTGTCCACATTTACTTCAACACCACGAGTAACCAAAAAACAAAATCCCTAGCCTATGTCAATCTACTATCACCATAGTTGAAAAGTTGACTTACCGTAATTTCCGGACTATTGAGCGCACCTGAATATAAGCCGCACCCACTGAATTTAAAAATATTTATTATTTTGAACATAAATAAGCTGCACATGTCTATAAGCCGCAGGTGCCTACCGGTACATTGAAACAAATTAACTTTACACAGGCTTTAACAAAACACGGCTTGTAACAAAAAATAAATAGGCTTTAACGAAACATGGCTTGTCATCGACTCATTAAGACCAAGCTCCCGTGCAGCAGCTCTATTTCCTTTTCCAACAGCCAGATCAATCGCCTTCAACTTGAAAGCTGCATCATATGCATTTCTCCGTGTCTTTGCCATGAGGGTGACAAAATGACTACCGTAATCAGAATGATGGGAAGTTTGAGAGCGCTCGATTTAACCTCTTACATCTAGACGTTCCGCTAGCGGAACACCTGGTCCAATAGCCAATGATGGGCGTGGCGCGAATTACAAATTCCTCAAAAATACAAAAAAAAACTTCAATTTTTCAAACATATGACTATTTTACACCATTTTAAAGACAAGACTCTCCTTTATCTAACCACACTGTCCGATTTCAAAAAGGCTTTACAACGAAAGCAAAACATTAGATTATGTCAGCAGAGTACCCAGCCAGAAATAATCAGACACCCATTTTTCAAGCTAGCATATAATGTCACATAAATTGAAATCACAGCTAAATGCAGCACTAACCTTTGATGATCTTCATCAGATGACACCCCTAGGACATTATGTTATACAATACATGCATGTTTTGTTCAATCAAGTTCATGTTTATATAAAAAAAACAGCTTTTTACATTAGCATGTTACGTTCAGAACTAGCATACCCCCCGCAAACTTCCGGTGAATTTACTAAATTACTCACGATAAACGTTCACAAAAAACAATTATTTTAAGATTTATAGATACAGAACTCCTCTATGCACTCGCTATGTCCGATTTTAAAATAGCTTTTCGGTGAAAGCACATTTTGCAATATTCTCAGTAGACAGCCCAGCCATCACGGCTAGCTATTTAGACACCCAGCAAGTTTAGCACTCACCAAAGTCAGATTTACTATAAGAAAAATGTTATTACCTTTGCTGTTCTTCGTCAGAATGCACTCCCAGGACTTCTACTTCAATAACAAATGTTGGTTTGGTCCCAAATAATCCATAGTTATATCCAAACAGCGGCGTTTTGTTTGTGCGTTCAAGACACTATCCGAAATGGTAAAGAAGGGTGACGAGCACGACGCATTTTGTGACAAAATAATTCTAAATATTCCATTACTGTACTTCGAAGCATGTCAACCGCTGTTTAAAATCAATTTTTATGCAATTTTTCTCGTAAAAAAGCGATAATATTCCGACCGGGAAAGCGTGTTTACGTTCAAAGAGAGAGAAAGTAAAAGCATGGGATCCCCTCGTGCACGAGCCTCAGTCTGATGGCCCTCTGATCGACCACCATCCAAACGCGCTAAAGTTTTTCAGCCAGCGGCTGGAATTACATCATTCAGCTTTTTCCCGGGTTCTGAGAGCCTATGGGAGCCGTAGGAAGTGTCACGTTACAGCAAAGATCCAAATTTTTCTTTAAACAGAGCCAAGAAGCTCAAGGAATGGTCAGAGAGGGTACTTCCTGTTTGGAATCTTCTCAGGTTTTTGCCTGCCATATGAGTTCTGTTATAGTCACAGACACCATTCAAACAGTTTTAGAAACTTTAGGGTGTTTTCTATCCAAAGCCAATAATTATATGCATATTCTAGTTTCTGGGCAGGAGTAATAATCAGATTAAATCGGGTACGTTTTTTATCCGGCCGTGAAAATACTGCCCCCTAGCCATAACAGGTTAATCTAAACAGTAAACAAAAAAGTTGTTTGACCTTAACCCGTTCGGCAATTTCATTGGTCTAATGAAAGCTTCATGCCGCCAAAAAACTGAGCACGTCACAGAATGTGTTTTTTTGGAGAGAAAATGTTTTGCCGCGAGGTTCAAAGCGTGGGAAAAAAGTTACGGCTTATAATCCGGAAATTACGGTAGTGTATTGGTCAGCTTGTCGAGAAAGAAATGGCCTATTCCAAAACAGACTCTGGGACAGCTGAGGGACGACAGATCCTTAATACATACAACCAGGCTCCATAAAACAAATAAAAAAACATTAACAAGCAATGAGTCTGATGCAACAGATGATAACTTTTAGCTTAAAATGTTGATAAAATATTATTTCTTCACATTATAAGCGCAGCAATGCACACAAGGCAGTAGGCTAAGCGCTAACGTTTGTTCCATAATGCAATTAGCGGGAAAACAATGATGTCAAAAGCGTGAGTGGTTTCATATGACAGACATGTAGAAAGAGGGGATATCTAATATGCAAAAACTAGCTTGGGTTATTAATATGACTATGATTGTGCCTTTGGCTACTTGACAATGAAACAAAGTTAAACAATAATATGGTTTCATATTGGCTAGGCTACTTTGAAACAAGGTAAGACATTCCTCAATATGTAGTACAATGTTCCGTTTTCAAACAATTAAGAATGTTTTCAAAAATGCATACTGCCTCCAGTTTACTACAAAGTTCTTTGACGAACTCATGAAGCCTTCCTTCCTTTGCCTATGCATTTGCTGTTTAAGATGCTGTAGCAGCAGCTCTCACGCTGTCTGACAGATTTTCCGCTCAAAGGCTCTGTATGCTGTATGTATGTGATAAGGTACATAACAAATATACTGTACACGAGCCAATTTAATTCAACTAAATGATGCAAATTATCCAATAGACTGATAAGCATGACCAGACAAATGTATTTACATCGACTATTATTTACATCAATGAATGGCTAGCATTAGTTCGCAATGGGATTTTTTCTTCATCTCCTAGATAAATTGCCAGGGACAATTTTATGTATTATCTTTTCTATTTATTTTATCGGCCAAAAGCCGGCTATTACCAACGAACAGAAATCCTGGTATACACGCAATTATAATGTACCTTGATTTAACACTAGACAAGGAATAACTTGAATACCAACGCCAGAGGATAGCAGAGGGGGGAGCTTTAAATCAAGGAAATAGTTCAGGCTACAGTCTGTGCATGTTTGCCTTTTCCACCCCGTGCATGCTGGCAGTCGACAATGCGTAATGTTTCTCATTGAGATAAAGGCTCTAAAAATGGCTTCTCCAACAGCTGCTTCAACTCCCCTCCTAAATCCAGCCCCACCTTCTGCCTGTGCTTCTTATTTTCTGAGCCATAATATTTTTTAAGATTAGTTAATGTTCTTAGTGAGAGGGGGTGGGGGGCTTAATGCTGGAAGAGACAGAGTATTATCATATTCTAATAGCCGGTACCAATGCCTGTAACAATACACATAATTGATCACGCTGACATCTCTATTGAAATATTGCGGGTGTTGCAATCGCCTCAAGGCAGACGTACACTGCTCAAATGACTGCATGGCAGGGATTCTTGCTTTGAATATGCCAGGGAATAGATGGAGGTAGTGTTTTCTATAGAACCCATTTTATTCCACCTTTACTTTTCAACAAAAAAATAGATAAAGAACTGTGCAAGAGAGTCAGGATCTAGCTGGCAGGTAGGACGAAGCTGACTGCATACACACACCTGCAGATGCAGAACCCTGTGGCCAGGCCTGTCGCATTGTGTACCATCACACTGGTGGTCCAACATGCACAGCGAAGGAAGAGGCATGTATTAGCTTAGAATTCTAGAGAGAAAGATTTATTTCCCTGATCCGAACCGGTTTAAGATGGTTTACATAATAAGGAGAACAAACGTTTAAGCTTTTGGACCAAAGGCATGTTTAGAAATTAACCCTGTCCAAAGCAGTGAGTCCTGATCCTTTTCCTCATCTGAAGACACTTCATCCAGACTGTTAAACGTTAAAATCTTCAGAGGAGCAACATTCCCGAAGAGAGGATCAAACAAACTCAAGAGCCTTAAAATGACAGATAGCTGGAGGCCTTATTTATCTGTTTGCTTGTAAAATCACTTCTCTTAGGCAGAAATAAAGTACATTGCGCGTTATATTGATGTTTGACGTATTTTCTCAGACCTGGCACCCATAATTTGTAAAGATTTATGTTCGTCTCATTCCACAAGCCATTAATGGAATGTATTTGAAAGGTGCAATATGTAACTTCAGGTGATCTGACCAAATTCACACAGAAATGTGAGGTATAGATGTCATTCTCATGGAAAGCAAGTCCAAAACGCGGTAGATCTGTTCTATGTGCGTTATTTCTATGCTTCTCATTAGGGGATGCACGATATATTGGTGAACATATCGGAATCGGATGATATTAGCTAAAAAAAGTCTAGTTTAACGCCCCGATGTGCAAAACCGATGTCAAAGCTGACGTGCATACCTATATATCGTAGGTACATGACGTAATGACGCCACGCAAAATGTTGCACTATACGTGCAACACAGCATTCCTAAACAAGCCCACAATGTCTGCCGTGTGGATCGAGCAGTCATTTGAAAGTGTAACAAAATTTCAGTGAGACAACTCAAAGGTGAAATCCATTCAAGCCAAGATAATGGAATTCATTGCCCTTGACAATCAACCGTCCTCTGTCGTTGGCGATGTTGGCTTTCGCAGACTGGTCGAACATTGGTACACACTACCAAGTGTGCTATTTTTCAGATGTTGCCCTTAGGCACAATAGTGGAATTTGCAGTTTGCCTTCAAAGTCCACTATTGTGGTTAATCCTTATTGTGCTAGCTTCACATAGATGGGTCCAACCGCCATTAATCAAATAAGAACCGTTTTATAAATTAGGGTTATTTTAGATGACACCTAGCTAACTATAACTACTGAAACAGACATTGTGTTACTTGACACGTCAAAGTGTTATTTGACATGTATCTTTGATACACAAAGACCCAAACGGCGTTCCATAGAAAACCTGGATGAGAATAAAACGACTGAACAAATTAACAACGAAACAGAACAGCAAGCAAGTGTAAGAAATAGGTTTAGATTATATTTTACTGGTAATGGGGGACATATGTAAATGCCAACAAAATAACTTTTTAGTCAGTGTGGTGTGCGCAACCTTGATTTAACTAGGCAAGTCAGTTAAGAACAAATTCTTATTGATAATGATGGCCGGACGACACTGGGCCAATTGTGCGCCGCCCTATGATAATCCCAATCACAGCCGGATGTGATACAGCCTGGATTCGAACCGGGACTGTAGTGACACCTCTTGCACTGAGATGCAGACCACTGCGTCCGTGTGTGTGTGTGTTAATTATTTAACTGTACTAGAACACTTAAAAGGCCGCTAAAATTGTAAATATCGGTTATCGTTGTCAGTTTTGTTGGCATGGAAAATATTGGATATTGGTATCGGCCAAAAACGTCATATCGATGCATCACTACTTCTCATTCTTAAATTTAATTTTTGCATCTTTTACTTTTGTGCATCAACTTCAAAACAGCTGAAAACTAAATATTTTTGGTTATGGAAAACATATTTCACAGCAGTGTAGATGCTACAGTATAGTTGCTTGTTGTGTCACAAATTTTAATTATGCGAACTATTAGAATTTTAGAAAACAAATAATGGGGGAGTGATTTCTGCATAGTGCATCTTTAAGTTTCAGATCCATTGCTTAGACCTAATTTGTGAGAAAAAAAAAAGAGGCAGAGTTAAGGTTTTTAGAGACCTGCACACCAGGAGTAGCGTTAACGCAGAATTCAGTGTTTTTCACGCAGAAAAAATAAAGGAAAAAATATATATCTTGCTGCGTTTTGTAAACGCAGATTTAAGATGCTTTTTTTTTGTAATTTCTGCTCGGCATCAGACTAATGTATAGCTAATTTTCTCCAGTGATTTTCTTGGTGTAGGCTAATTTTCTCTAGTAAAATGTAAGATTAATTTCAAGCATAACATTAGGACATGTACAGGGATGCAAACTGGTGAGGACCCAAAAAGGTGACAGTTGTTTTTGCACCGAAACATGCAAAAAAAATCCCTGCTAGTGGGAAATGCAGGTTTTAACTAATTAAACAACAAAATAATATGATCTACATGATCAGTCTGTGTTTACAATAAAGTGATTAATGTGAAGCTAATTCACGGCTAAAAGATGTAAAGAAAGCAATCCAATGTTATTTATTGCCTAGACTAAACTGCAAATGACACTCACGCATTGAGAAAAAAACAATACACTAATATTGCAGTTAGCCATAACAGTCTTTATAATAGAACGCTTGTGAACACACACTGCACTTGTGAAAAAAACATCTTAAAAGTAGAAATAGAATGAAAAAGGCATTCTATTTTGCTCTATTATAGTGGCCACTACAGTAGACATTGATCATGTGCACAAGGCTACATGTGTGCAAAAATAACGTTCATCCACTCTATTGAAAAAGTGAGAAAGAAGGAAAGTGTGTGGTGTTGCTTTCAACTCTGTGGCATTCAGTTTAAGCCAGGCCCAGCTCCAGCTACACTTGATCCCTGAATCCACTTGTTTCACAAGCAACGCCTAATTTTCACCTAATTCTTTCATTCTGAAAATTAACCACATATTGTAGAGGGAAAACATTAGTTCACAGATAGCTAGTTAACTAGTCAACATTTCACACCGATTGCCAGGGTCCAGTAAGCAACTAAAGCGTTATAACTTGAGGAATAGCAAGGAGTTGTAACGTTATACCAATTAATACTATTGCGAATTGGTTAGGTTACTAACGTTAGCTCATCTGATGTTGTACCGTTAGCTAGCTAAAGTTAGCCGTCTGCCTTTATTGGCCAGCTAATTTTCACACCATAAACTCAATTGTTTGATCAGTTAAGTTTGCTAATGTTGCTCAACATTTCTCTGACTAGCTAACGGAGAATTCGATCCAGCCAGCAAGATAATTAACACTAACAATACTTGTTCCACCACACTTTCTCCCTCACCTCAAACTTCCCAAATGCCAGTTGTTTTCCGGTTACAGTTCATGAAGTACGCTTCGTCACCTTCTCACCCCCGTGTCTCCGTGGTCAGGCTTCTCACCGACCTCTTTGAACTCTTTCAGGGGACACGCTGCTGTAACTGGCAAACTGCCTTTCTACTGTCTTTCCAGAGCATGCGCTAATGCGGCAAATAGCAAATAAGTTGTCTCCTCTCTTCAGTCGCGTGCTGCATTCTGTTATGTGAACGATTGGCTGAGCCTTAGATACAGACAGTATTGCTCTAAATGCGTATCACTCGTTTGCTTACAGCCAGTAGTGTGATCCAAACACCCTTTTTTTTGCAAAAAAACACCTTGCTTTTTCATTGTACGCTCATTTCCTTGTGTGGCTGCTTGCCAAATAGTGTTGCACTTCGGATGAAAATGAAGCTATTTTCTACCGAATGTTTTGCACTAATTAATTTTCTGTGAAGAAAAACTAGCTGCGGACCTTGACTGTCAATTTCAAACGCAGGTGGAATGGTTTACAATGCAAATTTTTGGATGTTTTGGCGTTTTGAAAATGCAGATTTCTTAACTCTAACGCGACCTCTGGCACACTTGACCTTAGGATTCTGCCATTGACTGTAAATCCATGCTCCAAATGAAAAAATTAACTTATTTAATAAAAGATAAGTGGATAACAAAAGATGGCCCAAATTTGGCCAAAAAAATCCCTCATTCCATGCACGATAAAGCTCCTTGGGTCCTTTAGCCTAGTCATTCATCTACAGGAGCAGGGCAGTTGTGTGATCAAACAGGTGAATTTGAAAAATTATATTTCCATCACAGTTAGCCATTTATCCATCAAGGACCATTATTCCTTATTTGGGGATGGAGGGCGTTGCTGGGCTGTGCGTATGTGATCGTCGAGTGACCCAGTGATGGATGTGGTGGGGTGTTTATCATCTTGACAGACCTACAGCCTGATGACTGATGGGAGGGGAGAATCAGCAGCACCGTGACCTTTTTTTTAATTTATTGATAGGTTAAAACACACCACACACACAGGGAAAATTCCATTCAATAGGGCACATCCACCAATATTGTATGGCACATCTGCATTGTAATCATTAAGCAAGAAACAAACGTTTTACAACGAATCCAAAAAACAAAACAAAAAAATGAACGTTTCTTATTGGACAAGCCCAGGTAGTCCTTCCCTGTTTCAGTCTGTTTGGTTCCTAATGAATACGACCCAGCATACCCTGTACCAATCCCACCTTACATATCTTTACCACTCACAATTCACTTTATTCCCTCATTAAAACATTGAGGGGCTAGCCCAAGGATTCCAAAACTTTTTTTTTAACTCGGGCCCCCTTTCAGCATTGGGTTACTAATAGCTCCTCTCTGTGTAGACTAGTGCTTTGGCACTGCATCTCAGTGCTAGAGGCGGCACTACAGACCCTGGTTCGATTCCAAGCTGTATCACAACCGGCCGTGATTGGGAGTCCCATAGGGCAGCGCAAAATTATCCCAGCATCGTCCGGTTTAAGGTTTGGCCGGGGTAGGCCGTCACTGTAAATAAGAAACTGTTCTTAACTGACTTGCCTAGTTAAATAAAACTTGTGAATAAGGAATGAACTCTGAATACAGTGGCCTCACCGCCAGCCTGTAAACGGGGCTTGAAAACAAGAGCTACTGTTAATCATGATCACTGGCCGTAATGGAATGCAATCGGCACGACTTAATGGTCCACTCGCTCTCCAAACCGAAAATGAAAGGATGACATTTTTAAAAAGGGAGGGGGTTAGCGAGTGTGTTTCAGGTTAGGGATCAGTGTTGTTTTGCACCCCCGGGCAGACGAGGGAACAAGTCGTCACTCAACGCAGGGCCTGTACGACTCCAGCATGTTAAAATATTTAAGGTCCGCCTGGATCTCTGAATATTCATGGGATGTCGTCCTCATCATGAGATTGTGAAGGACACAGCAGCAGCGTCCCCGGAGTATAATCCAATTCTACATGTTCTTGCTTTATATTCCAAGGACGAAACCGGGCCTCAGGCAGAGTGAGTAAGTGGGGCCGAGCGGGCGGATGTTGGGTTGGAGGTGAAGCTCGCTGCTGCCAGAATGAGATGAGGGATGCGACTGTTGCAGCCATGTCACGAGAACTGAATTTGAAATGATGACCTCAAGCCAACACTGCCCATCTACATTGGGCCCATGCATGACAATAGCTCAGTTGAACAGTTCATGATGCCTTCTCTAATCGCTCTTGCTTTGTGTCCGTTTCTAGATAAAAGGGCCAAACTTTCCAAACAGTGAAATATTGAAATAAACTGATATGTTCTAGTGCAATATGGATTATCACCTGAGCAAATAAATCTCAATTTATTTCAAACAGTGTAACTGAAAACTAGGCTGACTGGCTGCCTGAAACTCCATTCTACTTTGAGATACTACAATATGATATTCTTGTTTGAGTCAAAAGGGTTGGTTTAAGATAGGACAAAAGAACCTCACCCTGGCCGTGATCAGCTAACAATAGCCTAAGACCAATTGTAAACCAGGTGGTTCGAGCCCTGAATGCTGATTGGCTGAAAGCTGTGGGTATGACTAAACAAATATTTTTACTGTTCTAATTACGTTGGTAACCAGTTTATAATAGCAATAAGGCACCTCTGGGTTTTGTGGTATATGACCAATATACCACGGCTAAAGGCTGTATCCAGGCACTCCATATTGGCTATATACACAACACCTCCTCCGGGCCTTATTGCTTAATTATACAACGGGTGGTTTGGAATTCCCATTGTTAGAGTCTATCCCACCCATTATATACTAGACAACATACACATGGCAACGTTCATAAAAAGTGCCATCGTTTACATCGTTACCTAGCAACGCACTACTACTTTTACAGATCAAATGCCTCATCTGCACAGCCATGAAACTTATAAACATGAGAGCCACTGTAAAAAGCATATAGACATCTGACATTTGCAACAATGTTGCAATATTGAAATTCGGTCTCCACCTTGTCCCATAATAAAGAACATGTCGGGAGTAAGGACAGAAGTAAGGCTTTTCTCAGTCAGTCGAAATCATAAATCAGCATAATTGTTAAGGATATATACAAAGAAATGCAGCTAGTTTGCCATCTTTCCAGCTTCAATCTGAAGTGATTGTGCTAGCTAGCAGGGGGGGACCATTTTTGTTTGCCATAGCAACCTGCAAAGTTATGGAACAATCAACCAGTGCTCGGGTAGTTTTGCTTTACCTGACAGTCAAAATGAATAGAACTAACGACCAGAGAACACCTAAAATTGCACTTGACAACCAGTGTTAGTGAATGTAGCATCCCGTTTTGTCGAAAAATTGATTTGGGAAATAATTTAGCTTTTTAATACTGGTAACTCGCGGTATAAAAGCAATAATACACTTGAGTCCATGTGTATGACATTTTTATTATACCATGTCCACAGTCAAGATAAAGATTTCACATGGACTCTAATGTATTATTGCTTAAGTGAACAAATAAAATAAAACATTTGTGAAAGAATTCAGTTTTCATGAGATTGAATCAAAGGAGTTATTTCAGACCCACCAATACAATAGAGAAAGGCTTCACTTCAATGAGACCCAAACCCAATCACCCTCCCAGGATCTACTTGCTTGTTTTCACAAGGTATCCTAGCAGCGAGCTTCCAGCTGGCACTGTGGAGTGCAGCATGCTTATCAGGTAACAACATCCAAGGTCTGCTGCACCCTTAGTCTCTCTGCATTTACCTTACCCTAGGTCCCCAGCTTCACTCAGCACTGACCAGTCCACAGCCAGCTCTACAGGAGACCTCATCAGGTTTCTGTGAAAATAACTGGCCAGGCCCCACAACTTAAACCAACACAGTCAAAGTGCTGACTGGCTGGAGGATGTTTACTGGCATCTGCTTATTGTAGCCAGGACTGTGGAGAAGATATTGAGAATGTACCTCTGACAGAACAAACACAGAAAGTGCCTTAGACACAGCCTTGACACAAGCCTCGGAAAGAGGAGAATCACCTTTTACTTTGAGCTCCCTGTAAAAGCTTATTTGGTTTCAGTTGGCAAAGCTAGCCTATATGAAAACTGTTACATCTCAGAAATCCAACTATAACCCTCAACACCCTTTAAAGTCTTGCAAATTATTTGTGAAGCACTCATGTAGGCCTAGCCCTTATAAAATAATATAATCTTCATTAAGCCTAACTTATAGGCTAGACTAGGCATACTTCATTTAAAGAAATGCCCAAAGTTGCATTAAATCCCAATTGTGAAGAGGCTGCCTATGCATCATTGTGCCATGTCAGATAAATGCCATGATAAGTCTGATAAAAATGCCATGCATGTCTACTCTGCTGAAGTGGGACAGTGCCCCAAATGATGAGCTCATGAAGCCATTATAATGGTAATGAGCCTCTCTACTAATGTACAACAATGTACAGCATGAGCAAAAACCACATTGTTGGGATAGTATAACACCCTTAACCAGACGTTTAACACAGCAGAAGGAGATGTGCCTGCATGTGTAAACAAAGCACTTCATTATTGCAGGGTTTTATCTGTAACCAGTGGAGAGGAACATCATTGCTCTGACCGTGGGTCTTCGCGGTCAGAGCAATGTTTTTTTAGTTTCTTATTCAATACTCCGTCCAGCTGCTGGCAGTAATGCACCATTAACATCGGATGCCAACTGCTGTTAAACCCCATGGAAGATGATGTAGAATAAAGTTTAGCAATCTGCTACGGACGCATCTTTGCCAGAAGAATAGGCTACCTGGCGACTTCATGGATCATTTTCAGATAGGTCTAGTTTGGGTGGGTTAATTATATACCCCAGTATATAGGCCTACTGGCTATGTCTAAAGATAGCTGTAACATCGTAATGCCTTCCATACTTGTGGGATGAAGATGTAACATTCTGACAAAATAATTACGATATTTGTGAGCAAGAAAAAGGTTAGACAGATCATGCTTTCCATCCAATCCTGCAAGCGCTGCATACAGGTAGGCCGTATGATCCAGCTTTCTGTGGACTCCAGAGAAGTGACATGATATCCCTAGTTGATATTGACTGCTAACATGAATGACTAAGGTCAAAATGCAGGAGTTATACAGTTTATTTCTGTATCTTGCGTTTAGAAAATGCATCACCATTTATGGCTTTAATGGCAGGCTACATTTGTTCAGTGATTGTGCGCGAGGTCAACAGCTTTGAACCACTTCTTCTTGGGGGTTGTGGATCAAAACGTTTGAGAACCAACTGACCTACAGTACCATGGTTTCACTTCTGTGGTGAGAGAGGAGGATGGGCTGGTTTCAGTGGAAATTCCAGGACAGCAACAAGGACACAAATAATAAGAGTGCTAAATTACCCTCCAGCAGTGAGCTACCCACCGGCAACAATACAATCTGTATAAAGGGCATCCCTGATGAAAAATGTATTTTATAGGTAATCAATGATAACAATTCATCTGCATCGCCTGACCTGCTGATAACGAGGGTAATTTCCATCCAATCTAGATGTCATGAGAGCCAATACCCATTTCAACAGGTCACAGAAAGTTCAAACTACATGATACCACAGTGTCTACCATGTCAAAAATCAGAGCCATCTACATGTTTCTAGGCCCAAACTTTGTTCACTACTATTGATTAGTTACAGCAGGACATTTGCACATGGTGTGTTGCTGGGAGGGGGGGGGGGGGGGATAGTGACAAGGAGTGTGAGAAATTATTAACAGGCAGTCAGTCAGAAGAAAATGGACCTCAACAAATCACTCCTCATATCTTTACTGGTGAAGGATTGTGAATCAAAGCTAAGTAGGTTCTGTTCTCTATCTATGAGGCTAAAGGAAACATTCAAATGGGCTACACTAATTGTAGGCCTAATGGTTGAAATTACACACTCACAGTAATATTAACATATTTCAGGGACATAAATCTGGTCGATAATCAGCTAACGTGATTAATTTCTGGCTGGGCTTAAAAAACACATCCTTGGCACTTTTCATGCCTAGCGCGGGAGGGTTATACAGTTTACATGGTATTGGCAGATGGCTGACAGAAACTGCAGCACTTTGAAGCCTTTTCCAGGTTCTAAGGGAGATCAGGCTATTGTGTGTTAACGTTAACATATGCAAAACAAAAACATCGCTTGATAGGTAGCGTTCAAAAATGCTTTGCAGAATGAGTTAGGAAACCAATTTCGCCCAAGACGTAACAGCTAGCTCAGGCACATGAATAACCCATAACTTAATAAAATAAACCATGTGTTGGAAAAATGACATTCTTAAAGTAAAAATGATTTCCAGTCAATTGAAGAATAATAGGCTCTAGTATGGAATTTCAGAATTCCAGCATGGAATTTGGGGTGATCACATATTTTGACCAGTGATGCAATTTGGAATTCTCAGTTAACGTTAGCTAGTTAGCGAAACTGTTTAAATAGCTGTTTTCAATATTCTTTCAGTGAAAACAGGAGTAACCAAATTAGTATCATCTTTGGTAAAGTTACGTCACATGTAATTCCATAGAGCAGCCTACCAGTTCGTTATTTTAGTCGCAAACATCTAAAAGTTAACTTTTTAGCATGTTGCTCGCCAGCGCAATGAGTGAGACGACCTGTGTAACGTTACTTACTCGCCACTCCATTTTCGATCGCGCTTTTGAAATTTGCGAATAAAAAAAGTACCCGGTGGAAGCAAAACTTACCTGCAATGAGAATAAGTAATACAGAGCAGAGGTGAGATATCGAGAAATCCATTCCTTTCTGTCTATTCCAATACTTTTCCTTTAAAACTCGGTTGAAAAAATAACTTCTGCGGCGCTCCAGACAGACAGACCACTCTCCCGAAGCATCAAAACTCTCCGCTCCCTTTTCGCCTCAGCAGGTGCATTGGAGAGCAGGAGTCTAGACACGTGATTTCCGGAGGGTAGCAAAATCGTGTACCAAGATACTTTCACGCCCCCTGCCGTATTAAGCTATTATGCCGCGTGCAAGTGCTGTCGGAAGCCCCTAGTTCCCAGTGGGAAATGTCACTTGAATGGCCCAAGTCAGAATTACAGGAGGGAAACTACTCGGAGAAAATGTTAGAGTTGCTACGTTTCACCACAGACCTTTTACCCAAAAGATAAATCCGCTTTTGACAATTCCAACCTTATCAATATGGATAATGTAGCTAGTCTGACCATATTGTGAATGTTTAACAAGCCAGCTAACTTTAGTATTAGCATCAATGTTCGCAAGCTTATCAAGCTAGCTAAATTCTTACTGGTTGAATAATAAGATTTCCAAAGGCTTGAACACAATCATGTTGGACTTACCTCTTCCCAGTTTCCTACAATATTTCCCCCGAGCACGTGAAGCCAGTAATACAACAATGAACACACCTTCCCAATAGTTAAATTGTCATTTTACTGTTCAACAATTTGAAATACTGTAAACAAGACAAGCTATAAAATAGTTTGGAAAAGCTTTAAAACGTAGCCTATGACATTGCAAACATGCTTTTGAACAGCATCAGAAAGACTGAATTCAACAGCTGTCAACAGCTGTCATCCATATACCTTCTTTTGACTGTGTGTACTGTAGGCCTATGGGTTGTTAAAATATAAAGTTAATTAATATTTACCAGATATGGCCTCTGATGGTGTTAAGGCAATAAGTATTAAAATTACAGAATAGTAAAATCAAAACAGCATTGAGGTAGGATTAGAAAATGTGTTTAATGTCTCAATTTACGTGGTAAGCGCAATTCATAATACTAGTACACTGAATAAATAAAACAATTTCTCATTGGAACGTAACTGATGGACAGTACAGCAGGAGGTAACATACAATTAACCCATAAAAAAATAAATACAGTACATATATCTTTGTATCTATAAAATACACATAAAATTCCTATATTCCTTATCCATTACAACTAATTATTTTACTCACACGATTACAAATTCTCTCAAGTGTATAGAGTTAATGTTCTTATCATAAAAATAACAAATTCCAGTGACTATCTCACTACAAAAATACATTTAAAAAAATGTGGTCAGACATCTTGGTGGACTTTGTTTGCCCCTTCATTCCCCTTCCCTCTAACATTTCAGTCACTTAGCAGACACTCTTCTCCAGAGCAATTTACAGGAGCAATAAGGGTTAAGTGCCTTGCTCAAGGGCACATCGCCAGATGTTTTACCTAGTCAGCTCGGAGATTTAAACCAGCAACCTTTCAGTTACTGACCCAACACTCTTAACCGTTAGGCTACCTGTCACCCATGAACTATTGCTCGCTCTAGTGGTTACCCTCAACAGCTCAGGGAACCTGGAACAGGCTAATACTAACGTCAACACTTGCTACAGTGGTCCCTAACAGTAAGCCAGGCCTGGAGTGCCACCCCAGTATCCGAGCCCCCCTCTCTGGCCAGGCAGAGCCCAGCCTTTGTGTCTGAAGGGCTGGGTGGGTCTGCCTTGAGGTCTGAAGCCATAGTGAGGAGGACGTGGAGGGACGTCATATCCTTTACCAGGCCCCATCTTCTTTTGCTTGGGCACTTGACGACGCCACAAAGGAGCAGCTGGGTAGATCACCTTTGAACAATAAAACATGCGTCAATTTCAATTATATTTCCCACATTGTCAGTGCTGACCAAGGAGGTATTCTGTATGGAAACACTACATTACTGGTTGTACCTGGTATGTGTGGTGATTTTGGGGGCAGGTAGGGGATGGACGGGTTTCCCTGAGGCCACTATCCTCATCTGAAGATGAACCGAAGTGGTAGTCAGATGTCACCCTCTCCACAGCGCTGGTCACCTTCTTAGTCACATTCTCACCACCAAAAAAAACTGGATTACCGTGAAAGCATGGTTCTTCTCTCCATATCTGCGCGATAGTGAAAGGAAGAAGCCAACAAGACTTGTGATGCTCTATCACTGAATGTATATCAACAATTTAGTTACTTGACTGGTAAACAATGTAACAACCGAGGCTGCATGCCGATTGTCTACCCATCTCCCAAAGTGTGCACTTGCACACTCTCCTGTAATGGATTTAACGCCTTCCAGCCAATACTTACACAAACCCAATGCTTTTAAATAAGACAGACTGACCTGCAGCACACCTCCCCAGGGTCTACCCACAGAGTGAGTTCTCTGGGCAGGCCAAGGTCCTTGTACTGAACCCCACTCTCCTGGCAGGCCAGCAGCAACTCTGGATCCTCCTTCTGCAACCTGTTCAGCCGAATACACCTGCGAAGTAGAGTATACAATACATTGATAACTCCAATCATACAAATCACTGCATATCAAAAACACACCTTATTCGTGATGCCCTAAACTGGATGTTCATAAAACTACTGGTATGGATACCAAACCGTGAGAGCAAGGCAACAGACTGGGGTCAGATCAGTAGTTTAGTTACCTGAAGGCCTGTCCTTTGCTGGGGTTGTCAGGGTACCAATGCCCCCTGAACTTCTCCTGCAGGGCAACAGTAAACTGCTCCACAAACAAGTCCACTTTCTGGGTCTCTAACTTTTCCACCTTTTTGATCAGTCTTTTCAGGAAAAACACCACTGCTGCAATCTCTTTTTTCATCATGTTTCACTGATGTGCTGTAATGATGGTCCAAATTCTGAAGATATACGAGCGTGTCTTTCGTCAGGTAAGTAGCTAGTTACCACATTTGACAACAAACTTTAGCTTAGCTATAATAGGAAGCAACATGTTACCCCCATGAGTGGTTTCATCCATCAATGAATCTCAATGTCCTTGAAGTATGTAGCAAACAAAGCCTACCTTGCAACACAAAACAGGGTGACAAGAACTCGTTGCATGTAAACATTAAGCTAATTTAGCAGGTTAACTATTGCTAAAGCCAAAGGGCATTACAGTCTGGCAGGTCTTCGTCCAGAAAGGCGCGCTGTGACGCATAAATCCCGTTAAGCCATATGACTGCCCGTGAGTCATAGCTGGCTAGCACATAACAAAACCTTTACAAATTATGTAGTTGTACATGCATTATGTATGTATTAATTGCAGACATTTTGGTGACAACTTTTCAGGTGAAGCTAGCTAAGAGAAAAGTTCACAAAAAGCATGATCGAAGAACTTGATTTGGGATAGCTAATTTAGCTACTAGACTAACCTTACTGTAGCTAGCTATATTATCTCGCTAAAAAACTAGCAAGTTATAAATAATGTTCAAGAAATAAACTACACAGCAAAAGTTGTCAGATTTCACAAATGACAATAAAAAGCAATCATATACCGTATTTGCTGCTCATCAACATGTGGACAACTGTTGCCAACTCGACTCATGAATGTTTAAACCTCATTAGTATTCTGCCAGCTCCAAAACGATGACGTCACTTCCGTGTGGTAATGAAGAAACCTTCAAAAGAAAAGGCATTGAGTAATTTATGAAAATACATGTTGACACTGATATGTTGAGAATATTGTGGTTTAGAGAACTTTTCTACCCGTCCCTTTTAGCGTATTTAGTGAAAAATACTCAGTAGGGCATCTAATAACCAAATACCTTGCCTTCAGAAAGTATTCACACCCCTCGACTTTTTCCAAATGTTGTGTTACGGCATGAATTTAAAATGTAATACATAGAGATTGTTTTGTCACTCGCTTACACACAATAACCCATAATGTCAAGGTGGAATTGTGTTTTTACACATTTATTAAAAATAAAAATCTGAACTGTATTCAACCCCTTTGTTATGGCAAGCCTAAATAAGTTCAGGAATAGAAATAAGCTTAACAAGTCACATAATAAATTGTATGGATTTACTCAGTGTGCAATTATAATGTTTAATATGATTCTTGAATGACTCATCTCTGAACCCCACACATACAATTACAGTGCATTCGGAAAATATTCAGACCCCTTCACTGCAAATGTATAAACAAAAAATTAAAAAAATACATTCTTTACATAAGTATTCAGACCATTTGCTATGAGACTTGAAATTGAGATCAGGTGCATCCTGTTTCCATTGATCATCCTTGAGCTGTTTCTACAACTACATTGGAGTCCACCTGTGCTAAATTCAATTGATTGGACATGATTTGAAAAAGGCACACACCTGTCTATATAAGGTCCCACAGTTGACAGTGCATGTCAGAGCAAAAACCAAGCCATGATGTCGAAGGAATTGTCCATAGAGCTCCGAGATAGGATTGTGTCGAGGCACAGATCTGGGGAAGGGTGCCAAAAAATGTCTGCAGCATTGTAGGTCCCCAAGAACACAGTGGCCTCCATCATTCTTAAATGGAAGACGTTTGAAATCACCGAGACTCTTCCTAGAGCTGACCGCCCGGCCAAACTGAGCAATCGGGGGAGAAGGGCCTTGGTCAGGGAGGTGAACAAGAACCCAATGGTCACTCTGACAGAGCTCTAGAGTTCCTCTGTGGAGATGGGAGAACCTTCCAGAAGGACAACCATCCCTGCAGCACTACACCAATCAGGCCTTTATGGTAGAGTGGCCAGACCCCTCCTCAGTAAAAGGCACATGACAGCCCGCTTGGAGTTGGCCAAAAGACACCTAGACCCTGAGAAACAAGATTCTCTGGTCTGATGAAACCAAGTTTGAACTCTGGCCTGAATGCCAAGCGTCACGTCTGGAGGAAACCAGGCACTGCTCATCACCTGGCCAATACCATCCCTACGGTGAAGCGTGGTGGCAGCATCATGCTGTGGGGATGTTTTTCAGCGGCAGGGACTGGGAGACCGAGCAAAGTACAGAGAACCTTGATGAAAACCTACTCCAGAGCGTTCAGGACCTCAGACTGGGATGAAGGTTCACCTTCCTACAGGATAACGACCCTAAGCACACAGCCAAGACAACGCAGAAGTGGTTTCGGGACAAGTCTCTGAATGGTGTGCCAAGCTTGTAGCGTCACACCCAAGAAGACTCGATGCTGTAATCACTGCTAAAGGTGCTTCAACAAGGTGCACCGCCAAAGGTGCTTCAACAAGGGCAAAAGCAAATAAAAAAACAGGTTTTTAGAAATGTTTGCAAATTTAAAAAAAGAATACAGAAATATCACATTTCAGGAGTTTCTCACATTCTTCTCTGCAAATCCTCTTAAGCTCTGAAAAACATCCCCACAGCATGATGCTGCCACCACGCTTCACCGTAGGGATGGTATTGGCCAGGTGAGGAGCAGTGCCTGTATTCAGATACTTATGTAAATGTGATATTTCTGTATTATTTTTGCTTTGTCATTATGGGATATTGTGTGTAGATTGAGGGGAAAGACAATTTAATCATTTTCAGAATATGGCTGACATGTAACAAAATGTGGAAGTGAAGGGGTCTGAATATTTTCCAAATGCACTGTATCTGTAAGGTCCCTCATTCGAGCAGTGAATTTCAAACACTGATTCAACCACAAAGACCAGGGAGGATTTCCAATGCCTCGCAAAGAAGGGCACCTATTAGTAGACCAGCCTTTGAAGATCCCTGGTGAAGTTATTAATTACACTTCGGATTGTGCATCAATACACCCAGTCACTACAAAGATACAGGCCTCCTTCCTAACTCAGTTGCCGGAGAGGAAGGAAACCGCTCAGGGATTTCACCATGAGGCCAATGCTGACTAAAACAGTTTGAGTATAATGGCTGTGATAGGAGAAAACTGAGGATGAAACATTTTAGTTACTCCACAATACTAACCTAATTGACAGTGAAAAGAAGGAAGGCTGTACGGAATACAAATATTCCAAAACATGAATCCTGTTTTCAACAAGGTACTAAAGTAATACTGCAAAAGAGGTGGCAAAGCAATTAACTGTTTGTCCTGAATACAAAGTGTTATGTTTGGAGCAAATCCAATACGACACATTACTGAGTATATCTCTCCATATTTTTAAGCATAGTGGTGGCTGCATCATGTTATGTGTATGCCTGTAATCGTTAAGGACTGTGGAGTTTTTCAGGATAAAATGAAACGGAATGGATCGAAGCACAAAATCCTGGTTCAGTTTTCCACCAGAAACTGGGAGATTAATTCACCTTTCAGCAGGACAATAACATAAAACACAAGGTCAAATCTACACTAGAGTTGCTTACCAAGAAGACATTGAATGTTCCTGAGTGGCCGAGTTAGTGTTGATTTAAATCTACTTGAAAATCTATGGCAAGACCTGAAAATAGTTGTCTAGCAATGATCAACAATCAATTTGACAGATCTTGAAGAATTTTAAAAGAATATTGGGCAAATGTTGCACAATCCAGGTCTTGAAAGCTCTTCGAGACTTACCCAGAAAGACTCACAGCTGTAATCATGCCAAAGATGCTTCTACAAAGTATTGACACAGGGATGTGAATACTTATGTAAATTGTAACTTTTATTTCCATCTATGTAAAAATAGCTTACATAAAGCCAACACATTAAAAACAGTGTAGCCTGCAGGTAGAAAATATACTGATGAAAATAAATATCCTTTTAATCACATTGGCTACGCATGGCCTGTCTGCAACAAACTTGAAACATTGTATCAAATATCAACTGGGTCACCCAGAAACTGGTTGTATAAAATATTCTGGGCCCTCAGAGTTTCCCGCGCCAGTGAGCTCGGAACAGTTGTAGGCTATTTGTGAAAGGAATAACAAGTAATCAGGTATTTTATGACGTTTCCACTGGATCAGAGCTTTACATTTTTCAATTTCATGCCGAGTGGTTATCGAAAGGGAGAGCGCTGAAAATATTGTTGAAATACTTTGAGGAACTATTGTCATTCTCAATTGATTCTAAAAACAGACTTTGTTAACTTGCTCTTTGATGTGAAGAAAAATTACTTTGAGAAGCTCCACAGCTCATTAGTGGTGGTGAGTTAAGACAAAATACTATCACACATCCACAAATGGGCACATTTATAGGCCTACATTTGTGTGCAGGCCAGGTAGACTAGTCCTACTTCTATATGCGTAATCAGGTGCGCGTCCTTACTTAACATTGACAGGAGCGTTTCAAACAAAAGATGAATAAATTTACAAAACTCGTAAATGGAATGAAATAAACAAACACTTATCTATTTGCAACTGCTCGACTAAAAAAAATTGAATTTTCAATACAGACTCATTTTGTCATACAGTATTCCATATAAGGCACCCAGAAAGTTGCACAGTATACCCATAATCTTGTAATAAATAAAATCTAGGATAACCAACCTTCCAATTAATGGCAATGCATTTCTTTGCCGCTATAAACGTTTCTTCTGATAAATCTCCAGTATCAACATTTCCAAGCAAACAAAAACAGGGAGAAGGGAGAATCTGTAGACATGCTGAGATAAAATAATACTCTGACAAAATTCAGCCAGTCTTTGCAAGATCATAACATATGCAAATATGTCCAAATATGTCCCCTTTTGTGTTTCACACAGCCAGCAGAGGAATTACACTTCTGAGTGAATGATATTTAGTTTCAAAATCAAATCAAATCACATTTTACTTGTCACATGCGCCAAATACAACAGGTGTAGACCTTACAGTGAAATGCTTACTTACAAGCCCTTCACCAACAATGCAAATAGTCAGGGTAGCCATTTGATTAGCTGTTCAGAAGTCTTATGGCTTGAGGGTAGAAGCTGTTTAGAAGCCTCTTGGACCTAGACTTGGCGCTCCAGTACCTCTTGACGTGCGGATACTGAGAGAACAGTCTATGACTAGGGTGGCTGGAGTCTTTGACAATATTTTCAGCCTTTCTCTGACACCGCCTGGTATAGAGGTCCTGGATGGCAGGAAGCTTGGCCCCGTGATGTACTGGGCCGTACGCATTACCCTCTGTAGTGCCTTGCGGTCGGAGGCCGAGCAGTTGCCATACCAGGCAGTGATTCACTGGAATATAGTATGTTTTATCTTAAACTGCAGTAATTTATGTCTGAGATTATATAAACATGACTGGGCATTCAAACATATCTATATCCATTCATCATCATCAATAGTGTCTCCCAGGTTTTCCCACATTCTTGTTTGATATGTTTTGTGTCATCAGGAAAAGCCTCTATCAATCCTTGATACAGTTTGAAAATCAACTTTGGAGGTTTGTCAGATTGCCTTAAAATAGTTTTCAGTGTTTGCTGCACAGAAAGAATAAAGTGTGGTACCTGCAAAAGTGCACCTCAATGCCGTCAAAGACTGGTCTTCCCTGGTTGCCTGAACCTGCTGAGACCCCGGTCACCATCTGATCCTGCTCAGATGAGGCATGACAAAGAATTACCTTGGTGAACTTTATACATTATCCAAGAAAATAATCAATGGTTCAATAATTGATAATAGATCAGACTGTAGCCTACCCATCAACGCAAGATGGAACTTTGTATCCATTCACTGATTGTTAAAATATACTGCAAAATTCACCCGAGCTCCGTAAACTGGTCTTCCCTGGCTGTCTGACCCTGCTAAGACAATTATATAGGGAAACTGACAGATCAATAACGTTACATTGCTATATTGACTCTAATAAAAACTCACATTGCACTGTCAAAAAAACATTCAAATATCGGTCTGAAATCGTTTGGCCGCTGGTTTCATAATTTGATTCAGGTCTAATGTGATTGAAGTAAAAATAATAGCTAAAGTTAGTGAGCTAGCTAGCTAATGTTAGCCAACTTTTGGCTAGCTCTAATGGTACATCAACTGGTGAAAACTAGCCAAGTTAATTTACTTCTGTTGAAACAGAACAAAAAAGGCAAAAAAAACATTTCAATACACACAACAACTGTTAGATGCATCTCCCTGACAGATAGCTAGAGGCTAGAGCTGAACTGACTGCGGTAGCTACCTAATTCTCTTCAGACATAACTTCAGTCGAGAGGGGATGAAACATTAGTTAACATTGCATGTGAGTTACACTACTAGCTCAGCACTGGGAATATTTGTATTTTTTTCTGTTAAGTCAAACAGCTGTTATCTTGACAGCTATATCAGTCAAATAAAGAGTAGCCAATTTCTGCTCTGCTTGCTTTTACAACCCAGAGAAAAGCACAACACAGAGACAGCAGCTAGAGACAGCAGCTGCAGACACCGTGCTGGTCCTACAATAATAGTTTTGCCCTCACACAGCCTGTCCACCCGCAATGTGGTGTCCTAGCAGGTCCTAAATCCAGCCGGCTGACACAGTCAAACAGCCTACCTTACCGCTCTGAGGCGTCCGCATGGTCCTAAAGTACGCCCGAGCCGTTTTTTGTATCACAGTGCAATGATAAAACCTGTGTCCCCAGTGAAAGTTGTGCCCCTGGTTCTGATGATATGGAGTCAGGGGGATGAGGGTCAGGGATCTGAATGGTCTGTATTGGAAAGACATAGGAAGAAGAGAGCTCAGATCATATGATATGATACTGAAAGCAGTGGAGCGTCAAGGTAGGAAGTAAGAGTAATAATGTGTCGGAGTGGAAAGTTGTGATTGTGTTTGATTAGACAACAGGGCCTCAATTACAAACTATCTGACTAACTAATGCTGTAGAGAAATAGATAGGGGAAGTTAAATCAGCCTGGTTAATTGGAAATGGAAGATTGCTAATATTTTGTGTTAGCCAGGAAAAGCTTAAAGGGAAGAAGATAAAAAGCCATGTACCTGGTGCTTATGATAGGTTGAGGGGAATCATCACTGGGGTCCCAATATCTATGTCCACTGATGATATTAAAGAAAATGTGAAGGGAGGCAAAGTGATTGAGGCCAAAAGGTTGATCAGTAGGAAAGTGGGTCAAAGAAGTGAAAGCTTATCAGTGATGCTGAGGTTTGAGAAAGTTTTGCTGGGAAAAGTACAGAAAGGATTCCTTAGTTTCCATGTTAGACAATTTGTCCCATATGCACTGTGGTGTTTTAAATGACAAAGAATGGGACATATAGCTGACAACGCTCAGTGTAAAGGAAAGAAAAGATGTGCCAAGTGTGGAGGGGACAATGATTACGGTGAGTTTGGAAGCAATGTGAAGGTTAAGTGCTGTAATTGTGGTGGAGAACACAGTGCAATATTTGGTCGATGCCAGGTGCACAGAGAGGCTAGAGAGGCTCAGAGATATAGGATCAGTCATGATGTATCATATGCAGAGGCTGTAAAACAGATTGGTAGAACTACAGTGCAGACTGATGGTGCTTACGTGGATGTACCTGTAGTAAGTGGACCTACTGTCGGGACTGGTGCTTCTGATGGTCCTGGCATGGTTTTAAGGCCTGTTCAAAAATCTTGTGCTCATGAATGTGCGGTATCAAAGGACGCTTTTTATTGGTAAGGTTAGCAATACGACACGGGTTGTGGAAAGCAAAAATGCTAGTTTGAAGGTTATTGTGGAGACGGCAAAATAGATATTGGGGTTAACAGTTGAAATGGTTGTTGACATGCTGAACAATCCTAAGGGTGGAGTGTTTCAGCATGATATAGATCAAGTTTAATGGGGTAGGGGGGGTTGGGGAGGTGTGGTAGAAGTTAGTAGGGATTTTATTTTCATGTTCGTAAAGAATTGGGCACACCATGATTGATCGTACATTCCAGCACAGTAGGCATGCAATTCAAACGTTTGTTTGCGGACTGCCATGATATCACAGAAGAAGAATCAAATCAAATGTATTTGTCACATACACATGGTTAGCAGATGTTAATGCGAGTGTAGCGAAATGCTTGTTTAAATATATTTTTTAAAGAAACAAAATGTTCTTCCCGACTGTATGTAAAAAAAAAACGAATATTTCCTGTGGTAACAATGTAAGAAATAACACATAAAAAAAACGAAATACTGCATAGTTTCCTAGGAACGCGAAGCGAGACGGCCATCTGTCGGCCCCGGATGTACAGAATTAGTAGAAGAAGAGGAGTGATCTCTGGGCGTTGGTAAATTCAGAGCGTTGTCAGATTGTCCGTTTGTAAATTCAAAGCTGTTCGCCCATGGGGCGCACGCTGAACGCTCTGGCTGGGGAATAGGGTTGATCCAAGCGTTTTGACCTCACGACGGCAGTTAAGCACCCAAGCTAAAGTTGGCTAGATATAGCTACTTCCAGACACAAATGAGAGAACACCTCACTCTGACCATTTTACTCGCCCTAGCAGAGCTGGCTGTTTTCATGTTCTGGTGACTAACTGTGCTGCCAATAATTGAATTACGTTTTTTTACACGTTTACTGACACCGGTAATATTCAACGGGGTGTTGCGCGTTAGTAAATTCCTCGGTTATACTGCGCTCCGGCACACTCATAAGAGAGTGTGCTGAAATCGTATTAGATAGCCGCATTAAATTTACGAGCGCACCCTACTATGGCCAAAATCCATATCGCTCGTTCTTCTCCGACTGCTGTCCACTTGGCTTCCTCTCTTTGGTGTGTGAGTGGAAATTCCAACTGGATGCTTCAGATTTATACATCCGGTGAAACATCTGGCTCATTGAGCACGGTTACACGCACACAATAATACGATTCTGTGGATAGTCAGATTAATATAATAGTTAGTTAAACACGTTTACATGCTTTGATTAAGTTAATCTTTCTTGCAATCTTGTTTACATGGACACATCTGAAATTAGGCCACTGATGGGACTTTCAATAAATGCAGAACATCTCCAATCAAAATAAAAGTTATACCACAGTGACCATGTTCCATTTTGGTCCGTACATAACGTGTGTAAACTCTTAAAATGCATTCTTTCAGTTTTCCGAATTCAATTCACTCAAAATAAGAGAGCATCACGAACAATGTACAAAACAATATACAAATATCACACATAACAAAAGACCCCCCATAAAGTAAAAAGCAGGGAGACACAAAACAAGTATTACACTTTGGACAAGTTACATTTTGACAAATACTGTATACACTTATGATAATTTGCTATTTCCGGAATTCAGATGTGAAGTCTGAGCACCATCAACTTTTTAACTACGGCGCGCGACCTGGTTCGATGTGCCTAAAAATCATGTTTCAAATTGCCGCCGTCTTGGAACTAGAATTGGGATCATGTGTATACTGTGTTAATGCCGAAACAAAAAAAGAATAAGGGAGAGAGAGCACTGTGAACCAAAATACAGTTGCAATCTTTCTCCACAGGGCGGTGATCAACCTCCATCAACAGTGTCACTGGCATGTATGTATCAAATTAGAGTGGTAGAAACCAATCATTTATATATATACACACTAGATTACATGTTGGGGGTGTTGTTTTGAAGCCACCACACCTTGGCACTCCCCCGCCATTGTAAAAAAATATTTTGGAAGCTGTAGAAATGCATTTGTCTACATTTGTTTACCCACGTTAACTCCTTTACAGACACCTTAATGCACAATTTTATGTGAGCTAAACATAAACTTAGCAAAAAAAGAAACGTCCTCACTGTCAACTGCGTTTATTTTCAGCAAACTTAACATGTGTAAATATTTGTATGAACATAAGATTCTACAACTGAGACAAACTGAACAAGTTCCACAGACACGTGACTAACAGAAATTGACTAACGTGTCAATGAACAAAAAGGGGGGGGGGTCAAAATCAAAACTAACAGTCAGTATCTGGTGTGGCCACCAGCTGCATTAAGTACTGCAGTGCATCTCCTCCTCATGGACTGCACCAGATGTGCCAGTTGTTGCTGTGAGATGTTACCCCACTCTTCCACCAAGGCACCTGCAAGTTCCCGGGGAGAATGGCCCCCAGAAATTTCTGGGGGGGAATGGCCCTAGCCCTCACCCTCCGATCCCAGACGTGCTCAATGGGATTGAGATCCGGGCTCTTCGCTGGCCATGGCAGAACACTGACAGTCCTGTCTTGCAGGAAATCACGCACAGAAGGAACATTATGGCTGGTGGCATTGTCATGCTGGAGGGTCATGTCAGGATGAGCCTGCAGGAAGGGTACCACATGAGGGAGGAGGATGTCTTCCCTGTAACGCACAGTGTTGAGATTGCCTGCAATGACATGACAACAAGCTCAGTCCGATGATGCTGTGACACACCACCCCAGACCATGACGGACCCTCCACCTCCAAATCGATCCTGCTCCAGAGTACAGGCCTCGATGTAATGCTCATTCCTTCGACGATAAACGCGAATCCGACCACCACCCCTGATGAGACAAAACCGCGACTCGTCAGCGAAGAGCACTTTTTGCCAGTCCTGTCTGGTCCAGCGACGGTGGGTTTGTGCCCATAGGCAACGTTGTTGCCGGTGATGTCTGGTGAGGACCTGCCTTACAACAGGCCTACAAGCCCTCAGTCCAGCCTCTCTCAGCCTATTGCGGACAGTCTGAGCACTGATGGAGGGATTGTGCGTTCCTGGTGTAACTCGGGCAGTTGTTGTTGCAATCCTGTACCTGTCCCGCAGGTGTGATGTTCGGATGTACCGATCCTGTGCAGTTGTTGTTACACGTGGTCTGCCACTGGGAGGACAATCAGCTGTCCATCCTGTCTCCCTCTAGCGGTGTATTAGGTGTCTCACAGTACAGACATTGCAATTTATTGCCCTGGCCACATCTGTAGTCCTCATGCCTCCTTGCAGCATGCCTAAGGCACATTCACACAGATGAGCAGGGACCCTGGGCATCTTTCTTTAGCTGTTTTCCAGAGTCAGTAGAAAGGCCTCTTTAGTGTCCTAACTGTGACCTTAATTGCCTACTGTCTGTAAACTGTTGGTGTCTTAATGACCGTTCCACAGGTGCATGTTCATTAATTGTTTATGGTTCATTGAACAAGCATGGGAAACAGTGTTTAAACCGTTTACAAGAAGATCTGTGAAGTTATTTGGATTTTTACGAATTATCTTTGTAAGACAGGGTCCTGAAATAGGGACATTCATTTTTTTGCTGAGTTTACAAATAAAACATTTTCCTTAAAGTATAATATACTGTTACTGTCCCCAATACAAAAAAAAAAAAAAAACTTAAATACATGTCATTTTGTCTTGAAACATTCCTATGGAGGACTGCTTCTTCTGGGGAGTGCCAATATGGCACGGTGGCTTTGAAGCCCCGGTGGCTTTGAAGCCCCTCATTGGCCAATACATAGCATCAGCAATCCAGGGTTTATATACAGTGCCTTCGGAAAGTATTGGGACCCCTTGACTTTTTCCAAATTTTGTTAGGTTACAGCCTCATTCTAAAATAGATCACTTTTTTCCCCCTCCTCAATCTACACACAATACCCCACAATGACAAAGCAAAGACAGGACTTTAGATTTTTTTCCTAATTATTAAAATTAAAAAACTTAAATATCATATTTACATAAGTATTCAGACCCTTTTCTCAGTACTTTCTTCTAGCACCTTCGCAGCGATTACAGCCTCAAGTCTTCTTGGGTATGACGCTACAAGCTTGGCACAACTGTATTTGGGGAGTTTCTCCCATTCGTCTCTTCAGATCCTCTCAAGCTCTGTCAGGTTAAATGGGGAGCATTGCTGTACAGCTATTGTGGCCCATCCAGAGTCTGGGCTCTGGATGGGCCACAAGGACAGAGACTTCTCCCGAAGCCACTCCAGCGTTGTCTTGGCTGTGTGCTTAGGGTCGTTGTCCTGTTGGAAGGTGAACCTTCACCCCAGTCTGAAGTCCTGAGTGCTCTGGAGCAGGTTTTCATCAAGTATCTCTTTTTACTTTGCTCCATTCATCTTTGCCTCAATTCTGACTAGTCTCCAGTCCCTGCCGCTGACAAACGTCACCATAGCATGATGCTGCCACCAACATGTTTCACCATAGGGATGGTGCCAGGTTTCCTCTAGAAGTGACGCTTGGCATTCAGGCCAAATTATGGGGTATTGTGTGTAGATTGCTGAGGCTCTTTATTTATTTAAACCATTTTAGAATAAGGCTGTAACGTAACAAAATGTGAAAGAAGTCAAGGGGTCTGAATACTTTCCAAAGGCACTGTACATCATTGGTAGAAACCTTGTAGTAGACTGTACTGTACTCTAGTTTGAATTACAAATGATCAAGGGTATGGAGGGCTCTGATTAGAGACCATTAGTAAATAACTAGATTTAATAGCCCCTCCCATAAATTGTACTGTAGTCAACATCTATCGTTGTCTTACCAGGCTTACATTTACTAAGACAATATGACACTAAAAGGAATAGAAAGAATAAATAATGATTTAATTTTACTGAAATATTTGAGAGAAAAAAGATGACCCTTTACACAGGCAGTAAGCTTAAACACACATTTCTACAAATAACAAAATCCACCACAGCACAAGCACAGACATAGCCTAAATGTATCAGACCACCAAATAAAATCACAAGTCAAACTTAGCAGAAAGGGGAAATAAATGTAAATGTATTTCCATATACACACACAGCTAATGATTCACCCCAGACACACAGATCTTTCCAACCAGGGAAGCAACCATTCAGACATGTTCAGACATGCACCAAACCTACAAACCACTCAGCGGGCAAATCTGAAATGTCACCCTATTCTCTAGCATACGTCGCCTTCGGAAAGTATTCAGACCCCTGGACTTTCTCCATATATTTTGTTACGTTACAGCCTTACTCTAAAATCGATTTAATGTTAATAATCCTCTGCAAATCTACACACAATAACCCATAATGACAAAGCAAAAACAGGGTGAGAAATGTGTTCAAATTAATCCAAAATAAAAACAGAAATACCGTATCTACACAAGTATTCAGACCCTTTGCTATGCAACTAGAAATTGAGCTCAGGTTAATCCTGTTACCATTGAACATCCGTGAGATATTTCTACAACTTGATTGGAGTCCACCTGTGGTAAATTCAATTGATTGAACATGATTTGGAAAGGCACACACCTGTCTATATATAAAAGGTCCACAGTTGACAGTGCATGTCCAAGCAAAAACCAAGCCATGAGGTCAAAGGAATTGTCTGTAGAGCTCCGAGACAGGATTGTGTTGAGGCACCGATCTGGTGAAGGGTCCCAAAATATTTCTGCAGCATTGAAGGTCCCCAAGAACACAGTGGCCTCCATCATTCTTAAATGGAAGAAGTTTGGAACCACCATGACTCTTCCTAGAGCTGACTGCCCAAGCGGTCACTTCTGGAGGAAACCTGGCACCATCCCTATGGTGAAGCATGGTGGTGTTAGCATCATGCTGTGGGGATGTTTTTCAGCGGCAGGGACTGGGAGTCTAGTCAGGATCGAGTCAAAGATGAACGGAGCAAAGTACAAAGAGATCCTTGATGAAAACCTGCTCCAGAGCACACAGGATTTCAGACTGGGGTGAAGGTTCACCGTCCAACAGGACAACAAGCCTAAGCACACAGCCAAGACAATGCAGGAGTGGCTTCGGGACAAGTCTCTGAATGCCCTTGAGTGGCCCAGCCACAGCCTGGTCTTGAAACCTATCGAAGATCTCTGGAGACCTGAAAATATCTGTGCCGTGCCGTGGCGGAGATCTTTGTGGGCTATACTCGGCCTTGTCTTAGGACGGTAAGTTGGTGGTTGGAGACATCCCTCTAGTGGTGTGGGGGCTGTGCTTTGGCAAAGTGGGTGGGGTTATATACTGCCTATTTGGCCCTGTCCGGGGGTATCATCGGATGGGGCCACAGTGTCTTCTGATCCCTCCTGTCTCAGCCTCCAGTATTTATGCTGCAGTAGTTTGTGTGTCGGGGGGCTAGGGTCAGTCTGTTACATCTGGAGTATTTCTCGTCTTATCCGGTGTCCTGTGTGAATTTAAATATGCTCTCTCTAATTCTTTCTTTCTTTCTCTCGGAGGACCTGAGCCCTAGGACCATGCCTCAGGACTACCTGGCATGATGACTCCTTGCTGTCCCCAGTCCACCTGGCCATGCTGCTGCTGCAGTTTCAACTGTTCTGCCTGCGGCTATGGAACCCTGACCTGTTCACCGGACGTGCTTGTTGCACCCTCGACAACTACTATGATTATTAGACCATGCTGGTCATTTATGAACATTTTAACATCTTGACCATGTTCTCTTATAATATCCACCCGGCACAGCCAGAAGAGGACTGGCCACCCCTCATAGCCTGGTTCCTCTCTAGGTTTCTTCCTAGGTTTTTGGCCTTTCTAGGGAGTTTTTCCTAGCCACCGTGCTTCTTTCACATGCATTGCTTGCTGTTTGGGGTTTTAGGCTGGGTTTCTGTACAGCACTTTGAGATATCAGCTGATGTACGAAGGGCTATATAAATACATTTGATTTGATTTTGATTTGCAGCAAAGCTCCCCATCCAACCTGACAGAGCTTGAGAGGATCTGCAGAGAATGGGAGAAACTCCCCAAATACAGGTTTGCCAAGCTTGTAGCGTCAAAGGTGCTTCATCATAGTACTGAGTAAAGGGTCTGAATACTTACAGTTGAAGTCAGAAGTTTACACACACTTATGTTGGAGTCATTAAAACTTGTTTTTCAACCACTCCACAAATGTCTTGTTAACAAACTATAGTTTTGGCAAGTCGGTTAGGACATCTACTTTGTGCATGAAACAAGTAATTTTTTCCAACAATTGTTTACAGATTATTTCACTGTATCACAATTCCAGTGAGTCAGAAGTACACTAAGTTGACTGTGCCTTTAAACAGCTTGGACAATTCCAGAAAATGATGTCATGGCTTTAGACGCTTCTGATAGGCTAATTGACATCATTTGAGTCAATTGGAGGTGTACCTATGGATGTATTTCAAGGCCTACGTTCAAACTCAGGGCCTCTTTGCTTGACATGATGGGAAAATCAGCCAAGACCTCACAAAAAAAAATGGTAGACCTCCACAAGTCTGGTTCATCCTTGGGAGCAATTTCCAAACACCTGAAGGTACCACGTTCATCTGTACAAACAATAGTACGCAAGTATAAACACCATGGGACCACGCAGCCGTCATACCGCTCAAGGAGAAGCGTTCTGTCTCCTAGAGATGAAAAGTGCAAATCAATCCCAGAACAACAGCAAAAGGACGCTGTGAAGATGCTGGAGGAAACAAGTATCTATATCTACAGTAAAACGAGTACTATTTCGACATAACCTGAAAGGCCGCTCAGCAAGGAAGAAGCCACTGCTCCAAAACCGCCATAAAAAAGCCAGACTACGGTTTGCAACTGCACATGGGGACAAAAAAACTTTCTGGAGAAATGTCCTCTGGTCTGATGAAACAAAAATAGAACTGTTTGGCCATAAAGACCATCGTTATGTTTTGAGGAAAAAGGGGGACGCTTGCAAGCTGAAGAACACCATCCCAACCGTGAAGCACTGGGGTGGCAGCATCATGTTGTGGGGGTGCTTTGCTGCAGGAGGGATTGGTGCACTTCACAAAATAGATGGCATCATGAGGTAGGAAGTTAAAGCTTGGTCGCAAATGGGTCTTCCAAATGGACAATGACCCCAAGCATACATCCAAAGTTGTGGCAAAATGGCTTAAGGACAACAAAGTCAAGGTATTGGAGTGACCATCACAAAGCCCTGACCTCAATCCCATACAAAATTTGTGGGCAGAACTGAAAAAGTGTGCGTGAGCAAAGAGGCCTATAAACCTGACTCAGTCACACCATCTCTGTCAGGAGGAATGGGCCAAAATTCACCCAACTTATTGTGGGAAGCTTGTGGAAGGCTACCCAAAACAATTTAAAGGCAATGCTACCATACACTCAATTAATATATGTAAACTACTATTATTATTCTGACATTTCACATTCTTAAAATAAAGTGGTAATCCTAACTGACCTAAAACAGGGAATTTTTACTAGGATTAAATGTCAGGAATTGTGAAAAACTGAGTTTAAATGTATTTGGCTGAGGTGTATGTAAACCTCCGACTTCAACTGTAAGTAAATGTCATATCAGTTATTTATTTTTAATATATTAGCAAAATGTCTAAAGTCCTATTTGTCCTTTGTCATTTTGGGGTATTGTGTGTAGATTGATGAGGGGGAAAAAATTATTGAATCAATTTTAAAATAATGCTATAACCTACCAAAATGTGGGAAAATGTCAAGGGGTCTGAATACTTTCCGAAGGCACTAAGTGCACTAAAGGATAAAGGGTTCCATTACAAACACATACGAGTCAAATCTCAAAAACCAAGAGTTAGGGGAAAATGAGAATGTGTATGATAAAATTCGTACAACATACCAGTTGTACGAATTAGGGTGACACTAAACTCACGCTCAAAAGTATACACATTTATTAATCCAAACAAAAGCAGGATAAGATTTAAAAGCAGAGCTAAAACCTTTCTTGTAAACCCCAGAGGGGTCAAACCTGATCTCTTATAAAGAGAGTGACATTGGAAGATTCAAATACATCAACCTGACTATATTTGTTTCTTTCTTCCCAAAATATACACATTCTTGTTGGGCCAATGATAGAGGGTCCACTTCAGTGATCAGAACCTCTACAGCTGTTTCAAACCACCAGAGTATGCCTACATTTCACATGCAGGTATTGACCAGAGACATACTAAAATCCATTTTTTTACTACATCTGTGTCCCAAATATTCATGAAGGCTAGTTCATTTGTTGCTGGATAGGTAAAATTAAATCATTATTTGGCCTTTCCATAATATTGCTTTCTTTTCACCATTCAGATCAGTGCCTTTAAAACTAAATGGATACATCATATTAAGAGAAAACCGGATTCGGCAGTTCATACATAATTTGAACTCCACACAGCATAGACCTGCCACCAGAAAATGATTAGCTAAAATAAAATAACAAGTAAAAACCAAAGCACACTTGAAACACGCAACCACAAAATAATAAACCAATAATTGCTTGAATAAACTGTCACACAACCTAACACCAACTTGACAGTGAAACCAGGGGAGAACACATTTACATCATTTAGCAGTCGCTCTTTATCCAGAGCAATTTACAAGAGCAACCGGTTCCCCCGCACATGGACTCTGTACCGGTACCCCCGTATAGAAGTTAAGCTATTGTTATTTTACTGCTGCTCTTTAATTACTTGTTACTTTTATTTCTTATTTGTATGTTTTAAACTGCATTGTTGGTTAGGGGCTTGTAAGTAAGCATTTCACTCTAAGGTCTACACCTGTTGTATTCGGCGCATGTGACTAATAAAAATAGATTTGAAGTGCCTTGCTCAAGGGCACATTGACAGAATTTTCATTTAGTCGGCCCGGGGATTCAAACCAGTGACCTTTTGGTTATTGGCTCAATGCTCTTAACCACTAGGCTACCTGCCAAATTGTGTTGAGCAGTTCATAACACAGGACATTACAGCTAAACCAATTTTATAGTCACAAGTGTATCATTGAGCCACATTTCAAGTGAATTTGGTATCAGTGTATTCTATTGCGCTCCACTATCAATTCTAGTTGGTCTAGCGAGGCCTATATTTGTAGTTCACAAGTGAAATAATAAATACAGATATTTGCTGCTTTGAAGCAAATAAAGGCTTTGGTTTGGCAAATGGACAATATAATGCTTACTGAGTTAGGCCTTTTCTACAATCAGCACACATTTCATGTCACTCCCTTGTTCAACTACATGACTTGTGCTCAGCAGCCTTACCATAAAATACCTTACCAGTTGAAATCAAGAGGACTTAAAGTTAAGAATAGCAGAAAACAGCATTTGCAGCATGCCACTAACAAAAAACAAAACAAATAAAAATACAAACAAGACATTCAAATCAAAAACTGGAGAAATAATAAAAGCAACAAACTGTAACCTCTGGACTTAAAATCCCACCTCTTAGATGTAACAGAATTTATTCAAACCGCAAGAGTATGTTTCACTGCACTGAATACAAAATAACCTCTCATTTAGTAACAGTTACCACAGCAACAACAGCAAATATTTGGTTGACTGATTGAGCGAGGAAATGGGTGTGATTAAAATAACAAAAAGAAAACAAAATGTAAAAGAGTGTGAGGAAATTCAATAAATGAAAACTGTCATTGTAAAAAGAAAAATGCAGCTAGATACAGGTAACTGCCAAAATAAAGGAAATACCAACATAAAATGTCTTAATAGGGCGTTGGGCCACCACGTGCCACCAGAACAGCTTCTATGCCCCTAGGCATAGATTCTACAAGTGTCTGAAACTCTATTGGATGGATACAACACCATTCTTCCACAAGAAGTGCCATAATTTGGTGTTTTGTTGATGGTGGTGAAAAAGGCCGTCTCAGGCGCCGCTCCAGAATCTCCCATAGGTTTTCAATTGGGTTGAGATCAGAGGGGTATACTACAAAGCAGGATCAATGAGATAACTGATAAACAACGATTGATTTTCTGGTTCATTAAGACAGCTAAACTTAGATATGCGTTCTTGATTGTTGAGTCAATTAGTCAATGCCCATATCAAGCTTATCTTTCTAAAAATAAAGTTATTTCAGAACATTTATGCAAGTCAGCTGGCTAAGTCCTTGATCATGCTTTGTAGTATACCCTTCTGGTAACTGACAGACACACCCACCCACCCACACTAAACCCCCTGCGCACCTTTGACACCCCTTTTCTAGCCATGGTAGCCAAAGTAATGGCCAACTGGGCATGTTTATACATGACGGGATAGGATGTTAATTGCTTAATTAACTCAGGAACCAAACGAGTGGAAGCACCTGCTTTCAGGGCTCTAAATTCAAATGTTTCATTGGTAACTTAAAGTTGGAAGCACCAAATGAAATTTAGGAGCACCAGAAAAGTTGATTGAGATTGGGCCTATATTGCTACATTTTCACAGGCAGACCAATTCTGATATTTTTTCCACCTGTTGTTCTTTTGATCAATCACATCAGATCTTTTTCAGAGCTGATCTGATTGGTCAAAAGACCAATTAGTGAAAAGAAATATCAGAATTGGACTGCCTGTGTAAATGCTGCCTATGAATTCTAGCTACTTCTGAAGCACGTTGTGCCCAAGAAACTAATATGGAACACTGTAAACGCATTTGTTTATTATAAAAGCTAAAATGATGATATAAATACCTGTCATTGAAATTAAAGTAATTTGTGGAATATTAATTGTCTACATATTGTGTAAAAGCAGCATTTTCCTATTGAGATGCATTACATAGAAAATTGTACACAGTCTCTTTAAAAACATCAGGTTTGTGATGTTGACATGCAAGAGATCTGTCATTCATTCACTGCTATGATCACTGATCTGAAGAAGCTACCCCTTTTCCTTTCTTTCTGTGCCCCCAAATGCTTGGATATACTGGTAAAGTTACCAGGTTGTTAGCTAGCTAGCGAACAAGGTAACATGACTGAACAAAGTGTAAACAAATGGTTAACAACGTCGACGCATGAGTAGTTTTAGAACGGCCCACGACATGGTTTATGAATCTAAAATGCAGTCCCGGCGATCCGCTCGGCTATAGGAAGATAAAAATGTTGTGCCGGTAAAATTGGTCAGATCTTTTGATCTGGTTGAGCTAGAAGCAAGCTGTTTTCACTGTAGTAATAGTGCAACCATGATGCTAACGAATCTGACTTTAGAGCCCTGCCTGCTTTCAATATACTTTATTTCATTTACTCAAGTGTTTCCTTTATTTTGGAAATTACCAGTATTCAAACAAGATCTCCCTCATGTCATTCTGTATCAAATCTGAATAGGTATTCTTCCAAAAATACTTTGTCTGCATAGGCAACAGGTCCACCGACAGCGAGGCTCAACAACCCATAGTTCCCATGCGGAAGTCAGTGGATCCCAAGATACTTACATTTTATTGCCTTTCTCTGAGCCCTTCTTCAAAGTACTGCAGTCAGAAAGCATTGGAGCACCAGATGAGAGGAGACCATGTCCATTCCTCACTCTTCTGAGAAACCACACCACGCAACAAGTATTTTACAATATAAAGGGCACGGGCCACAGTGGCCATCCTGTTTGTTTGTCTGTAGCCCTGGGAGTGAAACAGCCATCTCCCTGAGAGAGGCAGTCACCAGCCAGGTAAGTACGCCGACTCCCCTCACTCCACAGAGGCGTTGCTGCTGGCCTTGACCACGGACCCGGCCCGGCTGATCTGCAGCCAGGGCAGCTTGGCACAGTTCTTGAAGAGCTGCTCGATGGCGATGTGGCGAACATGCAGTTCCGACGCCAGTGAGTCTTTTTCCTGCACAGCCACTGTCAGCCCCTCAAACACCTCTGTAGAGGGGAGAGGAAACAGAGCAGAGATTAGTACAGTGCAGGGTCTCTCTCTTAGGGATGTTACAGTGACAGTATTACCGCCACACCGACGGTCACGGGTCATGCTAACAGTCAAGTTCCACGTGACCGTTTAGTCACGGTAATTAGGATTCTCCAAACTCTGATGCTGCTAATGGTCATTAGTAGCCTACCAAACTTGCTAACTGCCTGGTACTCAGCACTCTATTGTCCCTCTAACATCAATGCAAATGTTATCAAAAAATCTAATCAAACACTTCATAAAAGCCCATGAGCTTACGTTGTGCAACATTTCTATAGGCTATGCCATTGGGTGAGAAAACAGAGTTGATGGCCTGTATTAAAAAGAAGAGGATCCTATCAGCTTTCTATAGGCTATGCCTACTATATTTATTTCTCAACGTTCCTAATATTAAGCACATTGCTTCGCTTTTCATTTTTTTTTAATTTCACAAGGTAAGTCAGTTAAGACCAAATTCTTATTTACAATGACGACCTACCGGGGAACAGTGGGTTAACTGCCTCGTTCAGGGGCAGAACGACAGATTTTTACATTGTCAGCTCGGGGATTCGTTCCAGCAACCTTTTGGTTACTAGCCCACTCTAACCACTAGCCTACCTGCCGCTTTACAACAGGAGTATAGCCTACCTGGCTGGCATGAAAATTAACCACAGGAAAAGCGTACTCCATTCGCTATTTAAGTCCATAGATTACATATTTGTTCCCCCGACCCTGTTTTCCGAGACAGGTACATGATAATGGTCCATTTTAAATCACTAATTTCACAACTTTTGTACTATGGGGAATATAAGATTGACATAGGCTAGAGCTTTTGCTGTTTGTTAGGCCTACTCATCTTGTTGGCTGACAAAATAAATGTGTACAGTTCTTCTAACGTCTTCAATACGTGCCTCGGAATTGGATATGCACACGTGCAGTTGCGTCCCCGATGTGTCGGTCTTCACTTGCAGCCTACTTTGGAGCTGACATGCCTGTGAGAAGGTCGTGATCACGTGACGGGCATGGGCTAATAAGAATTTAGATATGAGAGAGCCATGTGAGTGAGGTACTTCGGACGACCGTGATTAGCCGCCGGGAGTAGGGAATTATAATTATTACATTCAGCCAAGGAGCACAGCGGCCACTGGCCGCAAAAGGCACGGAGGTTGCCGCTGGGAAATTCAAATTGTGAATAAGAAACTGATGAAGTGAGTGCAGTCTGCGCAAGAAACTAAGCAGAGCTCAGGCCTTTCATGCAACTTTTTTTCAAATAATCATTAGAGTCGCATCATGCAGCCTTAGAATGTATTAAAAATCAAAACATATAGCCCGATGTTTGTATCACAACTAAAGTTACATAAATAACTCTAAATTAAGCATATAGGAGGACCTGTTTCTTTGTTAACCGCTCAACACAGAATAGCCACATGTGCACTCCCTCATAAATCGCTTGGAGAATATATACTTTCTATTTTATTCAGCTATGTTCAATTGTATTCTTCATACTATAAAATAAAAGAATGCTACAGAATTCTAAGCAAATCTTGTCTGCTAAATGAGCTAGTGTAGCCCACAGCCACACGGCACATCCAGTTCAGGGCCTAACATAAGGACAACTCAGAGGACGCTATCTGCACTTCTGAAATAGACTAAATTCTTTTCAGATCATGTTTTTTTTAGACCGGTCTAAAATAAATCGTAGATTTATTGTGATGGTGGTGTAAGTTATAGTGAAGGTTATATTAAATTGATTTATACTTTTTTTTAAATGTAGATGTTCCAAAGGTCTGCATCTGTGGCTTGTAGGCGATGCGTGGAAGCCAGGAGATGCTAAACATGTTTATGTTCATTTATGGTCAATTACAGTGAGACCGGCAGTTACAGTTGAAGTCGGAAGTTTACATACACCTTAGTCAAATACATTTAAACTCAGTTTATCACAATTCCTGACATGTAATCCTCGTAAACATTCCCTGTCTTAGGTCAGTCAGGAACACCACTTCATTTTAAGAACGTGAATTGCCAGAATAATATTAGAGAGAATGATTTATTTCAGCTTTTATTTCTTTCATCACATTCCCAGTGAGTCAGAAGATTACATAACTCAATTATTGTTTGGTAGCATTGCCTTTAAATTGTTTAACATTTCAGGTAGCCTTCCACAAGCTTCCCACATAAGTTGGGTGAATTATGGCCCATTCCTCCTGACAGAGCTGATGTAACTGAGTCAGGTTTGTAGGCTTCCTTGCTCGCACACGCTTTTTCAGTTCTGCCCACAAATTTTCTATAAGATTGAGGTCAGGGCTTTGTGATGGCCACTCCAATACATTGACTTTGTTGTCCTTAAGCCATTTTGCCACAACTTTGGATGTATGCTTGGGGTCATTGTCCATTTGGAAGACCCATTTGCGACCAAACTTTAACTCCCTGACTTATGTCTTGATATGTTGCTTCAATATATCCACATAATTTTCCTTCCCCATGATGCCATCTATTTTGTGAAGTGCACCAGTCCCTCCTGCAGCAAAGCACCCCCACAACATGATGCTGCCACCCCCGTGCTTCACAGTTGGGATGGTATTCGTCGGATTGCAAGCCTCCCCCTTTTTCCTCCAAACATAACCTTCCCTGTGGCTCAGTTGGTAGAGCATGGTGTTTGTAACGCCAGCATGGTGTGTGCAACGCCAGGGTTGTGGGTTCGATTCCCACGGGGGGCCAGTACAAAAAAAAAATTGCATGAAATTGTATGCATTCACTACTGTAAGTCGCTCTGGATAAGAGCGTCTGCTAAATGACTAAAATGTAAAAATGTAAATGTAATAACGATGGTCATTATGGCCAAACAGTTCTATTTTTGTTTCATCAGACCAAAGGACATTTATCCAAAAAGTACGATCTTTGTCCTTATGTGCAGTTGCAAACCGTAGTCTGGCTTTTTTATGGCGGTTTTGGAGCAGTGGCTTCTTCCTTGCTGAGCGGCCTTTCAGGTTATGTCGATATATGACTCGTTTTACTGTGGATATAGATACTTTTGTACCTGTTTCCTCCAGCATCTTCACAAGGTCCTTTGCTGTTGTTCTGGGATTGATTTGCACTTTTCGCACCAAAGTACGTTCATCTCTAGGAGACAGAAAGCGTCTCCTTCCTGAGCGGTATGACGGCTGCGTGGTCCAATGGTGTTTATACTTGCGTACTATTGTTTGTACAGATGAACAAGGTACCTTCAGGCGTTTGGAAATTGCTCCCAAGGATGAATCAGACTTGTGGAGGTCTACAATTTTTTTTCTGGGGTCTTGGCTGATTTCTTTTGATTTTCCCATGACGTCAAGCAAAGAGGCACTGAGTTTGAAGGTAGGCTTTGAAATACATCCACAGGTACACCTCCAATTGACTCAAATTATGTCAATTAGCCTATCAGAAGCTTCTAAAGCCATTACATCATTTTCTGGAATTTTCCAAGCTGTTTAAAGGCACAGTCAACTTAGTGTATGTAAACTCCTGACCCACTGGAATTGTGATAGTGAATTATAAGTTAAATAATATGTCTGTAAACAATTGTTGGAAAAATTACTTGTGTCATGCACACAGTAGATGTCCTAACCGACTTGCCAAAACTATAGTTTATTAACAAGAAATTTGTAGAGTGGTTGAAAAACGAGTTTTAATGACTCCAACCTAATTATATGTAAACTTCCGACTTCAACTGTATTTGCTTGACAAATCACCAGCCACAGCCCTACTCTTTCACAAAAACACACACAGAGCAAAAGAGCAAAGAGATCAATGAAGGCCAGGGACCACACACCCGGAAAAAATATCAAACAGATTAAGCTGAGGGTGCAGACAGCGATGACAACGCAGTACTACCAATACATAACACCACCTCACAATCACAAAGACACAACGTCACATCAAAGACACACCAGCATAGAAGAGATGCAAGAAAACACTAATGAGGCACATTCAGTTCCATCCATTTATGGACATTACAAGCACTTCAAACAAGAGACTTAAAACCCATGCATGCTCTAAAGCACTCCTTTATAGATGATTAATGCAAAAGAATAATTTAGACATCTGTTCACAGTTAACTTCAATAGATGGCTATGAAAGTGTCTCTTACTTTGAATCTGTAGCAGCAGCTGCTCATTCAGCTGGTGGAGCTCGTCCACACTCATTTTAATCACTGGAAGATAAAACAAAGATTGGGTCACAAAACAAGAGCAACACAGCATGGCATGTTTGATCAAATAAATGAACCAACTAAAGCAACTTCCAGCACTGGGGGGGATTCCGACCCGAGTTAAGCATGCTTAAATGGAACATAATTCCCCTTTTATGCACTTTTCACTCTACACGTATTCTGAACTATTAGTTTGGGGTGGATATCAAAGAAATTAAGGAGTCGCGGAGGTGTGTTTACAGATGAACTGTATTCTGACCTTGACTTAATTCCCTCAATTCCACCTTTACGTGCAATAAAATTATGAAAAAGGTGGGGCAACCTGTTGGTTTCACATCTACTTAATTTTTTACTGATAGAAATAACACCATTTTCCATGCACTAATTTACAAATTGATAAGACGGAGATATTTATAAGAGCTAGGTGAATGTGTGAGCCATTTGGATAAGCGGGTTGAAAATATAAATGACAATTGTTGATCTATTTTACCTTTTGATTGCTAGCGACAAATGTGAAACCAATAATATGGCAGCAAACTGAAGCATATCAACATATCAGCTTTTTAACAGCAAAGTTTACGAAATGTTGGTATTATAACCTGAAGGGAAGGAATTTGGAGACCCAAGCTATAGAGCCTCACAGTGGAGGTGTCATAATACCCATAAAACCTAGCAGTCAAACAGGGAAATGGTTCCAATCATTTTCCCACCATACATTTTTCCCATACGGGACTTTAGAAACACTTAAAATAAGGGTTGTGTTTCGTGAAGGCTTACCCTGGCATCATGTTTTGATAACCATGTAAATCTCTCTCGGACAAGGTGACTTATCAATATATTTGGCTCCATTTACTCAGATTCAAAAATGCTAATCCCTGCAAGCTTCTGCACGTCATCTCTAGCTGGCACCTTCGCTAACAGGTATGGTGTCAAGTTCTCATAATTTTCCATTTAAAGAAATTGCCTTTTTATTAATTACTACATTTAGAGAACATTAGATAGTAAATCCAGAGCTTCTTACCCTTTCTTCGATTTGGCAGTCTTGTCCAGATCATCATGGCATTTGTAGTTCTTTATGATAGCCACATTAGCAGCTAATTAGCATGTCATCTTAGGGGGTTAAATTCAGGCGCATATATTGACAAAAAAAGTCACCTTGTTCGAGAAAGATTTATTACATGGTTATCAAAACGTCACGCCAGGGTAAGCCTACACGAAACACAACCCTTATTTTAAGTTTCTAAAATCCCCTATGGGAAAAATGGTGGGGAAATGATTGGAACCATTTCCCTGTTTGACCACTAGGTTTTATGGGTATTATGACTTGTACTGTGGAATTCTATAGGCTTCTGTTGCCATGGCAAATGACAGTATAGCGCCAAAACTACCAAGTTGATTTATGACTTCTAGAATGGTTTAATTATACAGTTGAAGTCAGAAGTTTACATACACCTTAGCCAAATACATTTAAACTCAGTTTATCACAATTCCTGACATGTTTATCCTAGTAACAATTCCCCGTCTTAGGTCAGTTAGGATCACCACTTTATTTTAAGAATGTGAAATGTCAGAATAATAGTAGAGAAAATGATATATTTCAGCTTTTATTTCTTTCATCACATTCCCAGTGGGTCAATTAGTATTTGGTAGCATTGCCTTTAAATTGTTTAATTTGGGTCAAACATTTTGGGTAGCCTTCTACGAGCTTCCCACAATAAGTTGGGTGAATTTTGGCCCATCTCTCCTGACAGAGCTGGTGCAACTGAGTCAGGTTTGTAGGCCTCCTTGCTCACACAGGCTTTTTCAGTTCTTCCCACAAATTGTCTATAGGATTGAGGTCAGGGCTTTGTGATGGTCACTCCAATACCTTGACTTTGTTGTCCTTAAGCCATTTTGCCACAACTTTGGATGTATGCTTGGGGTCACTGTCCATTTGGAAGACCCATTTACAACCAAGCTTTACCTTCCTGACTGATGTCTTGAGATGTTGCTTCAATACATCCACATAATTTTCCTCATGATGCCATCTATTTTGTGAAGTGCACCAGTCCCTCCTGCAGCAAAGCACCCACACAACATGATGCTGCCACCCCCGTGCTTCACGGTTGGGATGGTGTTCTTCAATTGTAACAATTGTTGGAAAAATTACTTGTGTCATGCACAAAGTAGATGTCCTAACCGAGTTGCCAAAACTATAGTTTGTTAACATGAATTTTGTGGAGTGGTTGAAAAACGAGTTTTAAATGACTCCAACCTAAGTGTATGTAAACTTCTGACTTCAACTGTATGCCCAGACTTTTCACTGTATTTAACAAAAATGTTTATTGTGTTAAATTGGGGGTCATCGTCAGTTATTCCCATATACATTTATAACTGTCACTTTAGTGTTAGTTTCCTTACATTTTGCATCATTCCATTCCATTGTTAGTTTGCCTGTCTCTCCTCTCTCACGTTCGTGTGGTTGTTCCTGAGGATCGCTAGCAATAGTGGATCATATTAGGCTAACATATTACAAGTTGTGCAATAATTTGGGACATGTAGCCTATTTTAATCATTATGGAAGGCAGACCATACGTAGCAGCAAGCCTGGAGCACGTTTCACGATGGCTGGACTGTTGTCATCACAGTTCCATGATTAGTGCTGATTATTCAGGTAGATTTTTAGGACTACTGATCAACCCCTATTGTACACTTCTCACCTAATATTTCATGGATTGAACAATTTATTATAGCAAACTACTATTTTTGATTCACCAATATATTGTGTGCAAAGGCTCTCCAAACTGTGAAAAACAACATTCTAACCCTAAATAATATACATGATCAGAGTATTTTATTTTTTTTTATCTACCAATTGGTGCTGATAAGGACACGAATGTGTGTATTACATGGCTTTTTTCCATTGATCCCTAATATTCGGAGGAATCGAGAAAAGTCTTTCGAGTTAAATTGACATTAAAAAGGTACACCAAATTTGAAGGGATGGCTTTAGCTAAATGTACTGAAAACCCTATAGAATGAAAACACCACTAAATAATCTTTGGACAGCAAGTAGGAGGGTTTTCAGCTGTTGAATTACATTTATTCAGCGTGCACAAGGGAACCACACCTGCATAAGGTAAGTCTGAATACCAACTACTGAGAAATGCATAGGAAAGGCGTACATTTCTTAAGTCTGAATCGGGCCTTTGTTGCATAGCAACAACAAACTATGCAGAAACAGAGAGAGAAAAGCTAAGGGTCTGAAAGTTACTGTCATAATTTACAAAGGAAAGGAATTCTATAAACTACCTGAAAGTGTCAGCGTCCTTGAGAGATTCATCCTCTCTCCAAGAGGGCATGTAGCAGACACAAACAAACTTGGTACTGTGACATGGCATGGAGAACCCAAGGACACTTTATGAGGTAGGACTAAGAATAACTTTTCTCTGGACAAATTGAGAGTGTGGTGGTGTGGGGAAAGGAGGAAGAGTGGTGGCTGAGGAGGAATGTGTGAGGATTCACTAAAAACTGGGCCCTGGCCTGCGTCGCTACATTGTCTTGTCCGCCATTAATGAGTAGGGGAAATGGAAGAGATAGCAGACTCCATATAACAAAGATCACAGAAAACAGATAAGAGGAGAAAAAGGGGTGCGTTGCATCCCATCTGTTTTCCTCCCTCCCTTTTCAACATCCCTCCTCCCACTCAATGCCACTCTGCAGAGGCTCTAGACTCACGTGGTCATATCTCCAAAATCACGTCGTTGTCACGCCTCCCTCGGAGGCCTGGTGAACTTTGTATTGCAAAAAGGTGTTGAATGGTCCGCGGCAAGATTTTGATTGGATGTTGTCTTTCAAGAACCCTCCCCCACACGCCCGTAGAAGGGGTGCTGTGTGTTATGTGCATCACTGTTTTCCGTCCGGGTAGTTGCCTATTCTAGTTTAAAGTTAAAGTGTGGCCGACAGTCTGCAATTTATATTTCAATTTCAAGAAAGTGGATTACACTGGTAAAGTCAAACATCACAAAACATTCTTAGCCACTCTGGTGACAAACACTTCTCCATTCGTCTCAATTTGTTCTGTTCACATGGCTGCGCTTTGCTGACACTGAAAATATCTTGAAGATTACCCATTATTTAGATTTTGTAAGGACCCAAAAAACAAGGCAGTGGGAGTACCTATTCAAATAAGTAAATAAGTAAATTTTGAAAATGTTAAACTATTCATTATTAGCTAGATAGCTGGCTACAATAGGTCACTTTGTAGGCTAAATGTCTTCAGCTAGCTAACTTCATATTAGCTATCTATCTTGATGTAATCATTGTAAATTAAAAACAATCTCCAAATGCATTTGTAGATAACAGTTAAAGAAGTAGTGTTGTCACAACACCAGAATTTTGACTTCGATACCGCTACCAGGTTTAGTATCACAATACTCAATACCGTCACAATACTCAATACCGTCACAATACTCAATACCGTCACAATACTCAATACCAAAACGATACCATGCCAAAAAAAGGCACAACATGGCAATTGGTCCAGACCGATAAACTCAGCTACTGCTCTGTTCAACTGTCTTGCATCTTTTGAGTTCAATATCATTACTTTAAAAAAACTTCAGAGACAGTCAATGAATCAATTATACAAATATACAATCAATGACTTTGTTTTTACCAAATCTAACTACATAATGGTAATCATTTATTTGAATGGTAAATCTCTATTGATAAACTGGGTAAATCAAGATGTAGCCCAGGCCTGTGCACAATACAGATGAACGCATATTTAATAGGTGTGTGCATGCATTGAGTTATTGAGCTTGTTTGGCTGATTTCATGGGGCTACAGATGACAAACAAACAATATTTTTCCCTTCCAGTTGGGACTTAATTTTATTGTACTGATCAACAACATTTGCATAAAAGTAATAGATCATATTTGGGAGAGACGTGAGAGAGACTGAATAAGTCTATGTAAAGTTTTTGTGGGAAATCAACTTTGAAATCAGCATATTTTGCATTATGGTTAGCAAGGAAAGTTAGCCTACAAAGCTGGAAGCTACCAGTATCTTCTTCCATTGTAAAGTATTTTAGCCTATATAGACATTGTTTTCCGAACAGTAATTAACAGTTCCAACATTTCTACATGCCGTGTCGCATTATTCAAGACTTAACTTCTGTGCAGCACGAGGGGAGCTAACATGATGCAGCTCAGATTCCCAGTGCAGGCTAGCAATGAGTAAGTGGAGCATGCACGGTGCGAGCTATAATAAGGGGTTGACTGCTCTGATAGACAGGCTTGATCTGTGAGACACATGACACAGAAGTACCTGAAGCAACAAAAATTCTAGTACCGAACAGCTTTTCAGGTTCTAGTATCAAAAGAGTAGCGAAGTTTCGGTATACCGTGCAACACTACATGAAAGAGGGTGAAACTGCAGCTCCAGCTACAGTAAAGGGCTACTGGACAGGACAGGAGAGTGTAGGCTACTGGTTATGGCAGGTCATTTTGTGGGAGGATATTATGAAAAGATTGTCCAGTTCCAGTCTCTAGAGGGGAAAACTGAGGACAGAGAGATAATAGCAACATCATATTCAGTGGTGTCTAATTTAAATATAATGAAGCCTGTTTCTTTGTGATGTTTCTGTCCTCAGACATGGAAAGCTGTAAAAGCCTTTTTGCATATGAAGAGAGGTCCCAATGAATATCACAAGAAACTTAGGGTATATCCTATATGCCATGGGTTATATGTGTAGGCCTATGTTAGCAAATGTTGTATATAAAAATATAGTGAAACATCACACACACACAATGTATAAACCTATTGGAGTTGGAGCAGGACAACCCTGCTGGAGGTCTGCTGGGTGTAGCAGGGTTCTGTTTCAGCCCAGCATTAACACACCAGGATTCAACTTATCAAATCTAAAGAGTTCATAATCAAGTGTGCCATTGCTGGGCTGGAATAGAAGTCTGCTCACCCAGTAGGTCAGGGACCAGTGGAGCAAGGTTGGCCACCGCTGGTATGGAGTTTTTTTGGTTCACCTGAAATTATGCTTTAGTAATAATAGTTTACATGTTACTACTCAAATATCTATTGTTATTTAGACTAAGATGTCTAATCTTTACATACAAGTTCACTTATATGTACATTCTGAAGCGATGAAGTGTTAATTCTTTGAAGTGAAGCGAGTGTTTGAACTTGTTTTAATTGTTCAACTATTATTCAAAATTAACTCATGTCAATGTTGATTAACCACATCACAATCCTGCAATAAAGGGGAAAGGGTTCTGTCTCTAACGTGTCAGTGTTGTATTCTAAAATTAGTCCAGTTGTATGATCCTTTTTGTCTAGTTGTAAGATTTCCAATCTGTTTTATTTGATTGTCACTCTCTCTCAGTATATCAGCTCTGTGAATCCAATCTGCAGCTTATCATATGGCATGCATTGCCAATGCAGCCATAAGCCTACAGTATGGTGACATTACTGGCCTTATTGGCATCTGAAGCAGAGAATAGCTAAACTCACACATTGTTTACAAGTTAAACTATATGCTCTCAATTTCAACTGATACCATAACAATAGACAATGTATAGGAGGCCAACCATATACCAGACTCTGTACATGCCTTTTAAGCGCTGACATATAACATTCAGTGCAAATCCAACCCTTGTAATTTAGTTACAGTATATGAAAATAAGGAGATGACAATTAGGCTACCCGGAGATCAGTATTACAGGTAACATTTAATGAGGTTAATTTAATTTCCTTCATTTGAGCAAAATTATTGCAGTTCCCATAGAAACAGACACAGTACATGGTTGCTCTATGTATCACTGACCCTGGAAAGCTAGCAACTGGGCTACCACAGCTAACCTTTCAGATCAATAATATGCTGTTTTTATTCACATTTTGTTGGCTATATAGTAGCTAGCTAGCTAGTTATACCTAGGTAGTTTACAAAGTTGGCTGACTTTTCTCAAAACGAACCTCATTATGGCTAGCTACTTGTCCCTCATGCTAGCCTATACAGCCAAATATCACTTCAGAAACGTCAAAATATTGATATGGCCAGCATTGTAGACCATTTCTCCCCTCTTGTTGCAGCTTTAGCTCATCTCGAAATAAGTGAAATGCTGTCAAAAGCAGTGTGCTGCAAAAACGTTCTAAAATCTTTTGTTTTGTTGAAATGTTTAGTCCTCACACACTGTTGCACCTACAGCACTAATCTGGTGAGCACCTTTGGAGCACCACCCAAACAAGACATTTGATTGGTTTGAAGTGTTGCGAGGCGTCACAGATTTACGGCGGGTTCTGACCCCTCTTTAGAGGATTTCTTCCATGGAACTTCCCCAGGCTTCCCATTTTAGGGAAGCCTAGTTCACGAGGAGCCTATAGAGGCTCAGAAACCAGCTAAATAACACTCTGGCTACAGTCTGACTTATCTACCCTTCTCCTAAAATGGTGCACTCTTTCCGTGAGGCTCCATCCAGCCACGCTTATGCTACACCAATGCAATGCTTTGAATCAATGGGGGAGTGAACGAGAGCACACTTCTGGAGAATAGAGGGGTAGAGAGAATCTGACCACAACCAGTGTGGTGTTTTAGGAATGGAGGAAGGCTAGTTACTGTTTGTGGTGTAAAGTAAATGAGGCTGACTGTGAACTCACACTCGTCTCTGCTGTGACCATTGTTTGAATGCAGTGTCTGGTGGTCTCCTCCAGAAGACTGGCTGTGGCTGCGGTGAAGAAGGCCCCTCCTCCCTGTGACCCCCCACAGGGCCCCGAGGCCGCGCCTGTCCTCCAGTAGCCCCAGCTCCTCGGCCGAGTGGCACTCCAGCATGCCCGTGGCGTAGTCCGGCAGCCCTCCTGCCCCCATCCCCTGGTTCCAGCGTGGGGTGTAGCGGGGCACCTGGGCGTCCAACTGGGGCAGTAGTTTACGGTCTCCATTCTGGCTGTAGCAGAGGAGCTGGTGCTTGCCCCCCCGGCAGCCAGGACTCCCCTCTGAGCTGACAGAGTCTTTGTTCTGGGCGTACTGCACGATGCGGCTGATCTTCTGGCTAAGGGCCAGCTTCATGCCCTCGTAGGGACTGCGGGAGACCTTGGAGCGGGACAGCTTCTGGTTGGCAATGAGGTGGTACTTCTCAAAACACTCCCGGTGGCCCCGTAGGGATTTGGTGTGCAGGAGGGTGGCATGAGAGACACCTGGAGGGAGCAATCGGTTAAAGAAGACAATTAGTTACATGTTCTATTTAGCAATCAATGCTATATGTATATCAAAGCATTGGATACATTTCTATGAAACAGAGGTCTAAGAACTGAAATGAGGTGCTGTTGGCTTTGCTCTTTTTTCAAAGTCAAGCCACTAAAGATATATTTTTTGTCTTCTTTTTTGTTGTAATTTTTACCGTCATTTTTACCCCCTTTATCGCCCCAATTTCGTGATTATGATCTTGTCTCATTGCTGCAACTCCCCAACGGGCTCGGGAGAGGCGAAGGTCGAGTCATGCACCCTCCGAAACATGACCCGCCAAGCCGCACTTCTTAGCACGGAAGCCAGCTGCACCAATGTATCGGTGGAAACACCGTTGAGCTAACAACCGAAAGTCAGCCTGCAGGCTGGCCCACCACAAGGAGTCGCTAGAATGCGATGAGCCAAGTAAAGTCCCCCTGGCCAAACCCTCTCCTAACCCGGACGATGCTGGACCAATTGTGTGCCACCCTATGAGACTCCCAGTCACGGCCGGTTGTTACACAGCCTGGGATCGAACCCCAGTCTGTAGTGACGCCACAACACTGCGCCGCAGTGCCTTAGACCGCTGCACCACTCGGGAGGTGCCACTGCATATTTCAATGATTTCCTGCTCTAGATGCTTTTCTCAAAGGACATAAAACTATAAAACGGTATTACAGTACTAACCTATTATTTATTTTTTAGAATGTACCTATTGAAGGCAGCCTAAAAGGCAGATTTAAGTATTTTAATGTCTAGAGCAGGGCTGCCCAACCCTCTTCCTGGAGATCTACTGTCCTGTGGGTTTTCAGTCCAACCCTAATTTAAAAACACACCTGATTCTACTAATTAGCTGCTCAGCAAGACCTTAACTAGCTGAATCAGATATGCTAAATTATGGTTGGACCGAAAACCTACAGGACAGTAGATCTCCAGGAAGAGGGCTGGGCAGCCCTGGTCTAGGGGATAGTAGGCTTCTGAACCAGGGAGAGAGCAGAGATGGGAGAGATTTACCCATCTTAAATGGACAGATACCCACTAGGATGAATTTTGTCTCACCTCAATATCTAAAATGGCTTTTCAAAGATATGCCAACACTGCATTTTAGGTTCACAGAATTTGTAAAAGAAGAACAGAGTCAAGTAGGCTACCATCTTTGCAAAGATAAAAGCTTTGACCCTCCTTTTTAAGGACATTACTTAAATCCTTCTGAAGAATCTCATTGAGTAACTATTTAAGAGAAGTTGCAAGAGAAGTTGCTCTGCTGTGATGTGTGCGCTCCAGAGAGTGAGGGTATTTGAGTCATAATAAGAGCCTCCAGCTTCCTCAGAAGGAGAGGTTTACCACAACATTTCCTCAACTCAGACTGCAAGAGGCCATTCACTCTCTAACCCACTTAACACAGAAGAAATGCAGGAGAATTTACCACATATCCCACACCCAAAGTCAAAAATCACCTTACAGTAACCTGGGGGCAGTGTTGTGGATTGGCAATGGTGTAAACACTGAAAGCAGTGTGTGAGAACAAGTTAGCAAGCAAGCTAGTGGGTGTGTTGTACAAGCATTGTCTTCAGTCTTTTTCCTCCTGGCCTACATTTCTATCACGCAGACAGACATGCTGGAACATGAAACTAGGGGATTAGTCAACGTCAAGACACAGTGAGAGGCAGTAAAGCAGATGCTTGTTAGGTAAGTTCACCGCAAACACACCTCTAGGAAAGAGAGGATATGTAAGAAGGCATACGGCCACCAGATGACTAGCCTATTGCACTAGGCCTATACAATAACTATAAATATGCAAAGTCAGAATTCAGTCCATATCAGTCATCAGAAAGCATTAGCCTCAACTTTAAGAAAAAGGATTTAAAAAAGTGAGAGATCAAACTAAATCAGGTCAACATGATCAGGCCATTTCCTGGTGTGTTACATTAATGGTCAGGGCCAACAACAGGAAGACACACTTAACTAAAGCCATATCCCAGACAAAGAGGAAGACCTTCAGCCAACCTAGTTCACTCGCACGCACAGCGAGCAGCTTGGCTGCCTGTAACAGAATACAGAGAAAAGCAAACAGGAAAGCATCAAGTTGTTCAACGCTGTAGGATTTAAGACACAATGGCTGACTTGCTTGTGTTAACCAACCCCATGACACACAAGGTAAAGTAAAAAAAATAAACGCAGTATTCTTGTTTAAGAACAATTTGGCCTATACAATCATTGTGTGTGTTTGTGTGGCTGTGTGTAAGAGAGAGTGTGTGTGTGTGTGTGTGTGTGTGTGTGTGTGTGTGTACCCTGAGCACTGAGAGACAGCTCTGTGGTGGATTAGTCTTATATACTTGAGGCTTGGAAAGCTGGCCTGGGACAGTGTTGTGTCTGTGTCGCTGGCTACAGAACATTCCCTAAATACCCAACCTGCTCAGCAGTTACCAGGGTCTCCATAAGCCGCCCAGCCAAGAGCAATGCCTTAAGCCCGATCAGATAAATCAGGCATCGACTACTGACGCGTCTGTCCCATTTAAAATACAAATAAAACACATTTAAAAAACAGTCCCAACGGTCAAATCACAGGCCCACAACCAGAGCAGTGTACCAGCCCAGAGCCAAGCAGCTTTCTGTCACACAAACAGGAACAAACACCATTCAGCGGTGAGTAAACGTCTCAGACAGTGGCAGTCAACTCGTCAGGGAAATAAGCAGCAGCATAACACTGCAACTAATGAGCAACAGGCTTGTGTGAACACAGAACACTGGCCTGTGAATCATCCTTCTGTTAGCTTTAGCACATCTCCGGTTCAAGCAGTTTACCTGGCCTTCAGAGAAACAAAGCCACAGAGCAGCCTCATCATCCAAGCATTGTGCAAAACATTCACCATGCCGACAGAGTCAGACTCATGTTTGAATGGTGTCTGAGTAATAGCAAAGGGATCATAGATAGCAGAGGAACGATCAGTGAGTAACTCCTGTTTGGATTGAACGCTGTCTAAGTAAAAGCTAAAAGGAAGCATATATAGGGCAGGTAAATATTACATGAGGAATGATCTGTCATCATGCTATATGGTGAGTAAGTAACTCCAACCCGAAACGCTACAGCTAATCCCAGAGGCTAAGGAAGCAGAGAGAGACATGATCCATTCAGAATGCAGAATTCTGCATTTTTCCCACACTGGATATATTATTTATTTCCTTTTTACACAGGAAAAAAAATGTGTTGCATTCTGAAAAACGCAGGTATACTGACCATGACACTCAATGTTGATATTTAAATAGACTCGCTGTGATTATCCGAAAAGTGTCATCCATCATCCAAAACACACGCTTTGTCTCTGCGGCAGTGCGGGACGGGTGTGTGTGGTGGAAGATGTAGTCAGTAGCATTTTCGTTGCTAGGTACTGTATGTATAAACCGCTGGAATTTTGAAGAAAAGAAAAGCTTGAATAATTGGAATGGCTAGCCAACAAACAATGACAAGTCAATTAACACAACAAAAAAAACTATAAAAAGGTTCTTTAACCCCTCCGCAAATTGAAATGAAAGTGAGACAGAGAGGAGACAGACGGAGACCGAGAAAGGGACAGAGATCGCTGCAACAGAAACAGCTAGGGTAGAAGAGAATGCTGTACCTAATGCTAATCTCCCACAGAAATGGCTTCACATGAAGGATAAGTAGTACATGGTGTGTCAGGGAAACATATTGTATGTTTATGTGAGAAGTGTGGGAAAAAAATAATTCCTTCACCACAGGCTGCGCAACCTATTAGAAAATTGCATAAAAACGCCATGCAGATCGACCACGGGGATGCAGTATTGCTTCAGACTGTAAATGTTTTGTAGAAACATTGGAAGAAGCAGAAAAGTAAACAGACGACTCCAAAACTGTGGAACTGCGGATTGTATACTGTATGGCAAAAGAGGAAATAGCAGACAGCAAGTTTCCAGTGTTGATAGAGCTACAAAAATAAAAGCTTCTACCCTGCCATTCAGTCGGGTACCACCTACACATATCACTCCAGCATTGCGCAAATGCAAAACGCCATCGGTCAAACTTACTGAGAAGGGCATTCAGGAAATAGAACAGAGTCCGTATGTTGGAATAATCAGAGTTAAAATCTGTGACAGTTGCAGTCAAGAAGAAACTTGTGATGTTTGTGAGGAATGTGCATGAGGGCCAGGCGAAGACTGTTCTTAGCAAATGTAATGATACCGCATGGAGATGCCAAAACAATCACAAATGCCATCCTAGCAACATTCTAATCAAAGGTTATCAATTTTAAAAATGTGGTGGGACTGGACAGCGACGGGTCAAGTGTCATGACTGGAAAAGGCACAGGGGTGGGTCAGAGACTGCGGGAGAGAAACCTGTACCAGCTCAAAGTGCACATCATGTTGCACTTGTGTCCTCCAACACATCAAAAGACACAGAAAATTGCCTGACAGCTTCACAGCAATAACCCATTTCTTGCTGGATTTGCTTCCAATCATGGACATACTGAACCTGTTTTTCCAGATATAAAATGTCTCTTGCACACATCAAGCCGATGGTTGCGGCAACCAGGACCACCCTACAATATATCTCAGACAACATGGGCGTGTATGAGCAACAGCTCATAGATGAGACCGCTGCCAACCCCGGTTACTACAAAAGCCACAAACTCCTCTTCAGCGAGGATGGCAAAGTGTGCACACACAGACTTCATCTCGCACCTGATCCAGGGCCTTAATGACAGATTCGCAGAAGATGATCTCTCTTGCATGGAAAAACTTCTAAACCCTGCCAATCTACCCGACAATGACTGAGACCTTACCCAGCACAGAGCTCCTGAACTCGACTCGTCTATGCAATATCTACAAATATATTCTACCAATGTCCTGTGGCAAGGAATTTACCCAGGTCAAATGTGTTTATGCTAAAATATCTTTGTTAAAAAGGAAATTCATATTTAATTAATATTGCGATGAATACAGTTTTGTGCATTCTCTGTTCTTTTTCCCCATGCGCCTCACTCTCACTCACAGCCTCCATCCCCTCCCATTGGAGCAGTTTCCACAATTCCCGCTGTAATTGTTACATCAACATATAGCTATAAAATATTTTTGTTTAATAGGCAATGTTTAATAATATTATGATGAATTCATGTTTAATATATGGGTTTGTGCACTCTGTCTTATTTCTTTCCCCTACGTCACACACAGCCACCATCCCCTCCCATTGGAACAGTTTCCACAATTGTTACATCAACATTTACAAAATGCAGAGATGGTCTCCTGCAATAACTACTCCTTTTTCTTCCCCAGGTAAGACATCTATTAAAACACCAGGGCTATAAAACCATGGCAGAAGCATGCATGGCTCTTATTCAAGAGTTTCCCGACATGTTTCCAGTGCACGCTCAGCTGGTCCTTGCCTTGTCCAGTGTTGCTACTGAAAGGGGATTCAGCTGCCAGAACCAAATTCTGGCGAAGAAACGGTCCCGCAGTGATCCCCTAGAGGCATTAATGACCATTTTGATAGGGGCACCGGTGTCCTGAAAATGTTATTTTGCTGGGGCACGCACCATTTTTTACCAGGATGACAAAAGGAGAAAATAGAGATAAAAAATAGAAAGCAACTGAGGGAGATTTGCACACATTTGTGCAAAATGTACACCGAACAAAAATAAATGCAACATGGTTTCATGAGCAGAAATAAAAGATCCCAGAATTGCACAAAAAGCTTATTTCTCTCAAATTTTGTGCACAAATGTGTTTACATCCCTGTTAGTGAGCATTTTTCCTTTGCCAAGATAATCCATCCACCTGACAGGTGTGGCATATCAAGAAGCTGATTAAAAAGCATGATCACAACACAGGTGCACCTTGTGCTGGGGACAATAAAAAGCCACTCTAAAAAGCAGTTGTCACACAAGTTGAGGGAATGTGCAATTGGCATGCTGACTGCAAGAAATGTCCACCAGAGCGGTTCGCAGAGAATTACATTTTCATTTCTCTACGATAAGCTGTCTCCAACGTTGTTTTAGAGAATTTGGCAGAGGGTGCTGGGGAGTATTTCTGTCGGTAATAAAGCCCTTGTGGGGAAAAAAACTAAATTAGATTGGCTGAGCCTTCCAAGTGGGTGGGTCTATCCGGTCATGTGAAATTAGGGCCTAATGAGTTTATTTCAATTGACAGAGTTCCTTACATGAACTATAACTCAGTAAAATCTTTGAAATTGCTGCATGTAGCATTTATATTTTTGTTCGGTATAATTAGTGGAACATACAGTATCTGACAACATTAAGTTTAACTGTAGCCAACTTTTAAATTAACACATTACAAGGTAATTATTTACAACTGATTTACAAGTATGGCGAGCTGCTATCTTACATTTGTGAATGTGACGACATTAAAAGCAGTGTGCATTGCTACCGGGTTTTAGAGCTTGCTCTCATGTCAAATTACCATAACAACGATAGCAACAACCGGGTCAAAGTTGAATGTCTCTTGCACAGTTGCAGCTTGCTATATTGTGGATAAAGAGTTACCTGTCTAACAGAACAGAGAGTCTTCTTTAATGGAAGCCTCTCCAACATAATCCAGGTAGAATAAGGAATTCCAGGGCAGCTGTCTAGGCCCCTTACTTTTTTCAATCTTTACTAAGGACATGCCACTGGCTTTGAGTAAGGCCAGTATGTCTATGTATGCAGATGACTCAACACTATATACATCAACTACTACAGCGACTGAAATGACTGCAACATTTAACAAAGAGCTGCAGTTAGTTTCAGACTGGGTGGCAAGGAATAAGTTAGTCCTACATTTTTCTAAAACTAAAATCATTGTATTTGGGACAAATCATTCACTAAACCTCAACTAAATCTTGTAATAAATAATGTAGAAATTTAGCAAGTTGAGGTGAATAAACTGCTTGTAGTAACCCAGGATTGTAAACTGTCATGGTCAAAACATATTGAGACAACAGTAGCTAAGATGGGGAGAAGTCTGTCCATAATAAAGCGCTGCTCTACCTTCTTAACAGTACTATCAACAAGGCAGGTCCTACAGGCTCTAGTTGTCGCACCTGCACTACTGTTCAGTTGTGTTGTCAATCTGTAGAGATCGACTTCATCACTACTTGTATTTGTGAGAGGTACAGACATCTTGAAAGCACCAAGCTGTCTGTTTAAATGACTAGCACACAGCTCAGACACCCATTCATAGCCCACAAGACATGCCACCAGAGGTCTCTTCACAGTCCACAACAGACTATGGGAGGCGCACAGTACTAGATAGAACCATGACTACATTGAACTTTATTCCACATCAGGTAACTGATGCGAGCAGTAGAATCATTTATTTTAATTTTAAAAAGACACACACACTTTGTGTTGTAGATACAGTTGATGTCGGAAATTTACATACACCTTAGCCAAATACATTTAAACTCAGTTTTTCACAATTCCTGACATTTAATCCTCGTAAAAATTCCATGTCTTAGGTCAGTTAGGATCACCACTTTATTTTAAGAATGTGAATTGTCAGAATAATATTAGAGAGAATGATTTATTTCAGCTTTTATTTCTTTCATCACATTCACAGTGGGTCAGAAGTTTACATACACTCAATTAGTATTTGGTAGCATTGCCTTTAAATTGTTTAACTTGGTTCAAATGTTTTGGGTAGCCTTCCACAAGCTTCCCACAATAAGTTGGGTGAATTTTGGCCCATTTCTCCTGACAGAGACGGTGTAACTGAGTCAGGTTTGTAGGCCTCTTTGCTCGCACACGCTTTTTCAGTTCTGCCCACATATTTTGTATGAGATTGAGGTCAGGGCTTTGTGATGGTCACTCCAATACATTGACTTTGTTGTCCTTAAGCCATTTTGCCACAACTTTGGATGTATGCTTGGGGTCATTGTCCATTTGGAAGACCCATTTGCAACCAAGCTTTAACTTCCTGACTGATGTCTTTAGATGTTGCTTCAATATACCCACATCATTTTCCTCCCTCATGATGCCATCTATTTTGTGAAGTGCACCAATCCCTCCTGCAGCAAAGCACCCACACAACATGATGCTGTCACCCCCGTGCTTCACGGTTGGGATGGTATTCTTTGGCTTGCAAGCCTCCCCCTTTTTCCTCCAAACATAATGATGGTCATTATGGCCAAACAGTTCCCTTTTTGTTTCATTAAACCAGAGGACATTTCTCAAAAAAGTACAATTTTTGTCCCCATGTGCAGTTGCAAACCGTAGTCTGGCTTTTCTATGGCGGTTTTGGAGCAGTGGCTTCTTCCTTGCTGAGCGGCCTTTCAGGTTATGTTGATATAGGACTCGTTTTACTGTGGATATAGATACTTTTGTACCGGTTTCCTCCAGCATCTTCACAAGGTCCTTTGCTGTTGTTCTGGGATTGATTTGCACCTTTCGCACCAAAGTACGTTCATCTCTAGGAGACAGAACACATTTTCCTGAGCGGTATGACGGCTGCGTGATCCCATGGTGTTTATACTTGCCTACTATTGTTTGTACAGATGAACGTGGTACCTTCAGGCGTTTGGAAATTGCTCCCAAGGAAAAGCCAGACTTGTGGAGGTCTACAATTTTTTTTCCTGAGGTCTTGGCTAGTTTCTTTTGATTTTCCCATGATGTCAAGCAAAGAGGCTCTGAGTTTGAAGGTAGGCCTTGAAATACATCCACAGGTACACCTCCAATTGACTCAAATGATGTCAATTAGCCTATCAAAAGCAATGACATAATTTTCTGGAATTTTCCAAGCTGTTTAAAGGCACAGTCAACTTAGTGTATGTAAACTTCTGACCCACTGGAATTGTGATACAGTGAATTACAAGTGAAATAATCTGTCTGTAAACAATTGTTGGAAAAATGACTTGTGTGTCATGTGGCTGTTTGAAAGGGGACCATATAAACATTTTCCAATTCCTTTTTCAGGCAACATACCGCATATCCTATGTGAATTAGGTATTAGTAATACACTCCCTTGGTCCCAAAGAACCAGACTATGCCTCAGTATGCCCATAATGACAAGCTATAGGTAACTGCTTTCCTTTCTGCATATTGTTTCACTCAACCCTGTTTGTGTCTGTGTGTAGGCCTACATTAGGCAAGGACATTCAATCCTTGACACAGTTTCGAAGTCGTCGGGGTAGGAGGTTGGTAGTGAAAAATGGTGCAGGGGTCATGGTGATATGTCTAAATAGAGCTTGGCACGGCTGTCAACAACTGCAGAGCTAAACCTGGAGAACAGACAGAACTCACGTGTCTACAGTACACCATACATTCTGGTCACACTTTAGTCCTGCTGCTACACTACGGAGTGGTGGAGGGGGAAGATGAGGGACTTTTAACCAGTAGGGGTGAACAGAAACTAGGGGTTAATACAGTGAGTTAAGCAGTTATTACCTTTTTAAATTCTGTTACATTGCCTTCATATAGACTGAGTATACAAAACATGCTCTTTCCATGAAATAGACTGACCAGGTGAAACTATGATCCCTTATTGATATCACTTGCGGTGATAAGGTTAAATCGACAGGTTAACCTTTCTGGCGCAGGCGTTCCACTAGCGACCCACCACGACAACATCTGGTGAAATGGCACATTCATAAAAAATACAAGTATGTCAAGAACTGTAACGCTGCTGGGTTTTTTTACACTCAGTGGTCCACCACCCAACTTGACACAACTGTGGCAAGAAATGGAGTCAACACGGGCCAGCATCCCTGTGGAATTACATTTAAGTCATTTAGCAGACGCTCTTATCCAGAGCGACTTACGAAAGCATTCCCTGTGGAATGCTTTCGACATCTTGTAGAGTTCATACCCGGATGAACTGAGGCTGTTCTGAGGGCAAACGGGGATGCAACTCAATATTCTTAAGGTGTTCCTGACATTTGGTATACTCAGTGTATATGATTATGTATTTAGGCAGGTCAATCTAGATAGAGCTGAACAGCATATGCTGCAAATTATTAAAGAAATAGCCTAAATATTACTGTATTCCCAAAACATAGGCCTATTAATGAAATTCATTAAGGCCTTTTGTCCAAAACTGGAATTAGCGCTGAAAGCCGTAGATTACTCGACCACTCCAAAATAAATACCCCAAATGCCAAAACTGAAAGCCATTTGTGCTCAATGGGGGGGTGGAATAGTGGCTCTGGGATCAGCTATAGCAAAGTCAGCACGTTTCTCTATCTCCAACACCCCTGTTCAGATCGGCCACACGGAGCTGCCAGGCTGCTGCCACAGCCCTTAACATAATCAGAGCTGTTTGCACCTCGAGGTGAGGAGTTCAGCCACAATAAGCAGGCCGTTTAGACCAGAGAGCAGCACAATGACCCCTAACAGCAGCACAGTGGCAGCATCAGCTTCATCATTCCACTGCATTATGTCTGACTCAGATCTGCTGAGCCCCTCTTCGTTCTCTGGAATTTCCCCCTGCCCTTTTTCATTCTCATGATGCCAGCTGTGTGTGAGTGTGTAACGTCACTAGCCTCAGCAAAAATTCCATCTCCGTTATGTAACGGGATGAAGAGGAAGGAATGCTGCGGTTTGCCTTAGACTGAATCCTGCTGCTGCTCATCTGAACCGCGGTCTGCTTTCTATAGTCTGAGATTAGAGACTGAGGTCACATCACACCTGTGTGATAGACAGGAGGACAGGACACATAACAGCCCTCAGGTTAGAGGGGGGGCTCTGAGGTGGTTACTCTGTCTCAACAGCCTGAGGCCCGTCAGCTCCGGGGACAAACAATCTCTGGTGTGAAACTGATGTATTCTGACTAAGAGCATCAGGTTAATTAAATCTTCAAAGAATATTGGATACGTTTAGCCGTTTTTTTGCTTTAGAGTGATCAGGGGCGTGCAACTATAGTTTTCCTTCACAGAAAATACATTAGTATAACACATTCGGCAGAAAATAACACAGATGACAACAGAACTGCAACGCTATTTGGCTAGCAGCCAAGTATATTTCCTAATGTTTTGCTTGAAGTTAATCGAGCATTTTACCAGAGAAAAGTAAGCTACATAGAGAAATGTACAGGCGAAAGGTAGCTACACATCAGTCAGAGCTAGGGCTCGAAATGAAGGGTGTCCTGTCGTCAAAACAGAATTTGGGACAGTTGAGGGACGATAAGTGGCTGATGAAACAGATCGCAACATTTAGCTTAAACGTTGATAAACTATGATTAACTCACATTACTCGTCTCAGCCATATGCGTGAATATTACAAAATGCTATTACAGGAGAACACCATTTCTAAAACGCGCACCTGATGCGAGCAGTTTTTATAATGCAACAGAGACGGATATACAGCCTAATGGTAGAAACTTAAAACGAGTGAATATCTGAAGATGCAACAATAGGATTGTGCCTTAAAGCTTTTGGACAGTAGAATAATACATTCTGGTTTCAATGGCATATCAGGAAATCTTAAAGAAATTGTATTTTTGTTTATTTTGATCAGCTTTTTTCTATTTTGGCTGTAGGCTATTAAAAGCAAGATAAGATAAACTACGTAAAACATCCAGGTTTGAAACAATGATATGGCTGACTAGGCATCACACATGCAATTATTTAGGTTATGGAAATGTATAATATTAGAATATCATTCCAATGTTGGGGAAATAGGCCTATTAGAATGCACATTTTACTATCTCCCAGCCTGTCTGCGAGCTGAGGTTGCGTGTGCCTGGAGTTGCTGAGGTATTTGCATTGTCTGTAGGCTATGGCTAGTTACTATGGTATTCTAGAGAATATGGTCGTCTCTCCCTGGCCACGAACCGAATGCACACTGTAAAATGTGTAAAGTATTTTGGCCCCCCCGCTGCAACACTGCCTGGCTGGGGCTGTGCGTACGCACCTGAAGAGCTGTGTGACAGATTCATTTTTGAAGGCATGAAAGTTAGTTTAATTTACTTGAAATGAAAGTCTACTGAAGTGAGACCTTGTTTTGTTCACAAGCTAGGTTGTTTTTTTAATGTTTGAGTTTCAACTGCTAGGGAAGAGAAGCAACGTGGATACTAGTCAGACTCAATCTCACAGGCACAAACATGACTCGTGTCACGTTACCACGCTAACCTCCCAATTTGTCTCATCTGTGATATTTTGATTAAAAGACTCAGGTCACAAAAGATTAAATTAAACAATATACCACATTACTTCTTACTTGTAATTAGGGATGCACAATATATCGGTTAACATATAGGAATCGGCCGATATTAGCTAAAATGCGTAGGTACATGACGTAATGACGCCACGTAGCATTCCTAACCTAGCCCACAATGTCTGCTGTGTGGATCGAGCAGTCACCAAGTTGAGCAGTCATTTGAAAGAGTAAGAAAGTTTCAGCGAGACAGCTCAAAAGGTTAAAGCCAAGATAACGGAATTCATTGCCCTTGACAATCAACCGTTTTCTGTCGTGGGTGATGTTGGCTTTCGCCGACTGGTCGAGCACCGGTACACACTACCAAGTGCGCTATTTTTCAGATGTTGCCCTACTGGAGTTACACAGTAATAGCGTCGCTACTATTAACTTCACGACGTACATACTAAGGAACGTTTGGGTTTTTGCGTGTCAAAAAAATACAGTAGCACTGTCAACGCTGTACAAAAAGTCTGCAAACAAGCAAACACCGGCCACAAACTATGTGCTTACAATACTGCGTTGGTAATAAAGCAGAATTTGTTCGCCAGCAACTTCTGGGGTAGCTAGCTTTAGCTTGGTACCTAGCTAGCACCAATACAACCATCCTGAAAACAATGACCAGTTGAACCTGCAGTCATTTTCATTATTCTTAGCAATGATTTAGGAATCCTTGTGAGTAAGTATTAGCTAGGTTTTCACTTGTCGTTCGCCTATTGAAATTGAACTTCAGTTCATGAAAATAAATATCTAGCCAGCTACTTAGCCTCTTACATCTACACGTTCCGCTAGCGGAACGTCTGCTCCAATATCCAATGATGGGCGGGGCGCGAAATAAAAACTCCTCTAAAATTAGAAAACTTCCACTTTTCAAACATATGACTATTTTACAGCTATTTAAAGACAAGACTCTCCTTTATCTAACCACACTGTCCGATTTCAAAAAGGCTTTACAGCGAAAACAAAACATTAGATTATGTCAGCAGAGTACCCAGCCAGAAATAATCAGACACCCATTTTTCAAGCTAGCATATAATGTCACATAAACCCAAACCACAGCTAAATGCAGCACTAACCTTTTATGATCTTCATCAGATGACACACCTAGGACATTATGTTATACAATACATGCATGTCTGTTCAATCAAGTTCATATTTATATCAAAAAACAGCTTTTTACATTAGCATGTGACGTTCAGAACTAGCATTCCCACCGAACACTTCCGGTGATTTTACTAAATTACTCACGATAAACGTTCACAAAAAGCATAACAATTATTTTAAGAATTATAGATACAGAACTCCTCTATGCACTCGCTATGTCCGATTTTAAAATAGCTTTTCGGATGAAGCACATTTTGCAATAATCTAAGTACATAGCCCAGCCATCACAGGCTAGCTATTTAGACACCCACACAGTTTAGCCTTCACCAAAATCACATTTCCTATAAGAAAAATGTTCTTACCTTTCCTGTTCTATGTCAGAATGCAGTCCCAGGACTTCTACTTCAATAACAAATGTAGGTTTGGTCCCAAATAATCCATCGTTATGTTCCATCAACGACGTTTTGTTCGTGCGTTCTAGACACTATCCCAACGCTAAATCTCGGTCACGAGCATGGCGCAGAATGTGACAAAAATTTCTAAATATTCCATTTCCGTACTTCGAAGCATGTCAACCGCTGTTTAAAACCAATTTTTATGCAATTTATCTCGTAGAAAAGCGATAATATTCCGACCGGGAAGGTGCATGCCTGTAAACTGAGGGAAAAACCGAAAGCCGGGGGCGGGGCGGGTCGCGAGCGTAAGCATTTCCCCACTGAGAGACCACTTAGCTTTTGCTCTCCTTTGTTTCAGCCAGGGCTTTGAATTACGTCATTCCTGTTTTTCCCGGGCTCTGAGACCCCATTGGAGACGTGGGTATTGTCACGTAACAGCAGAGATCCTTAGTTTTTGGAAGAGATGTCAAAGAAAGAAAATAAATGGTCAGAGAGGGTACTTCCTGAACAGAACCATCTCAGGTTTTTGCATGCCATAGGAGTTCTGTTATACTCACAGACACCATTCAAACAGTTTTAGAAACTTTGGAGTGTTTTCTCTCCAAAGCTAATAATTATATGCATATTCTAGTTTCTGGGCAGGACTAATAATCAGATTAAATCGGGTACGTTTTTTATCCAGCCGTGAAAATACTGCCCCCTAGCCATAAGAGGTTAACCCTGTTGCCCAAAGCTAATGTTATAAGCAGCCAGCTAGCTTCTTCTGGCTAGTGAAGCTCGACCGGACCAGGTTGTGAAGCTAGCCACAATAAGGATTAGGCACAATAGTGGAATTTGTGGGTTTGCCTTCAAAATAAAAGTATGTAATTGACAGTGATGCAAATGAATACAAATAGTAGAACTATGCCATACTTTTATTTTGAAGGCTAACAGCAAAGTCCACAATTGTGGCTTATCCTTATTTGGCTAGCGTCACAGATGGGTCCAACCACCATTAATCAAATAAGAACCGTCTTCTAAATTAGGGTTATTTTAGATGATGACACCTAGCTATATAGTTAACTACCGTAATTTCCGGACTATAAGCCGCAACTTTTTTCCCAGGCTTTGAACGTCGCGGCTTAAACAACGACGCGGCTAATATATGGCTTTTTCCCGCTTACAAAAAAAACATTGTGACGTGCTCAGTTTTTTGGCGGCATGAAGCTTTCATTAGACCAATGAAATTGCCGAACGGGTTAAGGTCAAACAACTTTTTTGTTTACTGTTTAGATTAAAGCGAGCCCTCTCAAACTTCCCATCATTCTGATTACGGTAGTCATTTTGTCACCCTGATTCCTGGGGGCACAACAAAGTATTTGCAGCCACTCGACATCAGTGTAAATCGTGCATTTAAGGTGGCGCTCCGTGTTCAGCGGGAGGCTTGGATGACAAGTGGGGAGAAATCCTTCACTAAAACGGGCCGCATGCGAAGAGCAACTTATGGCCAAGTCTGCAAGTGGGTCCTGACAGCGTGGAGCATTGTCTCAAAATCCACTATCATCAACGGGTTTCGAAAGGCTGGACTGCTGCATGTTGAAGAGGGCTCAGCGGGGGATTTGCCTCCAGATGAAAGTGACGAGAGCGACAATGAAAACGATCCAATATCGGATGAAGCAATTCAGAGGCTATTCAACTCCGACACCGACGGAGATGGTTTCAGTGCACAGGAGAAGGAAGATGGTGACCAATGACTTTCTTGGTAGGCTACTGTTTACTGCAAATGTTTTATTTTTTGTTACAAGCCGTGTTTCGTTAAAGCCTATTTATTTTTGTTACAAGCCGTGCTTCGTTAAAGCCTGTGTAAAGTTAATTTGTTTCAATGTATCGGTAGGCACCTGCGGCTTATAGACATGTGCGGCTTATTTATGTTCAAAATAATAATGTTTTACAAATTCAGTGGGTGCGGCTTATATTCAGGTGCGCTTAATAGTCCGGAAATTACGGTAGCTAACTATAGCTACTGAAACAGATGTGTCGTTTTGCTATGTTTTGGGGGAAGAACATTGTTTGCATCCATGAGCTTGCTAGCTTTATTTTATGACCAGCACTGTGGGTGCGTGAGAAAACTTTACCAGCATCCTAGCACACGTGTCGATGAATCGTTGTGGCATATGAAATACGCGTGAGTGTAACCAATGTGTAATAACTACGTAAAAAATGTATGAACGCGTTAAATTGTGACGTGCAGTCATATTCAGGTCCTGATTGGTCAAATAGTGTTATTTGATGTGAATCTTTTTTGACAAGCAAGGACCCACGTGTCCTTCTTTGGACACTGTGTTAACTAACCTCCAGACGAGCTTCAATGCCATACAACTCTCCTTCCGTGGCCTCCAACTGCTCTTAAATGCAAGTAAAACTAAATGCATGCTCTTCAACCGATCGCTGCCCACACCTGCCTGCCCGCCCGCCCAGCATCACTACTCTGGACGGTTCTGACTTAGGTATTTGTAATTGTCCACATATTTACATTTACATTTAAGTCATTTAGCAGATCTAGGTGTCTGGTTAGACTGTAAACTCTCCTTCCAGACTCACATTAAGCATCTCCATTCCAAAATTAAATCTAGAATCAGCTTCCTATTTCGCAACAAAGCATCCTTCACTCATGCTGCCAAACATACCCTCGTAAAACTGACTATCCTATCGATCCTTGACTTCGGCGATGTCATCTACAAAATAGCCTCCAACACTCTACTCAGCAAATTGGATGCAGTCTATCACAGTGCCATCCGTTTTGTCACCAAAGCCCCATATACTACCCACCATTGCGACCTGTATGCTCTTGTTGGCTGGCACTCGCTTCATATTCGTCGCCAAACCCACTGGCTCCAGGTCATCTAAGTCTTTGCTAGGTAAAGCCCCGCCTTATCTCAGCTCACTGGTCACCATAGCAGCACCCACCCGTAGCGTTCGCTTCAGCAGGTATATTTCACTGGTCACCCCCAAAGCAAATTCCTCCTTCAGCCGCCTTTCCTTCCAGTTCTCTGCTGCCAATGACTGGAACGAACTGCAAAAATAAATAAAAAATTAACTGAAGCTAGAGACTCATATCTCCCTCACTAGCTTTAAGCACCAGCTGTCAGAGCAGCTCATAGATCACTGCACCTGTACATAGCCCATCTGTAATTAGCCCATCCAACTACCACATCCCCATACGGTTTTCAATTTTATTTATTTTGCTCCTTTGCACCCCAGTATCTCTACTTGTACACTCATCTTCTGCACATCTATCATTCCAGTGTTTAATTGCTATATTGTAATTATTTCGCCACTATGGCCTATTTATTGCCTTACCTCCGTTATCCTACCTCATTTGCACACACTGTATATAGACTTTATTGTATTATTGACTGTTTGTTTATTCCATGTGTAACTCTGTTGCTTGTGTTGCACTGCTTTGCTTTATCTTGGCCAGGTCACAGTTGTAAATGAGAACTTGTTTAACTAGCCTACCTGGTTAAATAAAGGTCAAATAAAAACATGAATTCCATAGAAATCCTGGTTGAGAATGAAACGACTGAACAAATGAACAAAACAGCACAGCAAGTAAGTGAAAGAAATGTAAAACTTTTTATTTAACTAGGCAAGTGAGAAGAACAAATTCTTATTTACTATGATGGCCTACCCCGGCCAAACCTGGACTACGCTGAGCCAATTGTGCACCACCCTATGTGACTCCCAATCACGTCCGTTTGTGATACAGCCTGGAATCGAACCAGGGTCTGTGGTGACGCTTCTAGCACTGAGATGGCGTGCCTTAGACCACTGCAGTTTATTCAGTAACCAGTTCACAATAACATTGTTCTCTCTTAGATATATTGTATACATGTGGTTAACATGTTCAATTAATCAATTATAATTATTAAAAATGTTTGTCTGTTTTAAATTTTGGGACAGCTCAGACATGGTATAATTAAGCAATAATACAAGGCCATTTTTGTCATGGCTGTGACATGGTCATAGCCGAGGCCTAGATCACCACAGCCATGATAAAAAATTTTAAAAACGCCAAAAACACATGGACTCAAGTGTATTATTGCTTTCATACAACTTGTTACCAGCATTAAATAGCACAATTCTTTCCCAAACAATACATTTTTCAACAAAACGTGATGCTACATTCACTAACACTTGTCAAGTGCAATTTTAGGCGTTTACTGGTCATTAGTCCGATTCATATTGACTGCCATGTAAAGCAAAACTACCCAAGTGCTGGTTGAGTTGCAAGTTGCTATTGCAAACCAAAAAGTATGACAAACATAAATGGTTGCTATGGAGGCTTTCCCCCCCTTGCTAGCTAGCCAACTACACAGCTAATACAATCACTTCCAACTGAAGCTGGAATGACAGCAAACTAGCGAAATTTGATTTCGTTTTTACTTGTTTTTCTATTGACATTTCTCATCCTGATGGCACTTTTAGAATATGGCCATGTGTATGTTGTCTAGTATATCATGGGAAGGATAGGCTCTAACAATTCCAAACCACCCGTTGTATAACAGAGGTTGTTCTTCCTATCCTTCCTTCACACTGAAGGAGCCTGGCAGGCTGCACAGTTCTCTCTCTCCCCATTCAAAACAACAGACTGCTACTGGTCCTACAGGACCTGCCCTGTTGTCTATGGAGTTTGGACAATCAACAATAGAATTGTCACAACAACAACAAAAATCACAGCAGTGTCTGTCAACGTCAGCCTTTTTAAAAAAAAATGTTTTTAGGTGATATGCCTGAATATCCACGGCTCATGTTAACCTTGGGTTACGTTAGGGAGAAGCTCTGAGTGTGGAGCTGAACGTGGTTAGGGACACATTAACAGCCTTATATGCATGCCCTCCACAGCAACAGTGCACTGCTGCGCTATATGCCTACACTCTGAACTAGGGGCAAACTGAGTCTGTCTGAGAATGAAGGCCTGGATAACATCTCAGTCTTGAACTACTGAGTGTAGCCTAGTAGAGAAAATGTGTGTTGTGTGGCTCCTCTTAAATATTCAGAGAGCAGTGTCGCGTTGATGAATATTCAGCAGTGCTAATTCACCCATGAGGAACAGTGATAAAGAGAGATAGAGAGAGAGCAAAGAAGCAGAGAGAGAGAGCAAGACTTCTGCATGGTCTACTCTGAGCAGTGTGGACAGAGAGCAGTTGAAGTCAGGCAGAATCAGATAAGCCGTGGGCATTAGCCTAGATGATCAGTGAGCATGTAACGTAGCCTGGCCACGGAGGGATTCGACTGTAAGCAGGGCCTGGAGATACTTGGCTCCCTCCCATATAATCACTAATAATGTCTCACACACACACACACACACACACACAGGGGTTGACATTTAGCACTCAAAAGACACTTGCCCATACGGCAAGAACAGTTCTTGTTTTACTTCAAATCAAATTTTATTGGTCACCTACACGTTTAGCAGATGTTATTGCGGGTGTAGCTTAATGTTTGCCTTAAGGTCTAAGGTACTTGGCCCAAAAATGTAAATGGTCCATTGCACACACAAATGGTTAACATGTCTAGTAGCATACCTTTAATTTTAACGTTGTTTGAATGCGTCAGCATAATTATGACAATATTCTAACCCCCTTTCTTTACATTACTTGCATGTTAATTCTGTAGGGCCTTTCCTTATTCAGCCGGACATCTGTTGAAAAGGGTTAAAGTGTGTGTTATAGTTATAAGTATGAAACAAGTAATGATCACAGATGTGAAACATACTGAAGTTCTCTAGTTAAAATGTTATGTAAACATCAACATAGTACGATGTATCATATAAATAATTAACAACTGTTTTATTCCCCATCAATAGGGAGGGGTATCGAAATTCAGCTCCTTATTGGCACTGACCAAATCTTCTACCAGACCGAAAGTAGTAAATGTCAATGCCAAGTTTCAGTTCCAACGGGTCATTGCTGTACAACCTTTGGATTGTCAAAAAGTTATTAGATAAAGAATCATGATTAGTAGTTTATTCTCGCTGTGAATCCTTCAAAGGACACTGCAGTATGACACACACAAACAAGTTCCTTCAACCTCACGGCCTGGTTTTTGCTCTGACAAATGTGGGACCTTATATAGACAGGTGTGTCTTTCCAAATCATGTCCAATCAATTGAATTTACCACACGTGGACTCCAATCAAGTTGTAGAAACATCAAGGATGATCAATGGAAACAGGATGCACCTGAGCTCAAGTAATCTGCTTTTATTTTTAATACATTTGCAAAAATGTCTAAAAACCTGTTTTTGCTTTGTCATTATGTAGTGTGTAGATTGAGGATTAATTTGTTTTTTTAAATCCATTTTAGATAAGGCTGTAACGTAACAAAATGTGGAAAAAGTCAAGGGATCGGAATGCTTTCCGAAGGCACTGTAAATGTCACCTGCCCATAAAGTCAGCCACAAAGCACATTCCACCTGCCCAACTGTTCTGCTTACTTCATGGACAGTGGCCACACAGGCTGTATCACAATCTCTGCAACAATAGCCGAAATAGGCTAGGCTTATCTAGACACAAAGACACAGTGGAGCAACAATGACAACGGTAACACAGACTGGGGCATCTGTCCATTCCACTCACAATCATGCTCTTTCTGGGAAACTCACAATAAATCCCTGCTGCAGTACAGTAAACAACTCAGCCTGGAACAAACAGGATATATTATTACCATTCCTCAGTCAGGATATATTCTCTTAGTTCCAGGATTCGATAACTGCTCAATGCATGCACAGCACATAAATCCTTGATGCATATGAATTTCCCTTCCTGTCAGAATTACATAATACTATACTCAAATTATTCAGTGTTGTATCATTGGGCTCCCGAATGGCACAGCGGTCTAAGGCACTGCATCGCAGTGCAAAAGGCGTCACTGTAGACCCTCGTTCGAGTCTAGGCTGTATCACAACCACCCGTGACTGGGAGTCCCATAGGGCGTCGCGCATAATTGGCCCAGTGTCGTCTGGGTTTGGCTGGGGTAGGCCGTCATTGTAAATAAGAATTTGTTCTTAACTGACTTGCCTAGTTAAATATATATATTTTTAAATGTAGTCTGCTCTGCTATCAGCTGCTGCTGCTTCAATAGGATGACTCTCTCCTTTCATGTGGAGATAAATGCACGGCTCTCCCTCACAAAAGAGGGGCCCTTGTACAGTGGCTCTGTCTGTCCATGAGATGAGACAAACACTGAGAGCCACACGGCACATCAAGTCCCCTCGGAGGTAGCGTTCTTTTTCATTCAAAATAGGCCAATCATTAACTAAAAATGGAAAAAGGCACTTCAAAACACATTGCTGCACCTCGTATTGGAGTGGCAAAGCATGAGGAGGAGGCTGAGCAGCAGTCTGTCTACTGTGTTCTAACGAAAGGATTGGGGGTGAATGAATGAATGGATGGATGCTCAGCTCGCCTCCTATGGGCCCTTCAGACCCATTCTGTCCACTGCATGGGGAAATTACATACTGTCCCTGATGAAGACAAGGGCAGAGCTTGAATAGACACCAAAACATACCCTCTCAAAGGATGCACATCATCAATCTGGATAACATCAAGCTTCCATTAGGGCTTTCACCTAGAAACAGGGAACAGATTCACTGGGACAGGTGGTGGGAGGGAGGTGATTCAAGCCATTACACCCCCACCTGAACCTGCCGGGCCCACAGCTTACACACACACACACACACACAGAACACAAACGACACTGTGGTTAACTTACCATGCAGACTTTTCTCCTATAAGCCAAAGCTGTTGGAAAATTATACTGGCAAGGCCTTATGCCCAGGGTTGAAAATTAACACCCACCACCTGCCAAATGCGGGTAGATTTTGTCACTTGTGGGTAAGCATGTCTATTTCAATCACAAGCAAGCGCCCAAGTCACCACGGTAACAGTTTGTCCCTTAAAAGGGGCAGCTGAAAGTTCTCACCTAATGATTGTGCTTGATTGAGGATGGATCACTCCTAAAAACTTTTATTCATTAACTGAGTAATTTCGCATCATTAAAACATTAAAATAATTTTTCTCCGAGATTTATTTGTGTGCTTCAACATTTGTTCATTGGGGCACATCATGTACTCCTTGTAAAACATGTCAGCAGGGCCTGAAACAAACTTTTGTAAACCAGCCACTGTGCCAGGTACACAACAAAAAAAACAATTCCAGCCACTCCAATTCTTCACCAGCAAAAACATTTTCGGGGCTATAATTACGCCCCCAAAAAACAGATGAGCATGCTTAGTAAAGTCTCTAAAACAAGAAATGTATTACTAGTAGATGTAATGGCGCCGGACGGGATGGCTGCCATTTTAAGGGCTATTAACCAACCGTGGTATTTTGTTTGCTTTTCACATTGTTTTTAACTTATTTTGTACATAATGTTGCTGCTACCGTCTCTTAAGACCGAAAAGAGCTTCTGGACATCAGAACAGGGATTAGTCACCTTGAGCTGGATGAATAATTTTTCTTGAATGAGTCGGACGAGAGGGATTTACTCCAGACACCCGACGAGGCCCTCATCCCCGTCATTTGCAGGAGAAAAAGACGGAGATATCGCGGAAGGAGATCGGGGTGCCCTGTAAGGATACGGTGACGAGTGGCTAATCTGCCTTTGTCATCGGTACTATTGGCCAACTTACAATTGCTGGATAATAAAGTGGAAGAACTACAATCACGTATATCCTACCAACGGGACATTAAAACTGTAATATCTTGTGTTTCACAGAGTTGTGGCTGAACGGCGACATGAATAACATACAGCTGGCGGGTTACACACTGTATCAGCAGGATAGAACAGCAGCCTCTGGTAAGAAAAGGGGTGAGGGTCTATGTATATTTCTAAAAAACAGCTGGTGCACAATATCTAAGGAAGTCTCAAGGTTTTGCTCACCGGAGGTAGAGTATCTCATGACAAGCTGTAGACCACACAATCTACCAAGAGAGTTTCCACATATATTCTTCGTACCTGTCTATTTAACACCACAAACCGATGCTGGCACTAGGACCACACTCAATGATCTGTATACGGCCAGATGCAAACAGGAAAACACTCGTCCAGAAGGCGGCGCTCCTAGTGGCCGGGGACGTTAATTCAGGCAAACTTAAATCCGTTTTACCTAATTTCTACCAGCATGTTAAATGTGCAACCAGAGGGAAAAAAATTCGACCACCTTTACTCCACTCACAAAGACGAGTACAAAGCTCTTCCTCGCCCTCCATTTGGCAAATCTGACCATAATTCTATCCTCCGGATTCTTGCTTACAAGCAAAAACTAAAGCAGGAAGCACCAGTGACTCGGTCAATAAAAAAATTTAAAAAAGTGGTCAGATGAAGCAGATGCTAAGCTACAGGACTGTTTTGCTAGCAGACTGGAAAATGTTCCGGGATTCTTCTGATGGTATTGAGGAGTACACCACATCAGTCACTGGCTTCATCAATAAGTGCATCGATGACGTCATCCCCACAGTGATTGTACGTGCATACAGTACATAGTAAAGAAATGAACATTCAATTCTCTGGCAACAGCTCTGGTGGACATTCCTGCAGAAGCATGATAATTGTACGCTCCCTCCAAACTTGAGACATCTGTGGCATTGTGTTGTGTGACAAAACTGCACATTTAAGAGTGGACTTTTATTGTCCCCAGGACAAGGTGCATCTGTGTAATGATCATGCCATTTAATCAGCTTCTTGATATGCCACACCTGTAAAGTGGATGGATTATCTTGGCAAAGAATAAATGCTCACCAACAGGGATGTAAACAAATGTGCACAACATTTTAGACAAAAGCTTTGTGCGTATGGAAAAAACAATCTCATGAAACATGGGACCAACACTTTACATGTTGCGTTTATATTTTTATTCAGTATAAATAGCCAAGAAACATGAGGACAATGTCTCACTTTAGTAGACTTGAGTAAATTAGACCACAGTTTGCCTGTACTCATTGCATTTAAAAACAAACCTTTCAGCACTTCACTCAGTGCTCACAGGCCTCCAGACAGGCAGTATTGATGTGCAAGGTGGGATACGTTAAGATAAAGATTTTTGTGCATTACCAGATATAAAACAAAATGGCAGAAATACTTAGAAAAACAGCATGTATTTTGCTATAAATCACAACTTGCACTGGTGCCCATACTTGAGTTTTATGAAATGCTTGCCATGAGTGTGACCAGCCGCCAACGTGGCTGGTGAATTAGACATTCTTACAGGCTAACTACACCGCTCACGTCGTGTGCGCTCGTGTTGCAAAATAAATGTAGAAATGTATATTATTCAATTATTGCACCCACACCGCTTGCGTGCGTCTGCGTTGCCAAGGGCTAAAATAGTTCTATTTGTGACGCAGATCGCGCTGCAAGTCTTGCCTCTCCCATCTCCTCATTGGTTTATAGAAGCAGGTACCCACGTCCCATCTCCTCATTGGTTATACCCCCGTGGGTGATTGAAAGACGAACGAGGTCAGTGGCAGTAATGCACCTAATTTATGAAAAGTTGCCAATCGCAATATAACGTCAAGAGAAGAAAAAGCTTAGGAGGAGAGATGACTAGAAACGATTCGGTTGACCGTTTTATGTGTGGATTAATTGTCGGAGTAGAGGACCTTGTGCATTTCAGGTAAAATAACTCAATATTTATATCTAAGGACAAATTAGCTAGCAAGTGCAAGCTAGCTAAATTGCCATAAATGTTTAATGCTTTTAGACCTGTCCCCAAATTAACGTAATTGGTTCAGTTTGTTTTGATATTTTAACCTGCGTGTTGTGATCGCGTTTGGTGTGGGGGACAAAATACATTTATGCACGATAGCGCACGCACGCAGCCGGTTTGGATTCTGTGTTATTTATAATAAAGGGTTACATGGAGAAAATCGGATCTCTGAAATTAAATGGATGGCCCTCCCTACACCGTCCCTGAATGCTTAAAAAAAGACCAGAGAACACTTATTGGACAGACTAGAGCCTTAGATATGCAGGTTTAGAAACTGTTCATCCAGTAAGCATTACATGACAACACAGGAATTTTTACAGAGCACAGGGCTGTGGGCCAGAAGGTTGTGGGTTCGCAGACCACCGTGAACAAGAGTAAGGGTGAAAAGATCGCCTTTATAGTAAACGCATTGCCTACATCTACCATAGTATTTGCAGGTCTGAGAAAAAAACAGCCTTTCATAAACATTTCGTGCAAGTCTACGTAGTTTTTTTTTTAATACCACACAAATTACCAAAATTACAGGCTAAGAATGGACATAGGTCTGTGCTCATCTTATCATATTTCTCCAATGCCAAATCAGTGTCTTGTTTGCAATGAAACTGTACCTGTGGAACAATAATTCAATCTGAGAAGTCATTAGGAATCTGAACATGGTACTTTCAAAAGTTTGGCCAACCTTTCCACCACAGACAGAGTAGGCCTACCGACACAGAAAAATTGAAGCTTTAATTGTTGGCTACTCTCTTCCGTGGCTTAACCCAACAAGAGAAGGTCACAAGTGTTTTCTTAAAAGCTGTCTGGGTTTAAACATTTTCTATAGTACAGAAAGTGAACAGCTTAATCAATTGAGTGACAGATTACTACCCAAGAAACGTCCATGTTTTTGTCTCCTCGTCTATAGAATGTTGTAGCTCAGCCTCAGAATGTCAAAGAAACGAAACAATGATATTATTATATGTATCGGAGTCACGTCTTTGACGGGTATTTCACAGCTTGTTTCTAGCATAAAGCATAACAGACCACAGCGCTGTATAGATCACTTTACATCAAATTGGATCCAGTGGCTTAGTTACAGTTGACAAAAAAATAAAATAATATAGGCTTGAAAATGTATGGCAAGACTTGAAAATGGCTGTCTAGCAATGTTCAACAACCAACTTGATAGAGCTTTTAGAATTTAAAAAAGAAAAAATGTGTAGAGGCTTGCCCAGAAAGATTCACAGCTGCAATCGCTGCCAACAGGTAATTCTAATATTTACTGAATCAGGTTGTGAATAATTCCGTAAATGAGATCTGCATTTCATTTTCAATACATTTGCTAATATTCCAAAAAACATGTTTTCACTTGGTCATTATGGAGTATTGTGTGTAGATGAGTGAGAGAAAAAAGGAATTTAATCAATTTTGAATTCAGGTGGTAACACAAAATATGGAATAAGCCAAGGGGTATGAATACTTTCTGAAGGCACTATATAGCCTAACAATTAACTCATTCTAAAACACTGACAAATATTTAAATCAACTACATGACCCTCCCCTGGACTAGGTAACCATTACATATATTTCGATCCACCCCTTACCCGCCAATGCCAAAATAAACCCGTATTTGGAAGGTGGCGGGTGTTAATTTTAGACCCTGGTGGAACCCTGAACTATAATAATAAATAAGCCATATCACTAAGCCTTTTGTGGGAGGGTAGGCACTTTGTTGATTCTTGATGTTCTGTTGTAGAACTGTTTACAGTGCATTTGGAAAGTATTCAGAACCCTTCCCTTTTTCCACATTGTTACGTTAGTCTTATTCTAAAAATGGATTTAAAATAAGTGACAACGCGAAAACCGTTCAGAAAATGTTGCGGATTTATTCAAAATAAAAAACAAATACCTTCTTTACATAAGTATTCAGACCATTTGCTATGAGACTAGAAATTGAGCTCAGGTGAATCCTGTTTCCATTGATGATCCTTGAGATGTTTCTTCAACTTGATTGGAGTCCACCTGTGGTAAATTCATTTGACTGGACAATGTTTGGAAAAGACACACAAGATGCCACAACATGTCATTGCAAAAACCAAGCCATGAGGTCGAAGGAATTGTCCGTAGAGCTCTGAGACAGGATTGTGTCGAGGCACAGATCTGGGGAAGGGTACCAAAAAAAGTCTGCAGCATTGAAGGTCCCCAAGAACACAGTGGCCTCCATAATTCTTAAATGGAAGACATTTGGAACCACCACAACTCCTCCTAGAGCTGACTACCCAGCCAAACTGAGAAATCGGGAGATAAGGGCCTTGGTCAGGGAGGTGACCAAGAACCTGATGGTCACTCTGACAGAGCTCCTCTTTGGAGATGGGAGAACCTTCCAGAAGGAAAACCATCTCTGTCAGAGATGACAGAGCTTGAGAAGATCAGCAGAGAAGAACGGGGGAAAAAACTCCCCAAATACAGGTGTGCTAAGCTTATAGCGTCATACCCAAGAAGACTCGAGGCTGTAATCACTGTCAAAAGTCCTTCAACAAAGTACTGAGTAAAGGGTCTGAATACTTAAGTAAATGTGATTTCAGGTTTTTATTTTTAATCAATTAGCAAAAATGTCTAGAAACCTGTTTTTGCTTTGTCATTATGGGGTATTGTGTGTTGATTGATGAGGGTAAAAAAACTATTTAATCCATTTTAGAATAAGGCTGTAACTTAAAAAAATTTGGAAAAAGTCAAGGGGTCTGAATACTTTCCGAATGCACTGTATCCGTTTCTACTATTGTATCTAAAATTTTCATTTTAACATACATTGGTTAAAAGACCGGTCACAAAAATGTAATTAAGCAATATACCCCATTACCTCTTACTAGTAATACATTTATTGTTTTAGAAAAACCGAAAGCACGGGCATCCGTTTATTGGTTTTATTTTTGTTGTGCAATTATGGGGAAAAAACTATTTTGGCTTGTAAAAACATCTCAGTGGATGGTAGATTATTATTTCTTTCTACCTACCTGCCACAGTGGACCAAAAAGTGAATTTCAAACCCTGCTAAGCCTCCTTCACATTCCAATTGTACTGCGCCGGAAGTCATTCATTTCAATGGGGACAATCCGCACCAGAGTGGCATTGCAGTGCCCCCTTGCGTCCAAGGCTCTGTTGCGAGACGCATACTTTGCATCATCTTCAGTCCGACCAGAGTCCGTCAATAGAACAGGAAGGTAGAAAAACCACAGAACAAATATGTAGTTTTCCACAATGGCTTTATGGGATAGCTAGCAAATTGTAAACAATGATCCAAACAATGAGTACTATTTTAATAGTAATGTTGAATAATACATTGGCTGTTAAGCCAATTATGACTGTAGCCTCCCATTTTAATTCCGAAAATGTTCTTGATGGTATTCATGACATTTGTTTATGATGATAATTATTAGGCATTGGGTTAGTTGGCTACATTCAACCTAGCTTTTAGCTAGCTGTGTAAGCTAGCTTGACAGAAAGTAAACGAAACAAGTTGAGGAAAAAGTAAATAAAATCAACATGTCTTATCACCTGAAACAATATATGTTTCTCCTGTCTTGAAAGTAAAGGTCATATTTTGCAATCTTCCAAAATAAATGCGACCTCTGACGAGAGACCCTTCCATCTTGCGTTATGACACTACACCTGTCCGACCAGTAGTGGAGCAAGACTGTGTTTAAAGGACGTACGACCAACAGAATGAAATTAATTTTTGAACAAGGCGTTACTGTGCTGTTGTGTGCTATCCTGACTACATTTTTGATCAAGTAACACCAGTACTGTTCTAGGCCACGGTTCTTCCCAGGCAGCAGACGCCAATAAGAGTTGTATGAAAAATGTGTTATCTGATATCCTCCCCCCCACTTCACTCTCTCACCTTCGATGCTGAGCTCAAAGCAGACGTGACAGAAGGACATGGTCCCCGTGTCGGTCTCTAGCTTGCAGACACTGCAGATGTTGTCGTCGTTTAGGTCGATGTTGACAAACTGCTCCTCTTTGTCCATACTATCTCTGAGGGAGAAACACAAAACACGGAGATAAGAGGACATGAAAGGAAATGAGACTAGCACAACATCCATTGACCTCTAAGAGTTCTCCCTCATTCTTGAACAGAAAAACTCTTTCAAATGTACATCTTGGCTTGTACTAGTCAGACGGAACGGGAGACTTTCTGATGAAAATTGCTCATCATGAATGAGACGGTCATTACCATGCTGAGAGGTACGGTTTGTTCAAGGCGGTGCACTCAAAGCATGTCTAATGAAATATCAAACAGCGCAGATGATAGAGATCCCCCTTCTTGAGAAAGGAGAGGGATGACCTGATTTTCAAAATGATGGAACATCTTTTAAAAAGCTTATGAAAAAGCCATGTACAGTGAGGGAAAAACATATTTGAACCCCTGCTGATTTTGTACATTTGCCCACTGACAAAGAAATGATCAGTCTATAATTTTAACGGTTGGCTTATTTGAACAGTGAGACAGAATAACAACAAAAAAATCCAGAAAAACGCATTTCAAAAATGTTATAAATTGATTTGCATTTTAATGAGGGAAATAAGCATTTGACCCCCTCTCAATCAGAAAGATTTCTGGCTCCCAGGTGTCTTCTATACAGGTAACGAGCTGAGATTAGGAGCACACTCTTAAAGGGAGTGCTCCTCATCTCAGCTTGTTACCTGAATAAAAGACACCTGTCCACACAAGCAATCAATCAGATTCCAACTCTCCACCATGGCCAAGACCAAAGAGCTCTCCATGGATGTCAGGGACAAGATTGTAGACCTACACAAGGCTGGAATGGGCTACAAGACCATCGCCAAGCAGCTTGGTGAGAAGGTGACAACATTTGGTGCGATTATTCACAAATGGAAGAAACACAAAAGAACTGTCAATATCCCTCGGCCTGGGGCTCCATGCAAGATCTCACCTCGTGGCGTTGCAATGATCATGAGAACGGTGAGGAATCAGCCCAGAACTACACGGGAGGATCTTGTCAATGATCTCAAGGCAGCTGGGACCATAGTCACCAAGAAAACAATTGGTAACACACTACGCCGTGAAGGACTGAAATCCTGCAGCGCCCGCAAGGGCCCCCTGCTCAAGAAAGCACATATACATTCCCATCTGAAGTTTGAATCATTCAGATGTTCATTGGCAGAGGACAACTGGGTGAAAGTGTTGTGGTCAGATGAGACCAAAATGGAGCTCTTTGGCATCAACTCAACTCGCCGTGTTTGGAGGAGGAGGAATGCTGCCTATGACCCCAAGAACACCATCCCAACCGTCAAACCTGGAGGTGGAAACATTATGCTTTGGGGGTGTTTCTGCTAAGGGGACAGGACAACTTCACCGCATCAAAGGGACAATGGACGGGGCCATGTACCGTCAAATCTTGGGTGAGAACCTCCTTCCCTCAGCCAGGGCATTGAAAATGGGTCGTGGATGGGTATTCCTGCATTACAATGACCCAAAACACACGGCCAAGGCAACAAAGGAGTGGCTCAAGAAGAAGCACATTAACCTGTTATGGATAGGGGGCAGTATTTTCACGGCCGGATAAAAAAACGTACCCGATTTAATCTGATTATTACTCCTGCCCAGAAACTAGAATATGCATATAATTATTAGCTTTGGATAGAAAACACTCCAACGTTTCTAAAACTGTTTGAAAACTGTTTGAATGGTGTCTGAGTATAACAGAACTCATTTGGCAGGCCAAAACCTGAGAAGATTCCTTACAGGAAGTGCCCTCTCTGACCATTTCTTAGCCTTCTACACTCTCTTTATTGAAAACTGAGGATCTCTGCTATAACGTGACACTTCCTACGGCTCCCATAGGCTCTCAGAAGGCGGCAAAACAGTGAATGATGCCTTTGGAGCCCCTGGCTAAAAAACAGTAGCGCATTTGGATAGTGGTCGATCAGAGAACAATGAGACTGGAGGCGCGTGCACGAGGCGACACCATGTTTTTATTCTTCCGTCTTTGAACGAAAACAACAACTCCCGGTCGGAATATTATCGCTTTTTTACAAGAAAAATCGCATAAAAATTGATTTTAAACAGCGTTTGACATGCTTCAAAGTACGGTAATGGAATATTTTGAAATGTTTTGTCACGAAACGCGTCGGGCGCGTAACCCTTCGGATAGTGTCTTGAACGCACACCAAAACGCCGCTATTTGGATATAACTATGGATTATTTGGAACCAAACCAACATTAGTTATTGAAGTAGAAGTCCCGGGAGTGCATTCTGACGAAGAACAGCAAAGGTAATCCAATTTTTATTATAGTAAATCGGAGTTTGGTGAGTGTCAAAATAGCTAGCCATGATGGCCAGGCTATCTACTCAGAATATTACAAAATGTGCTTTCACCGAAAAGCTATTTTAAAATCGGACATAGCGAGTGCATCAAGGAGTTCTCTATCTATAATTCTTAAAATAATTGTTATGTTTTTTGTTAACGTTTATTGTGAGTAATTTAGTAAATTCACCGGAAGTGTTCGGTGGGAATGCTTTTTCTGAACGTCACATGCTAATGTAAAAAGCTGGTTTTTGATATAAATATGAACTTGATTGAACAGACATGCATGTATTGTATAACATAATGTCCTAGGTGTGTCATCTGATGAAGATCATAAAAGGTTAGTGCTGCATTTAGCTGTGGTTTAGGTTTTTGTGACATTATATGCTAGCTTGAAAAATGGGTGTCTGATTATTTCTGGCTGGGTACTCTGCTAACATAATCTAATGTTTTGCTTTCGTTGTAAAGCCTTTTTGAAATCGGACAGTGTGGTTAGATTAACGAGAGTCTTGTCTTTAAAATGGTGTAAAATAGTCATATGTTTGAGAAATTGAAGTAATAGCATTTCAAACGTTTTAAAAATCGCACCACAGGATTACACTAGCTGTTACGTAGGTGGGACGAATTCGTCCCGCCGGTCCCAGAGGTTAAAATGCAAATCAATTTATAACATTTTTGACATGCTTTTTTCTGGATTTTTTTGTTGTTATTCTGTCTCTCACTGTTCAAATAAACCTACCATTAAAATTATAGACTGATAATTTCTTTGTAAGTGGGCAAACGTACAAAATCAGCAGGGGATCAAATACTTTTTCCCCCTCACTGTAAACTAGGACCCAACAGTGATCTCACAGAGAACAGAAGCCTTGTGTCTGGTGAGCCATGTTTACTCTTGCTAAATTAACTTACCCCGGCTTACATAGGTGACCATTTTGGAACGTGAGAACCAAGCAGGTAATTTCATTATAACGTGAAAATAATTGTCTCTCTCCCTCTCCCCCAGGACCCTTTTCTTCCTTTCGTTTATCTAAAGAATTACATAACTAAACTGCACAATGAGATTAAAATGAATGAGTAGGCACACATATTCAAGGTTCCTATTCTTCTTTTATACTGTTCCTAAATATTGCATATATTGACATTTGAAAACAACTCCCGGTAAAAGCACAAATAAAAATAAAATATGTGCAATATGACAAACCAAGTGGAAAGACAACCATTTGTTTAAATCCAAGGCCCCTGTCCCTGCAGGAAGCCTTTTGGTATGCCTTCATTGTAAATAAGAATGTGTTCTTAACTGACTTGCCTTGTTAAATAAAACAAGACAGGAGAGCATAAAGCTAGATAGCTAATATTGTCAAAACTCTTTAGATACTTAATTTTTTTAAAAACATTGTTTACGAAGCATGTGACAAATAACAGGTTTAGACTAACAGCGAAATGCTTACCGTAATTTCCGGACTATTAAGCGCACCTGAATATAAGCCGCACCCACTGATTTTTTATTTATTTTGAACATAAATAAGCCGCACGTCTATAAGCCGCAGGTGCCTACCAGTACATTGAAACAAATGAACTTACGCAGGCTTTAACGAAACATGGCTTGTCATCGACTCATTAAGACCAAGCTCCCGTGCAGCAGCTCTATTTCCTTTTCCAACAGCCAGATCAATCGCCTTCAACTTGAAAGCTGCATCATTTGCATTTCTCCGTGTCTTTGCCATGATGAGGGTGACAAAATGACTACCGTAATCAGAATGATGGGAAGTTTGAGAGCGCTCGATTTAATCTAAACAGTAAACAAAAAAGTTGTTTGACCTTAACCCGTTCGGCAATTTCATTGGTCTAATGAAAGCTTCATGCCGCCAAAAAACTGAGCACGTCACAGAATGTGTATTTTTGGAGAAAAAAAAATTGAAAGCGGGAAAAATCCATATATTAGCCGCGTCATTGTTTAAGCCGCGAGGTTCAAAGCCTGGGAAAAAAGTTGCGGTTTATAGTCCGGAATTTACGGTACTTATGGGCCCTTCACAACATTGTAGAGAAAGAAAAGAGAAATAATAGAAAAGTAATAACACAAAAGTAATAATAAATACACTCACCAAAATAAGGAGTTTCGCAGAACAACTATCCTCATTACTGCCGTTACGGTATGTACTTACAATAAAAACAATTACATTGTTTTGACCAAGTGCGAATGCACCAAATCCACCTTCAGCAAATCCAATAAAATCAGTCATCCAGCAGCAGTACAGTCTCCCGAAAGATTGAAAATAAAATATTTTAGACCTTTTTCATAAGTACATACCATGCGTAGCAGCAGTAATGACAAAAAATGTAATCACTCAATTAGGCTACATATGCAGATATTACAGTAACAGCACATCAAGTGTTTTAGACAGTATTGCGAACTGCAGTACTCTAAGTCCATTTTTGTACTAATACTGTGCCCGTCAAGCGAGAGATCCGCTTGACTGGCTGGCAGAGTGTGTACCCATGGGAGAGAATGAGTTTTTTTTGTTGTATGCATGTGTGAGAGAGTAAGAGAGATATGAAAGAGGCCTAGGGTCGGCCAGATGTTAGGGTATTGTGTTACCAGCTCACCTGCTCATAATTGACTAGTTAAAATGGGATACATTGATTGTTAATAATTGTAATTCTTATAATGCTAAATAGTTACAATTGTTTATACAGTTCAGTCAAATATACTGAAGAAAAATATAAAAAGGCAACATGTAAGTGTTGGTCCCATGTTTCATGAGCTGAAATAAAATGTCTGGGATATTCTTTTCATATGTACAAAAATAGTATTTCTAAAACAAAAAGAAAACAAACTTGGCTCACAAATGAGGTTACATCCCTTTTAGTGAGCATTTCTCTTTCGCCAAGACAATCCATCCACCTGACAGGTGTGGCATATCAAGAAGCTGATTAAACAGCATGATCATTACACAGGTGCACCCTGTGCTGGGGACAAAAAAAAAGACCACTAAAATGTGCAGTTTTGTCACACAACGCAATGCCTCAAGTTGAGGGAGTATGCAATTGGCATGCTGACTGCAGTAATGTCCACCAGAGCTGTTGCCAGAGAATTGAATGTTCATTTCTGTACCATAAGCTGCCTCCAACGTTGTTTTAGAGAATTTGGCAGTACGGCCTCGCAACCGGCCTCGCAACCGCGCCAGCCCAGGACCTCCACATCCGGCTTCTTCACCGGCGGGATTGTCTGAGAAAAGCCACCGGACAGGTGATGAAACGGTGGGTTTGCACAACTGAATAATTTCTGCACACTGTTTGACAGTCTCGGGGAAGCTCATATGCGTGCTCGTCGTCCTCACCAAGGTCTTGATCTGACTGCAGTTGGGCTTCGTAACCGACTTCAGTGGGCAAATGCTCACCTTTGATGGCCACTGGCACGCTGGAGATTTGTGCTCGTCACGGATGAATCCCGGTTTCAACTGTACCGGGCAGATGCCGTGTATGGGGTTGTGTGGGCGAGCGGGTTGCTGATATCAACGTTGTGAACAGAGTGCCCCATGATGGCGGTGGGGTTATAGTATGGTCAGGCATAAGCTACGGACAACGAACACAACTGCATTTTATCGATGGCAATTTCAATGCAGAGATACCGTGATGAGATCTGGAGGCCAATTGTCATGCCATTCATCCACCACCATCACCTCATATTTCAGCATGATAATGCACGATCCCATGTCGCAAGGGTCTGTACACAATACCAAGAAGCTAAAAATGTCCCAGTTTTTCCATGGCCTGCATACTCACCAGACATCACCCATTGAACATGTTTGGGATGCCCCCACCAATATCCAGCAACTTTGCACAGCCATTGAAGAGGAATAGACAGCATTCCACAGGCCAAAATCAACAGCCCGATCAACTTTATGTGAAGGAGATGTGTCTCACTGCAGGAGGTAAATGGTGTTCCCACCAGATCCTGACTGGGTTTCTGATCCACTCACCTACCTTTTTATTTTTAAGCTGTATTCCCAGTCATGTGTCAGCCATAGATTAGGAACTAATGAATTTATTTGAATTGCATTTTAGATTTATTATGCCTATATTCAATGTTAATGTAAATTCATCCCATTTTTATCCCCAGGTCCTGTGGTGTCTATATTAAATCACACAATACGCACACACACGTACTACCTACACACACAAACTCAAACTTTGTGCTGTTAAAAAAAAAAGTTTGATGTGTCTTCCTTAAAAGGTGTAAGAGCAGAAGCTTTTAAAATGTTTCCCATTGAAGTGAATGGAACGTTGCAATTCTACAACTAATTAGCATAATTCATAAAAACAAATATATTAATTATTTGTTATTGCTTTATTAAATAGTTACAACCTCCCAGTTCTGCATAAAACATCAATATATGTTAACAATATGACCACCTTTCTATAAATGAATGAGCTTAATGTGTGGAATTTGACATGCTGTACATAGTAATTAGCATATTACGCATCTAATTTACATAATGTAGTAAAAGTTTAATTTTAAAATTGTTTCAAACTCTGTTTGCATAAAGCATGAAGATTTGTTCATGCCTTATGCAAACCCTACCTTAACCTTTTCACACGTACCAACAAACAGGTGTGATCATTCAGAGTTCCTCTGTCCAGTGTCTGTTCTTTTGCCCATCTTAATCTTTTCTTTTTATTGGCCAGTCTGAGATATGGCTTTTTCTTTGCAACTCTGCCTAGAAGGCCAGCATCCCGGAGTCGCCTATTCACTGTTGACGTTGAAACTGGTGTTTTGTGGGTACTATTTAACGAAGCTGCCAGTTGAGGACTTGTGAGGCATCTGTTTCTCAAACTAGACACTAATGTACTTGTCCTCTTGCTCAGTTGTGCACCGGGGCCTCCCACTCTTTCTATTCTGGTTAGAGCCAGTTTGCACTGTTCTGTGAAGGTAGTAGTACACAGCGTTGTACGAGATCTTCAGTTTCTTGGCAATTTCTCGCATGGAATTGCCTTCATTTCTCAGAACAAGAATAGACTGACAAGTTTCAGAAGAAAGTTCTTTGTTTCTGGCCATTTTGAGCCTGTAATCAAACCCACAAATGCTGATGCTCCAGATACTCAACTAGTCTGAAGGCCAGTTATGCTTCTTTTTCAGCTGTGCGAACATAACTGAAAAAGGGTTTTCTAATGATCAATTAGCCTTTTAAAATGATACACTTGGATTAGCTAACAACGTGCCATTGGAACACAGGAGTGATGGTTGCTGATAATGGGCCTCTGTACCCCTATGTAGATATTCCATGAAAAATCAGCCGTTCCCAGCTACAATATTAATTTACAACATAAAAAATGTCTACAGTGTATTTCTGATCAATCTGATGTTATTTGAATGGACAAAAAGTGCTTTTCTTTCAAAAACATGGACATTGCTAAGTGATCCCAAACTTTTGAACGGTAGTGTATGTTTGTTCTTATATCAACACTTAGAGCTAAATATAAGCAAGTGCAAGCACACGAGCTGCAACATGGTAGGCCTAAACGTTCAACACTTTTAAAATGGAATTAAATTAATTAATGCCAAAATATCATGCAAAACAGGCAAAAAAATGTTTTTTAGCTAAAGAGGTGGAGATTAAAGCAGGTGGGGCTCCACCTGCCCTGAATGACAGGTCACCACTGTTTGGTGCCATTATTGACTAGGGATTAACACTGACCAGTCCGCAACCTTTTTCTATCATATCATAAGATATCCTCATCATAAAGTGTTCTGTGTTCCTGAGAAGATTATCTATAACATGGAATACAGTATTCCCCAAGTATAACACCAAAACCACAGTTTCATTTGGAACCTTAACACCCTACTGGATAATTATGTGGATGTATTTAAGTCTAGATGAAACCTTAGTTAAGTGTGGTCTCAGATGGCAATAATTGTAAATTTTATTGCAACAGCCTTCAGTGAATTTGTTGCCACCTGATGCTTATGGTAGGGACAACTAGAAAACAACTGCTGTTCCCTAACTTATCTTTTTTTTGTCTGACTAGCTAGCTAGGTTTAACACTAGGAGGAAAGGACAATTGACAGTAACATCTTAACAACAACGTGGATTTGAAAAAACATAAAAAAATCGGAAGTTAGCCTAACTTACGACTAGCTAGCTAACTACCAACACATACAACTAGCTAGTTAGCTAGCTACATTGGCATGCATCTGAAATGAGTGGCTAACTAGTTAACTAAACGACTGACATTATGTTAGCTTGCTGCTAGCAAAACCTATAACACTTGCTGCTAGCTAGCCAACATACGCTTGCTATCTAACGTTACGTTAATCGTGACCCGTTATCTGGTCGTCAAGATTAATCATTTCCAGCAGGAGCCCAACAAAATGATAGCTACTAATACTATCTAAACGATAAAACTGGGTAATGACATATGATGTATTTCTTCTGTCTAACAGACATTTACCTTGTAGCTAGCTAATCCTTTGTCAAATCGTCAAGGGAATTCACGGGTGTTTGAGTTCCCTTCACCTCGGTCCTCGAGCGCCTGCGGGGCAGTAAAGTATTGTTGATGGTGGCTTGCAGACTAACACATTTCTTTGAGCGGAGGGGAAAACCACCCACCTTTCGGGAACGAACCACCTGTAAATCAGGGGGTGGGTTATTATATCAATATAAATTCAGTACAAATCGTTCTGCATATATAATAAATTACACACTTTTGAAACAAAGCACAGCGTATATATCGACGTGCTACCTCGAATCATCATTATTCGAGCTCTAGATTCCCTTTTTAAATTAATTTGTCATAATTTAACCCCTTACACTTTGGTATGGGTATATTGAAGAAACATCAACAAAACAGTGGAACACATGGAAGAGTTGGAACATCATGTATGATCAAAAATAATTATATAGGGTGCGAGAGCAGGTGTCCACATACACATGTAGTGTATGTAGAACATGGGCCTGTTGGAAACTAGAACCCACTACTATATGCACAGTTCGGGCGTGATCAGATTTATCTCTAGAAAAACTGCGCATTAAGCTCAGGAAAAAAAACAGAATTAAATGGAATTCAAATAATTTAACCGATGTGTGTCGTCAATTAGTTACCAATTTTTTTTATAATAATCTGTTAATCGCTCAGCACTATTGGTCCCAGATAGTTTGTGCCGTTTTGTCAACTCCTGTGGCCAGTTCCCACTGGGCACAAACTGGTTGAATCAACGTTGTTTTAACGTATGGTGACCTGGAATCTACATGGAAAATACATTTAATTTGAAAAATGCATCAATTACAGTATGCTGTTGTTTTGAGGGTGAAATTTCAACCACATGATTACGTCATAGTGGTAAACAATTTAACATAGACACACCTTGTATAAAATATTTGTAATGACCTCAATAGATCATAAATGAGAGAATCTCCACAACCGTTCTGGAGTTCTCAAATTGAACGGTGTATTGACCCAGAACTCACACAGGCTACTGTCTGGCCCAGGGGGGAAATCCCCAGGATGGGGGGGACACGACCCCCCCATCCTGGGAAAAATATGATTTGTCCCCCCCAATATATCACTGAAACATAACTATGTAATTTAAATAATATTAATAATACGCAATGACAGCAATTGTGCTGATTATAGACACTTAATAGCGCGTTTTTAAGTTTCAAAAGATTGCGACCCCCCCACCCACCCTTTGCCTCACAATGGTTTGATCCACTGCCAGTTTCTTAGTTGGCAAGCTAACAGAGGGGTCGTATCTACTGTCTGAAAGGCACTCAACGAACGTAACTGACATGAGTTTAATCCAGTCAATCGCGCACACACACTAGCTGAATATGCAGAGCTAGCGCGCAAATATTAACTATTAAGCTAGCTAGTACCTATTCCATTTATGTGGCCTCGTCAAAGATGGAATCTTTGCTATCGTCAATTTATTCCAAGATCAGCATGCAGATGATGTAAGTTAGTGCTTCAAAGTCCCTGTGATAAGGTTAGCGATAAACTGAAGTCCAAACTGAACAGAACTACACTCTCTTCTACCATTGTCTGAAATATATTTAATGGTCTCGTTGCAAAAGCTAAATTGTTGCAAGGGAACTTTTATTTATTTATTTTATTTAACCCGGGTAGCAAAGATTATAGCAAACACCACTGAAACGGAATTGGTGCTCGCTAGCTTTGCAAATTCAGCTATTGTTGGAAGCCAGACAATATGAAACAAACTATTAAAATTACAAAAGGTTGCAGCATATGTTGTGTAAATGGTGAACTCATACAGCTGTCAACTCTTGTCATTTTAATCCGTTTCACATTTGCTAGCTACCTTTTAGATCGAAGCCCAAATAGAATGATAAAAGCTAAGATGATAGAAGCCCATCTCCTACTGTAAATAACCTACACACTGTGTGTGTGTGTAGCCAGCCAGCCAGCCAGGTAGAAAAATAAAAGACGGACATCAGAGTATTTTTCAGTACACCAAAACGCAAAGTAAGAACCCTAGTAGCCTAATATCTCAAAGACTAGTTGATAAAATGTTCATAAGAAAGATATAAAATTCTAATGGAAATGTTTCACAATGATGTCATTGGGCAGAGCAGGCAACAGATGGCACACAGACAGCAGAGTTGGGGACAGATATGCAGGGACAGACTGGCAGAGACAGGGAGTCTTAGGTAAGTTTGTTGAGTCTTTGTTTGGCAACATTATGAAAGGTTCTCAATTTTTTTGACTTGTAAAATAGGAACATAATTGGAAAATGCCATGGATACCCCCACTCTCAACTTAAACTGGTGACTGAACTAAGATTTGTTAAAGGCAATGGTATTGCTGTTGTGATTAGTTGTGTAGTTTTTGGTACCGGTAGTTAGGAGTACGGCAAACACCTTATTTCTTTGGTTCCTCAATATACATTTACCATATTACAATGTAGGCTATGTGTTACAGCACTACTTTTGGTGTCCCTCTCAGGAATTGCTCTTGAGAAAATTTCATGTAATTGTCCCCTCCAAAGTTGATATCAGATTTTCGCCACTGGTCTGGCCGTAACCTACGCCAAATAAATCTGATAACAATAACAGGTAGCTATCCCGCGGGCCACCAACAACGCCTGACACCGAAACATTTCAGGCATTCCTTTGATTGGCAGAGAGCAGGGTGATTGGTATGCTGGATGCAGAGAAACCCCCGAGTAACTGGTAAACGTGCCTTGATAACCACACAACAGAACGTCAGATCACATAACTGAAAGTAAAAAAGTAACAAAAGTCTAAATAAATATATCATTGGTTTGTATTTGTGGGGCTTTAGCTAATGATTGTTCTTTAAAGAGTCAAGTATATTTGTCCAGGCCTCTATTGTTCCTTGATTAGCACCATTCATTCTCACTGTTGATAATTCTAATGTTATAACTTCTAATAGTAACTGTATCTACTGGTTAAATGGGAGAGAGTGCGGTGGTTTCCATCTTAGAGTCAACATTTTTTTCACAGCAGTGCTGACTGCCAGCAGTAATCTTTTCAGACAAATTCAAATCAAATCAAATTGTATTTGTCACATATAGGCGTTTAGCAGATGTTATTGTGGGTGTAGCGAAATGCTTGTGTTCCTAGCTCCAACAGTGCAGTAATATCTAACAAGTAATATTTAACAATTTCACAACAATACACATGAATCTAAAGTAAAGGAATTAAGAATATATAAATATTTGGAGAGCAATGTCAGAGCGGCATAGACTAAGATAGCCCCTTGAATATCTATTATACTCTATCATCGTTAAGTAACAAAGTAGATGGAAAGCGTTCAACATTTAAATTCATGCACTTCGAAATTAATTTTGTAACTTTGCCCAAGAAGCATTTAACTGCAGGGCACTCCCACATCATATAAAGGCAGGTGCCTACTTGATTTAGGGGACTCAGTGAACACTTCGGAGTTGGGGCCAATTTCATTGTAAAATGTTTAGTTGGTGTTAATTACACTCTGTGAACAAACTTAAAATGTATAAATTGATGGTTTGGATTACGGGATGCCAAGGTCATATTTTCGATATTATGTTGCAGTTAAAGCGTGGTTCAGATTCAATTAGATCTGTGGACCATACTTTTTTTAATGGCTAGCTCAGAATATGACCTTTCCAAAAGTTTATATATTATAGAGATCAGTCCTTTCGGGCGACCAGATCATTTATTTATAAATCCCATCATTGGATGTTTTGGTAGTAGGGTTTCCCAAAGTACTCCATAGCTGACCTAAATTGTATATCGAAAAAAGTTTATTTCAAATCTTGGAATGTTATCAAACCCTTACTGTCCATGATATCGGTAAGGGTACGGATTCAACATGTGGACCATTGGGGGGTGCAAAAGGCCATCCTCCAGAGGCATTATTGTGAAATATTGGAGTATGGGCGTGCCATTTTGATTCCCAGTTACATTGTTTAAAAATATAAATTGTGTGAAAAAATTGTGTGAGCAATAATAGGACCAAAGCGTAACTTACTACATTGTTTAAGGCATATATCAGTGAAGACCACCTCTTCCAGGGCAATAGGAGACACCATATTTTTCTCTATACTCAGCCAGAGGGCAAAATAATCATGTCTAAACCAATTTAGGATGGGACGAAATGCTAGAGCCTGGAAATACAATTTAAAGTTTGGTACAGATAGTCCTCCTACACCTTTATCCGGAATAATTTACCTTTCCATATAATGGTTGAAACGCACAATGAGTTTTATCCCAATAGCCAGAAGGGGGAGCCATGGGAAGCACTGAACGCCTTGGCAATATATTCAATTTGACAATAGATATTCTGCCGGTTAAAGCAATTGGGATATTATTCCATCAACTGATGTCGGATTTAATTGATTTCAGCGTTCTGTTAAAGGTTCTGGCAATGGTTTTATTTAGAGAAGGAAATATATCTACTCCCAAATATTTAAAATGGGAAACGATTGGGATTCCATAAGTAGAGATGGAGTCCTCCATCAGGGCCTTGAGAGGCAGTAGGGCTGATTTGGTTAGATACATTTTCTAACTTGAAATTAAGTTGAATTTATTGATGATCTTCAATGCATTTAGGAGCGATTGAGATACATTGTCTAGATATAGTAAAATATAATCTGCATATAATGATATGAAATTATCAGTAGATTTGAGTGAAATTGGTGTTATTTCTTTCAATGTATTAATTGTCTGGGCCAGATGTTCCATGGATAATAAGAATAGCAGAGGCCAGACTGGATCTCCTTGTCTGCTGCGTCTAGTGATTCTGAATGGAGCAGAGCTGATATTGCCTGTTACAAGTATGGCTGAGGGATTGACATATAGTATTTTAATCATATTAATTAAATTGAAGCCAATTCCCATATGTTCCAAGAGCAGACTAGAGATATGACCATTGTAGTCTATCAAAAGCGTTTTTTGCGTCGAGAGATAATACAGCCCAAGGAGCTGTTGTTTCTGATGAAGTGTCTAAGATACACAATATATAGAAAAGTATGTGGACACCCCTTCAAATTAGTGGATTCGGCTATTTCATCTACACCTATTGCTGACAGGTGTATAAAATCGAGCACACAGCCATGCAATCTCCATACACAAACATTGGCAGTAGAATGGCCTTACTGAAGAGCTCAGTGACTTTCAACGTGGCATCGTCATAGGATACCACTTTTACAATAAGTCAGTTTGTCAAATTTCTGCCCTGCTAGAGCTGCCCCGGTCAACTGTAAGTGCTGTTATTGTGAAGTGGAAACGTCTAGGAGCAACAACGGCTCAGCTGCGAAGCGATAGGCTACACAAGCTCACAACAGGACCACCAAGTGCTGAAGCGCGTAGTGCGTACAAATTTACTGTCCTCGGTTGCAACACTCACTACTGAGTTCCAAACTGCCTTTAGAAGCAACATCAGCACAAGAACTGCTCTTCTTATCCATGGCTGAGCAGCCCGAACACAAGCCTAAGATCACCATGAGTAATGCCAAGCGTTGGCTGGAGTGGTGTAAAGCTCGCTTCCATTGGACTCTGGAGCAGTGGAAACACATTCTCTTGAGTGATGAATCATGCTTCACCATCTGGCAGTCCGACGGACAAATCTGGGTTTGGGGGATGCCAAGAAAAAGCTAACTGCCACAATGCATAGTGCCAACTATAAAGTTCGGTGGAGGAGGAATAATGGTCAGCATGACATTGCCCCCGTGCACAAAGCAAGGTCTGTCCAGAAATGGTTTGTCGAGATCAGTGTGGAAGAACTTGACTGGCCTACACAGAGCCCTGAACTCAACCAAATTAGTGCTGTGTTCACGTCTCCCAAATGAACCTTTGTGAATGGCTCTATGAATCATTTAGAGCAATATAGACCTAATTTATTCAAACATTTTAAACAGGAGGAATATCATCCTACCCAGGTGATTTGCCTTTATTCATGTTATCCAATGCCCTTTTGAGTTAATTGAGATTTGGGCTTCCAGCAAGGTAGCTTCCTTTGTTGAGAGAAGAGGAGTTCTTAATAATTTTAGAAAGGACAGTCTGGGTTGGTGTGGATTTACAATCCATAATGCATGTTTCTCCAACTCCCGCTTGGCAAACATCTCCATTTACGACCCTACAATGACATGCAATTACACTTGTATCAGCCCACAGCACTGCATCAGGAAATACTGAAGACAAAGAGCTGCATAACATAAGTAGTATATAAAAGAGAGCCTTGTGTTCCATTATGGAGTGGTGCTGTGAATTTATGATCACATTTTTTATAATTTATTTAACTAAACAAGTCAGTTAAGAACAAACTCAAAAAGCCTAGGAATGGTGGGTTTAACTGCCTGTTCAGGGGTAGAACGACAGATTTGTACCTTGTCAGCTCGGGGATTTGAACTTGCAACCTTTCGGTTACTAGTCCAACACTCTAACCACTAGGCTAGCCTGCCTTCTCTGTTAGGCCTCCCACTACACCTTGGCCTCCTCTGTTAGGCCTCCCACTATACCTTGGCCTCCTCTGTTAGGCCTCCTACTATACCCTGGCCTCCTCTGTTAGGCCTCCCACTATACCCTGGCTTCCTCTATTAGGCCTCCTACCATACCCTGGCCTCCTCTGTTAGGCCTCCCACTATACCCTGGCCTCATTTGTTAGGCCTCCGAATATACCCTGGCCTCCTCTGTTAGGCCTCCGAATATACCCTGGCCTCCTCTGTTAGGCCTCCCACTACACCCTGGCCTCCTCTGCTAGGCCTCCTACTATACCCTAGCCTCCTCTGTTAGGCCTCCTACTATACCCTGGCCTCCTCTGTTAGGCTTCCTAATATACCCTGACCTTCTCTGTTAGGCCTCCCACTATACCCTGGACTCCTCTGTTAGGCCTCCCATTACACCCTGGCCTCCTCTGCTAGGCCTCCTACTATACCCTGGCCTCCTCTGCTAGGCCTCCTACTATACCCTGGCCTCCTCTGTTAGGCCTCCTACTATACCCTGGCCTCCTCTGTTAGGCTTCCTACTATACCCTGGCCTTCTCTGTTAGGCCTCCCACTATACCCTGGCCTCCTCTGTTAGGCCTCCTACTACACCCTGGCCTCTTCTGTTAGGCCTCCTACTATACCCTGGCCTTCTCTGTTAGGCCTCCTAATATACCCTGCCATTGGTGATCTCTGTTCATCCTGAACATGAAGCCATGACAATATTTATGACCTACTACGCCTCATCAGGGCTATTATAGCCACATTACCACACAGTGGTATCAATGTCATTAGCCCCCATGAGGTGGAGTATATAATGGGAATTACTACAGGTGCGTCACCTGAATGTATTCCTAAGCAGTTTTCATTTTACTAATTGACTCAAGTCTAATGGCAAACACATGGACCTTCATATGCAGAGATCCACTGCAGTTCAATGATTGAATGTGGCTTAATGGCTAATCAGGTCCACAGAGACGTGTTTTTCCCAGTAGAAAATTGTTTACATATTTTTCCTCTAAAACAAAGCAACCAATGTTGATTCACTGCAGCCTGCAACTGTATATATTTCAGGGCATGTTGACAATGGTCATTAAAACGTGACATGCACCAGCTTGTTCTAGTGTTTCATCTCATGCCTGCATCATGGAAACACACAGCACCTCCAATTTGGCACCAGAATAAAGAGCCGTTTGTCTGAATGATTCTGCTTGATCAAAACAGATCTGTGCCTTCCCCATTAAAATCAAATAAAATCAGATTAATGTTGAATTGCTTGTTCAGTAACTATCACCTTTACCTTTATAATAGGGACTAAAACATAAATAGCTGTAGCTTGAGAGAACGGGTGTAATCGGGTAGGTTTTCAACCATAACAAATGTACCATTATGCTAATGTTCTCTCTATAAATAATATATTAAGACATAAACATGGACAACACATTTTAAAGATAGGGTAACAGAGCCCCCTCGTGGTCAGAGAAAGTGCTACAGGTACACAATCTGAACAAAGTCTCTTATGACCTCAATAACGTGGGGTAAACTGGACATTTAGAATTTCATCTCAACAGGCCTATTAGGGGGTAAAGTTAAGGGAAAAGACTTGTCATGTAACCAGCTCACCAAATGGATCTCATTCACTATGAAGAAGCATTTGTTTTGGAAGAGGATTAACAACTCAAATGACTTATGCAGACATACAGTGCCTTCGGAAAGTATTCAGCCCCCATGACTTTTTCCACAGTGTTACTTTACAGCCTTATTCTAAAATGGATAAAATAAAAATAATCCTCAGCAATCTACACACAGTGCAAGTCCCTGAATGTCCTTGAGTGGCCCAGCCAGAGCTCGAACATCTCTGTAGAGACCTGAAAATAGCCGTGTAGCAACGCTCCCCATTCAACCTGAAAGAGCTTGAGAGGATCTGCAGAGAAGAATGGGAGAAACTCCCCAAATACAGGTGTGCCAAGCTTGTAGCGCTATACCCAAGAAGACTCTATGCTGTAATAGCTGTCAGACGCTTCAACAAAGTACTGAGTAAAGGGTCTGAATACTTATGTAAATGTGATATTTCCATTTTTTATTTTTAATACACATGCAAAAATGTAAAAAAAAATGTTTTTGCATTATGGGGTAGTGTAGGATTGATGAGGAAGAAAAAAACGATTTAATCCATTTTAGAATAAGGCTGTACATCTGAATGCACTGTACATCAAATGTGAGCATACAACTACAGAAGCAAAATATTGTACTATTTTAGTCTGTAAATAATGTTAAACTGATTGAAAATATGTACATCAATAATAAGATACACAGTAACATGTTTGTTTATCCACCGCGAGAAAGAAATAACCATTAAACGTTTATCTTTCCAATTCACTGGACATGAACCCCCTTCTCTTTCTGCCTCTCAACTCTGTCAATTAGTAACTTATCATGAGTTCAACACGGTGCTTTTAACGTCTACATATTCAACCATTAATCTATAGGAATTTATCATCACTGCTTCAGTGCACCCACATTGTAACCCCAAGGCGATCTCTAGTCTACAGGTTGCTGCTTGTTCACAACCAGAGACACCAGCTCAGATCTGGTTAGACAAGTTCTGTCAGGTTAAAAAAGCTTTCAGTGATCATGTGATCGTTTTAGCTCTGAGCAGCCAGCTTGTGAGTTTGTAAAGATGTTAGGCTACTGTTATGTTGCCGCTGTTTAAAATTATTGCTTTCTGAAATCACTCTTTATTTGGTATATTTTCATTCAGATGCGGTTCAGTCTACTGTATATCAGCAATGTTAGTATTAATAACAATCTTCAGTGTAACAAACTGACAAGATTTTGTATTGGGATTTATTATGGATCCCCATTATCTGATGCCAAGGCAGCAGCTACTCTTCCTGGGGTCCAGCAGAATTAAGGTAGTTATACAATTCAGAAAGTATTACAATACATTCACAGATTTCATCAGAGTTATGTCTAATGATATTACAAATACGGGGCTTGCGTCATTTCAGCCGTTCGACTCAGTGAAGTGTTTGGGGATGGGTCTCCTGCCATTGAGGTATGACTCCTCACAAAAAGGCCCTGTTGTAGCATCCAGGTGAGCACAACCTGTACTAGCGTCTTCCAGGGAGGAAGTCCCATGACCCTTAAGACAGACCTTTACAGGAAAAGGCCAGGCTAGCCAGATGACTACACAGAGAGGGCAGACAATAACTGTCTTGTTTCCAATTAAATACAGTATAGTATTCATCTTAGGATGGATCAGACTACTATTAGAGATTATATGACTCATAATGAAAAACATTTAGTCTTACAATTTTTTTTTAACCTTTATTTAACTAGGCAAGTCAGTAAAGAACAAATTCTTATTTTCAACGACTGCCTAGGAACAGTGGGTTAACTGCCTTGTTCAGGGGCAGAATGACAGATTTTTACCTTGTCAGCTCGGGGATTTGATCTTGCAACCTTTCGGTTACTAGTCCAACACTCTACCTGCTACCCTCTATTTAAATTATTTTTCCCTTTTTCCCAGAATAACGGACCTCCAGGTGAGACCTAGCCATCTCTTGAACCTAATTGGTAGTAATTCAAGTGAAAGTAACTTGCTTGGTAATAAAAATGTGCTGCAAATTCAGGGAGAACCTTTGTTGGCATTCCATATTCGTCGCGGTCTAGTATTTAACATGAGACAAATGAGCTCCTCAGCCATGCTGAACACCACTAATCATGCAGATGCAGGCTCCATACATGTGGCCTCAGCAGACCAAGGAGATATGGCTCCACAGTCCTCCCTAGATGTACTACCCACAGACAGGGACAGGGAGGACCTAGGGCCAACCTGGCCACCGATTTCATTCTGGCCCCCAGGCCCAGCAGGTGTCTGTGCAGTACATGCGCAGTGCTACTTACTGGCTGCCTCAGCACCAGCTACACCAAGACCAGCGTGCTGCACAGTGGAGGCCTGAGTCCTATAGGATGGCCTAATAGGCTGGGGTCACCTGGTCCTACACAGGAGGATCCATGGATGCTAGGATGTATCCTATTTTCTCCACAGCGCCCCAACAAGCCCCACTGGCCTCAGGCTGGAGCAGGTCCCTTCCAGGTAGACTCCAGCAGCCCTCTGTCACAGCTTCAGAGCCATAGCCTCAGAGTTGCAAAAGTCTCCCAGGGCCCTCTGACCCAGGTCACCGGCCCCAGCAGGGGTTAGGGGACATTTCCCTGCCTGCAGTCACCTCCCTGGAAGAGGCTAAGAAGATCTTCCACTGAGCTGGAGGCTGAACCCAGCCAGCAGGCTGGGGCTGAGTGTTCCGGTGCCACAGGGGATGTTGTCCAGCCCAGCCCAGCAAGGTTCAGGCAGGGGTCAGTTTCCCTCCACCCTGGATCACTCTCTGGACCAGGAGGACCTAGAGGCCTGCATGCAGTGACTGCTGGAGGCCCAGGGATCAGAAGGAACATTTTCTGCACATTAACATGATATGAATCATCTTGACACAATCAAAAGATGAAGTAGAGATGAGCGTCACTAAGAGGGAGCAATGAGTCAAAGCAGTGTTTGTTATTCCCATGAGAGGTTTAAAGAGTCAAATACATTTAAATAATGTTCTCTACTTACTTTTTCATCAAACACTATAAGGGTGGGCACAGTGCAAGTAGAGGGAGTGTACTTGAATAACAAGCTACTGTGTACAGTATGTAGAAAGTGTACAGTGAAGGAATGACATGATAATTGAGGGAAGATTGAGTAATGGTAGCACATGATCTTCCACACCACTAAGGATCACTTGGCAACAGGTGAGACAGACACACACACAAAACAAGGCCTCTGATCACACAAAACTCACCAGTCAAATTTGAGGGACACCGGGTTGGCAGGGTAGCCTAGTGGTTAGAGTGTTGGACTAGTAACCGAAAGATTGCAAGTTCAAATCCCTAAGCTGACAAGGTACAAATCTGTTGTTCTGCCCCTGAACAGGCAGTTAACCCACTGTTCCTAGGCTGTCATTGAAAATAAGAATTTGTTTTTAACTGACTTGCCTAGTTAAATAAAGGTAAAATAAAATAAAAACATGAGCTGTAAAAACAGGGCAATGCCAGGGCTCAACTCAGGAGGGCTTTAGACTCAGGTTACGACTCTTCAACCAGCCCTGCAAGCGTCAACAATGGCATGTTGGTTAAGGAGAGTGAGGTTTAAGTGGTCTGTGGAATGAGCCAACAGCCTGGAAAGGCAGGCATGTTCCCCCCTCTTCACTCCTCCCACCTGGCCTGTGATCCCCCCCTGAGGGCAGTTCCCATGGCTGGTGCCAAGTTGAGCATGCTCTGTGGGGTCTGGGGGATAGGCAGGAGGCACAGATAAGAACATAGCTGGCTGCAGATAGAGACATGCCCATTTTGCCCGGCATTGAAGATGTCATTTGCACATGGGTACACACACACACACACTTGTATTGACACTTGTTTTATTAGAGAATATAACTTATGAACATGACAAACATACCAGCTAGAGTAAGTAGATGGGAAATGAAAATACAAATGAGCATTCCACAGATGTCAACATTCTCTTTCTGTACGGACGGCAATGAATGTATGAATGTGCATATGCAAAGTATAAAAGTTACACTATTAAGGGGAAAAACGTGACATGGAGTGTATATTTAACATGAAGGGAAAAAAGTAAATGATGATCCAAATGAGCTCATGGTTCTATATACAGTGTATTTACATTTAAGCATTCCTTCCCTGATAAGATACCCAAGTAAGATAACAGGGGCTTTGAGAGGCCCAAAGCACCAAATAATCATAACATCTGGCAATGAATGATCAAAGACTGACATAATAATAACACACAATCAATAAAAAATACTATGTACAAACAAAACAAAAAATCACAATACAACAGCTGGTCTCTTTAGCTTGGACACTTCTCCCATCACATCAATGGGGAAGGGAATAGAAGAGATCCCTGACTGTTTTCAATTCAAGGACAGTTCTGTACAATCCAGTCACCGGGTGACTCCCTCCTCTCAGCGGAGGGCCGAGGCTCACAGTGCACCAGCGGACTCTGGACATTCGTTACCCTCACGCTCCGTCAGTTTCAAGATTACAACCTTCCTCTGGAGCCGCAAGGCCAACTGGCTAGGCCTACGAGCCAGGAGCTTTGGGCAGTCCTCTGCTGTTGGATGCAGGGTGTCCTGGGGGATGGAGTCCTGTGGTACATCCTGTGGCAGGGATATGGAGTCCTGTTGTACCTCTTGTGTATGCTGGGAGATGGAGTCCTGTGGTACTTCCTGTGGCAGGGATATGGAGTCTTGTTGTACCTCTTGTGTATGCTGGGAGATGGAGTCCTGTGGTACTTCCTGTGGCAGGGATATGGAGTCTTGTTGTACCTCTTGTGTATGCTGGGAGATGGAGTCCTGTGGTACTTCCTGTGGCAGGGATATGGAGTCTTGTTGTACCTCTTGTGTATGCTGGGAGATGGAGTCCTGTGGTACTTCCGGTGATAGTTCCACCCCCTGGGCCAGCAGCATGCTGGTGATATCTGTATAGCCTCCCCTCACAGCCAGGTGGATAGGGGTGAGGCCCTGTTCGTCTGACAGACTAACAGCCTCAGGGCAGTGGACCAGAAGCTCTTTGAAGACCTCACAGTGGCCCCCTTCTGCCGCCAGGTGGCAGGGGGTACGCAGGGTCTGATTGGTGCAGTAGGGGTCTGCCCCTTCCTCCATCAGCATCTTCACTGTGGGCAAGTGGCCGCGTTGGGCAGCGAGGTGGAGGGCGGTAAGACCCTTGTCAGTCCGGGCCTGGATGTCTGCATTGTGCTTGACCAGGAGGCGGGAGGTGCTGGTGTGGCCTGTCTCAGCCGCCACATGCAGGGGGGTGTGGAGGCCCATGGAGGTCACGTGGACGTCTGCCCCCAGCTCTATCAGGATCCTTGCCACCCTGTACTGCCCCCTTTGGGAGGCCAGGTGCAGCGGCGTGCGCCCGTCAGTGGTCTGCCCGTCTACGTCCGCTCCAGCCTGCTTCACCAGCAGTTTGGCAATGCCTAGGTGGCCCTGCCAGGCAGCCAGGTGAAGTGCCGTCCAGTCATCTCTGCCCTTCACGTGGACGTCTGCGCCTCGGCTCAGCAGCACCCTGACCACGTTCTCTTGGCCATGCTGGCAGGCGATGTGTGCAGGCGTGCGGCCCTGGGCGTCCGTCTCATTGATTGAGGCACCGCGGTCCAGCAGCAGGCGGGTGATGGCCTCGTCTCCGTTCTGAGCAGCACAGTGCAGGGCCGTGTATTGGTCCTCATCCCGGGCGTTTGCGTTGGTGCTCCGACGGCCCAGCAGCAGCTCGGCCAGGCCCTTCAGGTGCATCTCTGTGGCCAGGTGGAGTGGGGTGGAGCCGCGAGCATTGGCCAGGTTGGTGTTGGCGTGGTTGAGGAGCAGGAACTTGATGGCCTCCTCGTTGGCCTGCGTGACAGCGTGGTGGAGCAGGCTGCAGCCGCCCTCCAATAAGAGGTCCACGTCCTGAGGCTGCAGGATCTTCATCAGCTTGGACATGTCTTTGGTACGGATGGCGTCGCTCAGCTTCCTCCTCTGCACCTCCCCTGAGTCTAAACAACAAGGAGATAGAAGATACAGTATAGACTCAGGGCCAAAACGACAAAGAACCTGTCTGAAAGTTAAAGAGACACTCCACATGCTCCAGAAGTCATTCAGGACTGTATTGCATGTAGGATATATGACCCTGATAAATAAGAATTCCTGTCATCTGTTAAAGAAAACCATGGACAATGCCACAATGTATTGACTACAATCACCATATTAGCCAGTCTTACCACAGGTATTCTCTTTCTCAAAGGAGAGGGTGATGGAGTCTTGAGAGGAGAAGGCAGAGTCTACAGAGGAGATCCCTGACAGTCTCTTGCTGGTGTTGTCTTTGCTGGGACAGCAGTCCTCCGTCACACGGTCAAAGCTCCGAGATATCCGAGAGTCCACCTGGCTCAGCAGCTCTGATAGGCTGTAGTCTTTCTCTGGCAGCATGGCCGATTTGGGCCTGACCGGTTTCTGCATTATCATAATTTTCACAATTTCACAGCATTATTCCAACCTCATAGTGTGGAAGTATATGTAAAACACACAGGGAAATCACATTTTTGACTGCACTGGGCCTTTCAATAGTTTTTCTCAAACCCAGTCTTCATGCCTTTCTCCGACTGTTTATCATCTTCACCAATATATCATCTTCACACATTGCACAATAACACCTGTAAATTCTGTCATATTTTGTAAACGGGTGTCGGTCAGTTTGTCACGTACATCGAGCACCAAACATTCAGAATGTGTCGCAACAGAGTTAACCAAGTTAAACAATGCTGGTGGACAGCATTCTTATTTGATGAGGAAACTGTTTGTCAGGATCAAATATTGACTGTGTATGTATTATGGAAACAATAACAGGTCCAGTACACAGGAAAGCAATCTCAAAAATAGGCACTCAGACCTTCTGACATACCAGAGGGTTTTCTAATTACATTACAGAAGAACACCAAAGAAGACTGACAGAATACTATATAGTCTGGCATGTCAGGGAGAAGAAGAGGATAGAAATACATAGAAAAAACAGAGGGAGAAGGCAGGGGAATAGAAGTGTGGAGGTTATACCTGGTCAGTGGTTAGCCCATGGCAGTGGTTATTCTCGAGCTCAGGAGTTTGGGTCTTGGACTCCTCTTGGGGTTTAGAGCACAGCTCCTCAGTTTCTGATGTGATTTCTGCAGACAGGAAACAACAAAGGTCAGGTTTGGTCAGGTGTACAGAATAGCATCCCTTGGTTTGATTTTCACCTTTTCAGAAAGCTATGCACAGTACATCATGATGTTGTGTAACCCAGTTGAATTGGGTTCTTACTGCTTTAAGATACACACAAACACCCACCCTTTAGAGACATACGCCCCATTGGGTCTGTACTCACCCTGGAAGCTGGGTCTGGTGTCAGGTGAGGGGGCCCAGCAGCGCTGCATGAGGCTTAGGAACCCCGTGCAGGCCTGGGGTCGACTCCGGGGCACAACATTGAGGTCAGGGCGCACCCCTCTTACCACCTTTACCATGATCTGCAGGATGTTGTTCTCCCCTGGAGGGAATTGAGGACATATGGTTCCAGTCAACACAAGACATAAGACACATTGATACACTTCGTTCAATTCTCATATGATTCCTGTCCATAAGGTCACATTATTCTAAATACAAATTAAATCCTTGATCATATCAATGAATTATGTCTTGATCGTGTTCTGTTGAAGGTATGGAGAAGCAACATAAACTAATCTGGGTAAGACTGACACTAGTATGTACAGTTAATTATTATCATTAATGTACGCTCAGATAAGGAAGGTGTATAGATGTTTTGTTTGTTTCCCACACCAGGCCTGAATAAATCTCTTAGATTTCCTTCTGTTAATGGTCTCTTTGTTATCAGGTGTTGGGACCAGCCAGTCAGTCAATAATTCAAAGCAAACAGAGGTAGTGGACTTAAACTCAGATCACCCTGGCTTCTTTGGTATCTCCGAGAGAGATTTACATGGTTATCAAAAGTCATGCCAGAGTAAGCCCACATGAAACACAGCCCTTATTTTAAGTGTTTCTAAAATCCCTTATGAGAAAAACAATTAGAATCATTTCCCTGTTTGACCGCTAGGTTTTATGGGTATTATGACACCTCCCCTGTGGGGCTCTATTGCAGTCCTGGAACTTTGAGTTTAAGAAATACTAGGAGTGCATTTTATAAGACAAACCCCGAAGGTCTACAAGGTGTCTTTACATGGGAACAGAATCTCCATACATTTCCTCAACATGTCTCACCTTGGTAAGGTTTCTTTTGAGTAAGAATTCCCCAGATGACTATGGAAAAGCTGTAACAGGAAGGGAATAACAACAGTTCAGTATCAAGTCATACTGTCTAAAGTGATAAATGATTGAATGACTGACTCACTATGGGTTTTCCAGGCATAACTTATAACTGATCAATATACACAGTGTACAAAACATTAGGAACACTTTCCTAATATTGAGTTGCACCCCCTTTTGCCCTCAGAAGTGCGTCAATTTGTCAGGGCATAGACTCTACAAGGCGTCGAAAGTGTTCTACAGGAATTCTAGCCCATGTTGACTCCAATGCTTCCCATAGTTGTGTCAAGTTGGCTGGATGTCCTTTGGATGTTGGACCATTCTTGATACACACAGAAAAACCCAACAGCGGTGCAGTTCTTGACACACTCAAACCGGTGCGCCTGGCACCTACTACCGTACCCTGTTCAAAGATACTTAAATATTTTGTCTTGCCCATTAACCCTCTGAAAGGTACACATACACAATCCATGTCTCAGTTATCTCAAGGCTTAACAATCATTCTTCAACCTGCCTCCTCCCCTTCATCTTTACCGATCGAAGTGGATTTAACAAGTGACATCAATAAGGGATGATAGCTTTCACCTGGATTCCCCTGGTCAGTCTGTCATGGAAAGAGCAGGTATTCTTAATGTTTTGTAAACTCAGTGTAAATCCAATTCAGATTCATATTGATTAAAACAAATATTGTAAAACAAACAATGGAGGGAAGAAGTGAAAAAACAAACATCATGACTAAGCATTAAACAGACAACGTTCCACCCCTCTGGCAGACAAGGACAGAGAGAAGTGAAGGTGAAGACATTCACCTGTAGACGTCATGCTTGGTTTCTGACACCCTGTCCTTCTCAATGATGCTCTCCGGCGGCAGGTAGGCAATGGTGCCACAGAACCCGTCACGGCTGATTTCATCAACCCTGGATAGGCCGTTCCATCGTGCCAGACCAAAATCTGATATCTGAAGGGGGAGATGGGAGATACAGAACAGAACACAGCTTGTTAGGACAAGACCAACATCCGATTTCTAAGGGGGGAGATGAGGATATACAGAACATATCTTATTAAGACAAGCACCCACTGGAACTCTCAGCCTTTCCCATTGTTATTATGCTTTTGGCTACCTATGGCTACCTTTACCCTCAAGCTGATGGCTGAGCCCTCATTGTATTCTATGCATTCAGAGCCATGATGAGGTCAGAGGCAGCCACGTCCTGTCCTAGCCTGAGGGTGCCTCCCAGCCACGTCCTGTCCTAGCCTGAGGGTGCCTCCCAGCCACGTCCTGTCCTAGCCTGAGGGTGCCTCCCAGCCACGTCCTGTCCTAGCCTGAGGGTGCCTCCCAGCCACGTCCTGTCCTAGCCTGAGGGTGCCTCCCAGCCACGTCCTGTTCTAGCCTGAGGGTGCCTCCCAGTCATGTCCTGTCCTAGCCTGAGGGTGCCTCCCAGCCACGTCCTGTCCTAGCCTGAGGGTGCCTCCCAGCCACGTCCTGTTCTAGCCTGAGGGTGCCTCCCAGCCACGTCCTGTCCTAGCCTGAGGGTGCCTCCCAGTCACGTCCTGTCCTAGCCTGAGGGTGCCTCCCAGCCACGTCCTGTCCTAGCCTGAGGGTGCCTCCCAGCCACGTCCTGTCCTAGCCTGAGGGTGCCTCCCAGCCACGTCCTGTCCTAGCCTGAGGGTGCCTCCCAGCCACGTCCTGTCCTAGCCTGAGGGTGCCTCCCAGCCACGTCCTGTCCTAGCCTGAGGGTGCCTCCCAGCCACGTCCTGTCCTAGCCTGAGGGTGCCTCCCAGCCACGTCCTGTCCTAGCCTGAGGGTGCCTCCCAGCCACGTCCTGTCCTAGCCTGAGGGTGCCTCCCAGCCACGTCCTGTCCTAGCCTGAGGGTGCCTCCCAGCCACGTCCTGTCCTAGCCTGAGGGTGCCTCCCAGCCACGTCCTGTCCTAGCCTGAGGGTGCCTCCCAGCCACGTCCTGTCCTAGCCTGAGGGTGCCTCCCAGCCACGTCCTGTCCTAGCCTGAGGGTGCCTCCCAGCCACGTCCTGTCCTAGCCTGAGGGTGCCTCCCAGCCACGTCCTGTTCTAGCCTGAGGGTGCCTCCCAGCCACGTCCTGTCCTAGCCTGAGGGTGCCTCCCAGCCACGTCCTGTCCTAGCCTGAGGGTGCCTCCCAGCCACGTCCTGTCCTAGCCTGAGGGTGCCTCCCAGCCACGTCCTGTCCTAGCCTGACGGTGCCTCCAAGCCATGTCCTGTCCTAGCCTGACAATGCCTCTCAGCCATGTCCTGTCCTAGCCTGTGGGTGCTTTCCTTACCCCTCGTGTCAGAAGTTGAGACCCTGTTTGACTGAGTTACATGTGTGGGCGAGAAGCCGAACACAAACTCAGTCAGTGTTGGCAGAGTACCTCAGCCTGTTAAGACAGGCCCAGGTTACGTGTTTACATGGAGGTATTAAAACAGACAGGTTGAAGGAAGGTTCCCACCCATTTCTCCTCCACCTCTAACCATTAGTCATGCAGGGGGAGGTTGGAGATCAGGTGGGATGAAGGCTGGGCGGGAGACACCTTTCTGCCCATAGCATGTGTGTCCAACAGGACGGCCATTTAAAGCAAAATATCCATACCTGTCAGCTGAAATTCATCCTTGACCAAATCCTATTAAAAAGGACTTGAAGTTATTGGGTTTGGGCTGTTGTTTTAAAGAGTCATGCTACATCATTTGGGTGAAGGTTTACTAAATACTCACTATAAGGTCAAATCTGACTTTTCTTACATTAGACAGTGTATTGATTTGACATATTTGGGTCGTTCCATGAAATAAGTGCCTTTTGTGTCTCTTTGATATTATTAGTAGAAAGTGTGCACCAATATTGAAATGTTAAATCCTGTTATATTAAAGGAAGTGCCCTTTAGTATAGATCACATGGAAAATTCAATAAATCAGATGTTTTATATACAGTAAAGACTTGCTGAAGTGCCTAAATTCAGACGTTTAAACCCAATAAGTTTTCACCATCATTGTAAAGCCCTAGTTATTTTGTTGCTTTGACAAAGTCATTTCTGAAGATTATTATTTTTTAATGTGATTAGTGATTCATTTTAAGGTACATTTTTTAAAATAAAAACTGTCCCACATTTTAAGGTAAATCCTGTTACGTGAACTAAACTGTAATTTTAATATGGTGAAACTATTCCTTTTAAAATATTTTCTCCCAAAAAACATTGAACATCTAATAGTCAAATCATAGTGTAAAAGCAGATGAGCTGGTTCTACTATTTTTGGCCATTTTCTGTGTACCACCAATCTTCTGAACCAGTAGCAGTAGTAACAGTAACAGAAGCAGTAGCAATACTGTAGGAGTGTTTGGTTGAGTTCACCCGCCGCACCAGGGAGGCAGAATCCCAATTTAGGACCAATGCGTATTTCAGGAACAATTGTCTCAAATGTGCAAGCTCTTCCCACACAGCGCCCTGTGCGAACTCTAATGAACAAACCAAGTAAGTCGTCTCTCACCTTGACGTGGTAGTGTGCGTCCAGTAGGATGTTGGCAGGTTTTAGGTCCAGGTGCAGGAGGGGTGGGCTCATGCAGTGCAGGAAGTTCATGCCCACCGCCGTCTCGTGGATGATCCTGAAGCGCAGCTCCCAGGGCAGAGGCTCAGCAGCTAGCAGGGTCTCCAGGGAGCCTGTCTCCATGTACTCCATCACCAGGCCCTGGGGGTCCCCACAGATCCCATACACTGGCAGGATGTAGCGGAACTTAGCCGCCTCCATCTTCTTAGCCTCTTCCAGCAGCTCTGCTCGCTCCCTACAGAGAACATAGCGGTCTGTTAACTTACTTACCTACTTAGCCTTCATTGCACCAAGTGGTGCATAAAGGCCTTGTATACCTGTCTGTTCAGATTGAACTACATACTGTAACTCATACTGTACAGAGTAGAGGGAATTTGGGTTTAGCTGTCCTATAAACCTGCCCATCCATCTACATCCCTCGATCCACACCAAATTCGTAAAATGCTGTTCTCTTATCTTACTAACACGGGTATTCTAAGCCTTGTTAAAACAGCACCATCTGGAATACCTTTTACCATTGACCCAAACTCAAACTTCGTTACACAGTAGAATACAAGGAGACAACAAACTGAGATGCATGAGATTCTCCATGCATTAACTGGTCTCTCTGACAGTGCAGTAAATCAGTGAACCCAATAAGACATGACACATTTGAAGCTAGGCCTTAATGACATTCCTCAGAGAGGGCCAGGCCAAAGCATCGAGGTCTGTGTGGAGTTGTGAACACAACAAACCTCTTGTTCTCTGTGCTCGTTGCTCAACCTTTGCACAATTTCCTATTACCTTTATCAGTGTTAGCCCGGCTAGGCTAGCAGATGCAAACAGAGCAGTGTAGCCTATCACCACTGACCTCAATAGAGAGATCTCAAGGAGAGGTCCCTTTGAAAACAAACTCAGATAAACTGCTTAATCATCATGAATAATGTGTGTGTACGGGAGTGTCTTCACTACAAATGAGCAACGACTCGATTAATTTATGTCAAAACAGCATGCTGATGAGAACACCTTAAAAAGTAGTAGAAGCAGATAAAATTATGAAGTATAGTCAGCCATTCTAAGGCAGCCATGTTTGGAGGGGTCAATTATGAAATCATTCAAGTTCAATAAAAGTGTAAGCTTTCTCATCAAATAAATCTGACAAGCATTAAAAATCAGTGCAAATGTGTGGATTTAGGAGATTTGGGGGGGAAAGAGAGGGGCTGACAGTCGTAATCACCTGGCATCACCCAGAAAACTCAGCTCAGAAACCTTTCAAAACCAAACAATGACCCTTTTTATAAGGGAGAGGAGCCCAGCAAGACCGGTTCTGCAACTTCTCTTATTGTTTCCACCAAACATCGTCTGTATAGAAGGGAGTTGGGACCCAGTCAGACAAAGCTGGCTTTGAGTCAGAGAAGTGTGTGGAGGCAGGGTGCAGGCAGGCAAATTACAGTTCATGTACTTTTCAGATGTTCAGAGCAGATAGCATCTTTAGTTCAGGTTTAGTGGGTGCCATGAGTCTAGCTACCACGGATTGGAGATGGATGTCAATGCTTGTCATTGGTGAAGCTGAAGAACTTCCTCCTTGTGCTGTGTATCTGACATTTTCCTTTATAGGCAGAGTTGCAAAGACAAAGCAATATCTCCAACTGGCCAATAAAAAGACAAGATTAAGATGGGCAAAAGACGACAGACACTGGACAGAGGAACTCTGCCTAGAAGGCCAGCATCCCGGGGTCGCCTCTTCACTGTTGACGTTGAGACTGGTGTTTTGTGGATACTATATAATAAAGCTGACATTTGAGGACTTGTGAGGTGTCTGGTTCTCAAACTAGACACTCTAATGTACTTGCCCTCTTGCTCAGTTGTGCACCGGGGCCTCCTACTCCTCTTTCTATTCTGGTTTGAGCCAGTTTGCGCTGTTTTGTGAAGGGAGTAGTACACAGCGTTGTATGAGAACTTCAATTTCTTGGCAATTTCTCACATGGAATAGCCTTCATTTCTCAGAACAAAAACAGACTGACGAGTTTCAGAAGAAAGTTCTTTGTTTCTGGCCATTTTGAGCCTGTAATCGAACCCACAAATGCTGATGCTCCAGATACTCAACTAGTCTGAAGGCCAGTTTAATCCTTCTTTTTCAGCTGTGCTAACATAACTGAGAAAGGGTTTTCTAATGATCAATTAGCCTTTTAAAATGAGAAACTTGGATTACCTAACACAACGTGCCATTGAAACACAGGAGTGATGGTTGCTGATAATGGGCCTCTGAACCCCTATGTAGATATTCCATGAAAAATCTGCCATTTCCAGCTACAATAGTCAATCACAACATTAACAATGTCTACGCTGTATTTCTGATTGATTTGATGTTATTTTAATGGACAAAAAAGTTGCATTTCTGAGTGACCCCAAACAGTTGAAGTCAGAAGTTTACATACACCTTAGCCAAATACATTTAAACTCAGTTTTTCACAATTCCTGACATTTAATCATAGTAAAAATGCCCTATCTTAGATCAGTTAGGATCACCACTTTATTTTAAGAACGTGAAATGTCAGAATAATAGTAGAGAATTATTTATTTAAGCTTTTATTTCTTTCATCACATTCCCAGTGGGTCAGAAGTTTACATACACTCAATTAGTATTTGGTAGCATTGCCTTTAAATTGTTTAACTTGGTTCAAACGTTTTGGGTAGCCTTCCACAAGCTTCCCACAATAAGTTGGGTGAATTTTGGACCATTCCTCCTGACAGAGCTGGTGTAACTGAGTCAGGTTTGTAGGCCTCCTTGCTTGCACACGCTTTTTCAGTTCTGCCCACAAATTTTCTACAGGATTGAGGTCAGGGCTTTGTGATGGCCACTCCAATACCTTGACTTTGTTGTCCTTATGCCATTTTGCCACAACTTTGGGAGCATGCTTGGGGTCATTGTCCATTTGGAAGACAGATTTTTGACCAAGCTTTAACTTCCTGACTGATCTCTGGAGATATTGCTTCAATATATCCACATAATATTCGTTCCTGATGATGCCATCTATTTTGTGAAGTGCATCAGTCCCTCCTGCAGCAAAGCACCCCCACAACATGATGCTGCCACCCCTGTGCTTCACGGTTGGGATGCTGTTTTTCGGCTTGCAAGCCTCCCCCATTTTCCTCCAAACATAAGGATTGTCATTAAGGCCAAACAGTTTCATCAGACTGGAGGACATTTATCCAAAAAGTACAATCTTTGTCCCCATGTGCAATTGCAAACCATAGTCTTGCTTTTTTATGGCAGTTTTGGAGCAGTGACTTCTTCCTTGCTGAGCGGCCTTTCAGGTTATGTCGATATAGGACTCGTTTTACTGTGGATATAGATACTTTTGTGCCTGTTTTCTCCAGCATCTTCACAAGGTCCTTTGCTGTTGTTCTGGGATTGATTTGCACTTTTCGCACCAAAGTACATTCATTTCTAGGAGACAGAACGCGTCTCCTTCCTGAGCGGTATGACTGCTGCGTGGTCCCATGGCGTTTATACTAACGTACTATTGTTTGTACAGATGAACGTGGTACCTTCAGGCATTTGGAAATTGCTCCCAAGGATGAATCAGACTTATGGTCTACAATTGTTTTTCTGAGGTCTTGGCTGATTTCTTTTGATTTTCCCATGATGTCAAGCAAAGAGGCACTGAGTTTGTACGTAGGCCTTGAAATACATCCACAGGTACACCTCCAATTGACTCAAATGATGTAAATTAGCCTATCAGAAGCTTCATTTTCTGGATTTTCCAAGCTGTTTAAAGGCACAGTCAAATTAGTGTATGTAAACTTCTGACCAACTGGAATTGTGATACAGTGAATTATAAGTGAAATAATCTGTCTGTAAACAATTGTTGGAAAAATTACTTGTGTCCTGCACAAAGTAAATGTCCTAACCGACTTGCCAAAACTAAAGTTTGTTAACAAGAAATTTGTGGAGTGGTTGAAAAAAAGTTTTAATGACTCCAACCTAAGTGTATGTAAACTTCCGACTTCAACTGTATATGTATGACAAAATAATGACGTATTAGGGTATGGTGCATGGCTTGTATACTATTCAGGCTACGTGTAATTATGCAATACTAAGGTACTATACCTTTCGTTGACACTTTAAAAACATTCTAAGTGGAATGTGTTATGATAGATTTTTATCAAGAAATCTAAGTTTGAATGTGTATTTCAGACTAATATCCATAACAGAAGGTGTAACATCTATAACAGTTGTTTTTACACTAAAAAGTAATAATGTACATTTCAATATGTAAAAAATGTTTTAGTATGTGTTCAGCCATGCTTTTCCTTCAAAAAAGCAATCCATGTTTTGACCTAAGACTTACAAACTCAGACTTTTGCTAATACAGTATGTTCAGTCTCCCCAAAAAGCTTGTCCATTTCACGTAACATCCATAACGCTTCTTATTTGCTTTATTTCGCCAAAATGTCAATATTTATAAGTCTGCTTTTTTGGGTATAAACTCCCCCCAAGGAGTACTGTAGACACACATCAAAAGTTTAATTTATATTTATTCCATTCTGTGAGACATTTAAGTTCTGATTGTGTGTGCAAATGTAATGTCAATAACACTGTAATCACCTTAAATTACTAAAATGTAATTTAAAAGTGTCTGTGACAGTGAAGAAATCCTTCAACAAGTTCTCAACAGCAGAAAGTTCCACATTCGGTCTGTGGATATATAGCCTCAAGTGAAATTAAGTTTACCCACAACCTGATCCAATCATTGTCTTCAAAGCTGTAAAAGCTCTCAAATGACAGATGGTCACAATGGTTAAAGTGTTCTACATTATAAGCCTCTTGAATAATGTTCCCAACCTCTTACACCTTTAGAAACATTAACTTGATATGACACCAAAAATGTTCAAATGCACTAACATTCTCCACTGCTGATGAATGTAAAGTCACCATTTCATAAGTAACACCTTTTGTGCCAAAGGAATGAAAGGACATTGTACAGATTTTTTAAACACATCCACTCTGGTTAATTTTTTAAATCAAGTAGAAAGTAGGAAACTAATAATGAGAGTAAAAGAATAGCTGATAGTCCTCTTTGAGGCTCCAGGGGGGACTCAGGTATATACTACATTCATTATGAAGAGGGTAGGGTAGGGTGACAGGTTGCTCTTCTGACGGGGACAGCTGAGCTAGGCCTTTCGTGTTTCCTCCTGCTGTTGGCATACATGAGAAAGGTCATGGGTCACCCACACAAGAGGGCATGCCTTCAAAGCAGCCTCAATGTGTTTGGGGGCATGGATTACATGGTGTTGAAAGCATTCCCCAGGGATGCTGGCCCATGTTGACTCCAATGCTTCCCACAGTTTTTTTGTTGTTGTTTTATTTAACTTTTTTTTTTTACATTATTGAAACATTCTGTATTTGTGGCCTTCTAAACCATGACAAAAACTACTGGCGGCCAATCTGGACCCTCGTCCAATCAGAGGGTAGTAAGGGCAACCTGATGGAAGGTGGACCAAAGGAGAGAAGTGTGGTGTTGACATAATTTGCACATTTCTAGATACATTTTCTAGGTTGTACACTCAAGCTTTTTAAGTGCAATGACAAGAACTGCTCGTGAGAGACGTTAGCTACGCTTAGTATACCAAACATTAATTACACCTTCCTAATATTGAGTTGCCCCCCCTTTTGCCCTCAGAAGTGCCTCAAGTCATTGGAACATGGACTCTGCAAGGTGTCGAAAGCGTTCCACAGGGATGCTGGCCCATGTTGACTCCAATGCTTCCCACAGTTGTCAAGTTGGCTGGATGTCCATTGTGTGGTGGAGCATTTTTGATACAAATGGGAAACTGTTGAGCGTGAAAAATCCAGCAGCGTCACAGTTCTTGACACAAACCGGTGCGCATGGCACCTACTACCATACTCCGTTCAAAGGCACTTAAATCTTTTGCCTTTCCCATTTACCCTCTGAATGGCACACATACACAATCCATGTCTATTGTTTCAAGGCTTAAAAATCCTTCTTTAACCTGTCTCCTTCCCTTCATCTTCACTGATTTAAGTGGATTTAACAAGTGACATCAATAAGGGATCATAGCTTTTACCTCGTCAGTCTGTCATGGAAGGAGGAGGTGTTCTTAATGTTTTGTACACTCAGTGTATTTTCACCATCCATGAGTCCGTGACATAAGGCTGAATAAGCATGCTGCCCAGTTCACACCCTTAGATAGAGGATCAAACTCAAAATCACATAGAACTACAACTTTCTACTCTGAAGCCCACAGAGGATATCAAACAGATATCATGGAGTCTAGGCTTAAATACTTGAAACAACATTCTTCATACACCACACAATGAATCCCAGAATAATACCTGTCCCACTCACTTGTCATCTACATGAAGGCAGGGAGGGCACTTGATAGCCAGCCATGTTTTCCACTGTACATGCCGGACTTTGTATACTTGTCCAAATCCGCCCGAGCCTATCTTCTCCCAGCTCCCAAACTCAGAGGAGTCAAAGGTTCTCAGCAGCCCCATATTCCCATGGGAAGGGTCCGGAACATCCATATCCATCTTTAGAAAGGCTTTAATAGTGTTGAAATCCCCAAATCCTTATTTTTTCCTCTAGCACACATTCAGAAGAACTAAACATACACACACATGCCTACTGGAAGCTTCCTTCCTTGTTTTTTTCCACCCTCTTGCCTGACTCAGTCTGGCCCCTCCTTCTTTTCAGGTGAAAGCAGGGGAAGGGCCAGTAGATGTGACATCATATCCTGGGTCTGGCCAGACAGACCAAACAACAGCCTTTCCAGGGAGCATTCAACACTAAACCTGTTTGTCAAAGTGCTCGAGTCCCAACTCTCCTATTTCTGCCCAGAAAAAAAATAAGCATCATATTTGTAAATAAGCTGGAATTCAAGAACAGTGGAATGTTGGCATATCACCCAACACCTTTCTCCCTCTAATAACCATAACACTAGCAAAAACCCTGTAAATATCCTGAGGAGACATGGGAAATATTCTTTAAAAAAAATGTGTTACATGATATATGATATGGCTCTGGTTTTGAATGTGTGGGTTCATATGAGAAGTATACTAACCTATTCATGAGGTATCCAAAACCACAAGCCTTGTCATAAACCTGCCTGATTCCTTTCCTGTCCACACTGTGTGAGACATGCCAGTGATTCAGCAGGTGTCATATACAGTACCAGTCAAAAGCTTGGACACCCCTACTCATTGTAAAGGTTTTTCTTTATTTTTACTATCTTCTATATTGCAAATTAATAGAGATTACATCAAAACTAGGAATTAACACATATGGAATCATGTAGTAACCATCAAAGTTGTTTTATTTTTATATTTTAGATTCTTCAAAGTAGCTACCCTTTGCCTTGATGACACCTTTGCACACTCTTGGCATTCTCTCAACCAGCTTCACCTGGAATGCTTTTCTAACAGTCTTGAAGTAGTTCCCACATGTGCTGATCACTTGTTGGCTGCTTTTCCTTCAATCTGCGGTCAAACTCATCCCAAAGAATCTCAAATAGGTTGAGGACGGGTGATTGTGGAGGCCAGGTCATCTGATGCAGCACTCCAATACTCTTCTTCTTGGTGAAATAGCCCTTACACAGCCTGGAGGTGTGTTGGGTCATTGTCCTGTTGAAAAACAAATTATAGTCCCACTAAGCCCAAACCAAATGGGATGACGTATCGCTGCAGAATGCTGTGGTAGCCAGGCTGGTTAAGTGTGCCTTGAATTCTAAATAAATCACTGACAGTGTCACCAGCAAAGCACCCCCACACCATCACACCTCCTCCTCCATGCTTCACGGTGGGAACCACACACGCGGAGATCATCCGTTCACCTACTCTGCGTCTCACAAATACAAGGCAGTTGGAACCAAAAATCACTAATTTGTCTAATCAGACCAAAGGACAGATTTCCGCCGGTCTAATGTCCATTGTTCATGTTTCTTGGCCCAAGCAAGTCTCTTCTTATTATTGGTGTCCTTTAGTAGTGGTTTCTTCGCACCAACTCGACCATGAAGGTCTGCATCACGCAGTCTGCATCACGCAGTATCCCTTTTCAATCCGAGTTTCCAACGACCCCCTCGATCGACAGAACAACTTCTTATCCTGATTTCTATTAACATAGAGGGGTGACCAGATGTAAATGGGCCATGTGGGAAATAATAATGAGATCTTAGTAATTTATGAGGGACCCTACTTCACACCACAGTGATGCACATCACCACAGAGTGATATTTTTTGGGGGGGGTGGCAGGGTAACCTAGTGGTTAGAGCATTGGGCTAGTAACCGAAAGGTTGCAAGTTCAAATCCACGAGCTGACAAGGTACAGATCTGTTGTTCTGCCCCTGAACAAGGCAGTCAACCCACTGTTCCTAGGCCGCCATTGAAAATAAGAATTTGTTCTTAACTGACTTGCCTAGAAAGGTAAGAGACAGGTTGTTTAACGCTTGGGGCTAATAGACACAACAAACGCGTTCACACCTTCAACATTTGAATGTGTGAACCCTGTGAATGAGGGTCGTTTCAGATGATGGTCCATCTAGTCCACACCTCATGTTAAGTCTGGATGTTTAGCCTTATTGTGGGTTTTGACACACCTTGGTCCATGACTGTGGAAAGAGACAATAGCAAGATCCATACAGACTGAAGCCCTATGCTCCTTTAAACACCTTTCTTAGACAGAATATCTTTGCATAATCTAATGCTGATGTCAAGCGCTCTGTTCGGGGTCTCTCAGATAAATCACATTTGTGAAGATAGCGCTCCCTTCTGGTTGATCCAGGTTCTGACTCCTGGTGGGAAGCTATAGGTGTAAAACAGGTGGAAAGACTGACTGGTTCTTTTGACATACATACAGTTCCAGTCAAAAGTTTGGACACACCAACTCATTCAAGTGTTTTTCTTAATTTTTTGCTATTTTCTACATTGTAGAACAGTAGTGAATACATCAAAACAATGAAATAACACATATGGAATCATGTGGTTACCAAAAAAGTGTTAAACAAATGAAAATATATATTAGATTTTAGATTCTTCAAAGTAGCTACCCTTTGCCTTGATGACAGCTTTGCACACTCTTGGAATTCTCTCAACTACCTTCACCTGGAATGCTTTTCCAACAGTCTTGAAGGAGTTCCCACATATGCTGAGCACTTGTTGGCTGCTTTTCCTTCACTCTGCGGTCCAACTTATCCCAAACCATCTCAATTGGGTTGACGTCGGGTGATTGTGGACACCAGGTCATCTGATGCAGCACTCCATCACTCTCCTCCTTGGTCAAATAGGCCTTACACAGCCTGGAGGTGTTTTGGATCATTGTCCTGTTGAAAAACAAATGATAGTCCCACTAAGTGCAAACCAGATGGGATGGCGCATCACAGCAGAATGCTGTGGTAGCCAGGCTGGTTAAGTGTGCCTTGAATTCTAAATAAATCACAGACAGTGTCACCAGCAAAGCACCCCACACCATCACACCTCCTATTCCTCCGTGGGAACCATACATGCGGAGATCATCCGTTCACCTACTCTGTGTCTGACAAAGACAAAGTGTTTGGAACCAAAAATCACAAATGTGCACTCATCAGACCAAAGGACAGATTTCCGCCTGTCTAATGTCCATTGCTCGTGTTTCTTGGCCCAAGCAAGTCTCTTCTTATTATCGGTGTCCTTTAGTAGTGGTTTCTTTGCACCAATTCGACCACGAAGGCCTGATTCACGATGTCTCCTCTAAACAGTTGATGTTGAGATGTGTCTGTTACTTGAAATCTGTCTAGAAAAAAGAAACGCACACCTATAAAGGCGAGGTGCTGGCTAGCGGAGCAGAACACTAGAAAATAAAGGAAAGCCGCACACTCTAAGAGCTCAGATGCAAAAATTTAATAACCAACGTTTCGACAGCTAAGCTGTCTTCATCAGGGTATCATCACAAACACTGGGAGATGAGTCATTTATATAGTGTCAAGAGACACACAGGTGTTTGTAATCATGGCCAAGTATGGCCTAATATCATTGGTTAACTGAAATATTAAAAAAATGGTATACAAGAAACATACAAAAAGACAAACAAATGGATAACATATGATCATAGCATTTGTAGTCTAAAAAGTATCTAACAAACACTTACAATGGCAAAATCACAATAATCACAAGAATGGCTTCAGATCAAAGTCTATGTTGAGACCGAAGGGAGCAAGTGTCTTTAAATTAAAGATCCAGGCAGCCTCTCGTTTTAACAATAAATTATCAAGGTCACCCCCTCTCCTCGGGAGGGTGACATGTTCGATGCCAATATAACGCAGAGACGAAATCGAATGGCCTGCCTCCAAAAAGTGGGCCGCAACTGGGTAAGTCAGGTTTTTGCACCTAATGGTGCTACGGTGCTCTGAGATACGTACTTTTAATTCACGCTTTGTTTTACCCACATAATTTTTACCACAGGGACAAGTTATAAGGTAAATAACTGCCTTAGTGGAACACGTAATAACACCTTTAATTGGGATAGATTTCCCTGTTTGGGGGTGTTTGAAGGATCTACATTTGTAAGTGCCATTGCATTGAGCACAGCCATTACACTTGTAATTTCCATCCAGTATGGGCGCAAATAGGCGTTGTTGAGGAATATCTTGGGGTGGTAAATCAGAGTGTACCAATTGGTCTCTGAGATTTCTGCCCCGCGAGAATACGACCAGGGGAAGATCAGAAAACACATTACCAAGACTATCATCATATTTCAGAATGTGCCAATGTTTGTGAACGATTCCTTTAATTTGTTCAGAGCACTTTGAATAGCGGGTAGTAAGAACGCATGAATGCGTCTTTTTGCGAGACTGACCTTGAAAAAGGTCATGTCTCGTTTTGTTTTGAATTTTCTCAATGGCAATATTAATCTGATCATTGTTGTACCCCCTCTCCTTGAACTTATCCTGAGTCTCAGCCATATTTCTGTCGAAATCTGATTGTTTAATGCAAATTCTTTTGATTCGACAGAATTGGCTGTAGGGCAAACTATTTTTCAAGGGAAGTGGGTAACAACTATCAGCCCTCAACAAACTGTTACGATCAGTAGGTTTCCTGTAAAGATCAGTGTATAAAACATTATCTTCACACAAGATCAGAAGATCAAGAAAACTGATTTGACGTGTATCAGATTGCATAGTAAATCTCAAATGTTCAGAACAGGAGTTAAGAAAAGCATAAAACGACTGGAGCAGTTCTGCATCACCCCTCCATAGAACAAAAATATCGTCAATATACCGTTTCCAAATAATGATGTTAGGCAAGAAAACATTTTTGAGAGGGTTAAAAATGGATTGTTTCTCCATGTAACCCACATACAAATTAGCATAGTTAGGAGCTGTTGAAATCTGTGAAGCATTTATTTGGGCTGCAATTTGAGCCTGGTAACTCTAATGAACTTATCCTCTGCAGCAGAGGTAACTCTGGGTCTTCCTATCCTGTGGCGGTCCTCATGGGAGTAGTCATCATAGTTCTTGATGGTTTTTGCGACTGCACTTGAAGAAACTTTCAAAGTTATCAACATTTTCCGGATTGACTGACCTTCGTGTCATAAACTAATGATGGACTGTCGTATCTCTTTGCTTATTTCAGCTGTTCTTGCCATAATATGGACTTGGTCTTTCACCAAATAGGGTTATCTTCTGTATACCAACCCTAACTTGTCACAACACAACGGATTGGCTCAAATGCATTAAAGAAGGAAAGAAAGTCCACAAATTAACTTTTAACAAGGCAGACCTGTTAATTGAAATGCATTCCAGGCAGTGGTGGAAAAAGTACTCAATTGTCATACTTGAGTAAAAGTAAAGATACCTTAATAGAAAATGACTCAAGTAAAAGTGAAAGTCACCCAGGAAAATACTACTTGAGTAAAAGTCTAAAAGTATTTGGTTTTAAATATACTTAAGTATGAAAAGTAAATGGAATTGCTAAAATGTACTTAAGTATCAAAAGTAAAAGTATAAACTATTTCAAATTCCTTATATTAAGCAAACCAGACAGCACCACTCATATTTTTTTTTTGACAGCCAGGGGTACACTCCAGCACTCAGACATAATTTATAAACAAAGCATTTGTGTTTAGTGAGTCCGCCAGATCAGAGGCAGCAGGAATGACCAGGGATGTTCTCTTGATAAGTGTGTGAATTGGACCATTTTCCTGTCAAAATGTAATGAGTACTTTTGGGTGTCAGGGAAAATGTATGGAGTAAAAAGTACATTATTTTCTTTAGGAATGTGTGAAGTAAAAGTTGGAAAAAATATAAATAGTAAAGTACAGATACCCCAAAAAGCTACTTAAGTAGTATTTTACACAACTGATTCCAGGTGACTACCTCATGGAGCTGGTTAAGAGAATGCCAAGAGTCTGCAAAGCTGTCATCAAGGCAAAGGGTGGCTACTTCGAAGAATCTCAAATACAAAATATATTTTGATTTGTTTAATACTTTCTTGGTTACTATATGATTCCATATGTGTTATTTAATAGTTTTGATGTCTTCACTATTATTCCACAATGTAGAAAATAGTAAAAATAAAGAAAAACCCTTGATTGGGTAGGTGTGTCCAAAATGTTTACTGGTACTGTACATTACAGATATCTGAGATGAAGGGAGTTATTGGAGCCTTGGGCAGTGCTGTGGGAAGATGACCCCCATTCGGCAAGCGGACAAACACATCAATCTGATTACAATGACACCAGCCAGCCAGTCGAGTTTGCCAGTTCGGTAAATCAGAACCCAGGCTAGAAATAGTCTAGAAAACAAGTACGTTTGCAGTGCACTATATTTTCACATTTATACTCTATCTAAACATTGATATTTAGACAGAAATGAGCTAAATACATATTTCCTTTTTGAGACATTTCATTGAAAAACTGCTATAAAAAGGCTTCCAGTATTTCTTCGACAATTTCTCAAAAACAATCTGACGCTTCAATGCTTTCAGATACATTTTTTTTTTTTTTTTACATCTGATTATCTCTACTCTTTAAATGCTCTGTGTCTTGGCTGCTCTACACTCATGATCTACTCATAAAGAACGCTTAGACTCTATCATCTAATTGTCTTCTTTAAACCTGTTGTGCAAGGCATTCAAAGTTATGTGCCAAAATCATTTCATATTCTTCTTTTAACCCCCAATGAGTGAATCAGAGAATTCCTAAAAGTCATACACTTTTTTTCCCTTTCAATAACTGAAATAATTCTGTAATATACTATATGATCAAACGTATGTGGACACCTCCATTAATATGGAGTTGGGCCCCCTTTGCTGCTATAACAGCCTCCACTCTTCTGGGAAGGCTTTCCATTAGATGTTGGAACATTGCTGCCGGGACTTGCTTCCATTCAGCCACAAGAACATTAGTGAGGTCGGACACTGATGTCGGGCAATTAGGCCTGGCTCGCAGTCGGTGTTCCAAATCATCCCAAAGGTGTTCGATGGGGTTGAGGTCAGGGCTCTGTGTAGGCCAGTCAAGTCCTTCCACACCGATGTCAACAAACCATTTCTGTATGGACCTTGTTTTGTGCACAGGGGCATTGTCATGCTGAAACAGGAAAGGGCCTTCTCCAAACTGTTGCCACAAAGTTGGAAGCACAGAATCGTCTAGAATGTCATTGTATACTGTAGCGTTAAGATTTCCCTTCACTGGAACTAAGGGGCCTAGCCCGATCCATGAAAAACAGCCCCAGACCATTATTCCTCCTCCACCAAACTTTACACTTGGCACGGCAGGTAGCCTCTCCTGGCATCTGCCAAACCCAGATTTGTCCATGGACTGGCATATGGTGAAGGGTGATTCATCACTCCAGGGAATGAATTTCCACTACTTGAGAGTCCAATTGCGGCGAGCTTTACACCACTTGGTATTGTGCATGGTGATCTTAGGCGTGTTGCGGCTGCTTGGCCATAGAAACCCATTTCATTAAGCTCCTGAAGAACAGTTCTTGTGCTGACGCAGCTTCCAGAGGCAGTTTGGAACTCATTAGTGAGTGTTGCAACCGAGAAAGGACGATTATTACGCGCTCTGCGCTTAAGCACTCGACGGTTACGTTCTGGGAGTTTGTGTGGCCTACCACTTCCCAGCTGAGCTGTTGTTGCTCCTAGATGTTTCCACTTCACAATAACAGCACTTACAGTTGACCAGTGAAGCTCTGGCAGGGCAAAATTTGGTGGCATCCTATGACGGTGCCACGGTGAAAGTCACTGAGCTCTTTAGTGAAGCCATTCTACTGCCAATGTTTCACTATGGAGATTGCATGGCGGTGTGCTCAATTTGATACACCTGTCAGCAAAGGGTGTGACTGAAATAGCTGAATCCACCAATTTGAAGGGGTGTCCACATACTTTTGTATATATAATATGTAAATATTGTTAGACATGCATGTTTAAAATTCACAAATTATTCAATAGCTTACTTTTGTTTATGTTGATAAGTCAACCTGTGCAGTTTTGACCAAAGAAACAATGCAGCAAAATCATTTTAACTATACATCCATCTCTGTAAACAGCTTCTTCTGTGTTTTTTTTTTTTACAATAAAAGGAAGGAACAACTAATGTTGACGTAAGACAAAGTGGCTCTTGGTTCTTGTAAATGCAATCATCCTCCATCAATGTTCTCTTGTTCCAGGGATGTATTTTGGGGAGAATGTAACATAGGCATTTTGGTGACAGCATTCAAGGTCTCTAGTCCACATAGGCCTTCATAATAGGAATCGGCATTCCATGTGTGTAGACTATCCACTATCCTTCACCAGGACTGTGAGGTGACCAGCACCTCCCTTCTCCAGTCTAGCAGCTGAACATATGCTGTGTTGTGTTGGCCTGCTGCACTGCCTGGGCTTGTCTAGCCTGCTCTGGTGTTTGGGTCTCAGAGTCCTGGGCATCACCTGGAGCCCCCTCCACCACAGGGGTGACCTGGAACCCCTCAGCCTGCGTGACGGGCCTCCAGGCCAAGGTGGGGGCCTCCAGGAGTTGGCCCTGGATTGGGTTGACGAAGGTGGTCAGGTTGATGAAGTGGGCGACCGACTGTGGCCCAGTTCCGTCACCACCTGGCTCCACCGTCTCGGCTGTGAGCTCGGTGGGCCGGTTGTGGAGCATTGCGGAGCCAGTGACTGCGTCAAAGGTGACAGTGAGGATGGAGCTGTCTAGGGTGAGGGGCCGGTGGTCACTAGCCATCAGGTGGCCCAGGGCTACGGGCTGCAGGCTGGTGAACTGGGAAGGGGCATGGGAGGTGATGGGGGTCACTGTGATGCTGGTGGAGGAGGCTGAGGACGCGTTGGGGTTGGCTTGCACCACCACCTACAACAACAGCACCAGTCACATCGGGTCAGATCATACAGTATGATAGACTCACACAATCTACACATGATGTTGTGGATAACATGGAAAACTCAAAAACTCCACTTATCCATGACCAAAATACTATTTAAGACATTTATCACAGACAGGTGGACCCAATTGTAATGAGTAGAATCTCTAACCTCATATAACTTCTAACATTGATGATCAGACTAACACATGTCCAGTGTGGCACACCCACCTGTTGGATACTCTGCACAGCAGAGCTGGTCTCATCTCCCACTATGGTGGTGGTGTACTCTACTCCATTGCCTGTGAAGTCAGCGTACTTGTCAGAGTCTGGCAGCTCCAGCTCCTCCAGCTGTTTCTGCTTCTTCCTGGGCAGCCGGGGGGTCCGCTGGGGCCTCTCCCCAGAAAGTGCCTCCTTCTCTGGGGTTAGACTGGGCTACAAAGGAGGGTATGAGAACCCAAAATATTGAAGGTTCAATGCAGCCGCTTGTATCTCAATGTCAAATCATTACTGGGTAACAATAAAGTACCTTACTGTGATTGTTTTCAACGAAAAGTGTCAAAGGGGGTAGATCAGCTTTAATAGTGCAGATAGATTGTAGTTTCCATCAATGTAATTGTCTGCATAATTTCCAATCCCAAAATTTAAAAAAAATTAAAAACACACACATACAGTTGAAGTTGGAAGTTTACATACACTTAGGTTGGAGTCATTAAAACTCGTTTTTCAACCACTCCACAAATTTCTTGTTAACAAACTATAGTTTTGGCAAGTCGGTTAGGACATCTACTTTGTGCATGACACAAGTCATTTTCCCAACAATTGTTTACAGACAGATTACTTCACTTATAATTCATTCACTGTATCACAATTCCAGTGGGTCAGAAGTTTACATACACTAATTTGACTGTGCCTTTAAACAGCTTGGAAAAATCCAGAAAATGATGTCATGGCTTTAGAAGCTTCTGATTGGCTAATTGACATAATTTGAGTCAATTGGAGGTGTACCTGTGGATGCATTTCAGGGCCTACCTTCAAACTCAGTGCCTCTTTGCTTGACATCATGGGAAAATCAAAAGAAATCAGCCAAGACCCCAGAAAAAAAAATTGTAGACCTCCACAAGTCTGGTTCATCCTTGGGAGCAATTTCCAAATGCCTGAAGGTACCACATTCATCTGTACAAACAATAGTACACAAGTATAAACACCATGGGACCACGCAGCAGTCATACCGCTCAGGAAGGAGACACGTTCTATCTCCTAGAGATGAACGTACTTTGGTGCGAAAAGTGCAAATCAATCCCAGAACAACAACAAAGGACCTTGTGAAGATGCGGGAGGAAACAGGTACAAAGGTATCTATATCCACAGTAAAACGAGTCCTATATCGACATAACCTGAAAGGCCGCTCAGCAAGGAAGAAGCCACTGCTCCAAAACCGCCATAAAAAAGCCAGATTACGGTTTGCAACTGCACATGGGGACAAAGATCGTACTTTTTGGAGAAATGTCCTCTTGTCTGATGAAACAAAAATAGAACTGTTTGGCCATAATGACCATCATTATGTTTGGAGTAAAAAGGGGGATGCTTGCAAGCCGAAGAACACCATCCCAACCGTGAAGCACGGGGGTGGCAGCAACATGTTGTGGGGTTTCTTTGCTGCATGAGGGACTGGTGCACTTCACAAAATAGATGGCATCATGAGGAACGAAAATGATGTGGATATATTGAAGCAACATCTCAAGACATCAGTCAGGAAGTTAAAGCTTGGTCGCAAATGGGTCTTCCAAATTGAAAATGACCCCAAGCATACTTCCAAAGTTGTGGCAAAATGGCTTAAAGACAACAAAGTCAAGGTATTGGAGTGGCCATCACAAAGCCCTGACCTCAATCCTATAGAAAATGTGTGGGCAGAACTGAAAAGGCTGCCCACACATGTGTAAGCAAGGAGGCCTACAAACCTGACTCAGTTACACAAGCTCTGTCAGGATGAATGGGCCAAAATTCACCCAACTTATTGTGGGAAGCTTGTGGAAGGCTACCCAAAACGTTTGACCCAAGTTACACAATTTAAAGGCAATGCTACCAAATACTAATTGAGTGTATGTAAACTTCTGACCCACTGGGAATGTGATGAAAGAAATAAAAGCTGAAATATATAATTCTCTCTACTATTATTCTGACATTTCACATTCTTAAAATAAAGTGGTGATCCTAACTGACCTAAGACAGGGAATTTTTACTAGGATTAAATGTCAGGAATTGTGAAAAACTGAGCTTAAATGTATTTGGCTAAGGTGTATGTAAACTTCCGACTTCAACTATATATATATATATATATATAATAAAAAAAATATAATATATAATATATATTACACAAATACACACTACCGTTCAAAAGTTTGGGGTCACTTACAAAAAAAGAAATATTTTTTGTCCATTAAAATAACATCAAATTGATCAGAAATGCAGTGCATCAATGAATCAAATGTATTTATAAAGCCCTTCTTACATCAGCTGATGTCACAAAGTGCTGTGCAGAAACCCAGCCTAAAACCCCAAACAGCAAGCAACGCAGGTGTAGAAGCACGGTGGCTAGGAAAAACTCACTAGAAAGGCCAGAACCTAAGAAGAAACCTAGAGAGGAACCAGGCTATGAGGGGTGGCCCGTCCTCTTCTGGCTGTGCCAGGTGGAGATTATAATAGAACATGGCCAAGATGTTCATAGATGACCAGCAGGGTCAAACAATAATAAGTGGTTGTAGAGGGTGCAACAGGTCAGCACCTCAGGAGTAAATGTCAGTTGGCTTTTCATAGCCGATCAGTGTAGATATTGTTAATTTTGTAAATGACTAATGTAGCTGGAAACGGCAGATTTTTTAATGGAATATCTACATAGGCGTACAGAGGCCCATTATCAGCAACCATCACTCCTGTGTTCCAATGGCACGTTGTGTTAGCTAATCCAAGTTTATCATTTTAAAAGGCTAATTGATCATTAGAAAACCCTTTTGCAATTATGTTAGCACAGCTGAAAACTGTTGTTCTCATTAAAGAAGCAATAAAACTGGCCTTCTTTAGACTAGTTGAGTATCTGGAGCATCAGCAATTGTGGGTTCGATTACAGACTCAAAATGGCCAGAAACAAATAACTTTCTTCTGAAACCTGTCAGTCTATTCTTGTTCTGAGTTATTAGGGCTATTCCATGCGAGAAATTGCCAAGAAACTGAAGATCTCGTACAACGCTGTGTACTACTCCCTTAACAGAACAGCGCAAACTGGCTCGAACCAGAATAGAAAGAGGAGTGGGAGGCCTCGGTACACAACTGAGCAAGAGGACAAGTACGTTAAGAGTGTCTAGTTTGAGAAACAGACGCCTCGCAAGTCCTCAACTGGCAGCATCATTAAATAGTACCCACAAAATACCAGTCTCAACGGTGAAGAGGTGACTCTGGGATGCTGGCCTTCTAGGCAGAGTTCCTCTGTCCAGTGTCTGTGTTCTCTTGCCCATCTTAATCTTTTATTTTTATTGGCCAGTCTGAGATATGGCTTTTTCTTTGCAACTCTGCCTAGAAGGCCAGGTGCATCCTGTTTCCATTGATCATCCTTGAGATGTTTCTACAACTTGATTGGAGTCCACCTGTGGTAAATTCAATTGGAAAGGCACACACCTGTCTAAGGTCTCAGTCAAAACATTCGAAACCAAGAAAACATTTATTAAAGTCCCCAGTTACAATAAATGCGGCCTCAGGATATGCGGTTTCCAGTTTGCACAAATCCCAGTGTAGTTCCTTGAGAGCCGTCGCAGTGTTGGATTAAGGGGGAATATACACGGCTGCGACGATGATGGAAGACAATTCTCTCGGGAGGTAACGCTTTTGGCATTTGATGGTGAGATATTCCAGATTGGGAGAACAAAATGACTTGAATTCCTGTACGTTTCCACAATCACACATCATGAAACACAGGACAATCACGTTTTGACTGCATTGGGCTTTTAAAATAGTTTCATCTGTGCATATATGCTACTTAGCTCACCACCATAGGCTTTGTATGGCTCTACGTACCTGCACAATGCAGATGCTTGACTCATCGATGTTTGAGTCTTCTTGGAGCTCGTCAAACTCATCTATTCTTACAGTGACCACCTGGGGTTGGAGGTAAGATCAGAAGCACACAGGTTTAAATAAAACTGAGACTTCACTATCACAGACAGGTGGGATAGAAAATTATGTTTAAAACAGAGATGGCCAACTCTAGGTCTGGAGAACATGACAGAAAATGGCTGTTTCAGCTGATACTCTAAGAATTCCATTTAAGTTGTGATAGATCTCATGCATATATGGTTTAACCCTTACTGTCCCAGCTCACCTTGGGGTGTTTATATGGTTTAACCCTTACTGTCCCAGCTCACCTCGGGGTGTTTATATGGTTTAATCCTTACTGTCCCAGCTCACCTCGGGGTGTTTATATGGTTTAACCCTTACTGTCCCAGCTCACCTCGGGGTGTTTATATGGTTTAATCCTTACTGTCTCAGCTCACCTCGGGGTGTTTATATGGTTTAACCCTTACTGTCCCAGCTCACCTCGGGGTGTTTATATGGTTTAATCCTTACTGTCCCAGCTCACCTCGGGGTGTTTATATGGTTTAACCCTTACTGTCCCAGCTCACCTCGGGGTGTTTTATATGGTTTAATCCTTACTGTCCCAGCTCACCTCGGGGTGTTTATATGGTTTAACCCTTACTGTCCCAGCTCACCTCGGGGTGTTTATATGGTTTAACCCTTACTGTCCCAGCTCACCTCGGGGTGTTTATATGGTTTAACCCTTACTGTCCCAGCTCACCTCGGGGTGTTTATATGGTTTAACCCTTACTGTCCCAGCTCACCTCGGGGTGTTTATATGGTTTAACCCTTACTGTCCCAGCTCACCTCGGGGTGTTTATATGGTTTAACCCTTACTGTCCCAGCTCACCTCGGGGTGTTTATATGGTTTAATCCTTACTGTCCCAGCTCACCTCGGGGTGTTTATATGGTTTAACCCTTACTGTCCCAGCTCACCTCGGGGTGTTTATATGGTTTAATCCTTACTGTCCCAGCTCACCTCGGGGTGTTTATATGGTTTAATCTTTACTGTCCCAGCTCACCTCGGGGTGTTTATATGGTTTAATCTTTACTGTCCCAGCTCACCTCGGGGTGTTTATATGGTTTAATCCTTACTGTCCCAGCTCACCTCGGGGTGTTTATATGGTTTAACCCTTACTGTCCCAGCACACCTCGGGGTGTTTGCGCCTCATGTGGCGGTTCATGGAGGCTCGGGTGGACACCTTGGTGCCACACAGGTGACAGCTATGGGCCTCCACCTTCTCATGGGTCAGCTGCACATGCTTCTGGAGCATGTATTCTGTCACATACTTCTTATCACACACTGCACACGACCACGTCTTCCCCACTGGGGAGCGAGAGAGAGAAAGGGAGAGAGACAGCTCTATTAACAGCTCTCAAAAGATAAAGAAACTTTGAGAAGGTATTCATGGAGTTGTCAAAACACACCATATATGAAACTATGAGTATTCATCCAGGAACTTACCTGTGTGAATAAGCTTGTGTGTCTCCATGGTGTTCCTCTCACTGAAGGTCTTCCCACACAACTCACACATGAAGTCCTTTATTCCTGTAGGAGTAGAAACAGTACATCTGTCAGTGTAAGCCTTAACCCAATGAGCCCTTTGTACAGCACTTGTAACTTACATGCTTCATTAGCGTTGCTGTATCTGTAAGATTTGACAAATGTTTGGTCATGTACAGTATGTTAGCTTAAAGTGCCCAGCCCATGTTTACGAATGAAAGTGGCCTCTTTTTTCATTCCTCTGGGTTGTTTTGTATTGTTGTTGCTGGGTCCATCTCACCTGTGTGTCTCTTGTAGTGTTTCAGCATGTTGACCTTCTGGGCAAACTTACGGTTGCACTCCTTACACTCGTGCTCTTTGATGCCCTTATGCAGCTTCATATGGTGCCTCAGCGCATGCTTGGTCTTCATCCCTGCAGAGAACACATTGGCTTAATTTCTTAGCTTTACCTTTATATATGTTTTTACTCAAAAAAAGTACAGTGAGGGGAAAAGTATTTGATCCCCTGCTGATTTTGTACGTTTGCCCACTGACAAAGAAATGATCAGTCTATAATTTTAATGGTTGGCTTATTTGAACAGTGAGACAGAATAACAACAACAAAAATCCAGAAAAACGCATGTCAGAAATGTTATACATTGATTTGCATTTTAATGAGGGGAATAAGTATTTGACCCCTCTGCAAAACCTGACTTTGTACTTGGAGGCAAAACCCTTGTTGGCAATCACAGAGGTCAGACGTTTCTTGTAGTTGGCCACCAGGTTTGCACACATCTCAGGAGGGATTTTGTCCCCCTCCTCTTTGCAGATCTTCTCCAAGTCATTAAGGTTTCGAGGCTGACGTTTGGTAACTGGAACCTTCAGCTCCCTCCACAGATTTTCTCTGGGATTAAGGTCTGGAGACTGGCTAGGCCACTCCAGGACCTTAATGTGCTTCTTCTTGAGCCACTCCTTTGTTGCCTTGGCCGTGTGTTTTGGGTCATTGCCATGCTGGAATACCCATCCACGACCCATTTTCAATGCCCTGGCTGAGGGAAGGAGGTTCTCACCCAAGATTTGACGGTGCATGGCCCCGTCCATCATCCCTTTGATGTGGTGAAGTTGTCCTCTCCCCTTAGCAGAAAAACACCCCCAAAGCATAATGTTTCCACCTCCATGTTTAATGGTGGAGATGGTGTTCTTGGGGTCATAGGCAGCATTCCTCCTCCTCCAAACACGGTGAGTTGAGTTGATGTCAAAGAGCTCCAGTTTGGTCTCATCTGACCACAACACTTTCACCAGTTGTCCTCTGAGTCATTCAGATGTTCATTGGCAAACTTCAGATGTGCATGTATATGTATTCTTGAGCAGGGGGACCTTGCGGGCGCTGCAGGATTTCAGTCCTACGACGTAGTGTGTTACCAATTGTTTTCTTGGTGACTATGGTCCCAGCTGCCTTGAGATCATTGACAAGATCCTCCCGTGTAGTTCTGGGCTGATTCCTCACTGTTCTCATGATCATTGCAACGCCACGAGGTGAGATCTTGCATGGAGCCACAGGCCGAGGGATATTGACAGTTCTTTTGTGTTTCTTCCATTTGTGAATAATCGCACCAAATGTTGTCACCTTCTCACCAAGCTGCTTGGCGATGGTCTTGTAGCCCATTCCAGCCTTGTGTAGGTCTACAATCTTGTCCCTGACATCCTTGGAGAGCTCTTTGGTCTTGGCCATGGTGGAGAGTTTGGAATCTGATTGATTGCTTCTGGCTCCCAGGTGTCTTTTATACAGGTAACAAACTGAGATTAGGAGCACTCCCTTTAAGAGTGTGCTCCTAATCTCAGCCCGTTACCTGTATAAAAGACACCTGGGAGCCAGAAATCTTTCTGATTGAGAGGGGGTCAAATACTTATTTCCCTCATTAAAATGCAAATCAATTTATTACATTTTTGACATGCGTTTTTATGATTTTTTTTGTTGTTATTCTGTCTCTCACTGTTCAAATAAACCTACCATTAAAATTATAGACTGATCATTTCTTTGTCAGTGGGCAAACGTACAAAATCAGCAGGGGATCAAATACTTTTTTCCCTCACTGTATATACAGCACATGCTTAATCAGAACACTTTTCCCATTCATAAAGTGGCATATTTCTTGTTTTTGTCAGTCAAGGTAAAAGGCTTGGCCAAGGAGCATTTGGAAATTCCACCACCAATGTAGGTCAATTTGGTCTCCATTTCTAGTCTATTAGCCAAACCCCTTTACCCCTAACTACCGTATGTGACAAGCATAGTTGTCATGGTGATGGCCTCACCTTTCCCACACTCGGCACAGAGGAAGTCTCTGATGTTGTCATGGACCCTCAGGTGTTCCTTTAGCATGTCCTTCCTGGCAAATGACCTCCCACACTGGTCACAACCGTGGCTCTTCACCCCTGGGTGGACAACATTACAGAGGAGACAGCAAAAGAAAAGTTTAATAAGCCCATAAAAATCAGATGGAATGAACAATATTCTTTATATCTTCATCATGCCTTCAATACAAATATTGTGTGAATAATCATAGTGCCAAAATCGGTGATTGATGCGTGTTAAAGTACAGAATGTAATGTGGTCCAGTATCTACAAAGTATATTGGTTGAGATGAAGGCTTCAGTTCATACCTGTGTGGATGACCTTGTGTCTCTCCAAGTTGCCGATGCTGTTGAAGATTCGGCTACACATTTCACAGGGATGGATGTACCTTTTGAGCAAAATGAAAAGTGTAACAGATTGGGTTATAGTCTGAGTGCTAGTAACTAGCCAATAGTGAGACTGTACAACAGTGCACCTGTTCTATATCTCTGTGTCCCTGTACCATTTTTTCACACTCCCCGGTCCCCACCGGTTTTCTACCCATCTCTCTCCATCCCTGTCCCATATCCCTGTGTCTCATCTCTCTCCACCCCTGACCCATGCCCCTGTCTCTCATCTCTATGTCCCCCGTCTCACCTCTGCACTGCAGGGTCTGGGAGCTGTTCTCTGTGGATGACCAGGTGGGCATGGTATGTGGCTTTTAGAGCAAAGCGCCGGTTACAGATGATGCAGCCATAACCCCTCTCTTTGTGCAAGTCCATGATGTGCTTCAGGTAGTCTCTGCCCTTGAAGAACGTCACCTACAAATACAAAGACATCAGGGTCTAACATGAAGAGTGTGAGTGTGTCTGTTTGACCACCACAGTGGTGAAGGTTTGTTTGTGTGACAGAATGTGTGTCGGGATGTGGAATTTGTGTGAATATGTGTGTGTGTCAAATCAAAGTTTATTCGTCACATACACAGTTCACAGCAGGTATAAACGATGCAGCGAAATACTTACTTGCAAGCTCACTCAACAGTGCAGTAGAAATATCAATATAATCGAAAGTGAAATAAAAATGTAAAAGTTGTGGGAGAAATTAGTATGCATAATAATAGTAAACATAGTAATATAACTGATATACACAGTAGGATATACAGTATGAATGATGAATGTGCTATGTAAAGTAACTATCTACAAATATAAATTGGAGAGTGTTTTGGTCGTGCAGTTGAATAAAATAGTATATAAATAGAACAGCAGCATTGTGTGTGTGTGTGTGTGTGCGTGTGCGTGTGCGTGTGTGTGTGAGTGAGGATGTGTGTGTGTGTGCTTGTGTGTAAGCGTTGGATGTGTGGAGGGTCAGTGCAAATAGTCTCTAAGGTACAGGTCTGAGAAATTAGGCAGCTAGAATTAGCTGTTCAGCAGTCTGGTGGCCTTGTGGTTGAAGCTGTCTCGGAGCCTGTTGGTCCGAGACCCGATACTCTGATACCGCTTGCCAGATGGTAGCGGAGTGAACAGTCTGTGGCTCGGGTGACTGGAGTCCTTGACGATCTTCCGGGCCTTCCTCAGACACCGCCTGGTGTAAATGTCCTGGAGAGCAGAGAACTCGCCCCCAGTTACAGTTGAAGTGGGAAGTTTACATACACTTAGGTTGGAGTCATTAAAACTCGTTTTTCAACCACTCCACAAATTTCTTGTTAACAAACTATAGTTTTGGCAAGTCAGTTAGGACATCTACTTTGTGCATGACACAAGTCATTATTCCAACAATTGTTTACAGACAGATTACTTCACTTATAATTCACTGTATCACAATTCCAGTGGGTCAGAAGTTTACATACACTAAATTGACTGTGCCTTTAAACAGCTTGGAAAATTCCAGAAAATGATGTCATGGCTTTAGAAGCTTCTGAAAGGCTAATTGACATAATTTGAGTCAATTGGAGGTGTACCTGTGGATGTATTCAAGACCTACCTACCTTTCAACTCAGTGCCTCTTTGCTTGACATCATGGGAAAATCAAAAGAAACTAGCCAAGACCTCAGAAAAAAAATTGTAGACCTCCACAAGTCTGGTTCATCCTTGGGAGCAATTTCCAAACGCTGAAGGTACCACGTTCATCTGTACAAACAATAGTACGCAAGTTTAAACACCATGGGAGCACGCAGCCGTCATACCGCTTAGGAAGGAGATGCGTTCTGTCTCCTAGAGATGAACGTACTTTGGTGTGAAAAGTGCAAATCAATCCCAGAACAACAGCAAAGGACCTTGTGAAGATGCTGGAGGAAACAGGTACAAAGGTATCTATATCCACAGTAAAACGAGTCCTATTTCGACGTAACCTGAAAGGCCGCTCAGCAAGGAAGAAGCCACTGCTCCAAAACCGCCATAAAAAAGCCAGACTATGGTTTGCAACTGCACATGGGGACTAAGATCATACTTTTTGGAGAAATGTCCTCTGGTCTGATGAAACAAAAATAGAACTGTTTGGCCATAATGACCATTACTATGTTGGGAGGAAAAAGGGGGAGGCTTGCAAGCCGAAGAATACCATCCCAACCGTGAAGCACAGGGATGGCAGCATCATGTTGTGGGGGTGCTTTGCTGCAGGAGGGACTGGTGCACTTCACAAAATAGATGGCATCATAAGGAATGAAAATTATGTGGATATATTGAGGCAACATCTCAAGACATCAGTCGGGAAGTTAAAGCTTGGTCGCAAATGGGTCTTCCAAAGTCAAGGTATTGGAGTGGCCATCACAAAGCCCTGACCTCAAACAAATAGAACATTTATGGGCAGAACTGAAAAAGCGTGTGCGAGCCAGGAGGCCTACAAACCTGACTCAGTTACACCATCTCTGTCAGGTGGAATGGGCCAAAATTCACCCAACTTATTGTGGGAAGCTTGTGGAAGGCTACCCGAAACATTTGACGCAAGTTAAACGATTTAAAGGCAATGCTACCAAATACTAATTGAGTGTATGTAAACTTAAAATAAAAGCTGAAATAAATCATTCTCTCTACTATTATTCTGACATTTCACATTCTTAAAATAAAGTTTTGATCCTAACTGAACCAAGACAGGGAATTTTTACTAGGATTAAATGTCAGGAATTGTGAAAAACTCAGTTTAAATGTATTTGGCTAAGGTGTATGTAAACTTCCGACTTCAACTGTATGTATTGGTTCGTCTGCACCACCCTCTGTAGAGCCTTGCGGTTGAGGGTGGTGCAGTTGCCATACCAGGCGGTTATGCAGCCAGACAATAATTTTTCAATGGTGCATCTATAGAATTTCATGAGGATCCGAGAGGCCATGCCAAATTTCATCAGTCACCTGAGGTTGAAGTCTGTGTGTTGGGACCATGTCAGGTCCTCTGTGATGTGCACGCCGATGAACTTGAAGCTTTTGACCTTCTCCACCGCAGTCCCATCGATGGGGATGGGGGTGTGCTCCCTCCCGTTTCCTGTAGTCCACATTCAGCTCCTTGGTCTTACTGACATTGAGGGAGAGGTTGTTGTCCTGGCACCACTCTGCCAGGTCTCTAACCTCCTCCACGTAGTTTTGTCAGTGTCTGTGAGCAGGCCTACCACCGTTGTGTCGTCTGCAAACTTAATGATGGTGTTGGAGTCGTGGGTGAACAGGTAGTACAGGAGGTGGCTGAGCACACACCTCTGAGGGGCCCCCTGAGCTTAATGATGTGCTTGGAGGAGACTATGGTGTTGAAAGCTGAGCTGTGAACAGCATTCTCACAAAGGTATTCCTCTTGTCCAGATTGGATAGGGCAGTGTGCTGTGCAATGGCGATTGTGTCGTCCGTGAATCTGTGGGGGCGGTATGCAAATGGTAGTGGGTCTGGGGTGTCAAGTAAGGTGGAGCTCAAAGCAATAGTCAGGTTACCTTTGCTTGCTTGGGTACAGGAACAGTGGTGGACACCTTGAAGCATGTGGAGATTATAGACTGGGACAGGGAGTGGTTGAGTATGTCCATAAAAGTCTTACTCACATCGGCCAGCGATATGGAGTATATGTCTGTGTGTGTGTGACTGACCTGACACTTCTTGCAGCTGTATTTGTGGGTCTCTTGGTCATCGTCTTCATCCTCATCATCAGTGTTGTCACTGCTGTCCACTGAGATGCCAATCTTTCTGGTGAACTCCTCCCTCTCCTGCTCGTCCATCAGGGCTATGTCCTTCGGAACACACAACCACAAGAAGTTGAACAACGACACCAATATGGACCTAGTGTCAATCTCTATCTCGTTCTGTCATTTTTGAGAGTTTGCCAAATATTTGGTCATGTCGAAGGTCAAAAGAAGCATGAACTAAATGTTTTATTGCAAAATCAACCTAAACTCTCTCACCTTAAAGTGCACGTGAATATGGTCCCTCAGGACGTCCACTCTGAAGAACTTGCGTCCGCAGATCTCACAGGTGTACTTCTTATCCCCGTGAGTCAGCAGATGCTTGTTCATGTTGCTCCTGCAGGAAAACACCTGGATACACACAGTCAGGGTAAATATCTTCTTTCAAATATTATTTGATATATTTTCAGGTATCTGTGTCATCTCACCTTGCCGCAGATAGGACATTCTGAAGGCTCCTTCCTGTATTTGCTCCCTTCCTCCCCATTGGCCTCCAGCTCCTCACTCTTCAGGTCTTTTGGGTTTGCTGAGACATACAATAACAGTACAGCTGAGCACTAAGGTGCTGAGAGAAGTGTTGATTGATGCTTTGGGATATAACACGTCATGATCCAGCCACTTGTAAAAGCTCTGCTGTGTTGATGTATACAATCAAGTACATCATATACTAGAACATACTTCAAACGTATAATAAACGCCAGAGTATCAATACAATAGTAATAAAGAAAGATCACGCCCTCCTGGTCCCTCTGCCAGTACTGACCCGCAGTATGTCTCCTCTGGTGGTCCTGCATAACGTCCTTGCGGTAGAACATCTTGCTGCAGATCTCACAGGTGTAAAGCTTCTCTCTATGCTTCTTCTTGTGCTTAGAGAGGTTACTGTTGGTGGAGAAGAACCTCGAGCAGATCTCACACTGGAATGTCTTGTCATCTGCCACCACAGGACCAAGAACAAACAATCAGACTAGTCATTAAATTAAATAAATATTGATGGATAGGATATTGTGTGAACGACGTTACAGACAGGACAATGAAACAGTACAGTACAACAAGGGACACAACTGTGCAGTAACATCAGAAGTCTTTCAAAAGGTGAAAAAAGATTGCCGACACCCCAACAAATGGTCTGCAACTAAATTATGTTTTCCAATTCATGGTGAACTTACCTGTCTTACAGTTGTGGAACTTCAATGCATTCTCCACACGGAAGGCTTTGTCGCATGTGTTACATTTGTACCTGTACTCTACGTCGAGCTGGAGGGGGAGACACACAAGTGATACATGAGTGATACACACAATGTACAGTGAATCAAGGAGCTATCCACTGCAACAGAAAAAGCGACTATCCTGGGGAAAAGCTGTAAAGGCCAAAAGCATTGATCTAGGTGTGCCTACCTCATTTTTGCTGTGCTTGTATGAGATGTGCTGTTTCAAGCTCTCCTTGCGGCTGAACATTTTGTCACAGTCATCACATTTAAACAGCTTATCACCTAAGAGAGCACAGGCAAACAAACAAAACATACCGTATGTATTATTGTGTATATGTGTATGTCTGTATGATACAGAGTATTCGGAAAGTATTCAGACCTCTTGACTTTTTCCACATTTTGTTACGTTAAAGCCTTATTCTAAAATTGATTAAAATGTTATTCCCCCCTCATAAATTGACACACAATACCCCATACTGGTCCCGTGTGGCTCAGTTGGTAGAGCATGGTGTTTGCAACGCCAGGGTTGTGGGTTCGATTCCCACGGGGGACCAGTACGGGGGGAAAAAAATATGAAATGTATGCATTCACTACTGTAAGTCGTTCTGGATAAGAGCGTCTGCTAAATGTAAAAATGTAAATAAATACAAATCAAAACTGTTTTTTTTTGTTTTATTTGCAAATGTATATAAAAAATATATAATATTTACATAAGTATTCAGACCCTTTACTCATTACTTTGTTGAAGCACCTGGCAGCAATTATAGTCTTGAGTGTTCTTGGGTATGACGCTACAAGCTTGGCACACCTGTATTTGGGGAGTTTTTCCCATTCTTCTCTGCAGATCTTCTCAAGCTCTGTCAGGTTGGATAGGGAGCGTAGCTGCACAGCTATTTTCAGGTCTCTCTAGAGATGTTCAATCGGGTTCAAGTCTGGGCTCTGGCTGGGCCACTCAAGGACATTCAGAGATATGTCCCGAAGCCACTCCTGCATTGTCTTGGCTGTGTGCTTAGGGTTGTTGTCCTGTTGGAAGGTGAACCTGAGGTCTTGAGCTCTCTGGAGCAGGTTTACTTCAAGGATCTCTCTGTACTTTGCTCTGTTCATGTTTCCCTCGATCCTGACTAGTCTCCCAGTCGCTGAAAAACATCCCCACAGCAAGTTGCTGCCACCAACATGCTTTACCGAAGGGAATGTGCCAGGTTTCCTCACGTGATGCTTGGCATTCAGGCCAAATAGTTCAATCTTTGTTTCATCAGACCAGAGAATTTTGTTTCTCATGGTTCAGAGAGTCTTTAGGTGCCTTTTGGCAAACTCCAAGAGGGCTGCCATGTGCCTTTTACTGAAGAGTGGCTTCCATCTGGCAACTATACCATAAAGGCCTGATTGGTGGAGTGCTGCAGACATGGTTGTCCTTCTGGAAGGTTCTCCAATCTCCACAGAGGAACTCTGGAGCTCTGTCAGAGTGACCATCGGGTTCTTGGTCACCTGACCAAGACCCTTCTCCCCAGATCCGCTCCCCCGATTGCTCAGCTCTAGGAAGAGTCTTGGTGGTTCCAAATGTCTTCCATTTAAGAATGATGGAGGCCACTGTGTTCTTGGGGACCTTCTTCGCTGCATAATTTTTTTGGTAGCCTTCCCCAGATCTGTGCTTCGACACAATCATGTCTCGGAGAACTAAGGACAATTCCTTCAACCTCATGGCTTGGTTTTTGCTCTGACATGCACTGTCAACTGTGGGACCTTATATAGACAGGCATGTGCCTTTCCAAATCATGTGCAATCAATTGAAATTACCACAGGTGGACTCCAATCAAATTGCAGAAACATCTCAAGGATGATCAATGGAAACAGGATGCACCTGAGCTCAATTTCGAGTCTCATAGAAAAGGGTTTGAATACATGTGTAAATAAGGTATTTCTGTTTTTTTTTTAATAAATTGCACAAATTTCTAAAAACCTGTTTCATCTTTGTCATTATGGGGTATTGTGTGTAGATTGATGATTAGTAATCACAGTGATCTCCACGGATGCTGCTCTTCAGAGAGAAGTCCTGGCACAAAAAACACAGGGACAAAAAAAGGAGGGAGTAGAGGCGGGATTACCGTGGGAGCGGATGTGTCTGTTGAGGTTGCTGCTGTTCTGAAAGACCTTGTTGCAGAGGGTGCACTTGTAAACCCTCTTATGGTCTACTCCCTGCCGCAGGAACCTCTTCCTCGACTCAGGCCTGGGAAGAAGAAACAAGGGCAAGATAGTAGAAAGAGTGAGAGAGAAGAGAGAGGGACAAGACAGTGTGGAGAGAATGAGAGAGAGGAGAGAAGGACAAGACAGTGTGGAGAGAGTGAGAGAGAGGAGAGAAGGACAAGACAGTGTGGAGAGAGCGAGAGAGAGGAGAGAAGGACAAGACAGTGTGGAGAGAGAGTAAGAATATGATGAAAGTTTAACTGTAGTTGAAAGATAGCGATGAAAAATTAGGACTCTACTTAGAGACATTTACTTTGGCAATGTAAGTCATGACAGTATAGTGGAAAGGGTGTTGATCCTTACTTCCCAGCGGAGAGGAGGGTGCGGGTAAGCCTGGGCATGGTGACAGCCACCTCATCAGGGCCAATCTCCAGGTCATTGTCATCCAGCATGGCCTCTCCTCCGTCTGTAGGGACCGTGTTGAGGGCTTTTTCTACTGGCTCTAATGACGCTGCAACTAAAAGCAGGAAGGTATAAATGAAAATCACATTTTGAAGAGAGAATATGGTGGAAATTGAACAGTGCATGTGATGGGGTAGTCAATAATGTAACAACGAAAAAGAGGTGGAACCGGTCTTACTTTTCTTCTGTGCCGCTATAGTTGCAGCACTAGGTTTCCGTCCTCCTTTGGCCCTCTTCCCCGTACTTCTCTTATGAGATGGCAGAGGGGGAGGAGCAGGGATGGGCTCAGCACTGAGGCAGTCGTCAGGGGTTACTAGTTCTGCTTCCTCCAGCTGCTGAGGCTGGTTGTCAGGGGGCAGGGCTACAGCCTTCAGTTCCTGGAGGTGGCTTAGCAGGTGATCTGGCAAGAAGTTTTTCATGTAAACACAGAAGAGCACCTCTTCCTCTTAAATATTGTCCTGATTAATATGAGCAATTCAGCCGCCTGTCTTAACCCAACTCTGAAGCCCTCAACCATCATGGAAGCCTTCTATATAATGGATGTGCTGGTATATTAAGGAAGGAAAGGTTATATATATTTTATATTTGAGATTCTTCAAAGTAGCCATCCTTTGCCTTGATGACTGCTTTGCACACACTTGGCATTCTCTCAACCAGTTTCATGAGATTGTCACCTGGAACGCATTTTAATTAACAGGTGTGCCTTGTTAAGTTTAGGCGTCACGCTAGCGGGACAACTTCCGGTTTAACTGGAGGGCGCGCAATTCAAATAAATAATCATAAAAATTATAGATATTAAACATTTAGGTACATACAAGTGTCTTATATCGGTTGAAAGCTTAAATTCTTGTTAATCTAACTGCACTGTCCGATTTACAGTAGCTATTACAGCGAAAACATGCCATGCGATTGTTTGAGGACGGAGCCCCACATCAAAATATTTTCCCACCAGCTCAGGTTTCATACATTCACAAATAACGATTAAATATTCACTTACTTTTTGAAAATCTTCCTCTGATTTGTCATCCAAAGGGTCCCAGCTATAACATGTAGTGTTGTTTTGTTAGATAAAATCCTTCTTTGTATCTCAAAAAGTCAGTTTAGTTGGTGCCCCCGATTTGAGTAATCCACTCGTTCAACATGCAGAGAAAGGAATCCGAAAATCTACAACTAAACTTTGTTTCAACAAGTCAAAATACATTTCAATTTACTCCTCAGATACCCTAAAATGTAATCAAACTATAATATTTCTTACGGAAAGAAGTATGTTCAATAGGAAACTGATTTTAGCAGGTGCGTCCTGTCTTCATGGCGTGCGCAAACACAAATTTCCAAGACTGTGTCCAATAGGAAACAGATTTTAGCAGGTGCGTCCTGTCTTCATGGCGTGCTCAAACACGAATTTCCAAGACTGTGTCCCTGTACTAAAACAGATTTTTCTTACTAGTTTTTGAAGTTACAAGCCTGAAACCTTGACCATAGATTGGCTAGCACAGGGTGTCAGCATAGGAATTGCATCCAGGGAGCTAATTTTCAATATGACCTTTTACTTGCCATTCTAAGAGGACGGTCTCTCTCTCAAAAATAAATCAGGCTGGTTTTTCTTTGGATTTTCTCCTACCATATCTATTGTGTTATATTCTCCTACATTATTTTAATATTTCTACAAACTTCAAAGTGTTTTCTTTCAGTCAATCAGTTGTATTGTGACAAGGTAGGGGTGGTATACAGAAGTTAGCCATATTTGATAAAATACCAAGTCCATATTATGGCAAGAACAGCTCAAATAAGCAAAGAGAAACTACAGTCCATCCTAACTTTAAGACATGAAGGTCAGTAAATACGGAAAATTTCAATAACTTTGAAAGTTTCTTCAAGTGCAGTCGCAAAAACCATCAAGTGCTATGACAAAACTGGCTCTCATGAGGACCGCCACAGGAAAGGAAGACCCAGAGTTAATAAAGGCTTCACAGAGTTCAAGTAACAGACACATCTCAACATCAAATGTTCAGAGGAGACTGAGTGAATCAGGCCTTCATGGTCGAATTGCTGCAAAGAAACCACTACTAAAGGACACCAAAAAGAAGAACAGACTTGCTTGGGCCAAAAAACGAGCAGTGGACATTAGACCGGTGAAAATCTGTCCTTTGGTCTGATGAGTCCAAATTTGAGATTTTGGTTACAACCGCCGTGTCTTTGTAGGACGCAGAGTAAGTGAACGGATGATCTCCGCATGAATGGTTCCCACCGTGAAGCATGGAGGAGGAGGTGTGATGGTGCTTTGCTGGTGACACTGTCTGTGATTTATTTAGAATTCAAGGCACACTTAACCAGCATGGCTACCACAGAAATCTGCAGCGATACACCATCCCATCTGGTTTGCGCTTAGTCCCACTATCATTTGTTTTTCAACAAGACAATGACCCAACACACATCCAGGCCGTGTAAGGGCTCTTTGACCAAGAAGGAGAGTGATGGACTGCTGCATCAGATGACCTGCCCTCCACAATCACCCGACCTCAACCCAAATGAGTTGGACAGCAGAGTGAAGGAAAAGCAGCCAACAAGTGCTCAGTATGTGGGAACTCCTTCAAGACTGTTGGAAAAGCTTTCCAGGTGAAGCTGGTTGAGGGATTTTTTTTTTTTACCAGGTAAGTTGACTGAGAACACATTCTCATTTACAGCAACGACCTGGGGAATAGTTACAGGGGAGAGGAGGGGGGTAAAAGAGCCAATTGTAAACTGGGGATTATTAGGTGACCGTGATGGTTTGAAGGCCAGATTGGGAATTTAGCCAGGACACCGGGGTTAACACCCCTACTCTTACGATAAGTGCCATGGGATCTTTAATGACCTCAGAGAGTCAGGACACCCGTTTAACGTCCCATCCGAAAGACGGCACCCTACACAGGGCAGTGTGAAGGGTGTCCTGGGATATTGGGATATTTTTTAGACCTGAGGAAAGAGTGCCTCCTACTGGCCCTCCAACACCACTTCCAGCAGCATCTGGTCCATCCAGGGACTGACCAGGACTAACCCTGCTTAGCTTCAGAAGCAAGCCAGCAGTGGTATGCAGGGTGGAATGCCAAGAGTGTGCAAAGCTGTCATCAAGGTAAAGAGTAGCTACATTGAAGAATCTAAAATCTAAAATATGTTGAATTGTTGAACACTTTTTTGGTTACTACATAATTCCATGTTGTTTCATAGTTTTGATGTCTTCACTATTATTCTACAATGTAGACAATAGTAAAAAAGAAAGAAAAACCCTTGAATGAGTAGGTGTGTCCAAACTTTTGACTGGTACTGTATGTCCGCAAAGTATTTGTGGCATCTCTGGAAGTGAACTCACCTGCATCCTTCTCTCCCACCACTAGGGGCAGTGATGGTCCAACTTTACCCAAAGTCCCCTCTGGCTTGGTACAGGCAGTATGCACAACTGAAGGAAAAACAATAGTACAACAATTTCACATATTTCACATTCATTATGAGTTTAGTATCAGAACACTTAATCAATCTGCGTTAAGAGTAGGGTGAAAGCTACAGTACACCAGTTTGCATCTCAGGGGACAATGATGCAGAATCCAGTGGAGCTCCATACCTGCTGGAGGTGGAGGGACTGGGGCTTTCAGCATGGGCCTCTCCATCTTCTTGGCATAGAAGGCCCCATACCAAACCCTCAGCTCAGACCCTGGCAGGACATCCTGGGGAAAAGACAGAGGGTTACAATATAAAAGTAGAGTGAATAATCTCCGTGTCTGAGATCTCTCTTCCAGTTATTAGTGATGTATTGCCCATGGACACCAAATAGTACGCTAGTGTGGATATTGGGACCTATCCACTACAGAATGGACAAAACTGTTCTCAGTTGCTTTGGTTGGGAGTATTAGTATATGATATATGATACCTGTGAGGTGTTGAAGTAGACCTCATCGTCGTGCTGGTAAGCAGTCATGTTCTGGTGCTGATGGTCAGTGGCGGGCCGAACCAGCATCATCCAGTTACAGTCATCCTCATTGGCTGCATCAAAACAGACTACCTGGTTATCTCTCTGGAAGATCTGTCAAGGCCACCAACAAAACAAAGACACAGAGAATACAGAGTGGGATATTAGCACCATTGCAAACAACATATAGACATACAGTTGAAGTCAGAAGTTTACATACACCTTAGCCAAATACATTTAAACTCAGTTTTTCACAATTCCTGAGTGATTTGTAAGTGACCCCAAACTTTTGAACGGTAATGTGTGTATATATATATATATATACACACACACGGTACATACATACACACAGTTGAAGTCGGAAGTTTACATACACCTTAGCCAAATACATTTAACCTGTTTAGGATAGGGGGCAGTATTTTCACGGCCGGATAAAAAACGTACCCGATTTAATCTGGTTATTACTCCTGCCCAGAAACTAGAATATGCATATAATTATTTGATTTGGATAGAAAACATCCTAAAGTTTCTAAAACTGTTTGAATGGTGTCTGTGAGTATAACAGAACTCATATGGCAGGCCAAAACCTGAGAAGATTCTATATGGGAAGTGCCCTGTCTGACCATTTCTTGGCCTTCTGTAGCCTCTTTATCGAAAATAGAGGATCTCTGCTGTAACGTGACATTTTCTAAGGCTCCCATAGGCTCTCAGAAGGCGCCAGAACGTTGAATGATAACTCTGCAGTCCCTGGGCGAAAAACAGTAGGGGTTGTGGAAAGTGGTCGTTCTGAGAACAATGACACTGGCGCGCATGTGAAGACTCCATTTTCTATTTTCCGTGTTTGAACGAAAACAAGGTCTCCCGGTTGGAATATTATCGCTATTTTACGAGAAAAATCGCATAGAAATTGATTTTAAACAGCGTTTGACATGCTTCGAAGTACGGTAATGGAATATTTTGACATTTTTTGTCACGATACGCGCCGGCGCGTCACCCTTCGGATAGTGTCTTGAATGCAAGAACAAAACACAGCTATTTGGATATAACTATGGATTATTTGGAACCAAAACAACATTGGGTGTTGAAGTAGAAGTTCTGGGAGTGCATTCTGACGAAGAACAGCAAAGGTAATCCAATTTTTCTTATAGTAAATCTGAGTTTGGTGAGTGCCAAACTTGGTGGGTGTCAAAATAGCTAGCCATGATGGCCAGGCTATCTACTCAGAATATTGCAAAATGTGCTTTCACCGAAAAGCTATTTTAAAATCGGACACCGCGATTGCATAAAGGAGTTCTGTATCTATAATTCTTAAAATAATTGTTATGTTTTTTGTGAACGTTTATCGTGAGTAATTTAGTAAATTCACCGGAAGTTTTCGGTGGGTATGCTAGTTCTGAACGTCACATGCTAATGTAAAAAGCTGGTTTTTGATATAAATATGAACTTGATTGAACAAACATGCATGTATTGTATAACATAATGTCCTAGGAGTGTCATCTGATGAAGATCATCAAAGGTTAGTGCTGCATTTAGCTGTGGTTTTGGTTTTTGTGACATTATATGCTAGCTTGAAAAATGGGTGTGTGATTTTTGCTTTCGTTGTAAAGCCTTTTTGAAATTGGACAATGTGGTTAGATAAAGGAGAGTCTTGTCTTTAAAATGGTGTAAAATAGTCATATGTTTGAAAAAGTTTTGGGATTTTTGAGGTGTTTGTAATTCGCGCCACGCTCTATCATTGGATATTGGTGAGGCGTTCCGCTAGCGGAACATCTAGATGTAAGAGGTTTTAAGCTCAGTTTTCACAATTCCTGACATTTAATCATAGTAAAAATTCCCTGTCTTAGATCAGTCAGGATCACCACTTTATTTTAAGAATGTGAAATGTCAGAATAATAGTAGAGAGAATGATTTATTTCAGCTTTTATTTCTTTCATCACATTCCCAGTGGGTCAGAAGTTTACATACATACACTCAGTTAGTATTTGGTAGCATTGCCTTTAAACTGTTTAACTTGGGACAAATGTTTCAGGTAGCCTTCCATAAGCTTCCCACAATAAGTTGGGTGAATTTTGGCCCATTCCTCCTGACAGAGATGGTGTAACTGAGTCAGGTTTGTAGGCCTCCTTGCTCGCACAGGCTTTTTCAGTTCTTCCCACATATTTTCTATAGGATTGAGGTCAGGGCTTTGTGATGGCCACTCCAAAACCTTGACTTTGTTGTCCTTAAGCCATTTTGCCACAACTTTGGAAGTATGCTTGGGGTCATTTTCCATTTGGAAGACCCATTTGTGACCAAGCTTTAACTTCCTGACTGATGTCTTGAGATGTTGCTTCAATATATCCACATCATTTTCGTTCCTCATGATGCCATCTATTTTGTGAAGTGCACCAGTCCCTCCTGCAGCAAAGCACCCTCACAACATGATGCTGCCACCCCCGTGCTTCACAGTTGGGATGGTGTTCTTCGGCTTGCAAGCGTCCCCCTTTTTCCTCCAAACATAACGATGGTCATTATGGCCAAACAGTTCTATTTTTGTTTCATCAGACCAGAGGACAATTCTCCAAAAAAGTACGATCTTTGTCCCCATGTGCAGTTGCAAACCATAGTCTGGATTTTTTATGGCGGTTTTGGAGCAGTGGCTTCTTCCTTGCTGAGCGGCCTTTCAGGTTATGTCGATATAGGACTCGTTTTACTGTGGATATAGATACTTTTGTACCTGTTTCCTCCAGCATCTTCACAAGGTCCTTTGCTGTTGTTCTGGGATTGATTTGCACTTTTCGCACCAAAGTACATTCATCTCTAGGAGAGCGGTATGATGGCTGCGTGGTCCCATAGTGTTTATACTTGCGTACTATTGTTTGTACAGATGAACGTGGTACCTTCAGGTGTTTGGAAATTGCTCCCAAGGATGAACCTTGGGAATGATGAATGCACAAAGTAGATGTCCTAACCGACTTGCCAAAACTATAGTTTGTTAACAAGAAATCTGTGGAGTGGTTGAAAAATGAGTTTTAATGACTCCAACCTAAGTGTATGTAAACTTCCGACTTCAACTGTATAAGACATACACATCTTCTCCATAAAATTAGCACCCTATGTTGAGAAAGCACCTTCAGAGGAAACAGGCCTTCTTTGTCCAGGTGGGACACCCTCTTAGTCTCAAACGGTCCAAACCTGGTCCTATTGACCAACCGTCGGAGGACAAACACTCCCTCCTTTCCATCTGGCACCTGTCTGATCTCCAGATTTTCCGGCAGAGAGGACCTGACCAATGACAAACACAAACAATACAACATCTACCAATACATAGCCTCCTCCATTTCTGTTCCTCAGATATCAGGTTAAATATTGCCATCTTTAAAGACACCATTTGTAAGATTTTAAGCTAAGCTAGAAACCCTCTCCATGCTGGAGTCAACTCGGTAACCCTCTCATTGTGTATTTTGCATGGTGGACTTTTACTCACCGAGCTCTGCTGAGAACGAATGAGTCCTGTACAGTCACTACTGGTCCCAGCTCTGGACACTCAGAGTCATGATACTGCCCACAGTCCTCACACCCTGAGAGGTACCATCAAAAAGTCACTTATCAGATACCACATATCCAACCTGGTCTCAGAGCATTTAGAATTATACTGTATATAAATGTGGGACACTCCATTTAGTATGACATGTTACATTTCATATGGTATGTATTCATTTGTGGCTGTCCATCACCCATTTCGTATGATATGTTACTTATTACAATTCATATTATATGTTACGAATTTGCAAAACGTATGATATGTTACTAATTCTAGCTAGGTGGCTAACGTTAGCTAGCTCGCTAAAATTTGCTTGGCTAGTGGTTAAGGTTAAGTTTAGGAGTTTGGTTAAAGGGCTATGGTTAGGGTTAGCTAAAAGGGTTACAATTAGGGGTAGGGATAGTTAACATGCTAAGTAGTTGCAAAGTAGCTAAAAAGTAGTAAGTAGTTGAAAAGTTGCTAGTTAGCTAAAATGCTAAAGTTGTCTGTGATGAGATTCGAACTTGCAATCTTTGGGTTGCTAGACGTTCACGTTATACGCCCACTTCGACCAACCACCCTCCTTTCGTTTTTGCCTTAAAGTAACCATCTGTCTTAAGTAACCATACCAAACATAACATATAGTATTTTTTTTATTTATTTGTATTTATTTTTTAGGGGGTAGATGAGCTTTAACCCATTTTACTATACATGACTTTAACCCATTTTATAAGAGATCGTCCAAAATGTAAATGTTCCAGGCATTTATCTATAAACTCCAGTCGTACTTTATCAAAAGCCTTTTCAAACTCAGCTATGAATAGCAGGCCTGGTTTCCCAGATTTTTGATAGTGTTCTATTGTTTCCAGTACTTGTCTTATATTATCTCCAATGTATCATCCATGTAAAAAACCTGTCTGATTAGAAAGAGTAATATCCGACAATACCTTTTTAATTCTATGCGCTACACATTTTGCTATAATTTTTTAAGTGTAAGGGGCCTCGACTTTTTTTTCATGGACTGGATCTTTAGATTTACCACTTGTATCCTGTTTCAGTAAAATTAAATCAGACCTTCTTGTTGAATGTCCGATAATCTATCATTTACATAGGAGTGGTTAAAACATGCTAATAACGATCCTCTGAGTATATCATAAAATACACCTCAATTGGTATGCCATCCAGCCCTGGAGTTTTCCCGGCCTTAAAGGCTTTAATTCCATCAATAATATAATTTGGTGAATCAAGGGTGTCATTTGTAACACGTTTCAGTAAATAATTTTTGGTAGCATTTCTATGTTGAAGATTAAAAAAGTATTTGGTGCATTTTCCCCCATTTCCATCCAGTTTGCTTTATTTTTATAATATATTACACTTGATCTTTCTTGAATAAGTTCCTCCATTTCTTTTTGTTTTTCCTCTAACGTGTTCTGTGCCTTTATGGTACAGTTTTTATTGCCATCTGTACTGTTAGTCCCTCTATTTCCTATGTTAATATGAACTCTTTTGACCTACATTGCTTTCGTTTTAGAGCTGAGTACTGACCTCTAAAGGCACATTTAAAAGTGTCCCATACAATAAGATAATCTGGATCCTCGCCCATAAGGATATTCAGTAAGAGTTATGTATATGCCAATTATCTGATGGTCCGACCGCATTTTGTCCCCTATCAACACTTTTAAACGTTTGGTGCCAACGAGAAATATATAACTAGCTTGATTGAGCCTCCACCATGTATATCTCACTAGGTCAGGATATTAAACCTCCTCCATGTATATCTCACTAGGTCAGGATATTAAACCTCCTCCATGTATAGCTCACTCAGTCAGGATATTTAAGTCTCCATATATCCACTAGTTCCAATATATCCATGACATTCATGATTTCCTTAAGAGCATGAGGGTGATAGTTTGTAGTGTGATTTCCTTTATGGTCCATTGAGGTATTTAAATAGTATTATAATCCCCCACCATAATAATAGAGTTGTGTATTGCTTGTAGGGTTGATAATTGATTATATATATTTTCAAATAAATGATTTGGTCCGTAAAGGTTAATGAGCCATATCTGTTTATGGTCCAATAACATATTTAAAATAATCCATCTACCTTGCAGATCTGTTTGAACAATTTGCACATTCAGATCAAAATTACTGTTAATTAATATCATCACCCCTTTTTAGTTTCTTTGCCCATGGGAGAAGTATATTTCACTCCCCCAGTCCTTTTTCTACACAACTTCAACTAAAATGGTTGAATGAGTTTCCTGTAAACAATAGATATTATATTCCTTCTCTTTTAGCCAGGTAAATACTGATAGTCTTTTCTTATTATCTGCTAAGCCATTACAATTAGAACTGTCTATACTTATTTCACCAATTACCATAATGAGATACAAGTTTCAAATCTATTTATCATAATATGTATTTGTAAATTTACCATTACAAAGTACCATAGTGATTGAGTGTCCATATAACTATACCATGATATTTGTATTGCTACTAAGTAACCCTCCAATTGTTCTCCACTATTCCACCTGTTAAAGCCCCTCCAAATCACAAATTGGGTAGTCATCCCAGTGACTGACCGGCCACCCCCATCCGCCCGGATCCCTAGGCCCCACAAGAGGCCAGGATCCATCCTTTGAAAAGAGCACACAGTGCCACCCACAGAACTGAAGCAGATTTCCGCTAAAAGCATTTCCATTGCTCTTACCTCAATTTGCTTTATACATAGCTCTTTAAAAAAAACGATACGCAAGATTTTTGAAAATGTATCTCAATTCCCATCATTAACAATAAATAGGCATAATAATGTTGATAGTTCAGTTCAAGCAATTATTATTATAGCAAACAATTATTGTGATTCATCCTATATTGACCGTAACATCCTTACCCCCTAGCAACAGATGTGGGATACACACACACACACACAAACACACACACACACTCTTACACACTCAACCCCTTTTCGGCACAATCAACCATAAGCTCAGATCCTCAACGGTTGTTACATCACAGAGCCCAACTCAAGAAAAGACTTGATTTACAAATGCATATCCAGTTACAGCTGTTTGAGAAAGCATGCAAGATTGAGCAAAATTGGCAAAAATGGGGAGATTTGATTAACCAATGTTAAGTCCTAGGTGATGGAGATCAGATACACTGGTCCCCCATTGTGACCATTTTCCTAAGCCTCTTTGTGCAGTCAGACCTTTGATTATATTATTGTGACCCCACCAGGGTCACAATAATATGCCCCCTCTCTGATTGTCCGATTGTGACCCCCTCCCCATGGGTTACTGCAGCCAGTGTTGCCAGCCCTGTCACTACCTGGTTGGGGGTACCACACCGGCTAGGTACAAGGTCATCAAGGTTCTCATTAGCAGCTTTGAGAATGTCCTTGTATATTATGCTCTCCCATCAGGGGGCGCTGGCTTTGTAGGACCAACCCTGCCAGGCAGGCTCAGAATCTTGAGGGGGTCATGCTGCTCTAGTAGGTCTCTGTCCACATTCCTCTTTCTGTTTAGGCTGCATATAGGCAACTTACAGCAGGCATACAGTATTATCCTAAATGGAGTGGGGCAATTTACGTACAGAATAATACGAAATGCTCTGAGACGAGGTTGACATATCACATACCCTTCCCAATGGGCACACACTGGTTGAATCAACCTTGTTTCCATGTAATTTCAATGAAATGATGTTGAATCGACGTCTGTGCCCAGTGGGTTATGTCTAAATAGGCACAGGCATGCACAATGTGAAATACACACATATGCACCTGTAGGGTGCCACACACACGCATGTGCAGACCAAGTGAGAGCTACAATAGAATGGCAATGCGCACTTTGCCATTTCAAGGCATTGAAGTTTTCAGTATACTCACAGATAAACTCATCTGGTGTTTGCTCCGTCATTATGACAATCTACAATTTCAAAAAAAAAGGAGAAAGGGATGGTGTTACAAACCTTTGTAACATGTGTATCATTTGCTTTATTGAAATCAAAACTTTCAAGAGTTTAAAGGGTCATGGAAGATAAGGAACCAATGCTATTTACAAGATCAGTAGGCTACCTATTTTTACTTAGAGATTATCATTACATTATTACAACATGATCATTATAGAGAGAGGCTGTTGGTTGCAAGAGAAATACATGTATAAATACCAAATATGTTGGTCAACTTAATTAATTCTGAAGAATGTATGCAATCCTCTGAAGTGGACCAAAGGAGTGGCTGATGTAAGGCCTACACTTCTTGATTCATGTGGATAAATCCACCTGGAGCTATATTCTGGACAAAAACAGTGGTGTGGTAAATGTATGGAGACTTCACTAAAGCAAAGGCCATAACGTTACACTTCTCCAGTATGAAAATAACGCTATACATTTCACGCTAATCACAATTAACCAGGGGAGTAGCTACACAATAAGAATAGGATCCCGGTTTTCACCGGTTTCCGAACTCTAGCCGGGTTTTAACTCAGATCTCAGTCTCGTATTTTGCGGAATGCAAATGTAACAAAGAACAATCGGCATGGCGGATGGAATGGAGACGCAAACCCCATCTGGAGCCAGTACATTTCAACGTCAGAACGGCGTTATTCTGACCCTCCGGGAGTTTCCGTGTGCACCATGCAAACTAAAAATATTGTGTTCTGCACGGTGGCACAATTGTTGTTTGTTCAAACTGCAGAAATAAACACGTTACCTGCTATCCAACTACTACACATTTACAGAATCCTGACTCCGGGTTCCAATCCGCTCCAGAAACCGCGCAAGACCGGAAATGCAGTGAAGTGTAGTCTGGGAATCGTAGTTTTGCTCAATCGCTCGCGTTATCAAATGGACAATTAAACACGTTTTTAAAATAACATCTTATTCATTACAAATTTGCTTTACACAACCAGATCACCTATTTCAATGCAATATATCTATATTTTCACATGAACAATAGGCTATTGAAAACCAAACTGCACTCATTCAGTCCACACTTTGAATACGCAAATAACCATGGCCCTCTGAGTGTAAACAGAATGGAAGGGGCGAAGGGAGAGGGTTTACTCCCTCCCAAAATCTGTCCACGTTAAGTAGATCATGAATTATTAAGCAAGTGAGGAGTTTTTGTAGTGTCGAATTTAGTCAGGAGAAAAAAAACTATTGCTATTTTGATACATGAGGCCTTATTTGATATAATAGAAGTTTCGTTGTACTTAGGTTGTTACGAGTGTACTGATATAACTGTGATGCACGTGACTTCCCAGCAACTTTGAGGAAAACGCTTAATATCAGAATTGCCCCCACAGAAATTCGAGACGGTCTATGCATATTCATTAGGCTAGCGTAGCATCTCACTACATTGAAAACAGGCAGTTGACGTTAACTCCCTCATAAAAAAAATTGAGATGTATCCACCAATCCAAAGACAGGAATAAGCGGGAGCTTGACAGCCAACCATTCAACTCTGCGAACAAGGAATCCTATTGTTAGGGCGGATCAGAGCCATATATTTAGTTACGCTAACTTTTACAATTTTGAATGTTATTCTAATTCTAGACATTCAGTTAAATATCATTGATTAAATATTCCCCACGTAATGTTAATGGGGAGCTGACACGGCTGCCATACAATGTTGAAGTGTAAAGTAAATGCATCATATAGCATAATCTGCATTGGCTAAATACATAGCTGTGGGGCGGATATACAGTGCATTCTGAAATGATTCAGACCCCTAGACTTTTTCCACATTTTGTTATGTTACAGCGTTATTCTAAAATTGATTACATTGTCATTATGGGGTATTGTGTGTAGATTGAGGGGGGGGGGGAAACAAAGCAAAAATGTATATATATATTACATTTACCTAAGTATTGAGACCCTTTACTCAGTAGTTTGTTGAAGCACCTTCGGCAGCAATTACAGCCTCAAATCTTCTTGGATATAACACTACAACCTTGGCACACCTGTATTTGTGGAGTTTCTCCCATTCTTCTCTGCAGATCCTCTCAAGCTCTGTCCGGTTGGATGGGGAGCGTTGCTGCACAGCTATTTTCAGGTCTCTCCAGACATCTTCGATCGGGTTCAAGTCCGGGCTCTGGCTGGGCCACTCATGGACATTCAGAGATTTGCCCCAAAGCCACTCCTGCGTTGTCTTGGCTATGTGCTTAGGATCGTTGTCCTGTTGGAAGTTGAACCTTCATCCCCGTCTGAGGTCCTAAGTGCTCTGGAGCAGGTTTTCTTCAAGGATCTCTCTGTACTTCACTCCTTTCATCTTTCCCTCGATCCTAACTTGTCTCCCAGTCCCTGCCGCTGAAAAACATCCCCACAGCATGATGCTGCCACCACCACCATACTTAACAATAGCGATGGTGCCAGGTTTCCTCCAGGCGCGAAGCTTGGCATTCAGGCCAAAGAGCTCAATATTGGTTTCATCAGACCAGAGTATCTTGTTTCTCATGGTGTGAGAGTCCTTTTGGCAAATTCCAAGCGGGCTGTCATGTGCCTTTTACTGAGGAGTGGCTTGTCTGGCCACTTTACCATAAAGGCCTGATTGGTGGAGTGCTAGGCCCTTCTCCCCGATTGCTGTTTGGCCAGGCGGTCAGCTCTAGGAAGAGTCTTGGTGGTTCCAAACTTCTTCCATTTAAGAATGATGGAGGCCACTGTGTTCTTGGGGACCTTCAATGCTGCAGACATTTTTGGTACCCTTCCCAAGAAGATTTAATCAATTTCAGAATAAGGCTGTAATGTAACAAAATGTGGAAAAAGTCAAGGGGTCTGAATACTTTCCGAATGCAGTCATTGGCAGAGACACAAGCATCTTGTCATTATATCCAGAGTCTCTGGTGTACAGTTGAAGTCGGAAGTTTACATACACTAAGATTAGAGTCATTAAAACGTGTTTTGCAACCACTCCACAAATTTCTTGATAACAACTACAGTTTTGGCAAGTCAGTTAGGACATCCACTTTGTGCATGACACAAGTAATTTTTCCAACAATTGTAAACAGACAGATTATTTCACTTATAATTCACTGTATCACAATTCCAGTGGGTCAGAAGTTTACATACACTAAGTTGACTGTGCCTTTAAACAGCTTGGAAAATTCCAGAAAATTATGTCATGGCTTTAGAAGCTTCTGGCTAATTGACATAATTTGAGTCAGAAGAAGTGTTCCTGTGGATGTATTTCAAGGCCTACCTTCAAACTCAGTGCCTCTTTGCTTGACATCATGGGAAAATCAAAAGAAATCAGCCAAGACCTCAGAAAAAAATTGTAGACCTCCACAAGTCTGGTTCATCCTTGGGAGCAATTTCCAAATGCCTGATGGTACCATGTTCAGCTGTACAAACAATAGTACGTAAGTATAAACACCATGGGACCACGCAGCCGTCATACCACTCAGGAAGGAGACACGTTTTGTCTCCTAGAGATGAACGTACTTTGGTGCGAAAAGTGCAAATCAATCCCAGAACAGCAAGACCTTGTGAAGATGCTGGAGGAAACAGGTACAAAATTATCTATATCCACAGTAAAATGAGTCCTATATTGACATAACCTGAAAGGCCGCTCAGCAAGGAAAAAGCCACTGCTCCAAAGCAAGACTATGGTTTGCAACTGCACATGGGGACAAAGATCGTACTTTTTGGATAAATGTCCTTTGGTCTGATGAAACAAAAATATTATTATTTGGCCATAATGACCATCGTTATGTTTGGAGGAAAAAGGGGGAGGCTTGCAAGCCGAAGAACAGCATCCCAACCGTGAAGCACGGGGGTGCAGCATCATGTTGTGGGGGTGCTTTGCTGCAGGAGGGACTGGTGCACTTCATAAAATAGATGGCATCATGAGGATGGAAAATTATGTGGATATATTGAAGCAACATCTCAAGACATCAGTCAGGAAGTTAAAGCTAGGTCGCAAATGGGTCTTCCAAATGGACAATGACCCCAAGCATACTTCCACTGTTGTGGCAAAATGGCTTAAAGACAACAAAGTCAAGGTATTGGAGTGGCCATCACAAAGCCCTGACCTCAATCCTATAGAAAATTTGTGGGCAGAACTGAAAAGCGTGTGCGAGCAAGGAGGCCTACAAACCTGACCCAGTGACACCAGCTCTGTCAGGAGGAAGGGGCCAAAATTCACCCAACTTATTGTGGGAAGCTTGCGGAAGAACACCCGAAACGTTTGACCCAAGTTAAACAATTTAAAGGCAATGCTACCAAATACTAATTGAGTGTATGTAAACTTCTGACCCACTGGGAATGTGATGAAAGAAATAAAAGCTGAAATAAGTCACTCTACAATTATTCTGACATTTCACATTCTTAAAATAAGTGGTGATCCTAACTGACCTAAGACAGGGAAGTTTTACTAGGATTAAATGTCAGGAATTGTGAAAAACTGAGTTTAAATGTATTTGGCTAAGGTGTATGTAAACTTCCGACTTCAACTGTAGATGTGATCTCCATATGAACATTGCATTACATAAACATTTAATTGCATAAAATAGGTGTGGCCTCAACTTTAATACATAGCCCTATTATGTCAGAAAAGGGAAACAAGCTTTTTTTCACAGCTTGAAAGAACAGCACACTTCAGTGGTTATTCAGACAATATTTATTGCTCAAGATGATAAACCTGATGTCAATAATTAATTAGTCATAATCCCTGCATGGCATTGACTGACATTCAATATAAGCAGTCAACCAGGTTCTGTGCATTTCAGAGCCAATGCCAATATTAAATGTCAGGAAGCAGTTAGATCAAATACAGGCCCACTGCCTATTGAAATGCATAATCTTGCACTTGTCAGTAGCCATGTTAAAGCCTGAGAAACAAGTTAGCATGGTTAAAACTTCCCACATTCTTTTTACATGGTTTTTAGATGACTTCGGGTGTCAGCATATGCCTCAATCTGCAACATGGCTCTAAAATTGATCTTATTTACTAAAACAGGGAGCAGTCAGGCCATTGGAAACTCTACCAGCAGCCCATGTCAATATTTGACCCACAACTTTTCAAAACAGCAAGAGCTTGGTACCAGGCATTTAACACACCAGCCCATTTTGTTCAATGCCCCCATCCTGGCAAATTTCTCTCCTCAAGGCCTTCATTACTAGCCAAATAAAAATTTTGCACTACATTTTAACAGGCCCAATTGGCCAAAAATGGACCAGGCCATTTGGCATTTGCCCAAACTGCCCTACGGCCAGTCCACCACTTCAAATATAACCCATACAGTATATGCAGGAGATAACTTCATTAATGCGGTTGTTCTAGATCAACACAAATGGCATGCATTTTTTTCTTCCAGCAACCTGATACCCCAGTGTAATCAGTCAGTCATACCTGGATATGATAAAAAGCAGGGCTCCTTGATTATACAGTTTTCATATGGGTTGTTGAGAGGGGGAAATTGAACTGGCCCCTCTCTCATCTCAAAGCCTTTCAAGCCATATAGCAACATTCACAAGTCCTCTGAAAACACCAGCTGATAGGCATAGAAAGCACAGTTAGGGATAGATAGCAAGGCCATGGTCACACAGACCCCAGGTCATTCTAAGACTGTTCATACCTGAAAAATTGATGATTTCCAAGAGGTAATCCCTAACACTACAATTTGTCACTACTACACTGGTAGAAGAACTGTTCTCCAGTCTTTTCAAAAGTATTGCAAACAGTAGGGCATCTGACTACTACATCCATCTTGAGTACTGCCATCATGTCCATAAGAGTATAGCAGTCCTCTCAGGAGGTTCATTTGCTGAGAAGAAAAGCAGTAGTTAACACAAAGGGAAATCATATCGAAGACAACATTCATTTAATTTACCGGTTTATGAAAAATAACAGTACAATCATTAGCTAGGTAAAAGCCCAAAGCAGTGAAACCATTCAGATTTCCCAAACTTTCCTTATCACCCTTTCAGTTAAGATGTTTAAAGCTCCGATACATTTCATTTTTAAAACAAAAAAACAGCAAAAACACAAGTAATTCAGTGGAAATGCATGTGCGCATCAACACTGCATTTTTAGTGAACACTGCAATAAGTATGCCTTGGGGTAGTATCACTTTCTTTCCCTCTCTCAGCATATGAGATCATTGGGGTTCTAGTTACCACTTCACCAACCCAAGACAGAGTTGTAGTGTAAAGAGGGCATCTTTAGGTCAGAAGACGACAATAAATTGCATATCATTTTAAAAACACTGCAATAGCTTATAAAAGAAAAGTGATAATACAAAAAACATTCAAAAATGTTAATATATAAAAAATAAATTCATCTTCTCCATGATGTCGCTGCACTGTTTTGAAATAGTGTTTATAGTGTACAATACAAAACTCAATGAATTATATATTAAAAACTAATTTTGGTCTTTCCAAAATGGTTTCAGTGTCAGGTAACGGATGAATGACATTTACCTCTTTAGATGTGTTATTTACAATACTGTCATAACTTAACTGAAATGTTTAGTCTAGCATATGATTTTCACAGTAGCTTTGAGGTTTGCATGTGAATTTATTTTAGATAAGATGTCTTGTATTACAATGTTAGGCTTTATCATCTCCCACTAGTATCAACCTTAGTGGAACAGACTGGTTCCCTTGACAACACATCAAACACCTATCTCAATCACATAGGGCCTACAGTACATAAGCTGCTTGCTATTTCTATACACTGACTGAAGAAACATTAAGAACTTTTGCTCTTTCCATGACAGACTGACCAGGTGAATCCAGTTGAAAGCTATGATCCCTTATTTATATCACTTGTTAAATCAAATTCAAATCAGTGTAGATGAAGAAGCAGAGACCGGTTAAAGAAAGATTTTTAAGCTTTTAGGGAATTGAGACATGCATTGTGTATGTGTGCTATTCTGAAGGTGAATGGGCAAGAAAAAACATTTAAGTGCCTTTGAACGGGGTATCGTAATAGGTGCCATACGCACCGGTTTGTGTCAAGAACTGCAACGCTGCTGGGTGTTTCTTGTTCAAAAGTTTCCTGTGTGTATCAAGAATGTTCAACCACCCAAAGAACATCCAGCCAACTTGACAACTGTGGGAAGCAATGGAGTCAACATAGGCCAGCATCCCTGTGGAACGCTTTCGACACATTGCAGAGTCCATGTCCCGACGAATTGAGGCTGTTCTGAGGGCAAAAAATATGATATTAGTGGAGTTGTCAACACCATTCTTTTCTCCTTTGGTCCACCTTCCATCAGATCCCATCAGGTTGCCCTGACCACCCTCAGATTGGACGAGGGTCCAGGTTGGCCACCAGTAGTTCTTCTCATGGTTTCGAAGGCCACAAATAGAGAATGTTTCAATAATGTTGCAAAAAAAAAAGGTCAACTTAAATCAAACGAAAAAATGATCTCATGAAATGGCATGAAGGTGAAAGTCATTCAAATTAGCATCACCCAAACAGATATACTCCCTATCAAATATTTCTGCTTCAAAAAAAGGTGACGGTGAAGGAAGAGCAGGAGGAAGGGAGATAAAGACAATGTTTCCCCAACTAGTAGTGTATGATTCACGGATCGGGAAGTGGGATCTCTCAGTCAGTGCAAGATGGTAGAGGTGGAGGCGGCATGGGGAGCTGGAGGACTAGAGGAGGGGAAGACGCGGGTGGTAGGGGTGGTGGAGCGGGGGGCTGGAGGACTAGAGGAGGGGAAGAAGCGGGTGGTAGGGGTGGTGGAGTGGGGGGCTGTAGAACTGGAGGAGTGGAAGAAGCGGGTGGTAGGGGTGGTGGAGTGGGGGGCTGGAGGACTAGAGGGGAAGAAGCGGGTGGTAGGGGTGGTGGAGTGGGGGGCTGGACGACTAGAGGGGAAGAAGCGGGTGGTAGGGGTGGTGGAGCGGGGGGCTGGAGGACAAGAGGGGAAGAAGCGGGTGGTAGGGGTGGTGGAGCGGGGGGCTGGAGGACAAGAGGAGGGGAAAAAGCGGGTGGTAGGGGTGGTGGAGCGGGGGGCTGGAGGACTAGAGGAGGGGAAGAAGCGGGTGGTAGGGGTGGTGGAGTGGGGGGCTGGAGGACTAGAGGGGAAGAAGCGGGTGGTAGGGGTGGTTGAGCGGGAGGCTGGAGGACTAGAGGAGGGGAAGAAGCGGGTGGTAGGGTGGTGGAGCAGGAGGCTGGAGGACTAGAGGAGGGGAAGAAGCGGGTGGTGGAGTGGGGGGCTGGAGGACTAGAGAGGAAGAAGCGGGTGGTAGGGGTGGTGGAGTGGGGGGCTGGAGGACTAGAGGAGGGGAAGAAGCAGGTGGTAGGGGTGGTGGAGCGGGAGGCTGGAGGACTAGAGGGGAAGAAGCGGGTGGTAGGGGTGGTGGAGCGGGAGGCTGGAGGACTAGAGGAGGGGAAGAAGCGGGTGGTAGGGGTGGTGGAGTGGGGGGCTGGAGGCCTAGAGGGGAAGAAGCGGGTGGTAGGGGTGGTGGAGTGGGGAGCTGGAGGCCTAGAGGAGGGGAAGAAGCGGGTGGTGGAGTGGGGGGCTGGAGGACTAGAGGAGGGGAAGAAGTGGGTGGTAGGGGTGGTGAAGTGGGGTTGCTGGAGGACTAGAGGAGGGGAAGAAGTGGGTGGTAGGGGTGGTGGAGTGGGGGGCTGGAGGATTGAGGAAGGGGTTAGAGGCGGTAGGAATGGCGGCGTGGGGGGCTCCAGAACTATCGGAGGGGGAGTCAGGCTGCGTGTTGTTCCTCCAGGGTGGGAGTGGGTGTCTGGGTTGTGGAGCCGTTGGCTTTGCTCTTGCTCTTGGGCAGCAGCTTGCGGTTCAACATCCGGCTGAAAGTGGCCGTGCGTTTCTCTCGGTCCACCGTCACAGGTTGCTCCAGGTACACTAGGTCGTTGTGCGACTGGCTCATACCCGGGTCTTTGCACTGGCGGCGCCGGCGGAAGAACAGCTTGGCACTCTTTTGCAGGAAGCCGCCTCCTGGTGGGAGGAAGAGGAGAAAACAAGACGAGGTTGTCGTAAATGAATATAATTCAACAGTAACTGAAATGGTGTCCTCTACATAGCCGCAGGAAGTAGTTTGGTGGATGGGGTTGCTGTGTTTGGGGTGGCAGTGGTGTCAGAACGGCGTGGCAGTGGTGTCAGTTCGGCAAAACCTCAGGTATGTCAAAGTGGGGTGTAGAAATACATCCACCAGTTGAAGCTCATTTACTGTACTTCTACACAACTTTAAAAAACTCTAAAATGCTATTATTTGGAGAACAGCAAAAACAAAATGTCCCCCAGACATTATCACCTCAATATGAGCTTTATATACTTCTCAAAAAAATAAAGGGAACACTAAAATAACACATCCTAGATCTGAATGAATGAATGAAATAATCTTATTAAATACTTTTTTCTTTACATAGTTGAATGTGCTGACAACAAAATCACACAAAAATAATCAACGGAAATCCAATTTATCAACCCATGGAGGTCTGGATTTGGAGTAACACTCAAAATTAAAGTGGAAAACCACACTACAGGCTGATCCAACTTTGATGTAATGTCCTTAAAACAAGTCAAAATGAGGCTCAGTAGTGTGTGTGGCCTCCACGTGCCTGTATGACCTCCCTACAACGCCTGGGCAAGCTCCTGATGAGGTGGCGGATGGTCTCCTGAGGGATCTCCTCCCAGACCTGGACTAAAGCATCCGCCAACTCCTGGACAGTCTGTGGTGCAACGTGGCGTTGGTGGATGGAGCGAGACATGATGTCCCAGATGTGCTCAATTGGATTCAGGTCTGGGGAACGGGCGGGCCAGTCCATAGCATCAATGCCTTCCTCTTGCAGGAACTGCTGACACACTCCAGCCACATGAGGTCTAGCATTGTCTTGCATTAGGAGGAACCCAGGGCCAACCGCACCAGCATATGGTCTCACAAGGGGTCTGAGGATCTCATCTCGGTACCTAATGGCAGTCAGGCTACCTCTGGCGAGCACATAGAGGGCTGTGCGGCCCCCCAAAGAAATGCCACCCCACACCATGACTGACCCACCGCCAAACCGGTCATGCTGGAGGATGTTGCAGGCAGCAGAACGTTCTCCACGGTGTCTCCAGACTCTGTCACGTCTGTCACCGGTGCTCAGTGTGAACCTGCTTTCATCTGTGAAGAGCACAGGGCGCCAGTGGCGAATTTGCCAATCTTGGTGTTCTCTGGCAAATGCCAAACGTCCTGCACGGTGTTGGGCTGTAAGCACAACCCCCACCTGTGGACGTCGGGCCCTCCCTCATACCACCCTCATGGAGTCTGTTTCTGACCGTTTGAGCAGATACATGCACATTTGTGGCCTGCTGGAGGTCATTTTGCAGGGCTCTGGCAGTGCTCCTCCTGCTCCTCCTTGCACAAAGGCGGAGGTAGCGGTCCTGCTGCTGGGTTGTTGCCCTCCTACGGCCTCCTCCATGTCTCCTGATGTACTGGCCTGTCTCCTGGTAGCACCTCCATGCTCTGGACACTACGCTGACAGACACAGCAAACCTTCTTGCCACAGCTTGCATTGATGTGCCATCCTGGATGAGCTGCACTACCTGAGCCACTTGTGTGGGTTGTAGACTCCGTCTCATGCTACCACTAGAGTGAAAGCACCGCCAGCATTCAAAAGTGACCAAAACATCAGCCAGGAAGCATAAGAACTGAGAAGTGGTCTGTGGTCACCACCTGCCGAACCACTCCTTTATTGGGGGTGTCTTGCTAATTGCCTATAATTTCCACCTGTTGTCTATTCCATTTGCACAACAGCATGTGAAATTTATTGTCAATCAGTGTTGCTTCCTAAGTGGACAGTTTGATTTCACAGAAGTGTGATTGACTTGGAGTTACATTGTGTTGTTTAAGTGTTCCCTTTATTTTTTTGAGCAGTGTAGTTGGTTTCAAGGTCTGCGGAATGGCCTGTACAACGTACTACTCAAACTCATCATACATACTGTAGGCTACATTGACTCATTTAGCCTACTTGTGGAGCAGTGCATACACTGCAAAATGACAGATGCCAAATACAGGCTATCAATGCCCACTTTAAATACCGACATCAATGTGAAAGTAACCAGAGCATAAAACAGCTGACTGCGAATGCAAACTATGCCAGATAAATCCTATACATGCATTGAAATAAAAAGGCACACAAAGGAATGACTTAGGCCTACAACCGCGAAGGACACAAAGACAAACAAACTCAACCAAGAAATGAAGAAAAATCGACACATTAAGGACGTGCCTGTGATTCAGCACCGCTGAATGGACAGCACTTCGGTACAGGTAGGCATAGTGGAGCTCCATGGGGTGTGGCTGAATGGACAGCATCGCTGTCGAGTAGCCAGCTAGAATAAGGCTATTCAGTTTGTGGGCAGTTAGACATTTTCTGGACACAGTCGTGTAGCCTACAATGCTTATATGAAAATCATCAGAGCAGGCTAAAGGTAAGGATGCAGGCAGAGGATGATGATGTAGGTCTACAGCAAGAAGTAAAAAATAAATAAAAATAATTTAAAAAAAGTTAGCCCAACTAGGTAATCATTCATTATTTGCAATTCCTCATTTATCGTTCTGTCACTGCAAGACAATGCTCATTTGTTATAGCCTGCAAGTGTTAATGTCTTTGAAGCCACATTTTGTCAAGTTACAGCCTTCTTCTAAAATTGATTAAAATTGTTTTTTCCCCCCTTCATAAATCTACACACAATACCCCATAATGACAAAGCAAAAACAGGTTTAGACATTTTTGGAAATGTATTAAAAATAAAAAAAATCACATTTACATAATTATTCACACCCTTTACTCAGGACGTTGTTGAAGCACCTTTGGCAGCGATTACGGCCACTATTCTTCTTGAGTATGAAGCCACAAGCTTGGCACACCTGTATTTGGGGAATTTCTCCCATTTTCCTCTGCAGATCCTCTCAAGTTCTGTCAGGTTGGATGGGGAGCGTCGCTGCACAGCTATTTTCAGGTCTCTCCAGAGATGTTTGATAGGGTTCAAGTCTGGGCTCTGGCTGGGCCACTCAAGGACATTTAGAGACTTGTCCCGAATCCACTCCTGCGTGGTCTTGGCTGTGTGCTTAGGGTTGTTGTCTTGTTGGAAGATGAACCTTCGTCTCAGTCTGAGGTCCTGAGCAAGTTTCCAAGGATCTCTCTGTACTTTGCTCTGTTCATCTTTCCCTCGATCCTGACTAGTCTCCCAGTCCCTGAAAAACATCCCCACAGCAAGTTGCTGCCACCAACATGCTTCACCGTAGGGATGGTGCCACATTTCCTCCAGACGTGACGCTTGGCATTCAGGCCAAAGAGATCAATCTTGGTTACATCAGACCAGAGAATCTTGTTTTTCATGGTCTGAGTCTTTAGGTGCCTTTTGGCAAACTCCAAGCAGGCTGTCATGGGCCTTTTCCTGAGGAGTGGCTTTCGTCTGGCCACTCTACCATAAAGGCCTGATTGGTGGAGTGCTGCAGAGATGGTTGTCCTTCTGGAAGGTTCTCCCATCTCCACAGAGGAACTCTGGAGCTCTGTCAGAGGGACCATCTGGTTCTTGGCCACCTCCCTGACCAAGGCCCTTGTCCCCCGATTGCTCAGTTTGGCCGGGTGGCCAGCTCTAGGAAGAGTCTCATCGTCACTCAATGCCTAGGTTAACCTCCACTGTATTCACATCCTACCATAGCCTTGTCAGTACATTAGGACTTGAATCTATTCTTTCGCGCCCAGAAACCTGCTCCTTCTACTCTCTGTTCCGAACGCAATAGACAAACAGTTCTTATAGCCGAACCCTTATCCTACTCCTCCTCTGTTCCTCTGGTGATGTAGAGGTTAACCCAGGCCCTGCAGCACTTAGCTCCCATCCCATTCCCCAGGCGCTCTCATTTGTTCACTTCTGTAACCGTAAAAGCCTTGGTTTCATGCATGTTAACATTAGAAGCCTCCTCCCTAAGTTTATTTTATTCACTGCTATAGCACTCTCTGCCAACCCAGATGTCCTTGCCATGTCTGAATCCTGGCTTAGGAAGGCCACCAAAAATCATGACATTTCCATCCCTAACCATAACATTTTCCGACAAGATAGAACTGCCAAAGGGGGCGGAGTTGCAATCTACTGCAGAGATAGCCTGCAGAGTTCTGTCATACTATCCTGGTCTGTGCCCAAACAATTCGAGCTTCTACTTTTAAAAATTCCCCTTTCCAGAAACAAGTCTCTCACCGTTGCTGCTTGTTAAAAATCACCTTCAGCCCCCAGCTTTGCCCTGGACACCATACGTGAATTGATAGCCCCCCATCTATCTTCAGAGTTCGTACAGTTAGGTGACCAAAACTGGGACATGCTTAACACCCCGGCAGTCCTACAATCTAAGCTAGATGCCCTCAATCTCACACAAATTATCAAGGAACCTACCAGGTACAACCCTAAATCCGTAACCATGGGCACCCTCTTAGATATCATCCTGACCAACTTCCCTTCCAAATACACCTCTGCTGTCTTCAACCAGGATCATTGCCTCATTGCCTGCGTGTGTAATTGGTCCGAGGTCAAACGACCAGCTCTCATCACTGTCAAACGCTTCCTAAAACACTTCAGCGAGCAGGCCTTTCGAATCGACCTGGCCCAGGTATCCTGGAAGGATACTGACCTCATCCCGTCAGTAGAGGATGCCTGGTTGCTCTTTAAAAGTGCTTTCCTCTCCATCTTAAATAAGCATGCCCTATTCAAAAAATGTAGAACTAAGAACAGATATAGCCCTTGGTTCACCCCAGACTTGACTGCCCTTGACCAGCACAAAATCATCCTGTGGTGTTCTGCATTAGCATCGAATAGCCCACGCGATATGCACATTTTCAGGGAATTCAGGAACCAATATACTCATTCAGTTAGGAAAGCTAGGGCTAGCTTTTTCAAACAGAAATTTGCATCCTGTAGCACTAATTCCAAAAAGTTTGGGGACACAGTACAGTCCATGGAGAATAAGAGCACCTCCTCCCAGTTGCCCACTGCACTGAGAATAGGAGCACCTCCTCCCAGTTGCCCACCAATAAATCTACAATAATTGATCATTTCAATAAGCATTTTTCTACGGCTGGCCATGGCTACCCATACCCCAGCCAACATCTCAGCACCCCTGTAGCAACTTGCCCACCCCCCCTCCTCCCCCACAGGGTTCAATTCTCTTTTCTCTGTTCCGGACAACTGTGTGATTACGATCTCCGTAGCCGACGTGAGTAGGACCTTTAAACAGGTCAACATACACAAGGCTGCGGGGCCAGACGGATTACCAGGACGTGTGCTCCGGGCATGTGCTGACCAACTGGCAGGTGTCTTAACTGACATTTTCAACATGTCCCTGATTGAGTCTGTAATACCAACATGTTTCAAGCAGACCACCATAGTCCCTGTGCCCAAGAACAAAGGCAACCTGCCTAAATGACTACAGACCCGTAGCACTCACGTAAGTAGCCATGAAGTGCTTTGAAAGGTTCGTAATGGCTCACATCAACACCATTATCCTAGAAACCCTAGACCCACTCCAATTTGCATACCGCCCAAACAGATCCACAGATGATGCATTCTCTATTGCACTCCACACTGCCCTTTCCCACCTGGACAAAAGGAACACTTATGTGAGAATTCATTGACTACAGCTCAGCGTTCAACACCATAGTACCCTCAAAGCTCATCACTAAGCTAAGGATCCTTGAGACTAAACACCTCCCTCTGGAACTGGACCCTGGACTTCCTGACGGGCCGCCCCCAGGTAGTGAGGGTAGGTAACAACATCTGCCACGCTGATCCTCAAATCTGGAGCTCCCCAAGGGTGCGTGCTCAGTCCCCTCCTGTACTCCCTGTTCACCCACGACTGCATGGCCAGGCATGAGTCCAACACAATCATTATGTTTGCAGGCGACATAACAGTGGTAGGCCTGATCACAGACAATGACGAGACAGCCTATAGGAAGGTCAGAGACCTGGCCGTGTGGTGCCAGAATAACAACCTGTCCCTCAACGTAACCAAGACTAAGGAGATGATTGTGGACTACAGGAAAAGGAGGACCGAGCACGCCCCCACTCTCATCGACTGGGCTGTAGTGGAGCAGGTTGAGAGCTTCAAGTTCCTCGGTGTCCACATCAACAACAAACTAGAATAGTCCAAACACACCAAGACAGTCGGGAAGAGGGCACGACAAAGCCCATTCCCCTAAGGAAACTAAAAAGATTTGCCATGGGTCCTGAGATCCTCAAAAGGTTCTACAGCTGCAACATCGAGAGCATGCTGAATGGTTGCATCACTGCCTGGTACGGCAATTGCTCGGCCTCTGACCGCAAGGCACTATAGAGGGTAGTGCATACGGCCCAGTACATCACTGGGGCTAAGCTGCCTGCCATCCAGGACCTCGACACCAGGCGGTGTCAGAGGAAGGCCCTAAAAATTGTCAAAGACCCCAGCCACCCCAGTCATAGACTGTTCTCTCTACTACCGCATGGCAAGTGGTACCGGAGTGCCAAGTCTAGGACAAAAAGGCTTCTCAACAGTTTTTACCCCCAATCCATAAGACTCCTGAACAGGTAATCAAATGGCAACCCGGACTATTTGCATTGTGTGCCCCCCCAAAACCATCTTTCTACGATGCTGCTGCTACTCTCCGTTTATCATATATGCATAGTCACTTTAACAAAACATTCATGTACATACTACCTCAATTGGGCCGACCAACCAGTGTTCCCCCACATTGGCTAACCGGGCTATCTGCATCGTGTCCCACCACCCACCAACCACTCTTTTACGCTACTGCTACTCTCTGTTCATCATATATGCATAGTCACTTTAACCATATTTACATGTACATACTACCTCAATCAGCCTGACTAACCGGTGTCTGTATGTTGCCTAGCGACTTTTATAGCCTCGCTACTGTATATAGCCTGTCCTTTTATTTCTTTATTTACCTATTGTTCACCTAACACCCTTTTTGCACTATTGGTAGGAGCCTGTAAGTAAGCATTTCACTGTAAGGACTACACCTGTTGTATTCGGCGCACGTGACAAATAAACTTTGATTTGATCAATGACGTCGCTCTTGCTGCTGGTGATTCTCTGATCCACCTCTACACAGACGACACCATTCTGTATAAATCTGGCCCTTCTTTGGACACTGTGCTAACAAACCTCCAAACGAGCTTCAATGCCATACAACACTCCTTTCGAGGCCTCCAACTGCTTTTAAACGCAAGTAAAACTAAGTGCATGCTCTTCAACCGATTGCTGCCCGCACTCTCCCGCCCGACTAGCATCACTACTCTGGACGGTTCTGACTTAGAATATGTGGACAACTACAAATACCTAGGTGTCTGGTTAGACTGTAAACTTTCCTTCCAGACTCATATCAAACATCTCCAATCCAAAATCAAATCTAGAAGCAGCTTCCTATTTCGCAACAAAGCCTCCTTCACTCATGCTGCCAAACATACCCTCGTAAAAATGACTATCCTACCGATCCTTGACTTCGACGATATCATTTACAAAATAGCCTCCAACACTCTACTCAACAAATTGGATGTAGTCTATCACAGTGCCATCCGTTTTGTTACTAAAGCCCCATATACTATCCACCACCGCGACCTGTAAGCTCTCGTTGGCTGGCCCGCACTACATATTCGTCGCCAAACCCACTGGCTCCAGGTCATCTATAGGTCTATGCTAGGTAATGCCCCACCTTATCTCAGCTCACAGGTCACCATAGCAACACCCACACGTAGCACGCGCTCCAGCAGGTATATTGCACTGGTCATCCCCAAAGGCAACACTTCCTTTGGCCACCTTTCCTTCCAGTTCTCTGCTGCCAATGACTGGAACGAATTGCAAAAATCTCTTTAGCTGGAGACTTATATCTCCCTCTCTAACTTTAAGCATCAGCTATCAGAGTAGCTTACCTATCACTTTACCTGTACATAGCCAATCTGTAAATAGCACAACCAACTACCTCATCCCCATATTAATGACTTACCCTCTTGCTCTTTTGCACCCCAGTATCTCTACTTGCACATCATCATCTGCACATCCATCACTCCAGTAGTAATGCTAAATTGTAATTATTTTGCCTCTATGGCCTATTTATTGCCTACCTCCCTACTCTTCTACATTTGCACACAATGTACATACATTTTTTATATTGTGTTATTGACTGTACGTTTGTTTGTGTGTGTAACTCTGTTGTTTGATTTTGTCACACTGCTTTGCTTTATCTTGGCCAGGTCGCAGTTGTAAATGAGAACTTGTTCTCAACTGGCCTACCTGGTTAAATAAAAAAATAAAAAAGAGAAGCCGCAGAAAAGTAATTTCTTAAGCTACGTTATTAAGCGGAGAGGAGGAAGAGAGGATGGCCGCTCTAGCAAGTGGGGGAGGAGCCGTAAGTTACTGTGAGCGAGTGAAACAGGGAGCAGGGAGAGACAGCAAACAACCAAACAAGCCAACTTGCGTTATAGTAGACTAATAGCTGCCATAGCTAGGTTATTTATCATCAAATATGATTACATTGTACCCGTCTTGACTGCATCATACCGGGAGACGCTAGTTAAGCTCTCTCGCTCTCTCTCCCCCTTTTCAACATTTTGTTACATTACAGCCTTATTCTAAAACTGATTAAATAAAAAAATGGTCATCAATCTACACACAATACCCCATAATGACAAAGTGAAAAAAGGATTAGAAATGCTGCTAATTTATTACAAATAAAAAACAGAAATACCTTATTTTCAGAAGTATTCAGACCCTTTGCTATGAGAGTCTAAATTGAGCTCAGGTGCATCCTATTACCATTAATCATCCTTGAGATGTTTCTGCAACTTGATTGGAGTCCACCTGAGGTACAATCAATTGATTGGACATGATATGGAAAGGCACACACCTGTCTATATAAGGTCCCACGTGCATGTCAGAGCAAAAACCAAGCAATGAGGCCGAAGGAATTGTCCGTTGAGCACCGAGACAGGATTGTGTCAAGGCACAGATCTGGAGAAGGGTACCAAAAATGTCTGCAGCATTGAAGGCCCCCAAGAATACAGTGGCCTCCATCATTCTTAAATGGAAGTTTGGAACAACCAAGACTCTGGCCGCCCGGCCAAACTGAGCAATCAGGGAAGAAGGGCCTTGGTCAGGGAGGTGACTAAGAACCTGATGGTCACTCTGACAGAGCGCCAGAGTTCCTCGGTGGAGATGGGAGAACCTTCCAGAAGGACAACCATCTCTAAAGCACTCCACCAATCAGGCATTTATTGTATAGTGGCCAGACGGAAGCCACTTCTCAGTAAAAGGCACATGACAGCCCGCTTGGAGTTTCCCAAAAGGTACCTAAAGGACTCTCAGACCATAAGAAATAAGATTCTCTGGTCTGATGAAACCAAGGTTGCACTCTTTGGCCTGAATGTCAAGCGTCACATCTGGAGGAAATCTGGCACCATCCATAGAGTAATGCATGGTGGTGGCAGCATCAAACTGTGGGGATCTTATTCAGCGGCAGGAACTAGAAGACTAGTCAGGATCGAGGGAAAGATCAACAAAGCAAAGTACAGAGAGATCCTTGATGAAAACCTCAGACTGGGGCAAAGGTTCACCTTCCAACAGGACAACGATCCTAAGCACATAGCCAACACAACACAGGGGTTGCTTCGGGACAAGTCTCTGAATGTCCATGAGTGGCCCAGCCAAGTGCCCGGACTTGAACCCGATCGAATATTTCTGGAGCAACCTGAAAATAGTTGTGCTGCGATGCTCCCCATCCAACCTGACAGAGTTTGAGAGGATCTGCAGAGAAGGGGAGTAACTCCCCAAATACAGGTTTGCCCAGCTTGTAGCGTCATACCCAAGAAGAATCGAGGCTGTATTGCTACCAAAGGTCTGAGTAAAGGGTCTGAATAATTACATAAATATGATATTTTATTTATTTACTTTGTGTGCAAAAAAAACAAAAAACGTTTTTGCTCTGTCATTATGGGTATTGTGTGTAGATTTATGAAGGAAAAAAACAATTTAATCAATTTTAGAATAAGGCTGTAACGTAACAAAATGTGGGGAAAAAAAATCAAGGGGTGTGAAAACTTTCCGAATGCACTATTGTTCCAAGTTGGCTAAACTTCAAATATAAAGATTAGCTGGTTACTCACTTCTACATGGGCTTGTGCTTGAAAGATTGTTTATGAAACCTGTGTTCATTTTCTGTTATGCCTACTACAAGAAGTTAGTCATTATTAGTGAATGTGCATTATGCACGGTTCTAGTTAAATTTGTAACAAAAAACACATTTTCACTAGATTTCATAGTGATTATTGCAAAAAAGGATATCATTTCACAAACCGGAAAATCTTTAGATCATTAAAAATGCAGTGTATTTGACCTTTAATTGTACAACAAAGCTTATTTAGAGAAAACATTTTTTTTTAAGTGATATATTTATTGTGAATCGTTGAGATATGATTTTTAGGCCATATTGCCCAGCCCCAACTCTGGTCTTGAAAAATAGCACCGACCTTGATAGAAATGCACCTAAAACTGCTCCTACAACTCAGCTTGGAGCTGTTGCAGCCTAAAAGATGTTATACCATCTGAAAGAAAATGTGAATGTCACATTTCATAGATGGATAGCATGCTAGTCTCTACTGTACCAAGCTACTAACAGCTGCTGTGAGGTAACTTACTCTTCAGGAAAACATTTCTGGTTAGCAATGGTATCCTCTTTAAGATGGCAAAGAATAAAGAGACAAGGGAAGGGTGGAGATAGGAGGAAGGAAAAATGAGAAATCAGATCAACGAGATGGAAAGAGAGAGAGACAGACACTAAAAATAACAGACTGGAGTGGTGACCAGGATCATAAGGACGTGAGTAGAGTAAGAGAGTTACCAAAGTGATATGCACGGTAGAATATTTTAGGAGAGAATAAGGCTAAAAATAGACAACAACAAGATCTTTAAGATTTGCCACAGTGCCGGCATAGGGCACCATCCCATAAACTCTCACCCCTGCTCTTTTTGGAGCCTGACTCTGAGATGCAGAGGGACATGGAGGTTTTATCTGCATCCCTGTCTGGGTCCTCGTCTGCTTGGATCTCCCAGTCCTCCGGGGCCTGCTGGGCTTGAGCCTGGGCCACTCCACTGGGGCCCTCCTGGGATTCCGACCACGCCGCCGGGGGGTTGCTACTGGCTCCTACTACTGACGCAGTTGCCACAGAAATCTCCTGAGAACCCTGCTCCGACATGGAGGCATCCATCGCAGCAGCGTAGCCCACCATCAAGGCCATCTCATCATCCTGAGAAAGAGGGGTCTAGGAAATGGAGTACAGAATAGAAAACCCACACTTAACATTTCAAAAAGAAGAGACTCTAAGAGGTAGAAAGTAGCCTAGCGGTTAGAGCTTTGGGCCAGTAACCAAAAGGTTGCTAGTTTGAATCCCCAAGCCAACAACATGAAGAAAAAAAATTTGCTCTGCCCTTGAGCAAGGCACTTAACTCTAACTGCTCCAGGGTCGCCATCAATAATGGCTGATCCCTGATTGTGACACCAATCTTTGTGGGTGTCTCAGTGAGGGTTTGGATATGCAAAAAACATTTGCATTTCACACTTGTGCAGCTTACCCACTTGCAAACGCAGTGAAAATGGGCAAATGAGCAAATATAAGCATCCCCCATTTGACCTTGGAGTGTACTGCCGAGCTGCTGTCGAGCTGCTCTGTATGGTATGCCTTTGAGTTCGTGTCTTAGGGTTTCAGAAAAGCCCTAACCAAATCTTACGTATTATTATGGTACCTTGGCCACTCCTGAGATGATGATGGTGCTCTTCTTGACCGGGGACTTGAGCTTCTGCTTGGCTGACTCGTGGAGCTGGCGGATGGCGGCCTCTGCCACGGGATCGGACCCATTGAGCATGAGCAGTTCTGTGTCGGAGGAGGACAGGGCCTTGCTCCCCATCGTCCCAAGCATGGATGGCTGCTCTGACACCCTCCGAGACGACAGCTTGGACTTGGTGCCGCTGGGAGGCTTCAAGGGGGTCTCTGAAAACATACAAGATCACTTGGATAAAATCCTTATCATTTTATTGACAATAATACCAGTAATTGCATTCTATACATTTGATTTAAAATAAGCTGAGCCCATCTCCTGTAAGCAACATCTCATAGTAATGCCTAGACAAGAAAGTCCAAAAGCCTGAACATGAAATCCCCAGAGAATAGTTGTCGATAGTATGTGGACAAGGAGGACTATATTACCTCCAGATTATTGCCATACATTGACATTTTAGTCTATTAGCAGACCCTCTTATCCAGAGAGACTTACAGGAGCAATTCAGGTTAAGTGACTTGCTCAAGGGCACATTAACAGATTTTCCATCTAGTTGGCTCAGGATTCGAACCAGTGACCTTTCGGTAACTTAATCGCTAGGTTACCTGCTGTCATACTTTTGGGGTTCCATCTTAAACGTTAATTCTATTGTTAAAGACTCAATACGTACGCTGGGTTGGATTTTTGCTGAGTCCAGACAGTAGTGGTCGAGCTGGTTTACTCTTCACTGCAGTGATTGTGGTGACCACAGTACCACAGGGCATGACCGTGCGGTCCATCTCCACTCTCTTAGTGGGGGCTGGAGTAGGGGGCTGCCACGACCGCACTTCACTAGGTTCCAAATAGGTAAACTTGGGGACGAGAGAAAGGATGGAATGACATGATTCATTGTGTAAAATGGTAAGGTATTAGATATGAATTTCATATGTATTAAGAAGTTAAAATGTCCAAAGCAGATATTTTTATTTCTATATCAAATAATTTCTGGGTAACAATTAAGTAACTTACTGTGAATCTTTTCAATAAAATGGCCAAAAAGAAACAAAAATAGCTTCTTAGCTAAGAGCAATTTGACAAGCAAGAATTTTGCTAAGACGGTCTGGGAGTGAGGAGCGGAAAACTAGCTGTTATTGGCAGAGAGGTTTGGAACTCTTTCTTATTGGTCTGTTAACCAACTTACCACCTGGTGATGTCACCAGGCAGGTCAAAACTCCATCCCACCAAAACAGGCTGACATTTCAGGTGATCTTTTCTCACAGTTCTTACAGTAAAAGGGCATTATCATAATTTTCACAGTATTATTCCTACCTCATAGTGTGAAAATATATATAAAACACACTGGGCCTTAAAAAAGGTAGTTATCTTGCCTCAGCAGTAAGTGACCCAGTCACTTGGTCATTGGATATGAGGGCAAATGTTTGCTGTCCTTTGGGTTGCTTCTTCACCAGATCAAAAGGCACGGACACTTGACCCATTAAGGAGTCTGTCAGGAAGACAACACATCCCAATCAGTTTGCTATAACAAGACTTCATACATACAGTTGAAGTCGGAAGTTTACATACACTTAGGTTGGAGTCATTAAAACTCGTTTTTCAACCACTCCAAATTTCTTGTTAACAAACTATAGTTTTGGCAAGTCTGTTAGGACATCTACTTTGTGCATGAAACAAGTAATTTTTCCAACAATTGTTTACAGAGAGATTATTTCACTTATAATTCACTGTATCACAATTCCAGTGGGTCAGAAGTTAACATACACTAAGTTGACTGTACCTTTAAACAGCTTGGAAAATTCCAGAAAATGATGTCATGGCTTTAGAAGCTTCTGATAGGCTAACTGACATCATTTGAGTCAATTGGAGGTGTACCTGTGGATGTATTTCAAGGCCTACCTTCAAACTCAGTGCCTCTTTGCTTGACATCATGGGAAAATCAAAAGAAATCAGCCAAGACCTCCGTAAAAACATTGTAGACCTCCGCAAGTCTGGTTCATCCGTGGGAGCAATTTCCAAACGCTGAAGGTACCACGTTCATCTGTACAAACAATAGTACGCAAGTTTAAACACCATGGGAGCACGCAGCCGTCATAACGCTCAGGAAGGAGACGCATTCTGTCTCCTAGAGATGAACGTACTTTGGTGCGAAAAGTGAAAATCAATCCCAGAACAACAGCAAAGCACCTTGTGAAGATGCTGGAGGAAACAGGTAGAAAAGTATCTATATCCACTCCACAGTAAAATGAGTCCTATATTGACATAACCTGAAAGGCCGCTCAGCAAGGAAGAAGCCACTGCTCCAAAACCGCCATAAAAAAGCCAGACTACAGTTTGCAACTGCACATGGGGACAAATATCGTACTTTTTGGATTAATGTCCTCTGGTCTGATGAAACAAAAATAGAACTGTTTGGCCATAATGACCATCGTTATGTTTGGAGTAAAAAGGGGGAGGCTTGCAAGCCGAAGAACACCATCCCAACCGTGAAGCACGGGGGTGGCAGCATCATGTTGTGGGGTTTATTTGTTGCAGGAGGGACTGGTGCACTTCACAAAATAGATGGCATCATGAGAAACGAAAATTAAGTGGATATCAGACATCAGTCTGGAAGTTAAAGCTTGGTCGCAAATGGGTCTTCCAAATGGACATTGACCCCAAGCATACTTCCAAAGTTGTGGCAAAATGGCTTAAGTACAACAAAGTCAAGGTATTGGAGTGGCCATCACAAAGCCCTGACCTCAATCCTATAGAACATTTGTGGGCAGAACTGAAAATGCTACCAAATACTAATTGAGCGTATGTAAACTTCTGACCCACTGGGAATGTGATGAAAGAAATAAAAGCTGAAATAAATCCTTCTCTCTACTATTATTCTGACATTTCACATTCTTAAAATAAAGTGGTGATCCTAACTGACCTAAGACAGGGAATTTTTACTAGGATTAAATGTCAGGAATTGTGAAAAACTGAGTTTAAATGTATTTGGCTAAGGTGTATGTAAACTTCCGACTTCAACTGTATAATTTTGCTCACAAACAACAATAAATCACAGTATGAGTAAAATGACAACATTTTAAGACTATCAGACATGATAAAAAGGTTTAATTGTTCTTAAATTCAAATATTGTGGGTGTGTAATCAGACATACTATTAGTGTCCTTACCTCTCCCTGTGCCTAAATTAAGAGATACACAACAAATATATACTTACTCTCCTGAGGATTCCCATCATCCAGCAGCTGAATATTGAGCTCTTTTGATCGTCCATTCAGCTCACTTGGTGAGAGAAAGAGGAACATTTACAAAACTGAGAACGAGCAACAGGAAGAAAATGAGGGAGCGAGAGGGACTGTAGGTTGGATATTGTGCGACTGGGTGGCAAGTGTTTCTAAGAGATTGAGCTTACATGCCACTATAATGTCTACTAGCTTCATTTTTGATTTCCATATAAAAATAGCTGTGTAAAGACTCTCTGGCAGCAGCAGTGGATCTCGAGTCTGGACTCACAAGATGAAGGGCTGGTCCCAGGCTGGGCTGGCTGTGTTCTGTTGGACTGAAGTGGAGAGTTTCTGTGGAGGGTCGTCTAGCTGCAGCACACACAGGGGATTCATACTGCCTGCCAAGTGCAAACAACAGAAGAGGAGTTCAACAGAAATGCACGGCCGCATACAAATCAAACATTGGGGTTGATTGGTACAGTACACTGACAACCCAAGTCATGAGCATTATGATGTTTGAACATTAGATTAAGTCGACGTTCAATTAATTGTTGGAAAACTAAATAAAATTGTAATTGACGTTGGATGTCTGAACCTACAGTATTAGAATGAGTTCATTCTATTTCTATGGTCTGAACACTTTAGTTTAGGCATAAACATATTTTTTGGGGCATTACTGCTATTAGCCCATAGAAATGCATTGAATAAAAGATTCACTACATGGAACATATTTTAGATTCTTCAAAGTTGCCACCCTTTGCCTTGATGACAGCTTTGCACACTCTTGGCATTCTCTAAACCAGCTTCATGAGGAATGCTTTTCCAACAGTCTTGAAGGAGTTCTCACATATGCTGAATACTTATTGGCTGCTTTTCCTTTACTCCGCGGTCCAACTCATCCCAAATCATCTCAATTGGGTTAAGGTTGGGTGATTGTGGAGACCAGGTCATCTAATGCAGCACTCCATTACTCTCCTTGGTCAAATAGCCCTTACACACCTTGGAGGTGTGTTTTAGGTCATTGTCCTGTTAAAAAACAAATACCATCCCATCTGGTTTGTGCTTAGTGGGACTGGTGTATCGCTGCAGAATGCTGTGGTAGACATGCTGGTTAAGTGTGCCTTGAATTCTAAATAAATCACGACAGTGTCACCAGCAAAGCACCCCCAAACAATCACACCTCCTCCATGGTGGGAACCATACATGCGGAGATCATCCGTTCACCTATTCTGTGTCTGACAAAGACACAGCGGTTGGAACCAAAAATCTCCTGTTTGGACTCATCAGATCAAAAGGACAGATTTCCACCAGTCTAATGTCCTTGCTCATGTCTCTTGACCCAAGCAACTCTCTTCTTACTATTGGTGTCCTTTAGTAGTGGTTTCCTTGCAGCAATTCAACCATGAAAACCTGATTCACACAGTCTCCTCTGAACAGTTGATGTTGAGATCTGTGTCTGTTACTTCAACTCTGAAGCATTTATTTGGGTTGCAATTTCTGAGGCTGGTAACTAGAATGAACTTATCCTCTGCAGCAGAGGTAACTCTGGGTCTTCCTCTCCTGTGGCGGTCGTCATGAGAGCCAGTTTTATCATAGCGCTTGATTGTTTTTGCGACTGCACTTGAAGAAACATTCAAAGTTCTTGAAATATTCAGGATTGACTGACCTTCATGTCATAAAGTAATGATGGACTGTCATTTCCCTTTGCTTATTTGATTTGTTCTTGCCATAATATGGACTTGGTCTTTTACCAAACAGGGCTATCTTCTGTAGACCACCCTTACTGTGCCTTGTCACAACCCAACTGATTGGCTCAAATGCATTAAGGAAAGAAATTCCACAAATTAACTTTTAAGGCACACCTGTTAATTGAAATGCCTTCCAGGTCACTACCTCATGAAGCGGGTTGAGAGAATGCCAAGACTGTGCAATGCTGTCATCAAGACAAAGGGTGGCTACTTCGAAGAATCTCAAATATAAAATATATTTTGATTTGTTTAACACTTTTTTGGTTACATTATTATTCCATATGTGTTATTTCATAGTGTTGAGGTCTTCACTATTATTCTTCAATGTAGAAAATTGTACAAAAAGAAAAACCCTTGAATGAGTAGGTGTGTCCAAACTTTTGTCTGGTACTGTATATATTTTGGGACATGTATTTAACCCCTTATTTTAGGCACTAAACTATACCCATACATATACACTTCCATTCTTTTTTTAACTGGTACTTTCAGATGAGTCTTGTCCCTAGTCTTGAAAATTTCCAGAGGGTCATTATAGTTTGTAGGCCAAACCGTATGGACGCAACAGATGTTTTCCTGAGAAGACCAATTTTTGGGATGTCTCATGGTCTGACAAACAGATTTAGCTCTGTCACCTTTCACCGGAGATGTGGAAGGGAGATATTGGCGGATGAGGTAGATTGAGAAGCAGCTCATGCAAAAAAAAAACAGATCTCTCTAGCTGAAACAGATGGACTAATGTTTTTTATTGTTATGTAAATTAGATTTTCGCAGGGCTGCCAGAAATTGCAGAAGGGTTAATAGCAAGATGGTTACTTGTAGTGACCAGTACATTTACATTGAGTGTACAAAACATTAGGAACACTTGCTCTTTCCATGACAGACTGGCCAGGTGAATCCAGGTGAAAGCTGAGATACCTTATTGATGTCACTTATTAAATCCACTTCAAATCAGTATAAATTAAGAGGAGACAGGTTAAAGAGGGATTTTTAAACCTGGAAACAATTGAAACATGGATTGCGTATGTGTGCCATTCAGAGGGTGAATGGGCATGACAAAATATTTAAGTGCCTTTGAACAGGGTATGGTAGTAGGTGCCAGGCAGGTTTGAGTGCGTCAAGAACTGCAACGCTGCTGGGTTTTTCCAGCCAACTTGACACAACTGTGGGTAGAATTCAAATCAACATCGGCCAGCATCCCTGTGGAACGCTTTCGACACCTTGTAGAGTCCATGCACGGACGAATTGAGGCTGTTCTAAGGCCCTCTCCTATTCTCACTATACACCAAGTCACTTGGCTCGGTCATATCCTCACATGGTCTCTCCTATCATTGCTACGCAGACGACACACAATTCATCTTCTCCTTTCCCCCTTCTGATAACCAGGTGGCGAATTGCATCTCTGCATGTCTGGCAGACATATCAGTGTGGATGACGGCTCACCACCTCAAGCTGAACCTCGGCAAGACGGAGCTGCTCTTCCTCCCGGGGAAGGACTGCCCGTTCCATGATCTCACCATCACGGTTGACAACTCCCTTGTGTCCTCCTCCCAGAGTGCTAAGAACCTTGGCGTGACCCTGGACAACACCCTGTCGTTCTCCACTAACATCAAGGCGGTGACCCGATCCTGTAGGTTCATGCTCTACAACATTCGCAGAGTACGACCCTGCCTCACACAGGAAGCGGCACAGGTCCTAGTCCAGGCACTTGTCATCTCCCGTCTGGATTACTGCAACTCGCTGTTGGCTGGGCTCCCTGCCTGTGCCATTAAACCCTTACAACTCATCCAGAACGCCGCAGCCGTCTGGTGTTCAACCTTCCCAAGTTCTCTCACGTCACCCCGCTCCTCCGCTCTCTCCACTGGCTTCCAGTTGAAGCTCGCATCCGCTACAAGTCCATGGTGCTTGCCTACGGAGCTGTGAGGGGAACGGCACCTCCGTACCTTCAGGCTCTGATCAGGTCCTACACCCAAACAAGGGCACTGCATTCATCCACCTCTGGCCTGCTCGCCTCCCTACCTCTGAGGAAGCACAGTTCCCGCTCAGCCCAGTCAAAACTGTTCGCTGCTCTGGCACCCCAATGGTGGAACAAGCTCCCTCACGACGCCAGGACAGCGGAGTCAATCACCACCTTCCGGAGACACCTGAAACCCCACCTCTTTAAGGAATACCTGGGATAGGATAAAGTAATCCTTCTAACCCCCCCCCCCCAAAAGATCTAGATGCACTATTGTAAAGTGGTTGTTCCACTGGATATCATAAGGTGAATGCACCAATTTGTAAGTCGCTCTGGATAAGAGCGTCTGCTAAATGACTTAAATGTAAATGTAAATGAAAAAGGGGGGTGCAACTCAATATTAGAAATATCAGTATACATGTCAATGGCTGAGAAAGTCAGTCTGGCTATCAGGGTTGTAACTGAATGAATAATGTATCAACTGGTAGAGACACAAGTGGCCCTGGCTATTGCATAGCTGCTGCCTCCTTGGCTTTATGCCACACTGCACATTTAAACAATAAACCCTATCAGTAGTTGTCCTCTTAGCTTTAATGAAAAAGAAGCAACTGGGGAGAGAAGTGCTGAACACTACACATCTAACTATCAACAGTAATGTATACAGGGAGAGACGCTGTGGCTGATGATCTGCAGCTCTGACAGCCCTGCTACTGTAGGAGAGTTTGGAACCACAGTGAGTAGGCTTCAATAGGTTCAACTGATGTCAGAAAAGAACAAGTCTCAGCAGCTCCTTGAGGTCCATGCTACTGTTTTCTCTGCTTGCAGCCACCTCAACATGAGGCACATGTGGCGCTGTAGCAACACTTCATTGTTTTGCCCATGTATTCATGGTTGAACCAGGTTGTGATCCAGTTGTGTCCCTCACCTGCAGCACCGTCCTCCTGCTCCTTACATGTCACCCGGATATTCTTCACCAGCAGCTTCCAGTCGTGAGCGCGGGGGGGCTTGGGCGGTGATGTCACCTGCTTATAGGCCTGCTAGAGAAGCGGACAGAGAACATGCTGATATTAGGTACTACCATATATTATATAGTGGAGAGAAGTATAGAGCTACAGGGTGTGCATGCTTTTGTTCCAGCCCAGCATTAACACACCTGACTCAGGAAAGCGTGGTGTAGAGACTAAGCAACCTAACTATGTTGATATTCAGCACTTCTGCATATCAGGTAATCTATCAATAGAGAGGTATAGAAATGGCCAACAGGTGACAGGAGCACGATGTGCTGAGAGGGTGCATTTGTTGTTGTATGTCATCGACAGGTTGACACAGGAGGGAAAATGTATTCCAGTCCAGTCTTGTCAAAATTTTCCCGTACTGTCCTGATTCCGCAAAACTTTTATAAACCCGGAACTTTCCTGTCCCGTCCCGATAAAAATCCCTCCCATCCCAAACTTGTTCTCAACTGACCTACCTGGTTAAATAAAGGTGAAATATATATATATATATATATATATATATATATATATATATATATATATATATATATTTTAATGGGTCTTCCAAATGGACGATGAACCCAAGCATACTTCCAAAGTTGTGGCAAAATGGCTTAAAGACAATAAAGTCAAGGTATTGGAGTGGCAATCACAAAGCCCTGACCTCAATCCCATAGAAAATTTGTGGGCAGAACTGAAAAAGCGTGTGCGAGCAAGGAGGCCTACAAACCTGACTCCGTTACATCAGCTCTGTCAGGTGGAATGTGCCATAATTCACCCAGCTTATTGTGGGAAGCTTGTGGAAGGCTACCCGAAATGTTTGACCCAAGTTAAACAATTTAAAGGCAATGCTACCAAATACTAATTGAGTGTATGTAACCTTCTGACCCACTAGGAATGTGATGAAAGAAATAAAAGCTGAAATAAATCACTCTCTCAACTATTATTCTGACATTTCACAATCTTAAAATAAAGTGGTGATCCTAACTGACCTAAGACTGGGAATTTTTACTAGAATTAAATGTCAGGAATTGTGAAAAACTGCGTGTAAATGTATTTGGCTAAGGTGTATGTAAACTTCCGACTTCAACTGTACATAGACATGGAACATTAGTCACTTTAATAATGTTTACTCATTTCATATACTGTATTCTATTCTACTGTATTTTAGTCAATGCCACTCCGACATTGCTGGCTACAACTGGAGTGGGTTGATGGAAGGGGAAAATGACCATATGTTTTACATGTAATTTTTATTAAGTAAACTATAATCGTTTTTTTTCTTCCCTTTTCACACATTGCATATTTCTATCTCCCCCCCAAAAAACTGTTTATAACTATTCCTGTACTGCCCGTTCCTTTGGTCTGTCGATCCTGTCCTGTCCTGACCCACGGGAGTCCTGTTCCAGTGTCAAACTGTAATGTCTTCCTCTCACCTTGACCTCTGTGGCCTGAGCAGGCCTGCAACTCAGCATCACGGAGGGACGAGCCGCACACAGCAGCTGTCTCAGCACGTCCTTTACTGCAGCCGCACTGGGGCCTGTGGCATTGTCCTGACAGACAGGCAAAAAGATCAACACTCCACCATCACATCACTAGCATTCATCTCCATTACCGTTTGACTCGTCTGGACTGCTGATTTTTGGAAACATCATAAAAAAATAAAACATGTTGAGGTTTGCAGTTTACCCTCAGGAAGTATTGAAGATCTTAGTTTTTTTAAATGTTTGCCTAATATATATTTTATACCAAAGACTGTGGGTTATGGGCCATACCTGTGTGAAGCTGGGGCTGAGCTGCAGGTCCCATGTCTCCAGATGGGACACCCCCCAGCCCACCCAGACCTCGCCTTCAGCCTCCCTCATCTGCAAGTCCAACTGGGGAACAGAGGGCAACAGAACGACCATGAGCAACAACACAGTTGTTGTATTATCCCAAACACACGCTTCACCCCTGCAGAGTGCAAGCCAACACAATGAGCTGTAATTGAGCAGTCCACCATGGAGAGAAAAAGAGAGTAAGTGAGAGAGAAGGAGAGTGAGCGAGTGTGGGAGAGAGACAGACAGAGGGCTATAGAGGGAGAGAGGACTGTGCTAGTGACTGGGCCATCTTATCCCAGCATGCCTAGAATCCACTCTGACTGTACAGCCAACTATGTTAGCAAACAAAGGCTTTTTCTGATAGCACTAAAATACTATATATATATAAGGCAAAAATCAGTTAGATCAGTAAAAATAGGTTTTGGTCATACTGGAAAAAGTGTAGGCCTTAGTGTTACATAAAGCACAGTACAAATGGAGTCAAGTAATGGTGAGTAAAGTACAGCAACCATATTTTGCCAGAAGCACTACTATTTCCATGGGAGATGTATCATCAATGTGTGGGAAAATGTTGACAACAAACACGGTGTCATTATAGTAATGGGGAATGAATATAGCCTAGTCTCTTATGGTTTAGGAAAAAATACTTGAGAACAAAAGGATTCCATTTAAAGTAGCCCATCACGTCAGTCACATGAAATGCCCCACTGCAATGAATATAGCCTAGTCTCTTATGGTTGTGTTACAACTGTGTGGTTACACATGGCCAAAGTGCACTAAGCTGCAAAACCACAGAGCGTGTGAGTGAGGCAGAAAGAGAAACACACTGGCTCAATATACTGTTTAAATATATCCCTCACAATCACTCATAACAAGAACAGGGACCATTCTAGAGTCAGTCAGTCGCAATGTGAAAAAGGATGAAAATATATCAAAAGGCCTGCCCTCAGGACTTTTCCAGACCAAACCGAAGAAGGGAGTATGAAAAAAAATGTAACAATAGCCTCCCTCTACCCCTCCCAAAAACAACAACCAATCCAAAACCCTGACAAAAGGTCTCCTAACCAAACCTAGGCCTGGCTTTAGATTTTTTACCTCTCACTGGACTTGTATTTACGGCAGGATCAGGCCCACAACGAGGCAACAAGTCAAGCACCAGATTTATAAAAAAAAATAGCTTTAAATCAATTGGGTTAACTTCAACAGCCACTTACTAGCCGTGCATTCGCAACCGCTTAACAACTAGCTCAATAACTTAGACAGGATGGAAGCTTATAGCTTTATGTAATATACCCACAACACACACCCGGGCTGTCTTTCTCACTTTCATGATGTTCAATATGAAACCACAAGTAGTACTTGGCTACAGCAAGCAACTTAGAGGAAAAACCAGCAGAAGGAAAGGCTAGATTGCTAAATATTATGGGTGAGCCCGAGTCAGAGATTTGACTTTAAATTGTGCCCAGTTACGGGCGATGCTAATAAAATGGATGTTTAACATGAAAGAGGGAACAATTCTCAACATCCCTTTTTGGGTGAGAAATTATTCTTAATTTCTCTCTTCTCCAATGACAAAAGTGGAGGTAGTAGAAAAAAATGGAGCACCTTTACCAAGAAGGGGCACTTATACCCACTCCAGTATTTTACATTAGACAGACAGTGATTTAAATAAGGTATCCAGGACATCTTCCAACCTCTAGGCCCTCGCCATTTAATCCGATTCTCATAGCAGCAGCAAAGCTACGCTGAAGTGTGTCATGTTCAATAAATCACAGAGCTTCCTCCATTAAGACAACACAGGGAGAGAACCAGGAGCCCTGCCCCCCCCCCCCTCCTCCTCCTCTCTCTCCCTCCCTTTGTTTGTCTAAAGCATCGCTCCAATAGAGATGGGAAAGATGTTAGCTGCAGATGTAGTGGACATGACTGTTGTGTTCCTTTACCTGCAGTTCAAGTGGAGATATCTTCACGCTGTACCTACAGGGCTCTCCTGGAGACATGGCTGATGGTGATGCACTGAGGGAAAACTGAAGCTTATCCCCGACAACCTTGCATTGTGCAGCCTAGGGGAAGACAAGACCGCATACAGTTACAATAGTACCGTACAGTAATCAAGGTTACACAAAAAAACCAATTTGAGGTAAAAAGGTGCTTGGTGCTAAACACGCCCAACCATAACTGCGGTATTCATACATGGTTCACATTCAGACTTGCTTACCTGGTTTTCTTCCTTAATGTGTGTGTGTTTATTTTTTTTAACAGTTCAGTGTGTGACAACAATCAACTTGAAAGCTCCAAACATGAAGTATCTCATCATACTGCCCATTTCTCCCAGCAGGACCCTCCTCATCATCACTTCCCTCATCTCCTTAGTGTTGATCTGTACCGGGCTGGCTATAAGGAGACAGCTACTAAGCTTCTTACTGCACACTCACTCATGCAGGCAGGTCAAGGATAAGCCTTTGTTTACCAAAGTCTCTAAAAACAATGAAGCAGCATCTGGATCTTGCATATTATAGAAAAACCTAAACAAAATAAATTGAGCAGGCATTTAAAGGTGCAATGTGCAGAAATCACTTCGACATTTCCTGGTTGCTAAAATTCTAACAGCTCTCCTAATTTCAGTTTGTGACAAAACAAACAAGTGCAGAGAATCATTGTACCATCTAAACCGCTGTGAAATATATTTTCAATAACCAAAAATATTGTATTTTCAGTCATTTGAAGCTGGTGTACAAAACCAAAAATGTAAAAGATGCAAAAACAAAACGTAACAATGGCAATCATAGAAATTGCACACATAGAACAGATCTACTGCTTTTTAGACTTGCTTTCAATGAGAAGGACAGATCTATAACTCACGCCTATGTGAATTTGGTCAGGTCGCCCAAAAAGTTACGTATTGCAGCTTAAATAACAGACTAGTCCATCTGAAAAACCCTGCTTTGCTTTCCTTTACTAAGAATGTATAAAAACTGTGAGAATTCTCTTCACCTTTTTAGAAGAGGCGCTGGTTATATGAGGATCCCATAAACTTGGAGCTGGAGAGGAGGTCGTAAAAATGTGCTATTGGCTCTAGACAGACAATTTAAGGCGAGGAGGAAAATGTCTGGAAGTGCCAGTGAAGCTAATAGACATTGTGTGAATCAGAATATTGGCCACTGCGGGCCTGAAATGAAGTTAAAAGGCTGCAGCACCAATAGAGCACTGCCATTTACATTGAATTACAGTGGAAGAGTCAATTGACTATAGAGGCTGGTTATGACATTAAGGCACATTGATTAGGAAATGGCAACAACACAAATGCTTTCTTTACTAACTGTAGTTAATGTTTAAGAGGCCTCCACTGTCAAACTAAAAACAACTGCAAAACCATTTCAGTGGCTGTAGGCGGAGGACCACGCTTCACTGGGTTCAACAATGACCCAATTGATCCAGATTCCTCCTCTTACCTCAAACTTGATATTAATCAGGAAAATAAGCATTTATAAACAACGATGAACCATATCTGGACTATACGGAATCATGTACTGAGCTTTTCATTCTGTGTGCAATTTGTTGCTAGCCATTCAATGAGAGCCAGTCTATGACACAGGGATTTTATCTTACCTTCTGCCCAGCAGATTTTTTTAAGGTGGACACTTGGCCAACCACCAGCTCTGATGACTGAAGGCCCTCCTCTTCAAATGTTAGTTGCACTGGGCTCTGTGTGAGTTAGGAGTACCTGGGTCAGGTGGTGGTCAGCAAAAAGCTATGCCCCAACAACTGACATTATCTCAACATTACACTTCATTTTTGACAGTTTCAACTAAAGAGTCAGAGAACAGGGTACAAATGGATCATGTTTACAATTTGGTGAGATGAAAAGGTTACAAGGTACAGTAGCAAGGTACAGGAATCAAGATTGTTGACACTGGATTCTGTGAAGGTGATTGATCTCTTGTACTACGAGGCTTACCTGTGTGCTCAGGTCTTGTTTCAGTTAATACAGATCCTGTATTCATATGTTGTTTGTTGTGATACAGTAGATTCTTTCTAACGTCTGTCACTGACTTTCCTATTCATTTATTTAGCTACAGGCAACTTGTGTAAATCCATAGTAATTTGGAAAGTTAAATAAACTAGTGTATGGGTCATGGGACTCACCCCAGACTTCCTCGATTCGTCATTCAACGCTCTGCACCAAGCACCTCTCCATTGACTTTTCCAGCTTTTCAGTGACAGCGCCCATCCCAACAGAGCTTCCGCTTCCCCCGAAACAGCATTGTTTTGCTCAGGCTTCTGTATCCGTAGATCGTCGTAAAAATACTGTATTAGATACAGTATCAATGTAATGCTGGAAGCAATGAACAGTGTTACCATGCAAAGCCACTGCAAGTCTCCCAAAACAGAATTTGAAAGGGGACTTTCTGAGTCAGTCATCCTCAGCAACTGACTTAAATAGCTTGCTAGCTATTTATTGAACTAATGACAATGGTCTGTTGAAAGTAAGACCCAGTACAAAACATGGTCTGATGCGCTTTTGAATTAAGTCCCCGTCATTCAAGACAATTAAGTTAGCTAACGTTTGCCATCTGAGTTATGGATCCAGCTATATTAGCAATGAAAGCTAGTCTTATGAACAAGTTCAACCACTGAACCAGTAACTCTATGCAATGTTAGCCTCTTATCTGGTCAATAATATCGTGGTTACTGATGGAGACTCAACATCTAACTAAAATATCCCAAGATGAGTAACTATAGACTTCAAGGAAGTAGTTAATCCTTGCTAACGTTAGCTATCTGGTTTGAAAACGGCAGTAGAAAGCTAGGTAGCTAACAAGCAAGCAATATAAATGGTTTCCTTAAAGTTATTGCAAGTAACTTAGTATTTTGAGTAAGTTAGACCAAGCAAGTTCGAGCAAGCTCCACTCATCTCTAACGTTAGCTGCACACCATTGTATCAAATGTCTGTGTTTGCTAGCTAGCCCCTAGCATTGCTAGCCAACAACAGTAAGTTAGCCAACTACACATTACGACGAGCTTTTCATAAAAATTGGCTAGCTAGCGTCAGACCTTTCTCTCATTGAGATTACGAGTCAACGTTAGCTAATTTAGCAAGTTATCTAGCTAGCTAATATCACGTAGTCCAAAATGTAATGTCAATGAATCGTTTCTGGTGTCCATGGCGTAAAGCCAAGTGAAAGTTATTCGTGGCTTCAAACGACGAAACAAATGTATTATTTTGTGAACTCCTTATCTATAAAGCCTCGTCACACGCTTGAAGACCATCTCCGATACCGTCGATGACCGAAATCGAAAAATTGCAAATGTCATGTGATGTGGCATGAACTGCTATTCCCAGAGTGCATAGCGATATCTTAAAGCGCTTTCATCTATACTCTAGTGGGTTTTCCAAAGCTTTCAATTCTATCTTCAAATACATTTTCATATCTAAGGAAAATCTGCGTTTTCATGTAGAAATAACTGCAATTACATAGCTTTTATTGATCGTTTCTGATTTATAGCTGACTTGTATCTTATACACGTGCTATTACATTGCTGGGGTATAAGAACGGATACAAGTTTCGGATTGGTCCACAGGACTTTCCGTAGTTTTCCCAACTTGTTCACAGAAGTAGCTCCTCCCCTTTTTAGTAGGACAACGAAATTGCAGTTTGTGTGTCAGCATGTTGTTATTAATAAATACTTATAAAGAACATAGCTAGCAACAACACATTTTCTACATATGTTGCAATATTCAACAAGTCAGTTTAAAAATAACGTGTTCTCTTGATAACCATCGAGCTTGTCACAGGAAACCAACGTTTAGTTAGCTAGTTAGCTACTTACAATAGATAGCAGGAACGTTAGCTAGCTAGCTAGCTTGTGTTGATGTTTAGCCCAGTTCTATGGAACGTGAACAACAGTTGAAGGGTGTCTTGGAATAGCGAGTTCCACCATATATTCCATCTGCCGCTGTGGGGAAACAGATCACCATGAACTGCCGTTCGGAGGCTCTGGAAGTGTCGGTGGAGGGAAGACAGGTGGACGAGGCCATGTTGGCTCTGTTGCACACTATCTTACTGCATCGCAGCACTGGGAAATTTCACTACAAGAAAGAGGGCACCTACTCCATTGGTACTGTTGGCACACAGGACATTGACTGCGACTTTATTGATTTCAGTTTTGTTCGTGTTTCTTCTGATGAGCTTGACAGGGCCATCAGGAAAGCAGTAGGAGAATTCAAGGTAGTCCTATATGATGACTGATTGTTTGTTGAAATGTATAGATATTATCCACTAAAACGTATAGCTATATATTATATGAGTTATGTATAACCATACTTGTAATTTATTGGCATCCATTGACCTCTGGATCTATATTGTGCTTTACAGGATGCCATGGGCAATGGGACGGATGGAATGGGACAAATCTCACTGGAGTTCTACCAGAAAAAAAAGTCCCGCTGGCCTTTCTCTGATGAGTGTATTCCCTGGGAGGTCTGGAGCATCAAGGTCAATGTTGTCAACCTGGCCAACGAGCAGGAGAGACAGATCTGCCGGGAGAAAGTGGGCGAGAAGCTGGGTGAGAAGGTGATCAACATCGTGGAAGTGATCAACCGGCACGAGTACCTACCCAAGATGCCCACCCAGTCGGAAGTGGACAATGTGTTCGACACCAGCCTCAAAGATGTCCAGCCTTACCTGTACAAAATCACTTTTCAGATCACTGATACGCTGGGCACCTCAGTGAGCACCACCATGAGAAGGCTAATAAAAGACACCTTAGCACTGTGAGGGCACAGTGCATCTTTAAACATTGCTGTGGGTAGCCTGGTTCCAAATCGTTGGGGCTGTCTTGTCAACTCTTATGGTTGTGACCATAGGATGACCATTGACGTTAGCAAGAAAACACAAACAGATCTGGGACCAGGCTAAATTGTGGGCTTTATTGACTATGGGATGTAATTGCTTCATTGACATGGGCATTTGCAGGCCGTGGGTGTCATAACTATTAGTTAGTACGCTAGAAGTACAACCACCCAATGTCTAATCAGAAAGTAAAATCAGTTTATTTTTTATTATTTGTATTTTTTTATTTTACCTTTATTTAACCAGGTAAGCTAGTTGAGAGCAAGTTCTCATTTACAACTGCGACCTGGCCAAGATAAAGCAAAGCAGTGCGACACAAACAACAACACAGTTACACATGGAATAAACAAACATACAGTCAATAACACAATAGAAAAAGTCTATATACAGTGTGTGCAAATGAGGTAAGCAGTGTGTGCACATTTGTAAGCAGTCATTTTACAATCCTAGTTACCTATCCCTACTCTTTCTCTAAATGCCTTTGTCAACACTGAAACATGACCTTTCACATCCGATAGTACAGAGTATAACATTGTCAAGTACCATTTTTGCTTTTTTGTATGAACGAAGTGCTACAAGTAACATGTCTGTATGAAACAGGTTTTCATTTAATAACTGCTTTATGGAAGTTTTAATTATCTTTTCAAGTAATTGTAAAGTAATTTTCTGATTTATGTTTGACATTTGCTTTAAAATGATGTGAAGAAAGATGTTTCACTTTTGAAAATAAAATGTATCACCTTGAATTAATTTCACATTCCCAATTGTTATTTTAGAAAACCACCTGCTACTGTGCTTACTGATGTTAAGGACAAGACAGACCAACACGAACATCGGTCGTGCGTGGTGGGTTGCCATCCTATTGCCTCTGACCACAGAACCTCGTTAATCATTTTATGTTCATTTCCTGACTACACGTTGAATCGCCACACTTTATTGACACCCAGCAGGTGATTTACTGCAGACGGCCAATGTTCTTGTTGGCCTGTCTTGTCCTTTACGGGTTCAGATTTGTGCACTATACTGCATACCAAGCATGCATCATCAGACAGGTCAACTTGCAAAGATGTGGAAGAAATCTTCCAATAAAGAATGAATAATTAAACAGTCAGGGCTTTTTTTAGGTTGAGAGGCCAGATGCTTTATTCAAAAGCATTCTTTGCCATTCAGCTGTATGGATGTTTTTCATCATCTGTTGCAAAGGTTTCCTCTCCAATCACATATTTTTCATTCAGAGTGACCTTGTACTATAATGTCTCAATATCCTAAAGTTCCACATCAGTGCAGACCACAAATTCACTTCCTGATTCACAACCCAAAAAATGTGTCACCTCTGCCCAAGTGGCTAAATAGCTTGAAAAACATCTATGTGACCCATGGCAGTGACCATCTGTCCAAGGAATAACATTGCCAACTTTTTCTCTTGGTCACATTAGTTAGCGGTTTTCCATCTGTAACAGCTATTTTATCTGTAACAGCTCTGAACATGCCTTAATAATGTTGCAACTAGCGCAACCAGATTGCAGTTTCAATAGTTCCACAGTGGAAGCTAAAGCCAAGTACAGAGGCACTACTCATTTAAAACACATACCAACTTCTCCTGAAAACCTTCACATGATTCAAGGGTGTTAGTTTCTTATTAACGCAATCCAAACAGTATACACACTCAATACCAAGGCAGCTACTGCAATATTACTCTTTATTACAGAAAGAATTCAAGCACAAAAACTGTAGAAAAAACACAAAATGGCTGCCTTTTATGTAAAGCAACAATAATGCAACCCATACAAATATGCATTATTGCAGAAATAGCAGAATAATACTAAAGATATGTATTTTCATAAACAAACTAATTATAGATACAAAATTAAAAGGTTATACAAACACTGCCATATACACAAAATTATATTCAATTTCTTTGAACTCAATTTCTTTTTTTAAGATCTTCCACAAAAATTCAGAGCACAAATATAAATACATTGTTTTAACCTAACCACAGATGTGAAACATTAAAAAGTTACATCTTTCAAATCTGAATATCAATATCTGTGGTTATTGCGGTCTCCTCAATCAGTGTACAAATGATAAAAACATTTATCATCAACAATTAAATCCTCTTTTCCAGATGTACTGTAATTAACAAGCCATCACAACCACAGCAACCCAAAAGCATTGGACTGTTATAAAGGAACTATTTTCCAAATACCACTTTTTCACCCAGGGCAAGTCTTGCTTTCACGTTCTTACATTTTTTAAAAACTTTATTGGCTCTTGGTTGTAAATCATTCAAAATATCCAAGTAAAAAAAGTAGGTAATCTGCAACGATTTATTGTGCTTCGTTTTAACAGAACATTTGTCAATTGTCTCAGGATGCATATGCTAAGACCATGCTATCAATTCACACGATTACTTGTGTAATTATCATACAAACTATTTCAGACTTCATCATACTGGTATTGAGCCGTCACAGAGCAGTGATACAATACCCATGTCTTTGGTCATTCAAATTCATTCTTGCATTACTATACAAGTTTCTTTTGTATTTTTGTACCAAATTAATCATTTAAAAAACTACAACAAAATCTACCATACACCAAGCCCAGAAGGTAAACAAAACTCCTTTCCCAATAAAGTAGATATTTTCCTTATTCTTTACACAATAATCCATTCATGATGATCTGTAATTTATTGTGTGATATCTAAAATTAAAATAGAAATAAAGATTATTTATTTTCTCAGAATCTACAAAAAGTGTCAGTTAAAATACTGCACGTTTTTCCAGTTTTTATCCCCTTGCTAATCTATCTCCTCTTTGGTTTTGTTTACTAGTATAATCTACACGAAATATCACTAAGGCAATGACAAAATCTGAATAAAGAAGAATTAATATGAATAGTCAATATGAAAACCATAATTTTATGGTACAAAACAGATTATAGCTGAAATGTTAATGGGATGCAGAGGATCTAAAATAAAGATTCATATAACAATAATGAATCAATGTAATTTGACCAATATGCGCAATGTTAATAGTGAACAGAATTGCAAAGTGCATGTCAATAAACATGATGCCTGAGGCCACTAATATCATATTCATATATCATATTCATAATCGTCACGCATCAATCAACACAAATTCACAATTTAAGCAAAAGCACTTAACTGATCTTGAATTGTACAGTACAGCAATTCCTAAATCAAAAGAGTTTTAATAGGTAAGGACGAGTCAAAGGGGGTTATCTGAAATATATTTACGCAGTACTAACAATGTCAAAAGCCAAGTAACATTTGTTAGGAGCTGATGACGAGGCAAATAGCAATTAATTGCACACATTCACACCTTTACACCAACACACATGGCCACTGGAAAATATAACATGAAGGAAAGCCAACTACCAACAGCAATAAATACATTCAAAATCTTTCTTGTGTAGATAGAGTTGTATTTGATATTTTACGATGCTGTGAGCATAAAGTATCATCTCAGAGGCTCAAAACAGAGCACAGGTGTCCGAGTGAGACACATTCAAATGTGGCTATGGCTCTGCTCATGGCTCCAAAGACTAAAGGCAGTCTTGAATGTCCTGTGGCAGAGCTTACACATGTACTGCCTCTTAAACGTGAGGGCAGAGAGAGTGGGAGCATGGTAAAAAAAGGTTTCTGATTCCTGAGGGGTGAGAGGATTATCCACGCTATCCGTCTTGGGTAGGGGGCTACTGTATGATCTGTCCATCTCCGGCCTCTTGGTCCTGGGCATTGACGACAAGCTTACAGGCTTCTCCTCCTCCTTAGCTACCACAGATGTAGCTACCACTGGCTCTGCCTCCATTGGTTTAGGTGGAGAAGCTTGTGGGGCACAACATCCAGTTGCTTGTGTGACCGCCGGTGGTGGTGAGGGGGAGGGAGACGAAGGGCGCCTATCATCGACCTCTCTCACTCCAGGTTCATCGGAGGTGGACATGTGGGACTGGAAGTGGCTCCAAAGACGAAAGTTGGTCCTGAAGGCCTTATTGCAGATGTGGCAGATGAAGGGTTTGATGTGGCACAGCAGCTCCTGGTGGCGCTCTAGGTCTTTGTGGCCACCGAAGAGCTTGCCACATTTTTCACATGGCCAAACACCTGGCTCCTCGGGCTCGATGGAGGCCCCAGACGTCATGTCCTCCCTCTCGCTCACAGCCTCCTCAATGGGCTCCTCCTTCACTGTCAGCTCGCCATGATGGTCGTTCTTCTGCTGGCTAACACTCAAGTCCTCGGGCACGAATGATGAAGAATCCTCTGAGTCGAACATAGGCGGACCTGAAGAGTCACTGTAGATGATGTCCTCTCTGGAGCTCCCCGCTCCCACAGACTCCTGGGTATGGAGCGGCCTTCCGAGGTGGTCAGATACTTCTCCATTGATCTCCTCCTGATGACTCAGCTGTTCCTTAACAGTCATAATGTTGTGGTTATGAACCTCCACTTGGTGTCTCCATATGCTAAAGGAGGACTTGAAGGTCCGCATGCACTCCAGACATGTCAGTTTCTTGTACTTGCAGTGTGCTTCATGCTCTTTTTTAACCGCTGGGCTGGAAAATCGGAGGCCACAGTACGGGCACACGGTTGCGTGTCGACAGCCCCTCTCGTGGTCTCCCTGCTCAAAGTGAGAGGACAGCTTCTCATTGCAGAGCCTGCAGGAGTAAACCTCTGTGTCTATGTTCTCTTTCTGACCGGGCTGGTCCTGGTCCTTTTGGCAGAGACTGCTCTCTCTCTCAGTCTCTTGGTTGGCCCTCTCTGCAGGGTGTGTCTTCAAATGCTGCTTGAACTGAGACAGAAACAAAAACGTTTTCCCACAGTAAGGGCATATCAAATTTGACCTGGACCTCAGGCCACCTTTTTTGGCAAACACCTGAGACTGCAAACCCTGCTTATTCCTCCTCAGCTTCATGAGCAAGGCTTTCTTAATTTCTCTCTCTCGCACAATATCAATCAGCTTCCTCTGAAACTTTTCATCCAGCTGGAACGAGCTGGAGGATGAAGCAGGGTTTTGTACCACTCCGTGCTGGGTTTGGCAGTGGGTCCAGACTTTGAAGTTGGTGTGGAAGCGTTTGTGGCAGATGTCACAAGCATATGGCTTATCTGGGTTGTGATACATGTTAACATGGCGGTGCAGTCCAGCTTTGGATCTGAACAATTTTAAACAGTTCCAGCATTTAAACATCTTGCTCTGCCTGGGCTCATCAGTCCAGTCTCCATCATTGTCATCCATGTTGGAGTTGTGAGGTACAGATTCAGACATGTTATTGTCATCTTCACGTGGTAGATCATGTTTGTTCACACCTTTGGACTTCTTGAATGGGTACCTTCTGTTGTCTCTTCTCACCTTTCGCTTTCCAGGGAGATTATAAAATGGCTTAGTAGGGCCTTGGTCAAAATTAATTTCAATGTCTTTTAGGTTTACTGGTAGAGAATCCCCTACTGTGATTCTAATGATCTCTGAGGGGTCAGACAGTGGGCTGCTAGGTTCTGTCTTCACATGGAACACCTCTCCCTGAGTTTCTTCTTCATCATCATACCTACTGTGGTGCCTTGACCTGAGAAGAAGTGGCGGAACCATTTTCACACTGTGTTTGTGCTCACTCTGAGTCCCTTCCTCTGTCTTTGCCACCATCTTAACAACAGACTGTTCCCGGCCTTGCAGCTTATTGAGCTCCAGTGTTGGGGAGAAGACTGGGACGGGACTGTCCATGGATAATGACCTGCGCAGCAGGCTTTTTATGAGTGGGCCACTCCTGTCAATGGTCTGGCTAGGCTCCCCTGCCGAGCCCTGAAATTTTGATTTGGGTCTGTAGAGCCTCTGCTCCTCCTCCTCTTCTTTAGTGCTTAGATCAGACTCAGTCTGTAACATGACTGTTGGAGATTCACTGAAGGAGACTGAGGAGGTGAGTTGGGGCCTTACTGATGACCCTGTGCGTGATGATGTCTTCCCCTTTAAGATGGAGGCATATGAACTGATGGGCTTGCTATCAGAACCCTCACTAGTTGCTTCAGGTGATTTTCTGGGATTGGATGCAGTGTTCCTGGCTGATTTGTTTGGTTTCCTGTGTCCTGAGGGCTCTCCTTGATAATTTGAACTGTAGCGACTGGGGCCGGGAGAATCCCCACCTCGGTTCTGGCGCATAATGACACTCCTCAGCTGGCTGTCGTTGTCATCTTCCTCTGAGAAGGACAACCTTTTTCTGGAGACGGAGTAAGACACATGCGGCCTTGTTGACATGATGTTGGTTAGAAAGGGGATTCCTAGACTGTATCCCATCTCCTGGATGGCTGCCAGGCTGCCTCTGTCCACGAAGAGGGAGGATGAGTATATGTAATTCAGCACTACCTCAAAGGCCTCAGGCTCACAGAAGTCCAACTGTATCACTTTGTGGGTGTCAGACAGCCTTCGTGTGAACAGGGATTGGAAATACTCACTGCTGGCAGCAAGCACACTCCTGTGGGCTTGGTACCTCTGATCGCCGACAACCAAGACTGTGTCACAGAGCTGCCCCTTCAGGCGCTGCTCATTGAGCATCCCCAAGACCGAGAGGCCATGGGAGGGATTACTATAGTGCACCAGACTCTCCATTCTGACTGAAAGGCAAGAAAAAAAATGAGGATTTTAATTTCAAGACCCTTAGTTTGACTAACATTGTTCAGTAAAAAATAAGGAAGGAGTTACCTAAACATTTAGGAAATACATAAAATCAAACAAACTGTGTCAAATAAATCTACCTAAAGAAATAAATAACAGCAGAAAAGTTGTAAAAAGTAGAAGAATCTAATAACATTATGCCAAATTCTTATAACATACAGGTGTGACAATGTTTCAGAAACTTCCCCAAGTTTGTGGCAAATTTGCTGAAAACTAAATGGTGTGCCACAAAATGTTGCCAGTAGTTTGCAAATGTTTGCACCTAATGGTGAATCTGTGGCAAATCTTTGGCATCAATAATATTTATTGCCACAAGTGGCAAAGAGTTCGCCAGAGATTTTTTTCTGGCAGACAATTCTCTCAAGCTTCAATTTGAATCTGTGGCATAACTTGTTGCAAAACGTGCCAAGACCAGTAACCTGGATTAGAAACATCTGTTGAAAAATGGAAACCAAGCTATCTTAGCTAGCTACCAAAGTTGTCCTGTGAGTGTCTAACTTATTAATTAAACTTCATAGTGAATAAACTTCAACATTGTATTTGGTAAATGTTACCTAGTTAGCAATGTCATGTTTTATGGGATAGAGTGAAACACATTTTGTTGATACCAGTTTCAATCTCAGTGCCACGGACAGGCTAGTGCTTAGCTAGCTAACGTTAGCTATCCTATTTTTGCACAATTAATGTGATAGGTAGCTAAGCTAGCAAACTAATGATTTGCCTAAACATTTATATTTTTGGGTGAATACGTTGCTGTCTTAATACCAATATGCTAGTGTCACAGTTCAGTAGCATGTTAGCTAGCACAACTGCTAAGGTAGCAACAATATGAGTTGATTTGACAATAATGCAACATTTATTTTTGCAGATGGATACCCTTCCCCTACCAGTGGTGTTGGAAGAGGCAGAGAGGAGGATGCATCAACACCCTGGAAATATGTTTGCGGTGCAATCACTCATAACACTTTTTTGGAGCGATAAATTAGTATTATCTATAAGATTGATAAGGTAAGCAAATGCATGTATTCTCAAATGTAGCCCATACAGTCATTCTTTGTAACAATCAGATCTTTCATTGCTTAAAACTAGTAGAAGCTAACTCATCTTGATCATGTTGTTCCTTCTCTTGTTCTGGAAACAATCAGTTACAAGGAAAAAATACAGATTGAGGCCTTCAATCAAACTGAGGACAGAAATATTTGTGCACCAGACAGGCCAAGACTTCTTGCATGCATGACTTTGAGATGTAAGTTACACTTTACAAAATGCTGGGTTGTTTGGATGACCCAATTGCTGGGTTGCAGGCATTGGGTCAATAGTTGGGTTGTTTTTTGTAAAAACAGCAAGGTTGGGTCGTTTGTACTGGGTTATTAAGGTTGGGTTATGGCAGTGCTGATTTTAGCATGTAAATCTTGGTGGGGCAAACTCAACCAATTTTTTTTAGATGCATGTCAGCAAAGCCCCTGCGTAACGCAACACTAAAAAATACATTATGGATATTTGACCCAGCCAGTGGGATAAGTCCACCATAATGTGAGCAAGTGTCAAGACGTGGCAACTAACAAGTCCTCTAGTGCGACTTTGTGAGTTTGAAAATGGCTAATGTTATTTAGACAAACTAAGGGTGTTTTGGCAGACTGAAAACTGTGATAATTTGTAAAGTTTGTTACTTACCATTAAGAATTTGATGGTTACATTTGATTCAGGTTAAATAGGTTGTCCTATCATAATTAGGTAGCTAGTTAACATTAGCTTGAGCATTAGCGAACGACCATTAACTAGTTAGCTAGCCATTTTCTGTGCTAATATCTCTGGCTGTGTTAAGGTTTAATAGTTAGCTAACGTTAGCCTGGCGACCATGCTCAAGACGCTAGCTTACTGGAGGGTTGTCGCAGAATATAGCTAAATGTGCATTTATTGAATCAGATTGCTCATTCATCACAAAACCCGCTGAAAATTCTAACAACCTTAATGATGAATGATTGTTTGGTGTTTTCTGATTGTTTCAGTACATGCATTCAACAAGCTTTGGACGAAGGACTTCCACAAGGCCGCCATCTCCAAAGTTCACTCAAAGGCAATAGTCCTGAACAGGGTATGATTTAGTTATGTTTTAATTATTTACATTTTGTTAATGATTTTTTAAACTTCCATTGGTTGAAATCTATTGCTCAGTTATCACTTGGCTCATGTAAATAATTCTGTAGTTGCCCCTTTAAACATGTCCCGTGTGGCTCAGTTGGTAGTGCATGGTGTTTGCAACGCCAGGGTTGTGGGTTCGATTCCCACGGGGGACCAGTACGGAGAAAAAAATGTATGCATTTTGGATAAGAGCGTCTGCTAAATGACTAAAATGTAAAAAATAATAATAATCCTAAGGTCAACATCCCCACCCATAGTGTTCACATTTCTCTCATGTATGTGTTGTAGCTACATAAAAATATTAAATAAACCATTTATTTGGGAAATATCTGGTCTTTGTTCTTTTTACCATGCTGATGATTTCAATATGTATTGGATTTATTTGTATCTGTTAAGACATTTAATACATGTTTATACATTTAATACATGTTTATATTTACTACATTTAATGTTTTAGTTTTTCCCTGATCTAATTTGCATATTCATACTGAGTTTGCAGCAATCAGAAAGTTCATCACAAATTTCCTAGAATTGATCGCCAGAAGTTCACAAATTGCCGCAAATTTACCGCAAGTCTGCCACAAAACCTGGCATATGCATGAAAAATGAGTTTGCTGCAAATTTGCGACAAATTGGCCAAAGACTTGACACAAGTGTTTGCCAGAAGCCTGTTTTTTTCGGTAAGAGGTATTTTGCTATGCAGTCTGTGCCAACAATTTATTAGTGAAAATTTGATTTGCCTAGTTGGTAAATCCTTAATTTTCAATTTTAGAATACCAAAACACGTATTCTGTAAATCATGAAGAGTACTGCATTAGACTATCCAACCTTTTTTAGCTCAGCAACTGGAAGGAGGCGACTGTATCTATCTGTGCTATGAGCGCAAATAACATGACGCATGCGCATTTATAGGTTCTATTTCGATTACATCATGTCTTTAATCAGAAGACATGGCGGGGGGCATATTTAGAAGGAACGCAGACAGCGTTCATTCCGTTGCACACAGAACGGTGGACACCGTTATCAATTCCACATGATTACACAAACATGTTTGGTACATAACATACCAGAAAAGTTTAGAACGCTGCGCCCATAGAATGTGTCTGAGGAGAAGCCAGGGGAGCAAGCATTAGATAATAAGCGAGACGTGGCTAAAATTCCTGATGACACACAAATTCAGCCGAAACTGGTTTTAGAACTCGGGCAAGTATCCTCTCCGTAATGGACTAAATAGGTCAATTACATCTAAAACAATGACGCGGTATATGGTCTGTTTGTTACCGTTGCTGGTGGTGAAATCACGTAATCACTTTGTGTTAATGTTTCCGAAAGAGAAACGTAAAGAAACAGAATAAAACCACAGTGCTCGAGAAACGAGTGTGTGGTCACTGTGTGCGCACACACCCACTACTGTATCTTCTCCCTGGTTAGTTAAAGCGCAGACGCAGCATCTACAGGAGCAGACACAGAGCAGTTACTCGTGGGGTTTAGAAAAGACGAAGAAGCCACCTCAGAGTTACGTCAGGAAAAAAAAGCTTTTCTCCAAACAAGAGTCCAATGTAGAGCACTAGCGCAAGACAATCTCAACCAAAGTAGTTTCATGGCTTTCTAAACTTACCCCTATGTATTCGTTCTGTTTCCACGCAGCACACTAAAGACTTTATATCAGAATTATGTTGAGTGTGTGGTAGTCGTGATTCCATCCATCTTGAATTTGACGTCATCCCACTCCAGGGATGAGGTCATCGCATAGAACGCTCGTCACGTGCGCTGTGAGCTGATAGGCTGCTTTATACCATGTAGGCGGGAGTGTAGGATATGACAGGCAGATTTAACCATCTTAAAGTGACAGGCCATATTTTCGTTCTTTGACATGTGAGCATGCCCTTGGGAAGCAACACCAATTCACATTCAATAAAAAAAACAGTCATATTGCTATCAGGTCAAAATCGCTGTCTCAGTTGCAGAATATCAATATTATGGTCTTTAAAACCATAGATGGATACTGTTAAATAATGTGGAATTACATAAATAAATGCAGAATGTATTTTCTCTTATTGTTAATGTTATTTATGTGCATCTAAATGACGACAATCAAAGCACGGGGTAATATCTGCATTTGGCATTGGTGGATGAATGCGTTTCTCTGTAACCAGATCCATTGTCCCACTGAAACTAATTAAAGACATGTGATTAAAAATGTCATTATGGCACCTCTGCTCTCTCTCATTACAGATACCCAGAGGACGCCTGTTGCTCTGTTTATCCGACCACATCCTGGAAAGTCTTCATGTAGTACAAGGTACCTCACAAGCGGATAATCCAAGGAAGGTGGGGCACTGCTATTGCCTCATTTTGACATGTATGTACAATCTGTGTGTATATGCGAAGACTTTAAGGTATGCAAATAAACTGGATAGAACAAGCTGCACCTGAGTGGGGGACACTATGATTGTGCTTCTGCAGTTAGGGCCAGTCCCATAATCTGTGGAACTAGGTGATGTGATGACACCTGTTAATGGTTGTTGTGTCACTCAGGTTGAGCCGCCCCTCTTCTCTGAGAGCACCCTCCCTCCCTCACCTCCCTCCAGCACAGCCTGTATGAAAAGCAGAGTTTCTGGGTGAAATTGGATCTTTTATATTCCTGTGAAATTTGAGGTGCACGGTTGTGGGTGGGAATTTCCCAATGCTAATGTGCAGACTCCTGTAGAGATCCACACATCCCAGAACACTTACGTGATACAGGAATTTCTGGGATAGTAAAATCCCAATTATGCATTAGTACATTTCATGAAATTTCCAGACGGTCCACGTCACGTAAATTCTCAACTGCCACAGGCGCGTGCCTCTCTACCTCATGTGTTGCAAGAGAAGCCCAGTGAAAAGAAGCCATATCTCTGTGTCTACTTATTTATCCTGTTTTCAGGTTTGTAACAAATATAAGCATGGTTTCTCGCTCTGAGACCTTGAAGTAGTTGTTCCCCTTGCTCTGCAAGGGCCGTGGCTTTTGTGGAGCGATGGGTAACGATGCTCCAGGGTGGCTGTTGTCGATGTGTGCAGAGGGTCCCTGGTTCGAGCCCAGGTAGGGGCGAGGAGAGGGACGGAAGCTATACTGTTAGATTGATGCTGTTGACCCGGATCACTGGTTGCTGCGGAAAAGGAAGAGGTCAAAAGGAGGGTGAGTGTAACCGATGTGAAATGGCTAGCTAGTTAGCGGTGGTGCGCGCTAATAGCGTTTCAATCGGTGACGTCACTCGCTCTGAGACCTTGAAGTAGTTGTTCCCCTTTGTGGAGCGATGGGTAACGATGCTTCAAGGGTGGCTGTTGTCGATGTGTGCAGAGGGTCCCTGATGTCTTGAAATGTTGCTTCAATATATCCACATAATTGTCGTTCCTCATGACGCCATCTATTTTGTGAAGTGCACCAGTCCCTCCTGCAGCAAAGCACCCCCACAACATGATGCTGCCACCCCCGTGCTGAACGGTTGTGGTGGTGTTCTTCGGCTTGCAAGCTTCCCCCTTTTTCCTCCAAACATAACAATGGTCATTATGGCCAAGCAGTTATATTTTTGTTTCATCAGGCCAGAGGACATTTCTCCAAAAAGTACGATCTTTGTCCCCATGTGCAGTTGCAAACCATTGTCTGGCTTTTTTATGGCGGTTTTGGACCAGTGGCTTCTTCCTTGCTGAACGGCCTTTCAGGTTATTTTGATATAGGACTCGTTTTACTGTGGATATTGTTACTTTTGTACCTGTTTCCTCCAGCATCTTCACAAGGTCCTTTGCTGTTGTTTTGGGATCGTTTTGCACTTTTCGCACCAAAGTACGTTCATCTCTAGGAGACAGAACGCGTCTCCTTCCTGAGTGGTGTGACAGCTGCGTGGTCCCATGGTGTTTATACTTGAGTACTATTGTTTATACTTGCGTACTATTGTAGCTAGGTAACTAGCTAGTTAACTAACGAGGTTTAACCCTGGTGTGTCATACATGCACAGCTAGTAAGACATACATTTTTGCAAAGGCAATTAGCTAGTGTAGTAGATTATTCTAGAAATTGTTGAATTGAGTTGTAACATTTACACAAATGTAACACGTTTGCATTCTCTCTGACACAGATTTACCTCCCAGCACAATGTGTCTGTGCGATGTCAAAGAGCACGAACACGTCCCCAGATGTTAATGTTTTCTTTGTTCATTCAAATACTGAAAATGGTTGATACTTTCAATGGTATGCTTAATGCTGTTTTTACAAACGATAGCAATGCTCTACACCGGTGACCTGGCCACCAAAACAACATCAAATTAACCTTGCGCTTATATCCATTACAGGTTATTGTGCTTATATCCATTGCAGGCTCTTGTGCCACCTATTACAAGACTGTGAGGCAGGCGTATCTCTCAGGTTTACCTGATAACATAGGGGACACAATCTTGGAGAACCATACAAAGAAGTAATTTTGTAAAAGTAGTTTCTGTGTAACACTAGGTTTATTACTCCTGGTCCTTGGAATACATAGTGCATATATGGCCCTATTACATGTTTCAAGTTATATATTTGAGTGTAGAAAAGTAGAATAAAACAGACATTGAATTCCACCCACCTGGTCTAGAGTGGCTGCTCTAGCCCTCGTAGTTCCGTTAATCACTGATTGCTGTACTTTGTTGGAACAGTAATTGTTTCTGCGGTGTCAGAGGAAGACCCTAAAAATTGTCAAAGACTCCAGTCACCCTAGTCATAGACTGTTCTCTCTGCTACCGCATGGCAAGCGGTACCGGAGTGCCAGGTCTTGGTCCAAGAGGCATCTAAACAGCTTCTACCCCCAAGACATAAGACTCCTGAACAGCTAATCAAATGGCTACCCAGACTATTTGCATTGCCCACCCTCCCCCCCTCCTCTTCTAAGCTGCTGCTACTCTGTTATTATCCATGCATAGTCACTTTAATAACTCTACCTACATGTACATATTACCTCAATTAACTTGACTAACTGGTGACTAACATTGACTCTGTACCAGTACCCCCTGTATATAGCCTCGCTATTGTTATTTACTGCTGCTCTTTAATTATTTGTTATTCTTATCTCTTACTTTTTTGAGGTATTATCTTAACTGCATCGTTGGTTAAGGGCTTGCAAGTAAGCATTTCACTGTAAGGTCTACAACTGTTGTATTCGGCACATGTGACAAATACATTTTGATTGGATTTGATCAGAACTGTATTGACTGTTTTACTGAAAATAACAGTAATCATGAGCTTGGTACACATTTTGGCTAACATTCTGTTTCCTACTCTAGTCCTCATGCCTGTAGCTCTGTGCACTGACTGTATCACATGCAAAACTTATATCTCATTTGATTATAATGACCTTTGGGTCTGTGTTTGTGGGTGATACATCGAGTGCATGTAGCCAAAGGCATGTGGAGCCCCTTTCAACCAAGTGGATGAAATTCAACTATTGTTATCACAATAGTCCAATAATACCAATAATCTCAGTACTTTCACAAGATATCAAAAACTGTTTTGGGGAACTACAATGAAGGTAGGTGATATGTCAAAGGTTGGAATTCCCCTTCACTAACTCTGAATCTGGGGTTAGTGGGGTGAAGTTAAGATTTTATATGAATTATATGAACATGAATGACTTGAGACTTATGCATTTGTTTACTGTGTTCTATTGGTTCTAGATGCATGGTCGAGAGTGCTTGCAGAGAATGAGAGAGAACAATGAGGAGGCCAATGAGGAGGCCTGCAAAACAGAAAACCAGTGTGGTTCGTCAAGCCCCCCTACTTGCGGAGTGAGGTGCTCACTGCCCTTAATGGAGAACTACAGAGCTGCTTGGAGAGGGACAAGAGCTACTTGACGAGCCACAGCACATGGATCTCATGTCTGGGGAGTTTCCATTAAGGCAACCTACAGTGCATTCGGTAAGTATTCAGAGCCCTTCCCCTTTTCCACATTTTGTGACGTAACAGCCTTATTCTAAAATCAAATTAAATGTTTTCCTCATCAGTCTACACACAATACCCCATAATGACAAAGTGAAAACCGTTTTTTTGAAAATGTAGCAAATTTCTTACAAATAAAATAACTTACTTTTATAAGTATTCAGACCCTTTGCTATGAGACTTGAAATTGAGGTCAGGTGCATCCTGCTTCCATTGATCATCCTTGATGTTTCTACAACCTGATTGGAGTCCATCTGTGGTAAATTCAATTGATTGGACATGATTTGGAAAGGCACACACCTGTCTATATAAGGTCCCACAGTTGACAGTCCATGTGAGAGAAAAACACAAGCCATGAGGTTGAAGGAATTGTCCGTAGAGCTCTGAGACATAATTCTGGCGAGGCACAGATCTGGGGAAGGGTACCAAAAACTTTCTGCAGCATTGAAAGTCCCCAAGAACACAGTGACCTCCAAGACTCTTCCTAGAGCTGGCCGCCTGGTGAAAGTAAGTAATTGGGGGAGAAGAGCCTTGGTCAGGGAGGTGACCAAGAACCCGATGGTCACTCTGACAGAGCTCCAGAGTTCATCTGTGGAGATGGGAGAACCTTCCAGAAGGACAAACATCTTTGCAGCATTCCACCAATCAGGCCTTTATGGTAGAGTGGCCAGACGGAAGCTACTCCTTAGTAAAAGGCACATGACAACCCGTTTGGAGTTTCTTAAAAGCCACCTAAAGGACTCTCAGACCATGAGAAACAAGATTCTCTGGTCTGATGAAACCAAGATTGAACTCTTTGGCTTGAATGCCAAGCGTCATGTCTGGAGGAAACCCGGCACCATCCCTACGGTGAAGCATGGTGGTGGCAGCATCATGCTGTGGGGAAATGTTTCAGCGGCAGGGACTGGGAGATTAGTCAGGATCAAGGGAAAGATGAACAGAGCAAAGTACAGAGAGATCCTTGATGAAAACCTTTTCCAGAGCGCTCAGGACCTCAGACTGGGGCAATGGTTCACCTTCCAACAGGACAACCACCCTAACCACACAGCCAAGACAACACAGGAGTGGCTTTGGACAAGTCTCTGAATGTCCTTTCATGGCCCAGCCAGAGCCCAGACTTGAATCCAATCTACCGCTTCTGGAGAGACTAAAAATAGCTGTGCAGTGACGCTCCCCATCCAACATGACAGAGCTTGAGAGGATCTGCAGAGAAGAATGGGAGAAACTCCCCAAATACTGGTGTGCCAAGCTTGTAGCGTCATTCCCAAGAAGACTCAAGGCTTTATTCGCTGCCAAAGGTGCTTCAACAAAGTACAGAGTAAAGGGTCTGAATACTTATGGAAATGTGATATTTCAGTTTTAATGGGGTATTGTGTATAGATTGATTAGGAAATAAAACATTTTTAAAATACATTTTAGAATAAGGCTGTAACGTAACAAAATGTGGAAAAAGTCAAGTGGTCTGAATACTTTCCAAATGCACTGTATATACCACGGACCAGTCAACTCTCAACACTATAGCACCCCCAATGGAGGCTCGCCCTGGGCCAAGCTGGATGACTCCTGTCAGTACTGTGCTTGATCCTTTTGAAAACACTTTTGTTAGTCTTTGAATTTTGAATAGGCTCGTTCGTATTCCTTCATATGAGGTATACCCTCACCCCTCTTTTTCCCATGTAAGCAAGTAAGCACCACATTTGAAATTCAATAATTAATGAAAGTGTTTTCAAAATAAGAGCACTGAATACTGGCAGGAGTCATCCAGCTTGGCCCAGGGCTAGCCTCCATGGGTTTTACTTTAGTTTCAGGCTCTGCTTAGCCTAAATGCAGATGCTATTACCCACTTTCTCCCGCTCTACTGCAATTATTTGTCGTCCTTCAACAAGTGTATTGATAAGTTTTATTCAAGGAACTAAGACTTGTTTTAGTATAACAATGTCGTGAGGTGCTGGAAAAACCTTGATAGTGATGCTTGAATATTTGTTTCGGAAAAGGTTGATTTGTGATATTTATTATTATACAAATAATTAAGTCATTTATTAATTAATTAATAATTCACTGTAAGTCATTCATTTAATAATTCATTGTGTTTTTATTATACCCTTGACAGCCACTAAGGCAAGCTAGCAATGACTAGCATTAGCATTCAGTGGGGCGAATAAATATGTGCAACCTTGAGCAAGTGCACGACCATTTACTGACATTCATGGGAGAGACGTGGACGGACGTGTAAGGAGATGTATTGCAACTGACGTCAAAGGCGTGCACTGGAATTTCAAGATGTGTCCGGGTATGTGGGTGGACATGTGTGGTAGTTTCTGGGGATTTTACTGAACTATTTCCGGACATACTGTATACACGTCCGTGCATGTCTGCGCACAAAAGTGGTCCGTTATTTGAGATTTATGGGATGTGTGCCGGGCCAAACACTGCTGGACAAGTGCACACAAAAATGTCCAGAAGCTATACCCTTTCGGACTTGTGCACTGGAGTGTACGGCCTGTAAATGTGCCTTTCATGCAGTGATGTGCCTCAGACTATCATAATTGATTCAGTCAAATTACTGAGGCTAGGTTTAATTGCTTAATATGTTTAATAGTTCATTTTCACACTACATTAGAATTACAAGATGTATAAGCCTTGTATGGAAGGATGGTAATGAATGTGTTGTGATGAGTGAACCTTTAAAATTCCAGAGGTTATAGACATCTTTTTTATGGAAGGATGGAGCATGTATTTTTTATTACAGTCTTTGAGTGAAAAGTGACAATTTCTAAAGGAACTACTTTTCCTAGAGAGCTTAGTTATCAAATTAGCATTATAACCAGCAGAAAATATTAATATTTCATGAATAGCTGCTGTTACTCTCTGTTTATCATATATGCATAGTCACTTTAACTATACATTCATATATACATACTACCTCAATTGGGCTGACCAACCAGTGCTCCCGCACATTGGCTAACCGGGCTATCTGCATTGTGTCCCACCCGCCAACCCCTCTTTTACGCTACTGCTACTCTCTGTTCATCATATATGCATAGTCACTTTAACCATATCTACATGTACATACTACCTCAATCAGCCTGACTAACTGTCTGTATGTAGCCTCGCTACTGTTATAGCCTCACTACTGTATATAGCCTGTCTTTTTACTGTTGTTTTATTTCTTTACCTACCTATTGTTCACCTAATACCTTTTTTGCACGATTGGTTAGAGCCTGTAAGTAACCACTTCACTGTAAGGTCTACACCTGTTGTATTTGGCACACGTGACAAATAAACTTTGATTTAATTTGAGTCTGTTGCCCTAGGCAAGACTAGTGAAACACTAGGTAGCACAGTATTTTAGTGACTGCATTTTTACATCACCTCTCCTGATTCTCCAGCCTGCCTGCCTGCCGGAGGCAGTGGGTGAGGAGATGAGTGAGAGGATGAGAGCAAACACTTCCATGGTTACTTGAGTGGAAACCAAGTCACCTGGGACAGTCACTGCTGCTCTCTTTTCATAGCCACCATCTCTTCCCCTCTAGCATCACAAACATGTTGTTTGCCATGGCAGGTCATAACATATACTATATATACAAAAGTATGTGGACAACCCTTCAAATTAGTGGATTCACACAGCCATGCAATCTCCATAGACAAACATTGGCAGTAAAGAAGAGCTCAGTGACTTTCAACATGGCACTGTCGTAGGATGCCACCTTTCCAACAAGTCAGTTCGTCAAATTACTGCCCTACTAAAGCTGCCCCGGTCAACTGTATGCTGTTATTGTGAAGTGAAAACGTCTTGGAACAACAACGGCTCAGCCGCAAAGTTGGTAGGCCACACAAGCTCACAGAACGGGACCGCCAAGTGCTGAAGCGTGTAGCGCGTAAACATTGTCTGTCCTCGGTCTGTCCTCGGTTACAACTCTCTCTCCGAGTTCCAAACCTCATAAAATGGGTTTCCGTGGCCGAGCAGCCACACACAAGCCTAAGATCAGAATGTGCAATGCCAAGCGTCGGCTGGAGTGGTGTAAAGCTTGCCACCACTGGACTATGGAGCAGTGGAAACACGTTCTCTGGAGTAATGAATCACGCTTCACCATCTGGCAGTCCGATTGACGAATTTGGGGTTGGCGGATGCCAAGAGAACACTACCTGCCCGAACGCGTAGTGCCAACTGTAAAGTTTGGTGGAGGAGGAATAATGGTCTGCGGCTGTTTTTCATGGTTCTGGCTAGGCCCCTTAGTTCCAGTAAAGGGAAATCTTGATTCTGTGCTTCCAACTTTGTGACAACAGTTTGGGGAAGACCCTTTCCTGTTTCAGCATGACAATGCCTCTGTGCACAAAGCGAGGTCCATACAGAAATGGTTTGTCGAGATCAGTGTGGAAGAACTTGACTGGCCTGCAAAGAGCCCTGACCTCAACCCCATCGGACACCTTTTGGATGAATTGGAACGCCGACTTCGAGCCAGGCCTAATCGCCCAACATCAGTGCCCGACCTCACTAATGCTCTTGTGCGTGAATGGAAGCATGTCCCCACAGCAATGTTCCAACTAGTGGAAAGCCTTCCCAGAAGAGTGAAGGCTGTTATAGCAGCAAAGGGGGGACCAACTTCCTGTTAATGCCCATGATTTTGGAATGAGATGTTCGACGAGCAGATGTCCACATACTTTTGTTCATGTAGTGTATTTGCAAAGCCTTATGTTTGTCCCGGCCACGCATAACTGGTTTGGATGATAAGCACACACTCAATAGTTAGGGATGCACAGTACTTTTAAATACAGGAAACATACAGGAACATAGGAACAAAGAAAGGAATCAATTTGATTCCAGAAATGTCACTTCAACCAAATGTGAATGGATACACCGTCTCCATATAGCTGTATGCACTCTCCATCTAGATATTGCCATGCAGTATGTTACACTGGGGACTGTGGGAGCAAGGGTGGAGGATATCAGGGTGTGTGGACGACGAGGGAAAAGAAACTCAGAACCGTTACCAAAAGCTCAGCTCTGAAAATGGTAGTGCAGCATGGTCCTTGAATACGTGGCGTATTTCATTTATTCAAGATGAGTTGGATGTTCTCTCTCAGTCTGGCCGTGGCTCTTCTTGACCTCTGTAGGGGACACAGCACTTTGTTTAAAGGTAGGACAATAAGTTATGACACAATCAATAATATGAAAATGTGTATGCTTTACTGTTTATTGCCATGTTCCATGATATCTTTGTTAATGTTTTCTTTGTACAGGTGGAGACAGGTAGCTTATATCTGCTAATCAGTTTTGATTCTGTTTCTAAAACCAGGTGCAAATCATAAAATGTTGCATACTGTACGTGCGTTTATAGTGTGGGCACTCCTTGGCCCTATATGAATGCTGGCTGTTGTGGAAATTAAAACCTTTTGTTATGTGTTCGTGTGTATATATCCTGTTATTTATGCAACATTGATCTGCAAATACTTATTTTCCAATATTATGTATTTGTAGCAGTTGTTTGGAATTCCCTTCCCATTTGTCTTACATTCTGCAAACATAAAGAACAGCATTGTCTCCTTTAGATACTATATAACATAAGTATTTCTTTATTTCAGGATATGACCTGTCTATGTCCAGCTACCACCTGTGTACTGGACATGAGAGCACGGTGGTGAGTAAAGTGTGGTCCTATAAGACCTCCTACAGCGACCGGAGGTTGTGTGGAGGATGGCTACCCTGGAAGACGTGTATGGTCACTCTTTACAAAACAGCCTATTGGACTGAGTACATGAATGTCACCGAGGAGGTTATGAGGTGCTGTGACGGCTATGAACAAGTGGGCAGCTACTGTGCTTTACGTGAGTGGTCCAGCTTATATTTTAGGACTTGTTCATCATGAAAAGAAAGTATATTTAGGAGCACACAGAAGTATCTATGTGTAAAGAACATATTTAACAGTTTTCTAATTTTCACAATTTACATCAGCACCCTGCCCTACAACAATCAGGACCTGTAGTCACGGAGACCCCTTTTTATGAAGTATCTAACAAAGATCAATAGATGGGGCTGTCGACCAAGAATACAGTTCGTAGTTTGCTATTTACAGTGCTCTTTGTAAACATCTGAAATGATACTCTCTCTATTTCTGTCTCTCTCATTGATTAAGCTATGAACAGAAGTGGAGAGTTCACTGCCAAACCAGGCTCCTGCCCCAAGGGTGTAGTGAACGCACCCAGGAATACAGGGTGTGAATGGGACTCAGACTGCCCAGGGTGGCAAAAGTGCTGCCAGAGAGAGGGCCTCTCTTTTTGCACCAACCCTCAACATACAGGTGAGTACAGATCCCAGATCAACTTTATTGTTGAAGTGATTCAAGATATATGTTTAAATTGTTTAATAACTGCAATTGTGTAAACATCACGGCACATAAAATCATATTGCAAACCGTTATTCGTTATTATTTCACTCAGGCAATAGAGGCTGTTGGTTCAACGTCACTGTGACTGTGAAGACAGATTACCAGCAGCTGATATCCATGGACGGGGGAATCATGAACCACACAAGGCTTTTGCACTCTGTGGTAGGCTACTGTATCTCTCCCTATGTTCTTCTCAATGACGGTCCATTATATTGCCCCTACATTTCTCAGTGTGTGTGCCCAGTATAGGCCTTGACCATTCTGTATTGGCTTATAGGTGACCGGAGCCCTGGACTCCTCTGACGTCTCTGTATACTACATCAGCTCCTGGCCTGTAGGACCATTTAGAACCGCTTCATCTATGCTGATTGGTTCCCCTGAAACTCTGTCCTTGTCCAACACGACCACAAAGCTGCACCTTCTTCTCAAACACATTGAAGAAGTCACCTCTGTGTCAGTTGAAGGTAAGAGGATACAGTACTGCACTGTGGGGTGTAAATACACAGGCTTTTGTAGTGTGTAACATCCAGGGCCATAAATATCTCCAGATAAGGTAAGTGAGCACCATATACAGTATTTCTGGTAACATCTGTCTGTCGACTTTGTTGGGTTTTCTGGTGGCTATGATTATGTAGTCTGTGTTGGAGTTATACTCGTGTTACTGAGAACACTGTGCTGACTCAGTAACACCACGGTGTCCCACTCTGCTTCCATTTCCCCTTCACACTCATCTGTGACATGTTTCCTCTGGAATTTTTTGTTGTTGTTGTCATTGACACACACTCAGAAAAACACACACCGCACCAGTGCAAACACACAATCATACACTCACAAAAACACACACAGATGTGCACACAAGCACGCATACTCACACACATGAACACACACATGAACACGCACCCGCACAATCATGCATGCACGCACACACATTCATTCAAGGGAATATATTATATATCCTGTAGACATACACAGTGTCTACATAAACTCAGCAAAAAAAAAACGTCCCTTTTTCAGGACCCTGTCTTTCAAAGATAATTCGTAAAAATCCGAAGAACTTAACAATCTTCATAGTAAAGGGTTTAAACACTGTTTCCCATGCTAGTTCAATGAACCATAAACAATTAATGAACATGCACCTGTGGAACGGTCATTAAGACACTGACAGCTTACAGACGGTAGGCAATTAAGGTCACAGTTATGAAAACTTAGAACACTAAAGAGGCCTTTCTACTGACTCTGAAAAACGCCAAAAGAAAGATGCCCAGGGTCCCTGCTCATCTGCATGAATGTGCCTTAGGCATGCTGCAAGGAGGCATGAGCACTGCAGATGTGGTCAGGGCAATAAATTGCAATGTCCGTACTGTAAGACAGTGCTACAGGGAGACAGGATGGACAGCTGATCATCCTCGCAGTGGCAGACCACATGTAACAACACCTGCACAGGATCGGTACATCCGAACATCACACCTGCGGGACAGGTCAGGATGGCAACAACAACTGCCAGAGTTACACCAGGAACGCACAATCCCTCCATCAGTGCTCAGACTGTCCGCAATAGGCTGAGAGAGACTGGACTGAGGGCTTGTAGGCAGGTCCTCACCAGACATCACCGGCAACAACGTTGCCTATGGGCACAAACCCACCATCGCTGGACCAGCCAGGACTGGCAAAAAGTGCTCTTCACTGAAGACTCGCGGTTTTGTCTCACCAGGGGTGATAGTCGGATTCGCGTTTATCGTCGAAGGAATGAGCATTACACCGATGCCTGTACTCTGGAGCGGGATCGATTGGTCTGGGGCGGTGTGTCACAGCATCATCGGAATAAGCTTGTTGTCATTGCAGGCAATCTCAACGCTGTGCGTTACAGGGAAGACATCCTCCTCCCTCATGTGGTACCCTTCCTGCAGGCTCATCCTGACATGACCCTCCAGCATGACAATGCCCCCAGCCATACTGCTCATTTTGTGCGTGATTTCCTGCAAGACAGGAATGTCAGTGGCCTGCGAAGAGCCCGGATCTCAATCCCATTGAGCACGTCTGGGACCTGTTGGATCGGAGGGTTAGGGGCTAGGGCCATTCCCCCCAGAAATGTCCAGGAACTTGCAGGTGCCTTGGTGGAAGAGTAGGGTAACATCTCACAGCAAGAACTGGCAAATCTGGTGCAGTCCATGATGAGGAGATTCACTGCAGTACTTAATGCAGCTGGTGGCCACACCAGATACTGATTGTTACTTTGTTCAGGGACACATTATTCAATTTCTGTTAGTTACATGTCTGTGGAACTTGTTCAGTTTATGTCTCAGTTGTTGAATCTTATGTTCATACAAATATTTACACATGTTAAGTTTGCTGAAAATAAACGCAGTTGACAGTGAGAGGACGTTTCTTTTTTTGCTGAGTTTATAACACACATTATGCTGCTGTCCTTTCAGATATAGATGAGTGTACCTATGCTGCTCTCAGCAGCTGCTCACGTCAAGCAGACTGTGCCAACACAGAGGGCTCCTACAGCTGCACCTGCCATCCTGGATTCACTGATCTGAACCCCAACAACACAGGGGTAGACTGCCAAGGTAAGAACAGGGAGTGGTGTATACTAACTCTGGGTTATATTAAATGAATGTCAAAATGAAAATGTTTAACTCACACTCTCAACCTATTTGTTCTGCTTTCAGCTGCTTACCTTGTGACCTCAGCCCTGCCCAGTAATGCCACTCATACGTTTTGGTGGGCCAATGCAACAGAGTTGCCACCCAACAGCACCAGCTATCAGTCCTGGGACTCCAGCTTTATTGATAACCCAACAGCCGTAGCTACAACCACAGACAGGGGCATGATGCTGAGCTCCACCCATATACCTGTTACCACACATGACCTAGCTATAACCAGCTCCAACAGGTCTGAGACCAGTACAGCTCTCACATCCTGGAGTAGTCCCACCTCACTGCAGCATACCACTAACACCAACACTCCTACCCTACCCCTCTCCACCTCCATGCCCCAAACCAGCATGGGACCTACTGTGGAGGACATGTATCTGAGTGTTTCCTCACTACCACCATCCACATGCCGTATGTAAATCAATAACACTCTCTTTATACAGTGTATAGCAGTGACCATTTTTTTCTCCAATATCAGTTTCCCCCAATGACTCCCCTGCTGTTTCTCAGAGCCCTTGAGGCTGTTTGGATAATATTATCCAAAGTGCTCCACTTTAATCGAATTGTTTTAATACATTGAACACTTAACAAAATCACAACTAATTTCAAAGCAGCTCAGATGCTGTAATATTTCAAGGTGAGATTGACTACTGATTCCCTTCTACCCTCTCCCCCAGACCCAACCCCCACCACCAACTTGCAGGCCTCCAATGTTACTGGCTTCTCTTTCTGCCTGTCCTGGACTGGCCAATCCCAGAGCGGGCTCAGCTTCCTCGTGGTGTTGAAGGAGGGGTCAGAGGTCAAGGGACGCTGGGAGACAAAGCTGTCAGTCTGGGAGGTGACAGGGCTGCAACCTGGGGTTCTCTACAATGTCACTGTCACTCCTTGTGCCTGTGGGAGCCATTGGGCCAGCCTGCTGCTGCTGGTTAAGACTGGTTAGTACCATGTGCAGGATGTTCGACAGATCAACTAACTGTAATGTGCGCAAACTTTAATTGTTATGAGGGTTGTGTTCTCCTAACTGATGCTGTGTACTTTATTCATTACACACTGGCACAGCAAAACACTTTCACGTAATGTTGACTCCTATAGCAGATATTAAACTTTTCTACAGTGGTGGAAAAACTACCCAAATGTCATACTTGAGTAAAAGTAAAGATACCTTAATAGAAAATAACTCAAGTAAAAGTGAAAGTCGCCCAGTAAAATACTACTTGAGTAAGAGTCTAAAGTTATTTGGTTTTAAATATACTTAAGCATCAAAAGTACATGTAATTGCTAAAACATACTTAAGTATCAAAAGTAAAAGTATAAATGATTTCAAATTCCTTATATTAAGCAAACCAGACGGCACCATTGTCTTGTTTTTTTATTTACGGATAGCCAGCGTCACACTCCAACACTCAGACAGTCCGCCAGATCGTAGGCAGTAGGGATGATCAGGGATGCTCTCTTGATAGGTGTGTGAATTGGACCCTTTTCCTGTCCTGCTAAGCATTCAAAATGTAATGGGTACTTTTGGGTGTCAGGGAAAATGTATGGAGTAAAAAGTACATCATTTTCTTTTGGAATGTAGTGAAGTAAAAATAAAAGTAGTCAAAAATATTAATTGTAAAGTACAGATACCCCAAAAAACGACTTAAGTAGTACTTTAAAGTATTTTTACTGAAGTACTTTACACCATTGCTTTTCTAGTTACTGCAGTGCATTGACTGGATGAGTGTATCCCATCCACAGCTGCACAGACACTTCGAGCAACAGTTCGCCTGACCAACGTGCAGTTCACTGATGCCTTGCTGTACCCCACTAGCCAGGAGTATCAGAATCTCAGTCGTAGTATTGAGAAAGAGGTACAAGGCTATCGCACAACGGATGTTTGATAAATGGTTTTTGAATGTTTGAATGATGTCATTGTCCTCACTAATAGTAGAAACATGGAATACATGAATGATGTAATAAAGACACCTACACATGTTTTGTAGTTCCTACATGTTGTAATGTTGTAGTTTCTATCAAACAACACTGACACAAACACCCTGTCTCCACTAACTGTCTCATAGATCCTCCAGTCTCTCCCTCCTTATATCCTGGCCCTGGTGAACTCAGGAGATGTGAGGGTTCAGATCACAGGCCTGACTCCTGGCAGTGTAGTAGTGAACTTCATCATCATCTTCACACCCAGTCAGTCCCAGGACATCCTGCAGGTGTCCTCTGCTCTGATGCAGGCCCTACAGAACAGCTCCATATACACTGTTGACAGCAACAACACCCGTATAGATGGTAACACTGTCTTAACCTTTTACATTTGTAAGAATACTTTGATTTTGATAAAAGGAATGTGCACAAGATAATGTGCCAGGTCTTAAATTGGCCTTCTTGAAAACTATTATTTATATCAATGGGACTTCCTGATGAAATATACTGTAGGTTAAATATGAAAGAAGGTAACTCTCTGTGAGTATTAGATGGAGGGCACATTTTGGGATACCAATCTGCATCAACTGTTAACCTGATTTTCAATGCCAGTTCTATTTTTGTTTTTGTCTCTAACAGATGATGATGAGTGCAGTACAGGGGACATGGACTGCTCCCCATGGGCCCAGTGCACTAACACCTGGGGCTCCTACAGCTGTCTCTGTCTGGACGGATTCACTGACTCCAACCCCTCCAGGCCAGGACGGGGCTGTTCAGGTAGACAATAGAGAATCCTTTCTTTCACTTTAGTTTAATAGTCTTAATTCATAGGTATTTGGAGATACTAGAGTACTGCAGGCTTCATTGCCTAATCAGTTCACTACAGTTCAACCTGTAATTTTCATATTTTTGCCTTGCAGCACCTTTGACCACAACCATACCTACAATGCCCATCACGACACCTGTCCAGACGACCACAGCTCCAGCTACAATCACAACCACAACCACAACCAACACTCTGGTTACAACCAACAATACAGTTTCAACCACTACAACCTACAAGACAACCTCAATCACATCCAACAATAAAACTATAACTACAATCAACACACCAGTTACAACCAACAATGCCGTTAGAATCAACAACACTGTTTCAACCGCTACTCCAATCCTAATCACAACCATGACCCCAGTTCCAACCACAACCACCACTGACGTTCCTACAGCAATGACCACCACTGTGACCAGCGGTCTCATCACAACGAGTCTGCAGCCTAAGACTCCAACATCTTTGGCTATTCTGGTTTCTTATACGAGGGGCATCTCTGTGGAGTGCAGGGCCAGCTATATCATCGTGACAGTTGCGAGGGACTTCCTGGAGGCGAGGCACATTGGGGACTCTTCCCTCTACCTGGGGAGACAGGAGTGTGGCGTGAACGAAGCGAACAGCAGCCATGTCCAGCTGACGGTGGCTTGGGACCAGTGTAACACACAGCTCTTATATGTGAGTCAGTACATTTGTGAGCCAGTGGCTAGATGATGCTAACTATTGCCCCTTTGTGTCACAACGAGCATAGTCTCTGGTGTGTTTTGGGGAAATAAAAGGCTATTCTATAATGTACCGTACATAACAGACCTGGATTTTACAGGTTTAAATGTCCTTATTTAGTCAAAACATGCAACAACAGCAAAAATATGCATAGCAACATGCAGCCTGTGAATATGGTCTCTTGTAGGTGCAGATGTTTGATGACCAAACTAGATTGAACTGTCCTCATGGTCTGTTAGAAAGTAAAATAACTTTCCCATTCCCCTGTCAACTTTTGTATTTCAGAATAGCACTCATTACACTGCTCAGACGACTCTGTTCAATTCCATGGATCTCCAGAGCCTGCCCGACAGCAAAACGAGAGTTCCTACAGTACGGCTGGAGGTCCCCATCATGTGTACATTTGGGAGGAGCATCCTCATCTCTGCGGGTTATGGCCCCACAGGGTACGCTGTGCCAGGCGCCATGGTTACTTTATCTACCGTCACTATGGTCACCACCATTTTACACCCACATATCACTGCTCAGCTAGACTGAAACTGATTACACATAAGTCTACTCAATAAAGGCTTGAAATGTCTCTCTGATTAACATACAGTCTATAGTAATGCAGTATCTATGAACTATGACATATTCAGCATGCTGTTACAAAATATCTTATTCATGACATATTTTGTTGACAGGTATGACATGATCAAAGATGCCGTCATGGGCTCAGGGACTTTCCATGTGACGGTTCAGCTCCTGAATGGAATGTCCCCTCTCCCTCAGAACTACAGCCTGTCTCCCGAGGAGGACGTTGTGGTCGAGGTCAGTGTCAACTCCACAGTTGACCAGATCAAAGTGGTCATCAACAAGTGCTGGGCCACCCAGAGCAGCAACCCCTTGGAACCAACAATTTACTTGTTCCTGGAAAACAGGTCTGTTCTACAATTTATTTTTATGTTGCCCTATCATAGTTAGTTTAGATGCTAGGTTTTCATTAAGTGGCATGGAGTAGAACAGAATAGAAGGGAAATGTTCCTGAAGATACAGATGTGTTTAGGTACTTTCTAAGCTTTCTGCCAGTCATCTATCTCTCTCTGTCTCTTTTCTCATCAGCTGTCCCCTCCCCAACACGTACACCACAGTCTTGGAGAACGGCAACTCCAGCAAGTCTCGCCTGTCCCTTCGCATCTTCTCCTACGTCAACCTCAATGTCATCTACTTGCACTGCCAGATTCATATCTGTGTTGAGACTGGCTCAGCCACCTGCCAGCCTGTGAGTATCTGTCCATCTTTATTCATACTGTACTACTCAAGTATACAGTATGTACATTGATGTCTAGATTTACTGTTCAACCAGGGGTTAAATTGGGAATTGGGGAAGTCCTGGCGGGTTGAATATAAGTGTTATGCCAAAATTAGGGTTAGAGTTAGGCTTGCTGCTGTGAGTACAATGTATTACTATTCTAGGGTTAGGGGTTTGGGCTAGGATTAATACTTTATCCTACTCTTTTTTGAACCCGTATGGTGCCGGAGCTCAGCTCTGCATGACTCTCCCTTTAACCCAAGGTGCTGGAGCTCAGCTCTGCATGACTCTCCCTTTAACAATTTTTTTTTTTAACCTTTATTTAACGAGGCAAGTCAGTTAAGAACAAATTCTTATTTTCAATGACGGCCTGGGAAGAGTGGGTTAACTGCCTTCTTCAGGGGCAGAATGACAAATGTTTACCTTGTCAGCTCGGGGATTCGATCTTGCAACCTTTCGGGTGGGGATTCGATCTCGGGGATTCGATCTTGATCTCGGGGATTCGATCTTGCAACCTTTTGGTTGGGGATTCGATCTCGGGGATTCGATCTTGATCTCAGGGATTTGATCTTGCAACCTTTCGGTTACTAGTCCAACGCTCTAACCACTAGGCTACCTGCCACCCTTAATAGGTGCAGGAGTCCAGCTCCGGGTATTTCCAGTTTAATTTCAGCCACTGTGTTCAACCATTTTGGTATGGCTACCCTAGAGGCTTTTGAAAACTTCTCTACTAGGAGAAGAAGTTTAACTAGTTCAATGCTATTCTCTTTCCATATATTTAATTTTTGTTAGGATTGTATTGAGCGGACAGAAAGATTTTCTAATCTAATGGGAACGGGAAAAGCAACCTGTGGACCATTCCTTCGATCACACCAAGGTAAATGCTCTTCAAAGTGTGACTGCATCAAAATAAGCTATACTGTGACAGCATGATGACTAGGCTACTGATAACATCCCAAATATCCAGAATGTCCTACTTATAGCCCATGATATACAGTATATGATGATGATCAGATGTACATATTGGGGAGTTAATGTATTCTGACATGTTTTCTGGCAGTGTCCGTCAAAGAGAGCTCTGTTACTCTTCGTCTGGTGGACTACATCTTACTGGGAATAGGACTGTTCCTCCTCTTCGTCGGGAGTCTCTCGTTCTTGTTCTTCTGCTACAGGAAGCGAATTGGAACCTACAGCTTCAGCCTCAAACCCAAGCAAGAGAACTTTACCTATCATGTTTTTGATGCTTAGCACTGGAACGCTTTTAGGCTATTTTTAGGGAACTTAAAGAGATATTAAAGTTGGGATTCAAGCTGCAATGCCTGTTGTGTAGTAGTCAGTGTAATGAACGAGTCAATATAGATAGTTTAATTGAAATAAAGATATATTATTAGAAAAGTGTATCAAAGTCCACAACTCATTATTCATTTGAATAACATCAACGTCTCTTCAATTATTTCAACATCGAAACATTTAAATACGTACATACCGTATACAAGGCACCATTTACCAGATTTGTAACAGTCTAGTTAAGATCAGATTTGTATAGAAAATTGTATTTATAAAATATATATACTACAATCACTTTATTTTATTTTAAACAGATGTTTTTCTATAACTGAGAAAATCTACCGTTTTTAATTATGGAAATAGCATTTATTTTATCAGCACATCCTGAAGTCTTCTTAAGTCAATAGCTAACATGCCCTGGAATATTGACCTGATGAAATGTGAAATATGTTAATAAAAACCATAGAAATAAAAAGGAACGATTTGAATATTGGATCATTTGTAGCAGTGGAAGAGAATATTTCCCCAGTCTATTTATGAGGTGAAATACAATAAGTACTTATGTTGAATTTGTGATCCAATCTTAGAAGTACTGTAATGATCCATACACTAGAGGACACTGTTGGCTCATTGCATGAAACCACTGTAAAACAAAACAACAACAACAAAAAACATGGCCCCTTTACTTATAGGTAGGACACAGATGTGATTTTACAGTGTTATGACAACATTAATTACATATGGTTACATTCATTAACCACCACTTCACAGTATCAAATCCCTTCTAGTTCAGTTGAAACCGCTGAGCCTTCTGCTAATGGGTGCTGATAATCCTGGTAGGTGAGTTGTTTGTGACACGTCTTTCTCTCTCTGATAGTCGAGTCCTGTGGAGGGATACATGGTAACCAAGAGGCTGGTTTCTTTGAGATGCGTACCCTGGAGACCTGGGGGGTGGGTGGGGGGGGGGGGGGGTAACATCTGTGTTGAGGTGGGCTCATATAAACCCCACCCCCAATTAACCCATACAGCCGCCCGCCCTTACTGGCAACCCGTTTCCATGGAAACACCTCTGGCGCAGCCTCAGTGTGCACGGGGGTGTTTGTTACAGTTATACCGACATTGTAAGCTGAGTGAAGTGTAGATTCAGTACCCACCAGAATAACATCCTCCTTCAATACAATTCATTGAATTATTTTCAGTGCCATAGGTTTGATTCCCAATGATCCAACTCTGCAATTTTGTTATATGGATTCTTCCCCCGATCTAATGACCTAATTAGAGATTCCTTTAGCAATGAATCTGGCTTTAAACACATTCGATTACCTTGTTAGGGATATCAGGACAGGTTTTCTTTTATGGTGGGCAGATGTGTTGGTTCATACATAACATTCAGAGTGAATAAGAAAACACAGAAAGCTGCACTGAATTTCCAAAGAACCCCCATTGTTAAGTACCACTATGAGTGTCTGGGGAGTCCTTTCCAAAAATATAACAGGCGGGCCGCGGAAAAGTAATGTATTTTATTTTCAACATCCAATAAACAGCATTCTAGGTCACATCCATGGAATGGCTACAATTTGATCCTTCTGTCCTCCTTCCCTTCATTGTAAATAATAATTTGTTCTTAACTGACTTGCCTAGTTAAATTAATAAAATATACACCCCTCCTCCTCCTCTCTTCCATCCCCTGTCCATTTATCTGAGTCTGTCCGTCTCTGTGGCAGATAGGACAGACACAGACAGCATTTATCGCCCAAGCAGTCGTTCTGTCTGTCTATGTGTTCAGTCATCTCCCTGGGCTTTCAGACCAGTCCCTTCTCAGTGCTCAGACCTCACACAGATCATTACTAATTCATTTCCTCTCTTCCTCTTACTTTTAGCCCATTGTCCATTTATGTACCATAATCAGCATGGGCTTGCTCTATGCACCTCAACTACATAATTACCGCTGAAGGTGAGGACATTCACAACTTTAAGAGGTCGTATTACTGCATGGTCCTGTATGGCTCAGTTGGTCAAGCAGAGGCTTGCACTGCCAGGGTTGTGGGATTGATTCCCGGGGCCACCCATATTTAAAATGTACACTGCGTGCACAATTATTAGGCAAGTGAGTATTCTGATCTTATCATTATTTCTATTCACAATTTCGAACTCCAAACCATATAAACTTGAATGCTTATTGGATTTTATCATTTTCAGGTGATATGTATTTGTGTAATGAGGGAGGGTGTGTCGAAAGTGAATAAGACCTTATATCAAGGTGTGCATAATTATTAGGCAGCCTCATAACCTCAGGGAAAATGGGCCAAAAAAGAGATTTAACTGACACTGAAAAGCCAAAAATGTAAAATGCCTTTCAGACGGATGCGACACTCTTTAAATAGCTAAACTATTGAGGTGTGACCACCGGACAATCAAACGTTTTGTTGCGAATAGTCAACTGGGGCGCAAAAAACGCATGGGGAAGAAAAGGCGCAAATTAACTGCAAAAGACTTGAGAAGAATTAAACGTCAAACTACTAGGAACCCATTATCCTCCAGTGCCACCGTATTCCAGAACTGCAACCTACCTGGAGTGTTCAAAGGTACAAGGTGTCAAGTGCTCAGAGACATGGCCAAGGTCAAGAAGTCTGAAACAAGACCACAACTGAATAAGATTCACAAGTTGAAGCATCAAGATTGGGCAAAGAAATACCTGAAGACAGATTTTTCAAAGGTTTTATGAACAGATGAAATGAAAGTGACTCTTGATGGACCAAATGGATGGGCCCGTGGCTGGATCAGTAATGGACACAGGGCACCACTTTGAGTCAGCTGCCAGCAAGGTGAAGGAGGGGTACTGGTATGGGCTGCTATCATTGAGGATGAGGTAGTTGGACCTTTTCGGGTTGAAGATGGACTGAAACTCAACTCCCAAACCTACTGCCAGTTTCTGGAAGATTCTTTCGTCAAACAGTAGTACAGGAGGAAGTCCTCAGCATTCTAGAAGGCCATGATCTTTATGCAGGACAATGCTCCATCACATGCATCCAAGTACTCCACTGCTTGGCTAGCCAGCAAGGGCCTCAAAGATGCCCCTTCCTCACCTGACTTAAATCCTATTGAGAACTTGTGGGCCCTTCTCAAACGTGAGATTTACAGTGATGGAAGACAATACACCTTTTTGAACAGCATTTGGGAGGCTGTGGTTGCTGCTTCAGCGAAAATTGATCGTGAACAGATCAAGAAACTGACAGACTCCATGGATGGAAGACTCATGGCAGTTATTGAAAATAAGGGTGGCTATATTGGTCACTGAATATTTTTGAAAGGCCAAAAATGTTATATAATTGTCATTTTGTGTTACTTATCTGTTACACTTACTCTAAAAATTGAGAATAAACAAGTGAGTTGAGAGAAATTATTTTTGTAATTTAGTTGCCTAGTAATTCTGCACACTAATAGTTGCCTAATAATTGTGCACACTTATATATTTCCCTGAGAAAGACAAAACTCAATTTTCCTTTGTTAAACATTCAGGTTTGAGGTTCAATAACATTTTGGATTGACTGAGAGCATTGTGTTTGTTCAACAATAAAATGAATCCCGAGGAATACAATTTGCCTAACAATTGTGCACGCAGTGTATGCACACATGACTGTAAGTTGCTTTGGATAAAAGGGTCTGCTAAAATGGCATATACAGTATATACTGCGTGTACAAAATATTAGGAACACCTTCCTAATATTGAGTTGCACCCCCCCTTTTGCCCTCAGAACAGCCTCAATTCATCGGGGCATGGACTCTACAAGGTGTCAAAAGCGTTCCACAGGGATGCTGGCCCATGTTGACTCCAATGCTTCCCACAGTTGTGTCAAGTTGACTGGATGTTCTTTGGGTGGTGGACCATTCTTGATACACACAGGAAACTGTGTTGGGCATGAAAAACGCAGCAGCGTTGCCGTTCTTGACTCACTCAACCCGGTGCGCCTGGCATCTACTAACATACCCTGTTCAAAGATACTTAAATATTTTTTCTCGCCCATTCACCCTCTGATTGGCACACATACACAATCCATGTCTCGATTGTCTCAAGGCTTATAAATCCTTCTTTAACCTGTCTCCCCCCCTTCATCTACACTGATTGAAGTGGATTTAACGAGTGACTCAATAAGGTATCATAGCGTTCTCCTGGATTCACCTCGTCAGTCTGTCATGGAAAGAGCAAGTGTTCTTTATGTTTTGTACAGTCAGTGTATATACAGTGCCTTCAGAAAGTATTCCCACCCTTTTACATTTTCCACATTTTGTGGTGTTACAGCCTGATTTTAACATTGATTAAATTGAGATGTTTTTGTCACTGGCCTACACACAATAACCCATAATGTCAAAGTGGAATTATGCTTTTCAGAATTTGTAGAAATTAATAAAAAATGAAAAGCTGAAATGTCTTGAGTCAAGAACTATTCAATCCCTTTGTTATGGCAAGCCTAAATAAGTTCAGGAGTAAACATTGGCTTAACAAGTCAAAATAATTTGCATGGACTCAATAGTGTTTAACATGATTTTTGAATGACTACCTCGTCTCTGTACCCCACACATACAATTATCTGTAAGGTCCCTAAGTTGAGCAGTGAATTTCAAACACAGATTCAACCACAAAGACCAGGGAGGTTTTCCAATGCCTCGCAAAGAAGGGCACCGATGTGTAGATGGGTAACAGTAAAAAAAGCTAACATTGAATATTATTTTCAGGATGGTGAAGTTATTCATTACACTTTGGATGGTGTATCAGTACATCCAGTCACTACAAAGAGACAGGCGTCCTTCCTAACTCAGGAAGGCAACCGCTCAGAGTTTTCACCATGAAGCCAATGTTAGAGTTTAATAGCTGTGATAGGAGAAAACTGAGGATGGATCAACAAGATTGTAGTTACTCCACAATACTAACCTAATTGACAGAGTGAAAAGAAGGAAGCCTGTAGAGAATACAAATATACCAAAACATGCATCCTGTTTGCAACAAGGCACTTAAGTAATACTGCAAAAAATGGAGCAAAACAATTACGTTTTTGTTCTGAATACAAAGTGTTGCACTATTTATACAAAAGTATGTGGACACCCCTTCAAATTAGTGTATTCGGCAATTTCAGCCACACCCGTTGCTGACAGGTGTAAAAAATGGAGCACACGGCAATGCAATCTCCATAGACAAACATTGGCAGTAGAATGGCCTTACTGAAGAGCTGTCACCGTCATAGGATGCCACCTTTCTAACATGTCAGTTTGTCAAATGTATGCAACCGTAATTGCTGTTATTTTGAAGTGGAAATGTCTAGGAGCAACAACGGGTCAGCCGCGAAGTGATAGGCCACACAAGCTCACAGAACGGGACCGCCGAGTGCTGAAGCGCGTAGTGGGTAAAAATTGTCTGTCCACGGTTGCAACACTCACTACCAATTTCTAAACTGCCTCTGGAAGCAACATCAGCACAAGAACTGTTCGTCGGGAGCTTCATGAAATGGGACTCTGTGGTCGAGCAGCCACACACAAGCTTAAGACCACCATGCGCAATGCCAAGTGTCGGCTAGAGTGGTGTGAAGCTCGCCGCCACTGGAGCAGTGGAAACGCGTTCTCTGGATTGATGAATCACACTTCACCATCTGGCAGTCTGACGGACGAATCTGGGTTTAGCGGATGGCAGGACAACACTATCAGCCACAATGCCTAGTGCCAACTATAAAGTTGGGTGGAGGAGGAATAATGGTCTGGGGCTGTTTTTCATGGTTCAGGCTCAGCCCCTTAGTTCCAGTGAAGGGAAATATTAACGCTACAGCATGCAATGACATTCCAAATGATTCTGTGCTTCCAACTTTGTGGCAACAGTTTGGGGAAGGCCCTTTCCTGTTTCAGCATGACAATGCCGGCGTGCACAAAGCGAGGTCCATACAGAAATGGTTTATCAAGATCGGTGTGGAAGAACTTGACTGGCCTGCACAGATCCCTGACCTCAACCCCAATGAACTGCTTTGTGATGAATTGGAACACTGACTTCGAGCCAGGCCTAATCACCCAACATCAGTGCCCAACCTCACTAATGCTCTTGTGGCTGAATGGAAGCAAGTCCCCGCAGCAATGTTTCAGCATCTAGTGGAAAACTTTCCCAGAAGAGTGGAAGCTGTTATAGCAGCAAAGGGGGGACCAACTCCATATTAATGCCCATGATTTTGGAATGAGATGTTCGACGAGCAGGTGTCCACATACTTTTGGTTATGTTGTGTATGTTGGAGCTAAGCACAGCCAAAATCCTAGAGGAAAACCTGGTTCAGTCTACTTTCCAACAGACACTGGGAGATGAATTCACGTTTCAGCAGGACAATAACCTTAAACACAAGGTCAAATCTACACTGAAGTTGCTTATCAAGAAGAGTGAATGTTTCCCTGTGGCTGAGTTACAGTTTTGACTTAACTCTACTTGAAAATATATGGCAAGACCTGTAAAGGATTGTCTAGCAAAGATCAACGACCAATTTGACAGAGCTTGAAGAATTTTGAAAAGAATAATGGGCAAATGTTGCACAATCCCGGTGTGGAAAGCTCTTAGAGACACACAGCTGTAATCACTGCCAAAGGTGTTTCTACAAATTATTGACTTAGGGGTGTGAATAGTTATGTAAATGAGATATTTCTGTATTTAATTTTCAATACATTTGCTAACATTTCTAAAAATATTTTTCACTTTGTCATTAAGGGGTATTGTGTGTAGATGGGTGAGAAAATATATATTTTTTTATCTCTCCTCTGTCCATGTCCCTGTCATAGACAACAGCTTTATATGGACAATTACTGAAATATCCTCTAATCGTTATAACCGACAATAACTTTGCAACAATATTCTAGTTGGACTGTTTGTAGGCTATGATTTCCTATTAATTGTAATAGCTATGTTTACTGGTAGTAGGAGGAGACTTGTGTGTGATGAGACACAGTCTATAGGAGAAGAATCGTCCTCAGAGATACGAGTCCTCCAATCCTGATGAGCAACTCAAGTCCTTGTAGTGTCATGTGAAGATGTGAAGGCTTCACATCAAAGTATTGTGTGCATGCATGTGTGTTTACTCCTCTGGGTAGGCACATTGAGGAGGAGGCAGCAGAGCACATCTGTACACATCTGTACTGATTACTCTTATTCTTTAATACTAACTCTTTCCTCATCTTTTACTGCATAATCAAAGAAAGAAGAGAGGGGTTCTTAATGAAGAGTAATATGAAGAGTGACAGAGAAACAGCTGCGCCAGCCAAGAGCTAAAACCCCCTTCACGCAAGAGCTTATAAGCATTATCACACAAATATTCACTAGACAAGAATGAAACTCATACAGTAAATGAAAAATGTATATGTGTCCTAAAGCATTTCTGCTTCACAAAAGTGTGGCCTGAGAACCTTGATATTAATTTTGAAGTGTGTTTACACACTTCACACACCAGTAAAAATGCAACACAGATTAGCAAATCCACAAGTTATATATATTTATTTGCATTTGAATTTAGCAATATATAGTACAGTACTGTTTCATTTTTTCAATAAGCACTTTATGGTTTGGCATTTCTAATATCATGACCAATGAAACACATTATTTTCAAACATGAGCATGTCATGGAAATTCTATTTATAGCACCTTTTGCATTTGCTCAAACAGCTATGACCATTACGCTGTTTCAAACACACTACGTGTATGTGGGTTTACCTCACTCAGAGGAGTTCTTAATGGGGTATACTAGATATGTACAGTACAGAACAGATCAGGACAATGGTCCCTCCCTGTGCACCACAGGCCTACAGTGTAGATCTAGTGGATCTACTTCTACTTTACATCAGGGGAAAAGCGCACTACTCCGCCGCTCCTCCGTGGTCCGGGTCTTTCCTCCAGTGTTTCTGGTTCTCCTCCAACGGCACCCTGGGAATGATGATCACCGGGTCGGAGAACCTCGCCATTAGGCTCTCTAGGAGGTGAGGCAGCACATAGTTGAAATACAAATAAAAAGGCACAAAGAGACACAAGATGAGGCATTTCTCAAAGGCCAATCAAAAAGCATTCTGCTGAGTTGAGCACCCTGTGACTACTCATATCAGTGGACAACATCAGACTGGTACTGTGTGGGCATGAAGCTCATTCTCAGGCAAAGCTACTCTCGGTTTCTTGTCACTAAACCTAATGTTGCTCAAAAAGACTGTGTTGGTGGACTTAAACAATTCATATTTTTTCCCCTAATCTTCATTCTGGAACAGACTGTTGGCATTTACAAAGAAAACACATACCTTCTTCAAATCCGAACAAATGTTGGCATTGTTCTTCAATCAGAGTGAGGATTTGATCAATTTCTGTTGAGGGATTTTGTGTTACTAAATAGCCACTGCTCTCCGAGTTTGAATCCAATCTGTCACTGATACCTTTTCAGACTAAAAGCTAGAGCGTACTAATGGGAATAATGAGAGTCTAATGAGAGGCTCAGGGTCTTCAAGGATACACAGCCACAGGACATTCAGAAATAATCTAACCTAAAATGAGCTAGAAACTTGAAGAGATTAAAACATGCACTTCGCTCTTTGCTCTTTACAGCTAGAGTTTCAGTGCACCCACCCTATTCAAACCCATCCCAATACACATTCAATATACATTTAAGAAAATAAATCGTTATGTTATATTTAGTATCACATTTGGTACTACGGTATAACATTTGGATTGCCGATCTAACTCAAACAACATAACATCATTACATTAATGATCAACAATGATACAACAAAAAAGTTAAGATGTATAACTATGTGTTAATATAAACATCTGTAAGGTGTGTTATCCAACATGTTTATTAATCATTTCTATATAATCAGACTGATAACATGCGGGTAATTACAATATCAGTTTGATATAATACCAAATAATGTTATATCAAATAATACAGTGATTGCATGGTATGGCTAATCCAGTTGCTTTAAAGGATTGGCATCTCTAGTCATCTGTGTGAATCCCTTGACAGTCACGGTTTACTACACAGCCATGCAATTTGTTTAGCCTTGACCTATTTTTTATCTAACCACGAGCAATGAATGCATCTAGCATCTTCCAGTAGCTCATAGAAGGCTCCAAAGTTGGACTGGACTATAGACATTTTAATAGAACAATACAGGCCCAAGGCCTCCTTAACAACCTTTAGGCGCCATACCTACAGTATAGGATGTGACAGCCAACTTGCGAGCACTCACTCACACAGCCAGCCAGCCAGCCCGACCGACCGACCGACCGACCGACCACTCACTCACTCACTCACTCACTCACTCACTCACTCACTCACTCACTCACTCACTCACTCACCTACTCTTGTTTCCATATGGAAGAGGAATCTGACCTGGTGGGAACTGTAACCTAGTACAGAGAGATTCATGGTGGGTCACTTTCAAAACAAAACCGTGCCACTATCAAATATCGAAGAAATCATGACTGAATTACATTTTATGAGCACATATGCATGATAATGAGAGATTTATGGCTGTGTGTGTTTTTAGGTTACCTTGGAATGGGTAGTGCACAGCCCCACAGGTGTTGCTTAAGCGTCTGCACCCAGCCTGTATCACGGATTGGCTGACAGAGCTGTATGTAGTGGTACTGTTTTAGCACAACCCTTCAAATGAATCAGAATGTCACTCATTAGATTTTCTAGATGTAGGATTTCACATCCTCAAAAAGCTACTCATGATACCAGATAAAGCTGAAAAATATAGTAATTACATGATTAAAATGGTTTCAGAAAATATATCCAAATGTCTCACACATTCTCACAGCCAATAAAAGGACCTTTCATAAATCATTACATTGTGTAAATTTGTACAGTTTGTTGGCCCAGTGTATTTACATGACATCTAATTCTGTAATAATGTTCTACCCATCTTTAAATTGTACATTGCTGTATAATTTAGGCTTTGAATATATTGGGACACATGATGCAAAATAACATACTGTAGCAGCAATATTCAAGCTCTTAAAAGGATGTCAGAACTCATGCCAGAATGTCTTTGATGAGCTTTGATAAGCGCTAAAGAAAATCTGAAGAGAAATGTTTTTTTCTTCCATGTGGATTCCCTCTCTAAAAATCATCTCGTCTCACAAAGACAAAGACACAAAAACATTTAAACAAATACCTGCAACCACTGTTCTTTCCCCCTCCTCCATACATTTCAACACAAAGAACCAAGAGGACACTGCTTTTTCTGCTTTTGCATTTATTCATATTTCAGTAAATAGGAGCAAGCAGAGAGAAACACAAGCACGTCACAGTAAAATATATTGGCCCAACAAATAACTTCTTTGTACCATTATTACTTCCAATTTTTAGCGTTTGTTTCTAATGCTTGGATTCAAAATCGATAGCACCGGGTGGGTTGTGTGTCAGCACTTTACATGTATGACCCCCCAACCCCTCCTTCATGTGTTACGAGAGAAAGCATCCCCCTTCCCCATCCAAAGGCTGCAAAATGCTAATAAGATGGCCCTCGCCCTCTGCTCCGTGGGCGCATGCTCAGTCTGTGGAATACGGTGTGGTGATTCATTGTGACATACTAACCAAGACACCACCATGGCAAATGGAGAGACAACACACTCCATTACTCAAAACTGAGGGGAGCGAGGGACTCAGGGGACACTGACTAGCACAACAGATGACAACAACAGAAAGAGACTGGGGAGTGTGAGGAGGTGGGGGTTGACCCATGACAAGACAAGTCCTGCACAATGCACTGCTCTATTGAGGCCTATCCTATCCCAGGAGTCTGAGACGCTGTTCTGGTCTTTACTACTGTCTGCTAAGACACACGCAGACGTCTAGTAGCATACTATTACTTACAGCAAATAGAGCTCCACTGGCACTATACAGCCAATACAAAGGGGACAAGTCTAACTTGATTAATTTTGACATAATTAGGTTTTCATTTGTAATACAGATCATTTTCCTTGCTCACTCATTTTATCCCTTTCAAGAAACTGCAAACATATGCAGAAGTATAACACAAATGTAAACCAAATATAGAATTGAGTTTCGCTGCTTGTCCTAATTCAATGAAATCACAGGGGAGAAATATCAAGTTGCTCTACGTTGTTAGCCTATGCCTACAATATTTAGATTGCCATGGAAGGCAGCAGAGAGAGATTGATTCGAAGTTAAATGCGTTGAATATAATCTTGTCATCTACACGTAATCTTGTCAACCTAATCAAATCCACACACTTAGACACACACCTGGTTCAGGGAAGAGGCCAGTTCATTGAGGCCTGTGTTAGACAGACACATACAGATAATAATTTGAGAAAAAGAAGCATTCCAAACGGCCAGCATTCAACTTACCATCACATCACAGACTCATTATTATTCAATAAAGAGAGGTATTAGCAGAGGTGGTAATCAATGTTTCATACCCAAACAAATAGATGAATAAATAAAACATAATAAATGACATATAATTATAAAACCACGAATCCGCTCCTACTAGTGTGGACTAATATCACATCCAGCCAGACACCACTTTAGACCTCTGGGATGTGACAGCGTTGCTGGGGTCCCATCTGCTAGTCCCATGGGGGCCTAATCACGTTGGTTACAGTCAACCATGGCTCTGTGTGTGTGTGTCTGAGAGGAGGGGAGGGGCTGTAGGCGGGGGGGTGTGAGGTTATAGGTTAGGCTGCTCTATGCAGGATTAAAAAGCGATCCTGCCACTCCACTGAGCTATATCTACACAGAGTCTGCATGGTCTGGGTGATAGCATAGCTAACGACCACAGAGCCACAAAATCAATTTCCTATCGTGACTCAGTGACATGTAATGTAGTTATTCAAATGGCTAATGTAATTATAATTTCATGATAGTAACATTTAATTTATCTGCTGTGCAAATAACTGGTCTAGTAATGCATCATCATGTTACTGAATCCCAGATGGCTCCTGGTTTGGCAACAAGGTTGATGAAACAAGATATCCTTGTCTGACCTTTAAAATAACTAATTTTCCTGTGAATAGAGAGAACACTTTGAATGAGACAATATGAGGTTTTAAATGTTTACCTGACAATTATTTTCTCAAAACCATTCCCACATCATCCACAATCAACAGTTATTAGGTTTACAAAATAAGATTTCATTCAAGAATGATGGCAAAGTTTAACAAAGCATCTTAGTAATGGCAATCTGATTACAGACAGACTTGGAGGCCCGTGTACACAGGAAGACAGCATTCAGGACCTACAGAGCAGGCACACACTCAGCCATGGATCAATACACTCTAGAAAAACCAAGCTGCACATTTATCAAAGATTTTCAGACCATAATTCTAGATGAGTATCTATCTTTGGATAAATTTAGCAAGTTACAGCTATAAAGATCAAGTCCATTCAGTGAGCCAATTTACATGGTATTCTCTTTCCCAAAAATCCTTGATAAACTCAACAAAGCAATCTTTTCAGTTGGAAGATGGAAGCCAACCACACAGGATTGCTAATCGGTGAGCTCATGCAACAATAGCACGCGCCGTTCATTGGTAGCCATGGCAACCTTGAGATGGAGACGGAGAAAGGGGGGTGGTCGGTGGCATCAGGAAGCAGAGGAAGCGGATGCACACATCCCCTCGTTAGTACGGTGATCTAATGTAATGTGAGGCAGGGAAGAAACGACATGTCTTGTCCCAACTCACATTTACTGTAACTACTACTAACTTAGCCAATTGGCAGAGAGAAAAGAGTGAAAGAGAGAGAGAGAGCAGAAAGAGGAGAGATAGAGAGAGAGAGAGAGCAGAGAGAGAGAGAGAGAGAAAAGAGAGACAAAACTTAAAAGGGGATGAGAACCTCTAATTTTGCAGCCTTTGTGTTCTTTCCCTCAAAGAAGAATAAAAGGTAGAAGTAGTGCTAAATGATTTTTACTCTTTTGCCTCAGCCAGTTTGTTGTTCATCTCTTTACTTTTCTCCTTGTCCATCTCCGCAGGCCTGGACTCAGTGGGCTGGTTCTCCAAGGTCTTCTGCTTGGTGCCCCGCAGTGCTGTGCTGCCTTGCAGCTTCTGCTCTTTAGCCTTCTTCACAGGTTTTCCCCCCTGGCTCGCTAACCTGGTGCCCGCCTTTTTGGGTTTGGATCGGGGAGCACTGTTAGACCTCTCAACCTAGGCACAGGTGATGGGGAAGATTGGGATTCTTTATATATTCTATCACCCAAGAAATTAGCAACAGGAGTAAATTACTGTGAAAAAAGCTGCAGCTGTCCTCGGTTTGATATTGCGTTTGTTTCATTATTACAATTAGATGTGTTTTGCCATTACGACATACACAGTAAACAGAACAGCAAGAGAAATATTCTGTCATTCACAAGGACAGTGGGTTTGAAAATGTACTCTAGGAGGCTGTGGTTCTGAATAGGAGATTATCTCCCTAGTCAAAAAATCCTATAGGATTAGTGATTTTTCCAATATAATCCCAGAGGATTCTCACAAACCTATGGGATTATGTGGCACCTCTATTAGAATCCTATTGGACTACTTTTTTCCTATTGGAAATGAAAAGTAATCATATTGGATCCAATAGGATTCTCACAGTCCTATAGGATTTGTGTCACCTGTATCAGAATCCTATTGGAATTATATTGGACTAGTTTTTTCCTATTGGACCCTATATGATTCTCACAATCCTATCAGAATCCTATTGGAATTCTATTGGACTAGTTTTTTCTTATTGGAAATCAAAAGTAATCTGATTGGATCCTATAGGTTTTTGATAAGCCTTTTTTTGTCACCCCAATCCGAATCAAATTAGAACTTTTTTGATCATTACATTTATTGGTGTCAGAAGTAGAAATGTATATAAAAATTTGCCAGCTAGCTAGCTGACTACGGTGGCTAGTTAACATACGTGAGACCGGGGGTTGAAAATGCTTCGAGGGAATCCGAAAGTGAAAGTGGAGGTAGGGGACGTTTATAGCCAAGGAGGTGCGTGTGCATGGACGTCGGAGGATCTGGCTGAGGAGATCGCCAGGGCATCGGAGCACAGAGGCCGCTTGATGGAGACCGCTAGAATGATGGCGGCTGAAGCGGGTATGAGTTCTTCGTCGACTGTGCTTCGCGCGGATTCTAATGGGCGGACCAAAGGGGTGACGTCAACACTGCGGGACGAGGAATCTGAGGCTCAGGATGTAAACGAACATGGCGGCGTCCAGTTCCCGATTGCGTCCATATCTGCTAAAACCCCGAAGTACTCCGGTAAGGCGGATTGGGAAGCTTTTCATGCTCAGTTTGAAATGTTAGCTCATTTTGGGGGGTGGTCGAATGAAGATGCAGGGAGACAGACCCACTGTCTGAGCTAATGGGCAGAGCAGCCCAGAGCCGGAAAAGTCTGCATGGGTGGCTGAAATGACTGAACTAATTCGTGCTGTGTCGCTACAGGGAGCACGAAACACACGCCCTGGTCCCAGGGTCTGCTGGGGGTGTGGCCAGCCAGGCCATCTGCGCGAGGATTGCCCCATGTCTCCCAGAGCTCAGGGAAATGGCTTGGGGTCCGCATAGACGGGGTAGTGCGGACCCCTGGCTCTCTTTCCCAACCTCCACCATCTTCAGGAGGCGCCCACTGACGCGGATGGGGGAACAAGGCTCCATGTCCCCCAGAAGCAGACGAGGGTGCTCCCCTGAACCACCTGCTGCCCGAGGACAAGGCCTTCACTTGGATAGTGGAGTGCGAGGAGGACTTCAGCACCCTCACAAGTACACTGATCAAGGCCCCTGTGCTTGCCCCCCCTGACCTCACATTGCCCTTTATCCTGGACACGGACACAAGCAATATGGGCATGGGTGGGGTGCTGGCCCAGGTGGGGCCAGAGGGGGAGAGAGTGGTGACATACTTCAGCAAAACATTCAACAAACATGAGTTCAAGTACTACCTGGGTGGCCTGCCCTTTACTGTAAGGACTGACCACTTTGCTCTCCAGTGGCTCATGTCTTTCAGAGGGGCAGGTGGGCAGGTGGCACGCTGGTTGGAGGAGCTTCAGCCGTACGACTTCACAGTGGTGCACAGGGCAAGGGCACGCCACTCCAGAGCACTCATGGGGTGGTGGAGACTGGACACTTTGGGGTCACAAAAACACTCTGCGGCCTCCGTCAAGGCTTTTATTGTGGGCAGCACAAGAGGGATGTGGAGGACTTTTGCCGCCGCTGTGACAACTGCACAGCGAGAAAGGGCCCTCCAGGCTGCTCTCATGCTCAGCTCCAACAGTTCCCAGTGGGGGCTCCCATGGAGAGGGTGGGAGTGGATGTAGTTAGGCCGTTCCCCACCACAGACAGTGGAAACCGCTGGGTGCTCACAGCCATGGACTATTTCACAAAATGGCCCGAGGCCTATGCTCTGCCTGACCAGGAGGCAGAGGCCATTGTCGACTCCCTGACAGCGGGGATGTTCAGCAGGTTTGGAGCTGCGGAGTCCATCCACAACGACCAAGGCAGAAACTTTGAGTCCCGTGTGTTCGCCACCATGTGTGAGAGGCTGGGTATGCACAAGGCCCGCACTACTCCTCTCCATCCTCAAAGTGATGGCCTTGTGGAGCGCTTCAACAAAACGCTTGGACATCAGCTGGCCATCGTCTCTGCCAAACACCAGTGTGACTGGGACAAGCACCTGCCTATGGTCCTTATGGCATGCCGCTCCGCTATCCAAGCCTCCATTTCCTGCACGACTGCCCTCCTCATGTTGGGGAGAGAGATCTGCACCCCTGCAGAGATGGCGTTTGGTCTGCCCCTGGATAGCCCTCCTGTTCCCCCAGGGCCGGAGTATGCCCGGATACTCCAGGACCGCCTGGAGACAGCCCACACCTTCGCCAGAGAGCAGCTGGTGAATGCAGGTGTGAGGCAGAAGAGGAACTATGATGTGCACACCCGGGGAAGGCACTTTGTGGCTGGGGAGCTGGTCTGGGTCTATAGAGTCTGCAGAGGGTTTGGGAGGTTGTTTACCAGGTGCAGCTTTTTTTTGTTATGGGACAAGCTAGCCCCACACAGAGGGGCCTCTTCTCCCCAAACCCCAGGGACCCCCACAATTCTCCTCTCTGGCAATGACATTCACCAGCCTACCCCCTGGCGCCGCAGACAAGGCTCCAGACAGCACACTCCCCCAGTCTCCCTCCCTGTGTCACCGCGTGGTTCCCCGGAGCCACGGACTGTATACCCCGTTCCCTCATCCTTGTCCCCCATGTCCCTGACTTCATCCCCTGGGCCCCAGAGGGGTAGCCCCCTGCCACGGACTGAACCCCCTGTTTCACATCTGGACACTCTGCAACCATCACGGCCACGCAGGCAAAGGAGACCTCCGGGTCGCTTCAGAGACTTAGTTTGTTCTGTCGGGGACGAGGGACTTTGTGGTGGGGGGGGGGCTGTGTAGCGACCCGCACAGACAGCTGTGTGTTATGTGTTATGCTGTTAGTTGGTTGTGTTGTACTTACCAGTACCAGTGTTCGCTGGGTCTGACATGCCAATCAACCTGCTATGAGCCAATCACGGGAATGCCTGGAATGTTGTGGTTGGTGGAGTGGCGTGGAGGGGGGTTGGCAGGGGGGTGGAGCATTGCATGTTTAAGACCATGTTTTAGCCATTGTTCTCTCTCTTACGTCTGGTCTTCACAAGAGAAGGTCATGGTTGTTTTATACGGGTATCTTTCATTTATTTGGCGTGGGCTACGGCCAAACAGTAGCCTGTGCAGAGCTGGGAATAAACCGTGAATTCGTAAACTCATTCCTCTGTCTGGACAATTGTTCCTTTATGATCCAACCAGGTCATTACATATACTATTGAAAATTGATTTTGAAAGTTCCATTTATATTCCTAAAACATACATTGAAAATTATGTTGTTGATGCTTCCCATTGACAATCACTTTTGATAAATAGCCCAATGTCAAAACACTGTTTTGAAGTGTGCAAATAAATAATTAATTAACAGTTTGTGATATATTGAAAACCTAAACATAAAATGCACTACCTACACATACATGTACCATAATAGTGATCATATTACTTAGAAACTAACTAAAAACTAACACATACTGTCCACGTACAGGAAATTAGTGCAATATAAAATAATTAAGGATGTAAAAATAAATCAACATTTCAATTTCTCACTAGCTTAACAATTTACAGAGTAAAAAAATGCTCTTCTGCACAATTTAACCGGCCTGCTCTGGAAAGAGCTCCCATAGTGACTGTGCAGTTCATTCGCCCTGCCTACTTATTATAACCTGTCAAGCCAAAATTTTGATATTATTCTATTCATTGTTATTTCAGATCACATTGTATGGACACTACAATTACATAAATACAGCTTTATTGGAAAATCTGGGTGGCAGTAACCGAAAGGTTGCTGGCTTGAATCCCTGAGACGACTAGGTGAGGAGAATTGTTTTTTGTCGGTGTGCCTTTGAGCAAGGCACTTAACCCTAATTGATCCTGTAAGTCACTCTGGATAAGAACGTCTGCTAAAATGTAAATCTCACAGCTAAATATGGAACAGAAACCTGAACATTTATGTTTACCTGCAATCAAGATTAAAGACCAGTAAACTGAGGAACATCATCTCTCCCGTGTCTCTGGAGCACAATCTCCATATCTTTGCCTATTCACACCACTGAAAAAATCCTCAGGTTCTCAACCTCTTCATCACACCATCACAATATGGGAGACAATCATATAGGATAGGTTCCAAAGTCTGATTGCAATTTCTATTGGAATTTGTTTTTGGGAATCCTATCAGATTTGTTTTTACTAGGGCTGCATTATGGCTGTACCATTGGTGTAGTCAATAGGACATGGGCTGCATGGTTTAAAGGAGCTTAAACATTCTCACCTTGGTCTCTTGTAGCCTTTTGTAGGGCTCATTGTACAGGCTGCGTATCCTCCTCCTGTCCACAGCCTTGTTGTCATTGGGCTGCTGCTTGGCCTGCTCTCCCCTGTAGGTGGCGCTATAGCTGGTCTCCAGGCTGGTCTTCTCATCAGGGGGAAGGAACTGGGACTTTGCTCGGATCAGCTTCACTGGCTTCACATCCCCGTGGGCCTTGAACTCAGTCCTACGAGAATAATCAGTATCAAATACAGTCACGGAAGAAACTGGGATACAGTAGTGTGATGAAAAAAGCTCTCTTCACATTTCACCTACAATCTATTTAGGGACAGTAAAGAAGACTAGATCTGTATTGTCCCAAATGGCAATTTGTGTTGCAGCATGTAGGCATTTAAATACTCATGAACAATGAAGCAGTCACATACCAATAAGTACATTGACATAGAGCAGGCAGTGGTACTCAAAGTTGCCTTCTGTTTGGATATAGAAATATATTTAGTGGAATGACTGGGTGTCTCCCATAGTATGGGTGAATAGGTGGGTGTATGGGAGCAGTGACTGCACCAGGCAGCTAGCGGCTCAGGTATTTAGTATAGTCCAGACACAGCAGTTCTTCAGAAGGTCAGCTCAATGGCGTTCACACAGAACAGCTTGACCTCCAGTCTCATAGAGAGGGTTCTGTACAGGACGAGCCAACCTCCAGATAATCATCAAATTGAGATCTGTTCACTATCAACTCTTTAGCAGGTCTATGAACGAACATGTTGCTAATCATTTGAGTTTTAGATTGAACTGCCTTTCATAGATCAAGTTGATTTCAAGAGTTGTAATGGATTTTGAACTCATAAAAGCGGACCTAATGTTCCAGAAATGACTACAAGATGGCCTTCTCACTGATGAGCAGCTTGAGGCTGGGACATGGCATATTAACTCTAGTATTGGGAGGTCAGGTGGAAACATATTCATTAATTCATTATCCATAACTTCGATGTTCCTTTCCCACTGCTCCTTCGTACTTTCTAACCAAATTCCATTGTTCATGCAACTAAGGTGGCTGTCAGACTGGGTGCGCAGCTGGTCAACTGGAGTCAGGTGCAGGAGAGCAGAGATGAGTGAACAGGCACACTTTAATTGGCAGAAGCAAATCAGTCGGACGCAACAGCGTCACAACACTCCAGCCAAAGGCAAAAGCGAATAGCGCACTAGTCACACAAATAATGTACAACAATACAATACCACGGGCTCAAAACAATACCCAGAAAAAAACAGCAATAAACGTAACGAACAATACCACACACAGACATGGGGGGAACAGAGGATAATATACATATAGAGTGATGAGGGGATGTAAACCAGGTGTGCAGGAAAACAAGACAAAACAAATGGAAAATGAAAGGTGGAGCGGCAATGGCTAGAAGACCGGTGATGTCGACCGCCGAGCGACGCCCGAACAAGGAGAGGAGCCGACTTCGGGGGGAGTCGTGACAGTGGCAAACACCAAATGAAAACAGAGGACTCCCTCCCTGGTCCCTGGACAAGAAAAAACTACCTGTCAAGGCTCCCCAGTGACCCCACTCTGTGCAGCAGCAGACCCCAACCCCCAACCCCTCCCCCCACAACAGCACAATGCACACGCCTTCCCTTATAGCCACACTGAAAAACACAGCATAGACCAACATAGAGAAGAATATCACAGTGAAAAACTCAATGTTCCCGCTGTGCGCTACAGCAGTGAAGGGAAGGAGGGAGGGAGTGTATATTGATTAGGTAACACTATTACTAGCTAACACTATTACTAGCCTGGATGTAGGAGGCAGCCCAGACAGGCCAGGCAGCCCAAGCAGGCTCAAGTACTACAGGCCCATTATAACAATTAGGCTGCTGCTGAAGATCACATAAAAAGACATGATGTCAATCACACTACAGCTCAACCCATGGAAACCAAGGCAGCTACTGTAGCATGGCCATGGATTGATGACGAGAAGGCTTAAGTAACTGCCATCCATTAAGTAATACACTGTCCGATGTGTGGTACAAATGTGGCCTTCATTTGAATAAAATAGAAGAGTTGGCAACACTTTATTTGGATAGTCCCAAGTAGATGGTTTGTAGATGTTCAGTAGATGTTCAATAACTGTCAACAACATTTCAACTAACTATCCACTAACCCTAACCCTTATCCTAACCCTAAACTTAACCCTAATCCTAGCCCTTATGCTCACCTTAACCCTTACCCTAACCCATATTCTACATATAACCCTAACCTTAACCTTAGCAAGCAGTTTCTTATCAACATATAATTTGTTGATAGTATGACCATCTGTAGATCATCTATAGGTAACTGCCAAAATAATGGAAACACTTGAGTAAATGAGGGATACAAAGTATATTGAAAGCAGGTGGTTCCACACAGGTGTGGTTCCTGAGTTAATTAAGCAATTAACATCCAATCATGCTTAGGGTCATGTATAAAAATTCTGGACAGGCCATTATTTTGACTACCATGGCAATGCCCCCATAGGATGCCAATGCCCCCATCCACAGGGCACGAGTGGTCACTGAATGGTTTGATGAGTATGAAAACGGTGCAAATCATATGTCATGTCTGTCTCATTCACCAGATCTCAACCCAATTGAACACTTATGGGAGATTATGGAGCGGAGCCTGAGACAGTGTTTTCCACCACCATCAACACCACATCAAACGATGGAATTTCACAACACTTATAGAATCTATCCCAAGGTGCATTGATGCTGATCTGGCTCGTGGTGGCCCAACACCCCATTAAGACACTTTATGTTGGTGTTTCCTTTACTTAGGCAGTTACCTGTATATGGGACTATCCAAATATAGTGTGACCCAATAGTTTGAGAATTTCATACTGATTTTCTTCAGTATGACATTCTCAAACTATTGGGTCACACTATATTTGGATACTTAGGCAGTTACCTGTATATGGGACTATCCAAATATAGTGTGACCCAATAGTTTGAGAATGTCATACTGAAGAAAAATCAGACTGTATATGTAGCTGGCTCTTTTCTAACTCCATCCCAGTTTGAAACAGAGCTGGATTTGTATCTCAAATATCCTCTTGTAATAGGTTGTCATGGGATAGCATGTGGCTGGAGAGAAACATAACAGAATGGGTGGTGATGAGGAGAATGCCTCAAAGAGAACATTATCTGCATTCTCTGATTCTCACACCAATGGAACATCATCTGCTGTTAGCTCCAAAACACAACATCCAAGCTTTTATCTACATCAACTGTATCTCAGCCCTCTATCTCGATCTTTCCTATACAGTATCTACAGTGTCACGGCCCGTCCTCTGCAGTGCAGGGGCGTTTCCTCCTGCAGGCAGAGGAGGGTCGTTAGTGATTGGAGCAACCTGGGCTCAGGGTATTTAAACTGCTTCACTAACCACTCCTCTCTCTCCCTGCTACTCCAGGTATGATCCTGTTTTGTTTGTTCCTTTGTAGTTTTACGTAGTTTCCACTCAGTCATATTCACACACACTGATTCATGCATCCCTGCACTTTACATACACCCTACATTATGACATTTCCACACCTCATTCCTTTTTCTTTGTTTAAAGTTAATAGTTTTTGGTTTATAATAAATAACCTTTTTGATTGGCCTATACCTGTTGTTCGTGTCCCCTCATTTTTGCCACAGGCTATGAGCCGGCCTGTGACAACAGAGTAATGCTATCTTTTGTATGACATGTTTTTATGTCAAGTGTGTGATGAAGCTTGCCTTAAACTAATCTAAAAGACAGAGTGAACCACTATCTCTGTGAGCCTCCAATCTTATTGATGTAGACCAGCGGAACTCACCTCAGAATTTTTTTTTGATATCCAAATTGTTCATAAATTTAAATGAACCTTTATTGGCATTAAATAATAAGATCTTATTGGGTGGCATTTAGAAAATATCTAATGTATTATGTATTACCACACTGCAACTATACATCAACACATGGACCCAATCCAATTCGTATACCGCCCCAACAGATCCACAGATGACGCTATCTCTATTGTACTCCACACTGCCCTCTCCCAGCTGGATAAGAGGAAGTGCATTCGGAAAATATTCAGACGCCTTGACTTTTTCCACATTTTGATATGTTACAGTATATTTTTCCCTCATCAATCTACACACAATGCCCCATAATGATAAAGAAAAAAACGTTTTGTTTCTGAAATAATTAACAAAAAATACTGAAAAAAAAACAAACTGAAATATCACATTTACATAAGTATTGAGACAGTTTACTCTGTACTTTGTTGAATCACTTTTGGCAGCAATTACAGCCTTGAGTCTTCTTGGGTATGACGCTACACGCTTGGCACAACTGTATTTGGGGAGTTTCTCCCATTCTTCTCTGCAGATCCTCTCAAGCTCTGTCATGTTTAATGGGGAGCGTCGCTGCACAGCTATTTTCAGGTCTCTCCAGAGATGTTTGATTGGGTTCAAGGTCAGGCTCTGGCTGGGCCACTCAAGGACATTCAGACTTGTCCCGAAGCCACTCCTGCGTTGTCTTGGCTGTGCGCATAGGGTCATTGTCCTGATTTCTGGTTTCTTGTTTCTCATGGTCTTTAGGTGCCTTTTGGCAAACTCCAAGCAAGCTGTCATGTGCCTTTTCTCAGGAGTGCCTTCCGTCTGGCCACTCTACCATAAAGGCCTGATGAGTGCTGCAGAGATGGTTGTCCTTCTGGAAGGTTCTCCCATCTCCACAGAGGAACTCTGGAGCCATGTCAGAGTGACCATCGGGTTCTTGGTCACCTCCCTGACCAAGGCCCTTTCCCCCGATTTTGCCGGGCAGCCAGCTCTAGGAAGAGTCTTGGTGGGTCCAAGCTTCTTCCATTTAAAAATTATGGAGGCCACTGTGTTCTTGGGGACCTTTAATGCTGCAGAAATATTTTGGTACCCTTCCCCAGATCTGTGCCTCGACACAATCCTGTCCCTGAGCTCTACGGACAATTCCTTTGACCTCATGGCTTTTTTTTGCTCTGACATGCACTGTCAACTGTTGGACCTTATATAGACAGGTGTGTGCCTTTCCAAATCATGTCCAATCAATTTAATTTAACACTGGTGGACTCCAACCAAGTTGTAGAAACATCTCAAGGATAATCAATGGAAACAGGATGCAACTGAGCTCAATTTTGAGTCTCATGGGCCTCCTGAGTGGTGCAGTGGTCTAAGGCACTGCATTGCAGTGCTAGCTGTGCCACTAGAGATTCTGGGTTCGAGTCCAGACTCTGTCGCAGCCGGCTGCGACCGGGAGGCCCCTGGCGCGGTGCACAATTGGCCCAGCGCCGTCCGGGTTAGGGGAGGGTTTGGCTGGCAGGGATATCCTTGTCTCATCGTGCTCTAGCGACTCCTGTGGCAGACCGGGCACAGTGCAAGCTGACATGGTCGCCAGGTGAACGGTGTTTCCTCTGACACATTGGTGCGGCTGGCTTCCAGGTTGGATGTGCATTGTGTCAAGAACCGTGCGGCTTGGTTGTGTTTAGGAGGACGCATGGCTCTAGATCTTCGCCTCTCCCAAGTCCGTACTATAACAGTTGGATACCACGAAATTGGGGAGAAAAAAGGGGTAAAAAATAAAACATGTATTTGATTCGCATAGCAAACGATTAGAATATTTATATAAATAAGGTATTTTAACATTATACATTTGCAAAATTTCGAAAAACCTGTTTACACTTTGTCCTTATGGGGTATTGTGTCTAGATCAGTGGTTCTTAACCTGGGTTCGATCGAACCCCAGGGGTTCGGTGAGTCAGTCTCAGGGGTTCGGCGGAGGTCAAGACACACACCCGACTCATATGATTCGTGATGACACGCCCCTCTTGGCCATCATTGGCTGCAGGTGATCACGCAACATCGCTTGGCCTATCTGTGCTGCAGGGAATTTGGCGCGCTCAGTAGTCGAATTGTGACTGTCGTGATGGTATGTCGTGTGATTTCTTTCTTAATATTTTAATCCCTTCATACTATGTCGAGCAAAAAAAGAAAGTGGTCGGACGAATATGTACAATATGGATTCACATGTATAACGGAACGTGATGAGAGTCAGCGTCCTAACTGCATGATTTGCAATGCCAAGTTGAGCAATTCTAGTCTAGCACCGGCAAAACTAAGAGAACACTTCCTTAAGCTGCATGGAGATGGACAATACAAGAACACAACGCTCGCTGAATTCAAGGTGAAGAGAGCCATTTTTCCAATTAAGAAGGGTTCGGTGAATGCGCATATGAAACTGGTGGGGGTCAGTACCTCCAACAAGGTTAAGAACCACTGGTCTAGATCAATGAGAAAAAATAAATCATTTAATAAATTTTAGATGAAAGTCAAGGGGTCTGAATACTTTCTGAATGCACTGTATGTAAGAATGCTGTTCATTGACTACAGCTCAGTGTTCAACACCATAGTGCCCTTCAAGCTCATCACTAAGCTCAGGACCCTGGGACTGAACATCTCTCTCTGCAACTGCGATCTTGGACTTTCTGACGGGCCACCCGCAGGTGGTGTTAGTAGGCAACAACACATCCACCACACTGACCCTCAAAACGGGGGCCCCTCAGGGATGTGTGCTTAGTCCCCTCCTGTACTCCCTGTTCACCCACGACTGCACACCATCATTATGTTTGCTGATGACATGACAGTGGTAGGCCGGATTACCGACGACGATGAGACAGGCTTTAGGGAGGAGGTCAGTGACCTGGCATTGTGGTGCCAAGATAACAACCTATCCCTCAACGTCAGTATGACAAAAAAGCTGATCGTGGATTACAGGAAACAGAGGGCCGAGCACGCCGCCATCCACATTAACGGGGTCGAGAGCTTCAAGTTCCTTGGTGTCCACATCACTAAGGAATTAACATGGTCCACACACACCAACACAGTAGTGAAGAAGGCACGACAATACCTCATCCCCCTCAGGAGGCTGAAAAGATTTGGCATGGGCCCTTAGATCCTCAAAAGGTTCTACAGCTGCACCATTGAGAGCATCTTGACTGGCTGCATCACACACACACAATATATATATATATATATATATATACGCTCACACACACACACACACACACGCATGCATATTGATGCCACACACACACACACACACACACACACACACACACACACACACACACACACACACACACACACACACACACTTTTTCACATATGCTGCTGCTACTCTGTTAATGGATCCTTTCTGATTGCCTATTCACTTTTACCCCTACCTATATGTACATATTACCTAAATTACCTCGTACCCCTGCGCATTGACTCGGTACCGGTACTCCTTGTACAGCCTTGTTATTGATATCTATTGTGTTACTATTTTCTTTTTGCTAATTTTCTTACTTACTCGTAAGTAAGCATTTCACGGTAAAGTCTACACCTGCTGTATTTGGCATGTGACAAATAACATTTGATTTGATTTAAATTGACCCACAACATTTGATTTTCTCATGAAGTAAACTGCCCATGATCTCTATGATGTGACATGGTGAGTAGAGCGGTGGTTAAAATAATTACAAAGTAGATTACACAAAGACAGATTCTACAATGTCCAAGGCCAGGGGCACAGAGTGCTACCCGCAACAGGGCACTAGTGACGGAGGGTAGTGGTAGGACTGGCAGAGAGAGAGAGAGAGAGAGAGAGAGTCAAACACAAGTCTATACTGTACATAACTAGCTGGACAACGTCATGCTCATATGACTGGTAACAATCAAGCTAGTGTCTTTCAGGTCAGTGTGTGCTTGGTACCTACTCTCCTTCCAGCTGATCAGTGTACATTTCTTTCAAAACAGGTCTTTGACAAAGACAAGTATCAAAATGTTTTACGTATGACAGGATTAGGTAAATTTCTTGAAAATTCCTGCACACCTGTTACACACACTTCTAACTAACAACTGAACACATCTAATTTCCCTTTACTCTATTATGTGGTACTACAAATGAAACTTCCCTCCCCCAAAACAAGCTGTTATTTGATGAGGTCAAGCTAACATATGTATTTCTTACTGTGTGGCCATGTAGACGATATGACACTGGCACTGACAAGGGGTGTATGTGTGTGGGGGGGCAGGGAACAACACTGCTGAGATACACACACCCTCTATTTTCTAACATGGCACAGCCAGGCAACAGTCCGGCAGAGAGGGAACATTCTGGCACTCCTCTCTTAGAGACTAAGAAAGGGCAGAGAACAGAAAAAAATGGCCATCAACACGACACTTATAGCTTTATGGCTAGTCTAACTCTAAACAAATGTATTCCCAAGTAAAATCGTGCACTCTCCTTAAACATGCCATGTCAGTTAGGATACATCCATTCATGAGAGAAAATGGAAGAAATCCAATTGATTGCAGCATTTACATTGGACTGTGCTTCATACAGTGTTTTATATTAAAAATCATTATCATCAGTTTGACTGGACAGTCAGTCTATTTGACTGTAAGTTTACCTTCCTATATCAAATCAAATCAAATTCTATTGGTTGCTAACCCATATTTTGCAGATGTTATCGCAGGTGCAACGAATTGCTTATGTTCCCAGCTCCAACAGTGTAGTAATACCTAACAATACACACAAATCCCCAAAATAAAAAGATAAAAACATCCCCAACATGGCACAAAGTAGGGAGGCAGCTGAACTGAGGGATCTTAACCCCTGTTCTGCCTGAAGTGGCAGCAGGTTCCCTAGTCAGAGAATAGAGCACAGGGATAGAGCTCTGCTACCCGACATGAACCCGACGATACATCAATAACAAGGGTACGGGTAGGACTCGGGTATCACTAAATTGATCCCTAACATTTTGAAGCAGAGCCATTCGCTTGTGCTCTGCTGCATAGTACTGTCATATCTGACTAAGATCATAACATGGTTTTGGAAGTGTTTCAACCTCGTCAAATATAAGAAAATAATGAGGCCTCCCGAGTGGAGCAGCGGTCTAAGGCACTGCATCGCAGTGCTTGAGGCGGCACTACAGACACAGGATCCATCCCGGGCTGTGTCGCAGCCGGCTGCGACCGGGAGACCCATGAGGCGGCGCACAATTGGCCCAGCGTCGTCCGGGTTAGGGGAGGGTTGGCCGGCCGGTATGACCTTGTCCCATCGCGCTCTAACGACTCCTGTTTCGGGCCGGGTGCATGCATGCCAGTTGTACTATGTTTCCTCTGACATATTGGTGCTGCTGGCTTCCGGGTTAAGTGAGCAGTGTGTCAAGAAGCCGTGCGGCTTGGCAAGGTCGTGTTTCGGAGGATGCATGGCTCTCGACCTTCGCCTTTCCTGACTCCGTACGGGAGATTCAGCAATGGGACAAGACTAACTACCAATTGGATATCACGAAAAAAGGGTAAAACATTTAAATATTCATAATAATGAAAAAATAATAATGTTCCTTCAGTTTTGTCGGAGTTAAGAGTGACGAAAAGTAGGTAACAACTCTCATGTCTAGTCATTGAGCAGAGCAGCCCGAGCCAAGCAGAGCTGTTGTTATGGATACTCACCGAGTGTGCATGCAGAGCGAGCTGTCTGTGCGCAGGGAGCGAGTGACAGACAGATAGGAGCAGCTAATGGATTTACTAATAGAGGAAGTTATTTTCTGATTTCGGGTTTCGGGCACGGCCAGGCTTTAAATTTGGCAGAAGCAATCGGGTGGGTAGGGTAGGGCCTGAAATGTAGCAGAAATGGGTAGGGCTTGGGCTTAAAATTCATGCCCTTGCAGGGCTCCACCTCACACAGCAAATACAAGTCATTGAAGTCTACACAATGGTGGTGGAAGCTAGGCTTTGATGGAGACAAAGAGAGGTCCTTGATCACATCTGTCACAGTCCGCACCATCCACAGTCCAACATGTCATGCACACACGTTATTATGAAATCAAAAGAAAAAGGTGAGAAATCAGGAATGATTGAAACCTGACATAAAACCAAGGCATTCATCATAAATGCTACTTCATGTTTTCCTATTCGATTGATAAAGAAGCTGTGAATGGCGCCGGAGGGGATGGCTGGTGTTTTAAGGGTTCCTAACCAACTATGCTATTTTGTTTTTGTTTTTTTCGCATTCTTTGTAACTCTTTTTGTACATAATGTTGCTGCTACCGTCTCTTATGACCGAAAAGAGTTTCTGGACATCCGAACAGCAATTATTCACCTCAAACTGGAATTTGTGTCTAATGTCTAATATTAAAGAAGTCTTGAGGTATTGCTTGCCTGAGGTAGAATACCTCATAATAAGCTGTAGACCACACTATCTACCAAGAGAGTTCCCATCTATATTATTCAAAGCCGTCTATTTAACACCACAAACCGATGCTGGCAATAAGACTGCACTCAACGAGTTGTATAAGACCATAAGCAAACAAGAAAATGTGCATCAAGATGCAGCGATCCTAATGGCCGGGGACTTCAATGCAGGCAAACTTAAATCTGTTTTACCTCATTTCTACCAGCATGTCACATGCAACCAGAGGAAAAACACTCTAGACCACCTTTACTCCACACACAGAGACACATACAAAGCTCTCCCTTGCCCTCGATTTGGCAAATCTAACCATAATTCTATCCTCCTGTTTCCTGCTTACAAGCAAAAACTAAGTAGGAAGTACCAGTGACTCGCTTAATACGGAAGTGGTCAGATGACGTGGATGCTACAGGACTATTTTGTTAGCACAGACTGGAATATGTTCCTGGGATTCATCCAAAGGCATTAAGGAGTATACCACCTCAGTCACCGACTTCATCAATAAGTGCATCAACGACGTCATCCCCACAGTGACCGTACATACATATCCCAACCAGAAGCGATGGATTCCAGGCAACATCCACACCGAGCTAATGGCTAGAGCTGCCGCTTTCAAGAAATCCCGATATGCCCTCAGACGAAACATCAAACAGGCAAAGTGTCAATAAAGGACTAAGATTGAATCCTACTACACCGGCTCTGACGCTCGTCGGATGTGGCAGGGTTTGAAAACTATTACGGACTACAAAGGGAAACCCAGCCGCGAGCTGCCCAGTGACACAAGCCTACCAGACGAGCTAAATGCCTTTTATACTCACTTTGAGGCAAGCAACACTGAAGCATGCATGAGCGACCAGCTGTTCCGGATGACTGTTTGATCACACTCTCTGTAGCCAATATGAGCAAGTCTTTTAAACAGGTCAACATTCACAAAGCCGCGGGGCTAGATGGATTACCAGGATGTGTACTCAAAGCATGCACGGACCGACTGGCAAGTTTCTTCACTGACATTTTCAGAGTCTGAAATACCAACATGTTTATAACAGACCACCATAGTCCCTGTGCCCAAGAATGCAAAGGTAGTCTGCCTAAATGATTACCACCCCGTAGCACTCATGCTGGTAACTATGAAGTGCTTTGAAATTCTGCTTATGGCTGACATCAACACCATCATGCCGGAAACCCTAGACCCACTCCAATTCGCATACCACACAATCTTAATTTCACTCCACAGTGCCCTTTCCCACCTGGACAAAAGGAACACCTATGTGAGAATGCTGTTCATTGACTACAGGACAGCGTTCAACACCATAGCACCCACAAAGCTCATCCTTAAGCTAAGGACCCTGGGACAAAAACCTCCCTCTGCAACTGGATGACAGGCAAACCCCAGGTGGTAAGGGTAGGTAACAACACATCTACCATTGCTGATCCTCAGGGGTGTGTACTTAGTCCCCTCATGTACTCCCTGTTCACCCATGACTGCATGGCCAAGCACAACTCTAACACCATCATTACGTTTGCTGACGACAGTGGTAGACGTGATCACTGACAATGACGAAACATCCTATAGGGAGGAGGTCAGAGATCTGGCATTGTGGTACCAGGACAACAACCTCTCCCTTAATGTGAGAAAGACAAAGGAGCTGATCGTGGACCACAGGAAAAGGAGGGCTGAACAGGCCCCCATTAACATCGGCGGGGCTGAAGTCGAGAGCAGGTCGAGAGTTTCAAGTTCCTTAGTGTCCACATCACCAATGAACTATCATGGTCCAAACACACCAAGACAGTTGTGAAGAGGGCACGACAACATAGTTTCCCCCTCAGGAAGCTGAAATGATTTGGCATGGGTCCCAGATCCTCAAAAAAGTCTACAGATGCACCATCGAGAGCATCCTGACCGGTTGCATCACCGCCTGGTTGTCAGGTATGCGTAAGTGGCTGCAAGGGAGTCAGGCGCAGGAGAGCAGGTATTTGGTAGCACACGGAGCCTTTTATTCAGGCCAACCAAAAGCACACGGCACAATGAACACGAAATACAAAATGGGTATACATAACCCTGCGCAACCAGACTAACGTGCGCATACATCAACACAGATAAACAATACCACACAAAGACATGGGGGAAACAGAGAGTTAAATACACAACACATACAGAGGGACAATGAGAACCAGGTGTGTGGAAAAACGAGACAAAACAAATGGAAAATGAAAAATGGATCGGCAATGGCTAGAAGGCCGGTGACGTCGACCGCCGAACACCGCCCGAACAAGGAGAGGCATCGACTTCGGCAGAAGTCGTGACACTGGTAAGGCAACTGCTCGGCATCTGACCGTGAGGCGCTACAGAGGGTAGTGCATACGGCCCAGTACATTACTAGGGCCAAGCTTCCTGACATCCAGGACCTATACACAAGGCGGTGTCAGAGGAAGGGCCAAAAAATTGTCAAAGACTCCAGTCACCCAAGTCATAGACTGTTCTCTCTGCTACCACACGGAAAGCTGTACTGGAGCGCCAAATCCAGGACCAAAAGGCTCCTTAACAGCTTCTACCCCCAAGCCATAAGACTGCTGAACAATTAATCAAATGGCCACCCGGACTATTTACATTGAACCCCCCCACCTTCTGTTTTTTCACTGCTGCTACTTGCTGCTTATTATCTATACATAGTCACTTTACAAATGACCTCGACTAACCTATACCCCCGCACATTAACTCGGTACCGGTACCCCCTGTATATAGCCTGGTTATTGTTATGTAACTTTCTTGTGTTACTTTTTGATTATATTTTTTTTACTTTAGATTATTTTGTAAATATTTTCTTAACCCTATTTATTGAACAGCATTGTTGCTAAAGGGCTTGTAAGTAAGCATTTCACGGTAAGGTCTACGCCCGTTGTATTCAGTGCATGCGACAAATAACATTCGATTTGATTTTTTCATCTTTGGGATGCATTGTTGGGACATGCAGGCTGCACAGAATCATTTCAGATTGCCTAGATTTTAAAAGGACTGCTGCAGTCTAAGCATAGCTCTTTGTTCAGCTTCAGTACTTTTGTTTTTGTACCGTGAGGGTAGTTCTATTATCTTTACGGTGCCTTAAAAAAATCCTCTGACAGTCACTGGCTGAACACAAATAATGATGTGGTCCAGCTATCCAGTCAGGTTCCATCTGTAATTTGTAGTCAAGAAGCTTCATATCGCATTTCTAGGAGAGCTTGGATAAAAATACTGTTTTTCTGAATAGGCTTCATTTATACATTGTACATAGGTCCAGGAGGATAATTGCATTAACTGAAGCAAATATGTGTTACTTGGCTGAATTGGGAGAACATCCTTCATTCTAATGAATAACACTTCCATCTCTAACCATGCAGGCATTCAGAGATAAGGTTTCGTCATACACAAATTAGAGACAGACCAGAGGCTTTAGCATCAAATGAAAGCAGGCTGAATGAAGCTGCTTTGAGCAGTTCACCTTCAGCACTGTCTGTCACTCCTCAGACACCCAGCCTGGTCCCCAACAGCAAGGTCAACAACAGTGTGTGTGTGTGTGTGTGTGTGTGTGTGAGTGTGAGTGTGAGTGTGAGTGTGAGTGTGAGTGTGTGTGTGTGTGTGTGTGTGTGTGTGTGTGTGTGTGTGTGTGTGTGTGTGTGTGTGTTGGAGATGAACCCAGAGCTGACCTGCTTCTTTCTATCTCAGGACTCCTGCTTGTCACAGTGCAGCCATTTCATGCCATGTAAGGAGGACTGAGGAGGTCTCTCTCTGCCCTGGGCTGGTCCCCACTGGCTGCAGAACAATACTAACACAGCACAGCAGCAGTGGACCGCACCACTATGGCCAGCTGCCAGACGTGCTGCTCTCTTCTCACACCACCCTCTCCTGTCAGGTGATGTTCAGAGAGTCAATTCTCAGCCCTAAGGGTTAGTCATGTCTGCTTTGTTAGTAAATTCAGTAAGGAAGTATTCTAATATAATTCACAGCTGTCAGTGGGTGATGTTTTTTCTTCTTCTATTTACCAGACTAGAGGTACTGTGTTTTGCAGTAAGGCTTGGACATAACAACAATGGAGTGTGATCTGTTAGTCATGGGACTGTACTTTTTCTGAATTCAGCAGTGTGATGTTGCAGAGAGGACTGAAAACAGACAAGCAATAACAGTGGTACTGATGCATCTGAAACAACAAAGGCAAAACACCCTCAAGGTGTAATTCAAACACTCAAATTATCTGTGGCACTCACTCCGTAAAGAACTCTAATGGGATGTGGCAAATGACTAAACAAACTACCCACCGTCTTGGTTCACAGAGCATAACTACTGAATAAACCCCCAAAAAACATTGCACTGCCTCTGCCCCAAGCCGTGTCTGTGTAAACGGCATGTCTCTGGCAGGGGCTTCCTTAGTACTCGGCTCACCGAGCCAGACAGAGACAAGGCAGGTCTCCATCATTACTCATGCACAGGTCAAAACACTGGGACAGAGTAACAGATTTATTTTAACAGGGACGTTCATCCTACCTCAGCACACATTTTATATTAAACATTATGTATAAGTGTTACATTATTTCTGTGCTCAATGCCGTTATATCCATGGTACTTTATTGAGGCACATGATTCAAAGTTTTTAATAGGAAACAGTGGTTAGAATACCTTGGTAAGAATATATTGGATGTCTGATGATAATGAATGATAGCCTACATCAAGAATATTTTACTTACTTCTCTCATCAATATACAACTACCTCCTCACAGGATTAAGAAATGAAAGGCACCGGGGCTTTGTTTTTTTGTAAACAAATCCAAGCACAAAGATACAATTCGGTGCGTGGTAAATTTACTGTTGAAGAAAAAAACATTTTATAATAAAGCCATAATAACATTTATTATGTGGTATAGACTACAGTTGAGCAGTGGCGTTTTTAGGATTTCCACACATGTCATAAATCCATACTGCAGAGCTATCCCTGTCCTCTGCCTAGCCTTGATTGTATTGCTGTTGATGATATCTGGAAATATGCATGTACACCCTGACCCATCTACAGTTGCTAGCCCCAATTCTGACTTGTGCTCTGATATCTGTTTCACTGATTTCTGCTCTCGTAAATGTCTGGGTTTTCTGCACGTTAACACAAGAAGCTTATTACCTAAAATGGATAAATTGAAAGTGTGGGTTCACAGCTCCAATCCAGATGTGTTGGTCATTACTGAGACGTGGTTAAGGAAGACTGTTTTAAATACTGATGTTAACCTTTCTGGTTATAACCTTTTTCGGCAAGACCGATCTTCCAAAGGTGAGGGAGTGGCAATCTTTACCAAGGAACACCTTCAGTGCTCAGTTGTCTCCTCCAAGTCTGTCCCCAAACAATTTGATTTGCTGGTTTTAAGCATTAAACTTTCAAATAGCTCTTTGTTGACTCTTTCTGGGTGTTATCGTCCTCCATCAGCACCGGCCTGTACCCTACCTGCCCAAAGCTCTCTCCTGGCCCCTTACACTAAGTCTGAATTTGTCCTACTAGGTGACCTAAACTGGAACATGCTTAAACCACCTGACCAAGTCCTAAAGCAATGGGACTCCCTAAATCTTTCTCAGATTATCACCAATCCACAAAGTCTGACTCCAAACACCCAGAAAAGGATACTCTCCTCGATGTTATCTTCACAAATAATCCTGATAGGTATCAGTCTGGTGTTTTCTGTAATGACCTTAGTGATCACTGTTTTACAGCCTGTGTTCCTAATGCCTGCTCAGTGAAACGACCTGTCCTGTCCTGTTTGTCATAGACCCTAGCTAAAAAACTTTAATGAGCAAGCTTTCCTTCATGAACTGGCCTCTGTAAGATGGTATAGAATCAGCTTGATTCCCTCTGTCGAAGACGCTTGGACCTTCTGTTTTTATATTTTCAGTGGTATTGTTAACAAACACGCTACCATAAAGAAAATGAGAATTAAAAACAGGTTCAGCCCCTGGTTCGACCGTGATCTTGCAGAGTTACTCCACCTCAAGAATTGCATTTGGCGAAAGGCTTGGCACACGCATACTCAGGCTGACTGGCTATCGTTCAGGCAAATGAGAAATAAGTGCACTCAGGCTATCTGAAAGGCCAAAGTTAGTTACTTTAAGGAGCAGTTCTCTCTCTGTGGGTCTAACCCCAACAAGTTCTGGAAAACGGTTAAAGACCTGGAGAATAAACCCTCCTCCTCACAGCTGCCCATGTCCCTTAATGTTGATGATGTGGTTGTTACTGACAAGAAGCACTTGGCTGAGCTTTTTAATCACCACTTCATTAAGTCAGGATTCCTATTTGACTCAGCCATGCCTCCTTGCCCGTCCAACATTTCCTCATCTCCCACGCCTTCTAATGCGACTATCCCCGATGCTCCTTCCTCATTTTCCCTGTCCCGCTACAAAGTTTCTCCCTGCAGGCGGTCACTGAGTCCGAGGTGCTAAAGGATCTCCTTAAACTTGACCCCAAAAAAACATTGGGGTCGGATGGTTTAGACCCTTTCTTCTTTAACCAGTTGAGTATAGGGGGCAGTATTTTCACAGCCGGATAAAAAACGTATCCAAATTAAACTGCCTCTTACTCAGACTCAGAAGGTAGGATATGCATATTATTAGTAGATTTGGATAGAAAACACTCTGAAGTTTCTAGAACTGTTTGAATGATGTCTGTGAGTATAACAGAACTCATATCGCAGGCAAAAACCTCAGAAAAATCCAACCAGGAAGTTTGACCTCACATGGTTGTAGTCATTTCAAATGATGTTTTATCTAAACTACAGTGTCTGTGATGTCATATTGCACTTCCTAAGGCTTCCACTAGATGTCAACAGTCATTAGAACCTTGTTTGAGGCTTCTACAATGCAATTTGATTGAATAATACCCGGAACAGTAAGTGGTCGACCTGGTGTCATTGACTTACCTCGTGCGCACTCACGCAGGGCTAGCCATTTTTATTTTTCTTCTGTAATGAATCTGCTATTGTCCGGTTGGAATATTATTGAAATTCTACATTAAAAACACCCTAAAGATTGATTGAGAACATGGTTTGACATGTTTCTACAAACGCTGAGGGAACTTTATAACTTTTCGTCGACGGTGGATAGATGCATTTTGGAATGGTGATCTGGACGCGCCATCAAAACGGATTTATTTCAACATAAATTATGGACTTTATCGAACAAATGAACATTTCTTGTGGAAGTGGGAGACCTTCCGAGTGCATTCAGCCGAAGATCTGAAAAGGTAAGATAATATTTGTAACATATTTCAGCGTTTTGTGGATGCTGTGGCTGGACGGCTAACTGAATAGCTTGGGGCTCAGTACTCAGAATATTGAACAATGTGCTTTCTCCGTAAAGTTATTTTGAAATCTGACAAAGCGTTTGCATAAAGGAATAGTTCATCTATACTTCTTTAATTAATTGTTATATATTTTGTCAACGATTATGATGAGTATTTCTGTAAATTATGGTGCACATTCACTGGAAATTTTGGGGTGAATACATTTTCTGAACGTCACGCGCCAATGTAAAATGGGGTTTTTGGATATAAATATGAACTTGATGGAACAAAAAAATGCATGTATTGTCTAACATAATGTCCTAGGAGTGTCATCTGATGAAGATCGTCAAAGGTTAGTGCATCGTTTTAGCTGGTTTTGTGCTTTTTGGACGGCTACACTTGCTTGGAAAATGGCTGTCCTTGCTAGGAAAATGGCTGTGTTGTTGTTTTTTTGCTGTGGTGGTATCCTAACATAATCTAATGTTTTGCTTTCGCTGTAAAGCCTTTTTGAAATCGGACAACGTGGTTGGATTCAGGAGAAGTGTATCTTTAAAATGGTGTAAAATAGTCGTATGTTTGAGAAAATTGAATTGTGGTATTTTAGTTGTTTTTGTATTTCGCGCCATGCGATCCCATTGGCTGTTGGCTAGGGGTTCCGCTGGAGGAACAGCGTTCCGCTAGTGGAATGCCTAGATGTAAGAAGTTAAGGTTGCTGCCCCTATTATCGCCAAGCCTATCTCTGACATTTTTAACCTGTCTCTCCTCTCTGGGGAAATTCCCATTGCTTGGACGGCCGCCACGGTTCATCCTTAATTTAAAGGGGGAGATCAAGCTGATCCTAACTGTTATAGGCCTATTTCTATTTTGCCCTGTTTAACAAAAGTGGTGGAAAAACTGGTCAATAATCAACTGACTGGCTTTCTTGATATCTATAGTATTCTCTCTGGTATGGAATCTGGTTACCGCTCAGGTTATGGATGTGTCACTGCAACCTTAAAGGTCCTCAATGATGCCACCACTGCCCTTAATTTTAAGCAATATTGTGCTGCTATTTTTATTGACGTGGCCAAAGCTTTTGGCACGGTAGACCATTCCATTCTTGTGGGCAGGCTAAGGAGTATTGGTGTCTCTGAGGGGTCTTTGGCCTGGTTTGCTAACTACCTCTCTCAAAGAGTGCAGTGTATAAAATCAGAACATCTGCCGTCTCAGCCACTGCCTGTCACCAAGGGTGTACCCCAAAACTCGATCCTAGGCCACAAGCTCTTCTCAATTTACATCAATAACATAGCTCAGGCAGTAGGATACAGAAAATAAGTTCATATTCATTTTTAAACAACACAATAGTAATGTTTTAACTTAGGAAGAGTTCAGAAATCAATATTTGGAGGAACAACCCTGATTTTCAATCACAGCTTTCATGCGTCTTGGCATGCCCTCCATCAGTCTTTCACATTGATGTTGGGTGACTTTATGCCACTCCTGGCGCAAAAATGTAAGCAGTTCGGCTTTGTTTGATGGCTTGTGACCATCCATCTTCCTCTTGATCACATTCCAGAGGTTTTCAATGGGGTTCAGGTTTCGAGATTGGGCTGGCCATGACAGGGTCTTGATCTGGTGGTCGTCCATCCACACCTTGATTGACCTGGCTGTGTGGCATGGAGCATTGTCCTACTGGAAAAACCAATCCTCATAGTTGGGGAACATTGTCAGAGCAGAAGGAAGCAAGTTTTCTTCCAGGACAACCTTGTACGTGGCTTGATTCATGCGTCCTTCACAAAGACAAATCTGCCCAATTCCAGCCTTGCTGAAGCACCCCCAGATCATCACCGATCCTCCACCAAATTTCACAGTGGGTGCGAGACACTGTGGCTTGTAGGCCTCTCCAGGTCTCGCACCCACTGTGAAAAATGGTGGAGGATCGCATGAAAGCTGTGATTGAAAATCAGGGTTATTCAACCAAATATTGATTTTTGAACTCTTCCTAAGTTAAAACATTAGTATTGTGTTGTTTAAAAATTAATATGAACACTGCATATGTCACGGTTGTCGTAGGAAGGAGCGGACCAAAGTGCAGCGTGTGTGTTGTTCCACATTTTATTTTCACTGTGAAACTATGCAATACATACACATAAACTAAAGAACAAAAACAACAAACCGTGACGCAGAGTTGAAACATACACAAACTCAAAAACAATCTCCTACAAACCCAGGTGGAAAAAACACCTACTTAAGTATGATCTCCAATTAGAGACAACGAGGACCAGCTGCCTCTAATTGGAGATCATCCCAAACAAATCCTAACATAGAAATACAAAACTAGAACATGACAACATAGAAAAACTAAACTAGAAAACCCCCCTGTCACGCCCGACCTCCTCTACCATAGAAAATAACAGCTTTCTATGGTCAGGACGTGACAGTACCCCCCCCCCCCCAAAGGTGCGCACCAAAAAAAATTTAAATACAAAAAACAGGGAGGGTTAAGGAGGGTGACAAATGTCTATGGCGGCTCTGGTGCAGTAAGCAGAACCTTCTCATCCCGCGGATCCTCCAACAGAGGAGGTGGCTCCAGTTCGGGGTGAAATCCCCGCTCTGCCCGCTGATCCCTCTGCTTTTGTGCCACTGGACCCTGGATCGTCATCGGAAGAACCGGACCGTAGATCGTCATCGGAGGAACCGGACCGTAGATCATCGCCGGAGGCTCTGTACTGCAGACCGCCGCCGGAGGTTCTGGACTGCAGACCGCCGCCGGAGGCTCTGGACTGCAGACCGCCGCCGGAGGCTCTGGACTGCAGAATGCCGCCGGAGACTCTGGACTGCAGACCGCCGCAGGAGACCTTGGACTGCGGACCGTCGCTGAAGGTTCCGGTCTGCGGACCGTCTCAGGAGGTTCCCGGACTGCGGGCCGTCTCAGGGGGTTCCGGACTGCGGGCCGTCTCAGGAGGATCCGGACTGCGGGCCGTCTCAGGAGGATCCGGACTGCGGGCCGTCTCAGGAGGTTCCGGACTGCGGGCCGTCTCAGGGGGTTCCGGACTGCGGGCCGTCTCAGGGGGTTCCGGACTGCGGGCCGTCTCAGGAGGTTCCTGACTGCGGGCCGTCTCAGGAGGTTCCGGACTGCGGACCGTCTCAGGAGGTTCCGGACTGCGGGCCGTCTCAGGAGGTTCCGGACTGCGGACCGTCTCAGGAGGTTCCGGACTGTAAGCCGTCTCAGGAGGTTCCGGACTGTAAGCCGTCTCAGGAGGTTCCGGACTGTAGGCCGTCTCAGGAGGTTCCGGACTGTAGGCCATCTCAGGAGGTTCCGGACTGGGGACCGTCGCTGCAGGCTCCATGCCATGGATCATCACTGCAGGCTCCGCGCCATGGATCCCCACTGGAGGCTTTGTGCCATGGATCATCACTGGAGGCTCCGGGCCATGGATTATCACTGGAGGCTTTGTGCCATGGATCATCACTTCAGGCTCCGGGCCATGGATCATCACTGGAGGCGTCGGACCATGGATCATCACTGGAGGCTTCTTACGTGGAGCCGGAACAGGTCTCACCGGACTAGGGAACGTCACTGGAGGCTCCGGACAGGGGAACGTCGCCGGAAGCTCTGGACTGGGAACTGTCGCCGGAAGCTCTGGACTGGGAAGGCGCACTGGAGGCCTGATGCGTGGGGCTGGCAGAGGTGACGCCAGACTGGTAACACGCACCTCAGGGCAAGTGCGAGGAGCAGGCACAGGGCGTACCAGGCTGGATAGACTCACTGGAGGCCTGGTACGTGGGGCAGGCACAGAGCGCACCAGGCTTTGAATGCGCACTGGCGATATAGTGCGTATCACCGCATAACACGGTGCTTGCTCATTCACTCGCTCCCCACTGTAAGCACGAGGAGTTGGCTCAGGTCTCCAACCTGACTCTGCCAATCTCCCCGTGTGCCCCCCCAAAAGAATTTGGGGGCTGCCTCTCGTGCTTCCCTTGTTGCCGTGCTCTCGCTGCCTCCACCTGTTCCCATGGGAGGCGCTTTTCTCCTGCCCCTAATTCCTCCAAAGCCCTGGATATACTCCTCCTTATCTCCTCAATAGTCCACTGGTCCATTCCACGCTGCTTGGTCCTTTGGTGGTGGGAGATTCTGTCACGGTTGTCGTACGAAGGAGCGGACCAAAGTGCAGTGTGTGTGTTGTTCCACATTTTATTTTCACTGTGAAACTATGCAATGCATACACATAAACTAAAGAACAAAAACAACAAACCGTGACGCAGAGTTGAAACATACACAAACTCAAAAACATTCTCCCACAAACCCAGGTGGAAAAAACACCTACTTAAGTATGATCTCCAATTAGAGACAATGAGGACCAGCTGCCTCTAATTGGAGATCATCCCAAACAAAACCCAACATAGAAATACAAAACTAGAACATGACAACATAGAAAAACTAAACTAGAAAACCCTCCTGTCACGCCCCGACCTCCTCTACCATAGAAAATAACAGCTTTCTATGGTCAGGACGTAACAGCATCTTTTTTGTTATTTTGACCAGTTGTCATTTTCTGCAAACAAATGCTCTAAATGACAATATTTTTATTTGGAATTTGGTAGAAATTTTGTCAGTAGTTTATAGAATAAAACAAAAATGTTCATTTTACCCAAACACATACCTATAAATAGTAAAACCAGAGAAACTGATAATTTTGTAGTGGTCTCTTAATTTCTTCCAGAGCTGTATATACAGTACCAGTCAAAAGTTTGGACACACCTACTCATTCCATGGTTTTTCTTAGTTTTTCTATTTTCTACATTGTAGAATAATAATGAAGACATCAAAACTATGAAATAACACATATGGAATCATGTAGTAACCAAAAATGTGTTAAACATATAAAGTCTTAAAGTAATGATGGACTGTCGATTCTCTTTGTTTATTTGAGCTGTTCTTGCCATAATATGGACTTGGTCTTTTACCAAATAGGGATATCTTCTGTATACCAACCTTGTAACAACACAACTGATTGGCTCAAACGCATTAAGAAGGAAAGAAATTCCACAAATGAACTTTTAACAAGGCACACCTGTTAATTGGAATGGATTCCAGGTGACTACCTCATGAAGCTGGTTGAAAGAATGCCAAGAGTGTGCAAAGCTGTGATCAGGGCAAAGAGTGGCTACTTTGAAGAATCTCAAATATAAAATATATTTTGATTTGTTAAACCCATTTTTGGTTCTTACATGATTCCATATGTTATTTCACAGTTGTGATGTCTTCACTATTATTCTACAATGTAGAAAATTGTAAAAAATAAAGAAAAACCCTTGAATGAGTAGGTGTGCCCAAACTTTTGACTGGTACTGAGATATATATTATAGGCTACAGTAGGCTACTACAATAAATAAACTTTCCAGTGACACACGGACTTACTAAATGATGAAGATGAAGCCATAGGCTACTCACCGGTGATGGCCGATGTGCTCGTCGTTGATAATCTCAAGATAAACTTTGTAAAACAGTGCTGCTGCTGTTCACTCAAAATTGGGAGTTGTTGAGAATGTATTTCTCTATTGGTTCTACAGAGAGATTAGTCTTCTGTTTTCAGCAGTGGGCATTTGCTTTCCAAATTATATGTTTTTATTCACAATTGTATTTAGAAATTTGCAAAATGCGAACTGACAGCCTCAACCAACTAAAGTAAAATAATCCATAGTTCCCATTCAAGTCAGGACTGGCAGCCATCACTAGTGTACCCATTAACAGTCAAATTGACGGTAAGAGGTTCCAAAACCCTTCTATGGATTATGTCTATGGCCACAACACATTTGGTGCACAGAGGAATACCGATAACTGACAAAATAAAGACAACACTTGAGTAAATGAGGGATACAAATGATATGTTTTGGTGTGGGGTAAATTTTCCTGGCATTGTTTAGGTCTACTTGTAGAATCTATGACAAGGCACATTGAAGCTGTTCTGGCAGCTTGGTGGCCCAACACCCTTTAAGACACTTTATGTTGGTGTTTTCTTTATTTGGGCAGTTAGGCCTACTTGTATGTGCTTGTGATAAAACATACTCTGCGGCTAAATTATGCTCTCTGGTGTACTTTGAACATTGAGAGTGGGCCCTAGTGCCTCATTATCTTAAAGTTGATCTCACTAAGTGTGTACATGATACCAGTGGTGTAAAGTACTTAAGTAAAAAATACTTTAAAGTACTACTTAAGTCGTTTTTGGGGGTATCTGTACTTCACTACTTACATTTTTGACAACTTTTACTTTTACTCCACTACATTCTTAAAGAAAATAATATACTTTTTACACATTTTCCCTGACACACAAAAGTACTCGTTACATTTTGAATGCTTAACAGGACAGGAAAATGGTCCAATTCACACACTTATCAAGAGAACATCCCTGGTCATCAATAATGTCTTGGTCATCCCTACTGCCTTGGTCATTCCTACTGCCCCTGATCTGGCGGACTCACTAAACACAAATGCTTTGTTTGTAAATGATGTCTATGGAGTGTGCCCCTGGCTGGCAGTAAAAAAAAAATGTCATTGTGCCATCTGGTTTGCTTAAAATAAAGAATGTGAAATGATTTATACTTTTACTATTGATACTAAGTATATTTTAGCAATAACATTTACTTTTAATAATTAAGTATATTTAAAACCAAATACTTTTACACTTTTACTCAAGTAGTATTTTACTGGGTGGCTCACTTTTACATGAGTCATTTTATATTAAGGTATCTTTACTTTTACTCAAGTATGACAATTGGGTACTTTTTCCACCACTGCATGATACAATGTGTGGATTTGTGTTTCATCTGTCAATAGAATTTACAACTTACTTGTATGAGCTGCCAATTGTTACTTCCTGTTTTAACTGCCTGTTTAGCGCATCTAACGCCGCCCTGCCTCTGGCCCCTGCCGCGTCTTCTCGCTCCACTTTGATGCTAACTTCCTTTTCACCATCCTTCTCTGCAGTTTGGTTATTTTTACTCCCTCCCAGAATTTCTTTCTCTTGCACTTTGTCAGCAATTTCGCTTTTCTCCACCCCACTGTCAACTTCCGCGTGTGCATGGTAGTGTTTGGACCTATCCTGGACACAGTCACCGCCGATGGAGATGGAGGGATTGGGCCTGGCAATCCAAGGATGGTCGTCCCTTTTCGGAATGGGCCATGGCTTGAAATCCTTCTGATATTGTGTCTTGTTGTTAAAAGGGGTCTCGGGAGTGTGATATTCATTCTTAGGTTTACAGCTTGGCTCAGGGCGCACGTTCCAGTGCTTAAAGTCTTGGCGCATTACAGAACCACATGCGCGCTCCTCAGACACAGCGGTTCCCGTTGCGGGGTGCTCACAAGCCGCTACCGCCTTGTCCTCGTGAGCGGGTTGAGTTTCTATGGCGACCGCGCTTGCCTGTGCCTGGTGATGCGGTTGTTTTTGTTGGTGCTGCAGTTGAAGATGCTGCATCTCCGAGACGTCGTACCTGGTGAAAACCAATGGCACCGAAATGTCCCCCTTGTCCAGCTGGTTCCAGAAGCGGGCCATACAGCACGCCCTGGTGATGCAGGGCCACGCCATGATGTTGGCTTTAGCTCAGTTCCTGCGCCCGATACAATAGCACTCTCTGTCTCTCCTAGGCTCTTGATGGGCACCAGTGTTCTGTTAAAGGAACAAAATGAGGAACAAAATGTCCGAGTTGTTGAATGGATACGATGTTTAGGACTTATACATCCATGATGCAAATATTACGAATACAGAGATTGGATGCTTAATTAGCGTTATTACAACCTCCCCTCTCGTTGATGTTTTCCCTTTGCGCTGCTCTCAGCTCTGCTCGTTCTGTCCTGTCATGCACATTGCTCTATGATAGTGCACTGCAAGGAAAATCGGCCCCGCCTGCGCGCTCAGCATCCCCCCACGAGAGGATGCTCAGAATTGGAGCAGAGAAATATCACCTGGCATCGTCATTATCATGCAATGTCTGCAGTGGGAGGAGAGACGTTTTGATGCCTCAACCCATTCCATTAGTTTTATGTCGCCATACTTCTATATGATCCTGTGTTTATGTATTGCTAGTAATGAATAAAACATGAGAGGTTGATGGTTTGCTTTATAGCATATCAAATAGAAAATCAATTGAACAGTGGCCAATACTGCAATTGGATCTAGAAAGGTTTAGAGCAGAAATCAGAAATGCAGACATATTTCATGTGTGTATGTGTCATTGTATGGAGGCTTTGGAGTAAGTGATAGGAGAGAAGTTGGCTTTGTGATCAGGGGTCTTACAGATGGTGATTTCTGGTGATTTCTGCTCTGAAGTAGACAATGCCTACTCATTATACACAATCAAGAGTAGCGCCACACTGAGCATCTGAAAACGTTTGCACGTGAATGATGGGAAACACTAATGACTCATTCTGTATTAGTTCTCACTCTGTTATTACTGTAATTCTAGATGCATAAAACAAGTTATTTTAAGGTAAAGCAGCAAGATCATTCCTTCATTGCCTAGCAAAAATCCTGGAATCATTGATTAATACTCAGTTTAGACCCCCCATTGATCTTGTAAATATCTGGGCATCTGGATTGACGAAAAGAGATCTTTTAAAAAGCATGTTGACGAGTTAGTCAAAAAAAAAAAGAATTAAGTTGGACTTCTTCTGTAGGAATAGGGCTTGCCTTTCATGAAATAGTAGAAAACAGATCATTCAGTCTACATTTATTCCTGTTATAGATTATGGAGATATTATATACCTGAATGCAGCTACCAGTGTTTTGAAGCCTTTGGACACAATTTATCATAGCGCACTTCGTTTTATAACGTCTGACAGTTTTGACACTCCCCACTGCATCCTGGTTGGACCTTGCTACAAACACACAGGTCACTTCATAATTCTGTTTTTGTTATAAAGCCTTTCATAATAAACTACCAATTTACTTAACATCATTGTTGAAAAATAGAAACTGGGATTACAACACTTGGTCACAGGTTTGGTTAATGCTGGAGACTCCACGTGTATCCACAGAGTTGTTAAATCTGCCTTTTCCTATCAGGCCCCTATCATGTTGAATAATCTCCAAGTAACGTTTCATTTGGATATGTTGTTGTCTCTGGGTCAGTTTAGGAGAAAGGGATTTTCATATTTATAAATGTCTTTGTTTTGTTTGATTGTTTGTGTATATAATATTTGCTGTTTATTTAATTTTGTGTTTTAAATTGTTTATAATTTTATTTTCTTTATTGTTCCCAGGGCATATTTGCAAATGAGACCTAGGTCTCAATGTGTTTTTGTCCCTGGTTAAATAAAAGTTAATACATTTTCACTTTCAGGAAATCAGATTGCATAAAATTCTTTAAATTGCTTGTGAGAACATACAATTAAAGAATGGTATTTATAGGATAGGTTATTAGTGTCACTTTAAATAGATTCCCTCGAGGTTATGATAGATGCCAGATTTCCATCTGTTTACGGCCTAGTTAGATAGCCCCAAATAATCAATATGAAGTGAAAGGGAAAAGTCACAATCAGTAATAAACAATCTAAACCAGTTAATTAACACAAAAAGATTGATTACACTAGGGTCTTCTCAATCAGTATGTTGGCGTGTTCAGATATACATCACCCCTATTAACTTGTTAGATTTATTTAATATATATATTTTTTTATTTAACTAGGCAAGTCAGTTAAGAACAAATTCTTTTTACAATGACAGCCTACCCCATCCAAACCCGGATCACGCTGGGCCAATTGTACACCACCCTATGGGACTCCTAATCACAGCCAGTTGTGATACAGCCTGGAATCGAACCAGGGTCTGTAGTGACCCCTCCAATGTAGCGTTTTTTTACCCTTGTGACTGACGCCGTCTCTGTGTTGCCGGAGTCTCCCTCAACTCCTATTGTGGTGGCTAATTTCCGCATTACCAAATGAGGAGTTACAAACACACCAGTCCGAGTTAAACTACATCTTTAATACTTAAGATACTTTGCAAAAGTTCTTGACCTTCAATAATGCACTCTCTCGAATGAACCAGGAAGGTGATTACAGAATGGCTACAGGGATCTTTTATAGCAACGATACACCCCCTTCAACGTACATTGACAAACCACAGATACTTAGTAACAGTTCACAAAGGTTAAGTTTTGTATGACAGATATCCATAAAACACATCAGACAGTAACTGCTATGTCAACAGGATTAATTGTATAGCCCAGTATCTGGTCCCCTTAGAACTGTCCCTCCCTGGTACGGTATTGAACATAACTATTTCATCCAATGGCATATATCAATTGTCAACTCTAGATACTCCCATCTCAAGCAAACCCCCTCTTGACCCTACTCCTGGACAAGCTCACTGGGGAGTGAGCCTCTAGGCCATATATTATCACAGGATAAGTGCAAGATCTAAGAGAGGACATACAAGGGTCCATTTACTGCCATAATCCTCCCCACAATAAAGAAAAGGAGGGAGTGACTTGCTCACAGACATTGTGGAGACAAGTCATTGGTTCCCCATTAATCATGCCATCCCTTCACATGGTTTAAGAATAAGTAAAGACACATTCCCATGATGACAAGTCTGACCTCTCCCCTCTCTGGGCCCCAAGTGTCTGAGCCCCAGCTAAGGTAGACGTGCAACTGAAAAGACACCAGAGTCCAATGGACACTTTCTAATGACAAGTACCTCGAATAAGCATATTATACTAATAAAACATCTTAATTATCTATGTTACCCAACTAATTCTGATTCGTCCACGACACTATGAAAAGGACACGACATCATGAGGCCTCTGAAAGTGACCTGAGTTACTGCCCTAAGACAACAACAGGTAATGTTACTGCCCCATCAGCAACGTGCTGTTGGAACACAGGAGTGATGGTTGCTGATAATGGGCCTCTGTGCGCCTGTGTAGATATTCCACTGGAGATTGGCCGTTTCCAGCTACAGTGGACATTTGCAACATTAGCGGTGTCTGCACTGTATTTCTGATCAAATTGATGTTGTTTTGATGGACAGGGTGTGTGCTTTTCTTTCAAAGGCGAGCACATTTCTGAGTGAATCCAAACTTTTGAACAGTAGTGTAGATGTAAAAAAAAATATTTTCATGATACTTCAAGGGGTCTTAAAATTCTAAATCAAATAGCAAAAAGATCCTTGGTATGACATTCTTAAAACAATTCCATATAGCTTAGTAGAACCCCCCCCCCCCCCCCAACAGGGCTTAGACTGTTTAATGTGAAAAATATGGGGTTAAATACATGTTCAAAAAGAATAGCAGATCTTTCTTATACTTTATCTCAGATATAGGAAAGACACTTCAGAACAAACTTAATTTCGATTTTTTGGGGGGGGACTATCTTTTTTTCCATGTAGTGAATCTGTTTGTATGGTCTAATAGCAGAGAGGCCGAATAAAAATGTTCATCAAATATATTTTTTATATATTTTTTGATACTTCAAGGGTTCTTAAAATTCAAAAGCAAATAGCAAAATGATGCTTGGTATGACATCCTATTTCAATTAGATTAGCAGTCAAGTATATTTGATCAGACACACATCACACACACTTTATGTAACAATAACTTAATAATGTTTAATCTTGTCATTTATTGATTATTTTTCATTACAAAACAAAAAAATGCAGTTTGGGGCTGAACAGTTTCAATATTACCAAAACCGAAAAAAACATTTTTGTAAAACAATATGGACTTGTTTTGATATTGTTTAGCTATTTTAAAACTATAGCTACTAGACAGTACGTAAAATCAACTCCGATAACAAATGCTTGTATATTTTGAATTCGTTTTTTTTCTTGATTTGTTATTTTGATTTCCATCCATCTGTTTTGGGATAGTATTCTTATCCATACTATTGTTGTATTGTAAAATGTGATGTGGTGTACTTGCTGAAAAACACCCAGTGCCACTCGGTTTAAGGCACTGCATCTCAGTGCAAGAGGCATTACTACAGTCCCTGGTGTGAATCCAGGCTGTATCACATCCAGCTGTGATTGGGAGTCCCATAGGGCAGCACACAATTGGCCCAGTGTCTTCCGGGTTTGGCCAGGGTAGGCCATCATTGTAAATAAGAATTTGTTCTTTACTGACTTGCCTGGTTAAATATTATTTTTTTTAAAACCATAGGTAATATTTTTAATGTCACACTTCGCACTTAATGTCGCACTTCATTATTTATATTGAACATACTACATTCCGTCTTAAATTGTATTGTTTATTTACATATTAGGGTACCTGAGGATCGATTAGAAATGTTGTTTAACTTGTTTGGACAAAGTTTATTGGTAACTTTTGGGATTCCTTTGTATGCACGTTGAACAAGTGGAACGGGTGGATTACTGAATCAAACGCGCCAACTAAACTGACTTTTTTGGGATATAAAGAAGGGCTTTATCGAACAAAACGACCATTTGTTGTGTAGCTGGGACCCTTGGGATTGCAAACAGAGGAAGATCTTCAAAGGTAAGTGATTTATTTTATCGCTATTTCTGACTTTGTGACGCCTCTGCTGGTTTGGAAAATGTTTTTAATGCTTTTGTGTGTGGGGCACTGTCCTCAGATAATTGCATGGTATGCTTTCGCCATGAAGCCTTTTTGAAATCTGACAACGCGGTTGGATTATCAAGAAGTTAAGCTTTTAAATGATGTAAGATACTTGTATGTTCATGAATGTTTAATATTACAATTTTTGTATTTTGAATTTCGCGCTCTGCAATATCATCCGGATGTTGTCGAGGTGGGACGCTAGCGCTCCACCTATCCCAAATAAGTTTTTAAGTCATCCGTATTCTCCAGTAATACATTTGCAGACGCTATGGTTGTCACGACACCTACGGAAGGTGGCGCCCCTCCTCGCCCGGGCGGCGCTCGGCGGTCGTCATCGCCGGCCTACTAGCTACCATCGATTTATGTTTCACGTTCTGTTAGTTAGGCCTAGGTTAGTTGCGCACCTGTTTTGTGTTAGTTGTTAGTGGGGAAGGGTATTTAGGCTAGCTAGTTAGGTTTGTTGTTGGTGCGGGATTCTGTCACAACGGATGGCTTGTGGATTCAGGAGAGTCAGGCGCAGGAGACAGAATGATTCCGGGAATGAATTTAATAAAATATCCACACAGAAAATATGCAAAAGGTATGGATTGCAAGGTGTGCAGAAAGAAACGCACCACCCTTAAAAGAACGTAACCAGGGACGCAGCCCAAAACGAATAGCGTAACTCCAAAAGGCAAAATACAGGACCTCATAACAAAAACACACCCTGACAAACGAACAATCCCGCACAAACAACAAACCTAACTAGCTAGCCTAAATACCCTTCTCCACTAACAACTAACACAAAACAGGTGCGCAACTAACCTAGGCCTAACTAACAGAACGTCAAACATAAATCGATGGTAGCTAGTAGGCCGGCGACGACGACCAGCATCTCTAGCAGCCAGTGCCAGCGGGGTTAAACTCTCCCCTCCCAGGGAGTATGATGGCACGGCCGCTGGGTGTAAGGGGTTCTTACTCCAGCTGGAGTTGTACCTAGCGACCGTCCGTCCTCCTCCCTCGGAGGAGGAGAGTGTCAGCGTCCTCGTCTCGTGTCTCACGGGTAGAGCCCTGGTATGGGCCAACGCCGTCTGGGACAGTCCGGACTCAGCCAGGGACAACTACCCTGAGTTCACCCGTCGCTTCCGGGCAGTGTTCGATCATCCCCCGGAGGGGAGAGCGGCAGGGGAGCGGCTGTTCCACCTGAAACAGGAGACGAGGAGCAAGCAGGACTTTGCTATGGAGTTTCGGACCCTGGCTGCTGGAGCGGGGTGGAATGAGAGGGCCCTTATAGATCATTACAGGTGTAGTTTGAGGGAGGACGTCCGCCGGGAGTTAGCATGTAGGGACACTACTGTCTCTCTGGACCAGCTGATTGACTTGTCGATCCTTTTGGACAATCTGCTGGTGGCCCGCGGGCGTCAGAACCGGGCCCTGCTCATTCCACCTCCTAGCCCTCCTGCTCCCACGCCTATGGAGATAGAGGGGGCTGCCGCCAGGAAGGTCGGAGGGGGGGTCTCTCCTGTACTACCTGTGGTCGCAGAGGACACACTGTGGACCGGTGCTGGAGGAACTCACCCGGGAGTCTAGATGGCAGGCAGAGCACTTCTTTGACACCTCAAGTGAGTCAGCACCAGCCTCACCCAGACCCCTCTGTCAGTCACATGTATGCATTAATGTCCTTTCCCGCTTTTTCCCCTCACTCCCGGCTTAAGGCACTAGTCGATTCAGGCGCGGCCGGGAGTTTTATGGACCATGGGGTCGCAACTAAGTTAGGGATTCCCTTGGTTCAGCTGGGCCAACCCTTCCCCATGCACGCCTTAGATAGTCGACCACTAGGGTCCGGTCTGGTCAGGGAGGTTACCGTGCCTCTGGTAATGGTAATGCAGGGGGGTCATGAGGAGAGTATCAGTCTCCTCCTCATTGATTTCCTGGCGTTTCCGGTGGTACTAGGGATCCCCTGGCTAGCCACTCACAACCCTAAGATTTCGTGGAGACAGAGGGCTCTTAAGGGGTGGTCAAGGGAGTGCTTGGGCAGATGCATAGGGGTTTCCGTCGGTGCGACTACGGTGGAGAGTCCAGACCAAGTCTCTACCGTGCACATTCCCTCAGAGTATGCCGATTTGGCTATCGCCTTCAGTAAAACGAAGGCGACCCAATTACCACCTCATCGACGAGGAGACTGTGCGATAGATCTCCAGGTAGGCGCTGCACTTCCCCGTAGTCACGTGTATCCCTTGTCTCAGGAGGAGACGGTGGCTATGGAAACATACGGCACTGAGTCCTTGAGGCAGGGATACATTCAGCCATCTAACTCACCCGTCTCCTCGAGCTTCTTCTTTGTAAAGAAGAAGGAGGGGGGTCTGTGCCCGTGCATTGACTATAGAGGTCTAAATGCCATCACGGTGGGTTTCAGTTACCCGCTACCTCTCATCGCTTCAGCGATAGAGTCATTTCACTGGGGCGCACTTCTTCACAAAGTTAGATCTCAGGAGTGCATACAATCTGGTGCGTGTCCGAGGGGGAGACGAGTGGAAAACAGCATTTAGTACCACATCTGGCCATTATGAGTACCTCGTCATGCTGTATGGGTTAAAGAATGCTCCCGCCGTCTTTCAATCCTTTGTGAACGATGTTCTCTGGGACCTGCTCGGTCAGGGTGTGGTGGTGTACATCGATGATATTCTGATCTACTCCACTACACGTGCCGAGCATGTGTCTCTGGTTCGTAAAGTGCTTGAACGACTGGTGGAGCATGACCTATATGTCAAGGCCGAGAAATGTGAGTTTTCCAAACCACCCGTTTCTTTTCTGGGATATCGCATTTCCACGTCCGGGGTGGAGATGGAATGTGACCGCATTTCGGCCGTGCGTAATTGGCCGACTCCCACCACGGTGAGGGAGGTGCAGCGATTCTTGGGTTTTGCCAACTACTATCGGAGGTTTATCCATGGTTTTGGGCAGGTGGCGGCTCCCATTACCTCACTGATGAAGGGGGGCCCGGGACGGCTGCGGTGGTCGGCGGAGTCGGACAGGGCCTTTAGTCGGCTGAAGGCTCTGTTCACCGATGCGCCGGTGTTGGCGCATCCGGATTCCTCTTTGCCATTCATAGTAGAGGTGGATGCGTCCGAGGCTGGGGTGGGAGCTGTGCTATCACAACGCTCGGGCGCGCCACCGAAGCTTCGCTCCTGCGCTTTCTTCTCTAAGAAGTTAAGTCCAGCGGAGTGTAACTATGACGTGGGGGACAGGGAGTTGCTGGCTGTGGTAAAAGCCCTGAAGGTGTGAAGACATTGGCTTGAGGGGGCGCGTCACCCTTTTCTCATCTGGAACGACCACCGTAACCTGGAGTACATCCGGGCGGCGAGGAGATTGACCCCTCGTCAAGCCAGGTGGGCGATGTTCTTTATGAGATTTCAGTTCACAATCTCGTACATCCCAGGTTCCCAGAACACTAAGGCCGACGCACTGTCTCTTCTCCATGACCCTGAGGAACGGTCCGCCGAGCCCACCACCATACTTCAAGGCTCCTGCCTGATCCTGGTCGTTGTGGACCGGTTCTCTAAGTCCTGCCGTCTGCTCCCTTTACTCGGTCTTCCTACAGCCCTGCAGACCGCGGAAGCACTATTCACCCACGTTTTCCGGCACTACGGGGTGCCTGAGGACATCATTTTGGATCGAGGTCCCCAGTTCACGTCCCGGGTGTGGCGTGCATTTATGGAGCGACTGGGGATCTCGATCAGTTTGACCTCAGGTTTTCACCCCGAAAGTAATTGGCAGGTGGAAAGGCTAAACCAGGATATGGGCAGGTTTCTGCGGTCCTACTGCCGGGACCGGCCAGGGGAGTGGGCGAGGTTCGTGCCGTGGGCTGAGTTAGCTCAGAACTCTCTTCGCCACTCCTCGACCAATCTGTCACCTTTTCAATGTGTGTTGGGTTATCAGCCGGTCCTGGGGCCCTGGCATCAGAGCCAGACGGAGGCCCCTGCGGTGGAAGACTGGGTCCAGCGCTCAAGGGAAACCTGGAACGCCGTTAAGGAGTCACTGGAATGGGCCAGGGGACAACAAAAAAAGAGCGCGGACCGTCGCCGCAGTGAGGCCCCAGTGTTTGCCCCAGGGGAGAGAGTCTGGCTCTCAACCCGGAACCTGCCCCTCCGCCTGCCCTGCCGGAAACTGGGTCCGCGGTTTGTAGGGCCATTTAAAGTCCTGAGGAGAATAAACAAGGTGTGTTACAGGTTACAACTTCCTTCTTATTATCGTATTAACCCCTCATTTCATGTGTCTCTCCTCAGGCCGGTGGTAGCTGGTCCGCTGCAGGAAGATGAGGTACTGGAGGTCCCTCCGCCCCCCCTGGACATCGAGGGGCCCCCGGCGTATACAGTCCGGTCCATCTTGGACTCCAGGCGCCGGGTGAGGGGTCTGCAGTACCTCATGGACTGGGAGGGGTACGGCCCAGAGGAAAGATGCTGGGTACCGGTGGGGGACATATTGGACCCTACGCTCATCCAGGACTTCCACCGCCTCCATCCGGGTCGCACTGCGCCTCGTCCTCCGCGGCGTCTTCGAGGCCGGCGTCGGCGCGCTGCAGGAGCCGCGCGTCAGGGGGGGGGGGGTACTGTCACGACACTTACGGAAGGTGACGCCCCTCCTTGCCCGGGCGGCGCTCGGCGGTCGTCGTCGCCGGCCTACTAGCTACCATCGATTTATGTTTCACGTTCTGGTAGTTAGGCCTAGGTTAGTTGTGCACCTGTTTTGTGTTAGTTGTTAGTGGGGAAGGGTATTTAGGCTAGCTAGTTAGGTTTGTTGTTTGTGCGGGATTGTTTGTTTGTCAGGGAGTGTTTTTGTTATGAGGTTCTGTATTTTGCCTTTTGGAGTTACGCTATTCGTTTTGGGCTGCGTCCCTGGTTACGTTCTTTTAAGGGTGGTGCGTTTCTTTCTGCACACCTTGCACTCCATACCTTTTGCATATTTTCCGTGTGGATATTTTATTAAATTCATTCCCGGAATCATTCTGTCTCCTGCGCCTGACTCTCCTGAATCCACAAGCCACCCGTTGTGACAATGGTATTGGTTCTAATGCAAGGTATTAAGTGCCGTGACCAATTCATTATTATCCAGGGAAGTGGGTAGCTCTACCTTGGATAACAGTTAATAGAAGGTGTGTATTATAGACGGGAGTGAAGAAATCCAAAACTCCCTGAACACCATCGGGAGAGGTTAGGGAATAATAACTATTGATATGGTGACAAACGGCCCCGATTCTCCCTGTAATATGGAGCTAGAGGATTTTAATAAAACCATGGAGGCGCTGAAAGAAGTGCACCAGCATTCTACCAATTCGGCTTGAATATTGGAAAGATTGAGCAAACTGGATAAAATTAGGCAACATTTCCCTGCTGATGGAGAATTCAAATAAAAAATTCAGGGAGGCAATTATGACTTGCAACAAAGACATAAAACCAGAATCAAAAGCTCAATATACCAACGTTTTGATGTCAGCATTCTATCAACAAAAAATGCACCACGATAAACCCGGAATGAGTACCAGTACGCAGCCACAGAAATACTGGGTACGGGAGTGCATTGATAGAATTTGCACTTCTGCTTTGATGGCAGGTTTGAACCCTGTGATCAAAACAGTAATTGCGGGGGTAGTGGATGAAATACGGCAGGATGTTTTGAGAGTGGAATATAACTCCGCTCACTTTGCAGACGTGCGAGGGGTAATAGGGCCATTGGGAAAAATCACTATAGTTTCAATGGCCAAGGTACACCAAAGAAATGTAGCGGAAAAGCATCAAAGCGTAGGGAGTCAGAGTCCTGTTTTAGGTGTGGGGCTATTGGTCATTGGAAAAGGGAGTGTAAAGTGGGTATGGAGACTGCTGTATTCGGAGAAAATGCTGGCAGGCAAAGCGTTTGCATCTTTTTCAAAAGAGCAACAACAAATCCTTTTGAGAGTAGCAGGAGAGGAAATGTCACATATCGGTGTATAGCCTCGGTTCGATCGATAGTGGTTCATAGAGATTGTGGGCTTTGGGGAGAGCAGTTAGTGATATTCTTCAGTTTTATAAAAGTATCTGGTTTAGGCCATAAACTGAGTTCCAGATAAGTGAGGCCCGTGCATGTGTGTTCTGGACATACAGTTCACCAGCACGCACACACCATTTACCGGTTACGAATAGGCATTAGTGGTGTTGATACTGTGGGATTTATTTTTGGATGGGATCTTTCAATTCAGTTTTAAATTGGGTATGCAGAAGGATGGAAATGTTTTGAAAGGTATTTAAATGATTTTCGGAAGGTCGGGGAAAGAAAAGGGAGAGGAAATATTTTAATGGTGTTGAATGCGGTAATGGAATATTTAGAATTTTTTTGTCACGAAACGCGTCGGGCGCGTAACCCTTCGGATAGTGTCTTGAACGCACGAACAAAACAGAGGATATTTGAACATAACTATGGATTATTTTGAACCAAACCAACATTTGTTATTGAAGTAGAAGTCCTGGGAGTGCATTCTGACGAAGAACAGCAAAGGTTATCCAATTTTTCTTATAGTAAATCGGAGTTTGGTGAGGGTCAAACTTGGTGGGTGTCAAAATAGCTAGCCAGTGATGGCGAGCGATCTACTCAGAATATTGCAAAATGTGCTTTTGCCGAAAAGCTATTTTAAAAGCTATTTTAAAATCGGACATAGCGATTGCATAAAGGAGTTCTGTATCTATAATTCTTAAAATAATTGTTATGTTTTTTGTGAACGTTTATCGTGAGTAATTTAAATTCACCGGAAGTTTGCGGTGGGTATGCTAGTTCTGAACGTCACATGCTAATGTAAAAGCTGGTTTTTGATATAAATATGAACTTGATTGAACAAAACATGCATGTATTGTATAACATAATGTCCTAGGAGTGTCATCTGATGAAGATCATCAAAGGTTAGTGCTGCATTTAGCTGTGGTTTTGGTTTATGTGACATTATATGCTAGCTTGAAAAATGGGTGTCTGATTATTTATGGCTGGGTACTCTGCTGACATAATCTAATGTTTTGCTTTCGTTGTAAAGGCTTTTTGAAATCGGACAGTGTGGTTAGATTAACGAGAGTCTTGTCTTTAAAATGGTGTAAAATAGTCATATGTTTGAGAAATTGAAGTAATAGCATTTCTAAGGTATTTGAATATCGCGCCACGGGATTCCACTGGCTGTTGAGTAGGTGGGACGATTTCGTCCCACATACCCTAGAGAGGTTAAGGAGTTATAAAGAGTTGCAATTCTAAGTTGAATAGTTATTCAAATGTGTTTATTTTTGATTTAACGTGTTTTTTAATCATGTGTTCGAAGGGGAAAATGACCGGTTCCCTGGGGTCCTGGTCTTTGGGTAAATATACAGAGGTACTTTGTTCAGTCTGCATATAGAAGGGAAAATATATGTTAATAAGGGATGACAGTTACTCCAAATGGATTGTGATATATGTATTGCTGATTTCATTTTTTGTTTTTGTTTCGATACAAATTTCACCAGATTGGGATTTATGGAGTGTGGGATTTCTGCGAAGGTTTAGGGTGCTAACTTCATGATCTGGTAACTCTTCTGAGAGGTTGCCAGTAGAATAAGCGAGTATGGACTAATTTTGAAAATGGTTTTAGCAGTAACAGTATGTTGTTATGCTCTTTGACATTTGTTGTAGAGATAATGTTATTAAGAAAAGGTTAATGTAATAATTTGTCATATAGTCAATGCTTGTCTAGATTTCCTGAAACAGAAATGAATTGAACTAAACTGTTGTTCTGATCTATGCTTTTTTGAGGTTATCATGGAAGGTGACGTCAGATTGTGTCTTAATGCATGGTAGGAATAATTTGACCACAAACAGTGTGTGTGAACCTCAAAACCCTCCCTAACCAGCTGAAGAAAGAGCGACAAAGGCATGCAATGCGACAGTGACTTTTAACACTTCTATCTGAGTCCGAGCCATAAACCTGGGTGCGGGCTGCAGTAGTGCTGGGAGCGGGTGTGGAGTGAGCGTGGAGAGAGAGAACGACTCAGGTGAGAGACTCGTGTACGTGGGAGAAAAGGATGAATCTACTTGGATTTTGAAATCAGGACATTATCAAGGGCCATCAAATGGGACAGGCAAGAGTTACATGAGCCGTTGGGAAGATCATGGCTACCCATGTATTTCCATTGAAATATAAAGTTTATTTGGAAATTAATAAATATATATATTTTTAAAAGCATTCATGATTTGCGTAAATGTATTGTACTAACTATTACTCTTGTTAAAAATATGAAATGGTATAACATTTGGTGAAGAGCACATTATGACTTGTTTAGGACTCGAAACTCAAATTTTAGGACTTGAGACTTGACTTGAGACTTGTCGGTCTTGACTTGAGACTTGACTCGGACTTGCCTGTCTTGACTTGGGACTTGACTTGGGACTTGAGTGCTAAGACTTGAGACTTACTTGTGACTTGTAAAACAATGACTTAGTCCCACCTTTGCTACACACTGCGAACAATTTAGACTAAGGATGCATTAAGATACTGATCTTTCATTACCAGGCCACGCGTGACAGGAATACAGGGACAAAGGGGGGCTGTAATGGGGAGTTATTCCCGGCAATAAAAGGTTTTGTTTATAAATGCATGTTCTAACAGGGATGATGTGTGCTAAATTGAGAAGCTGGAATTCAAGTCCTAGACTCAAAGTAAGCACGAAGGACTGTCATTCTAAATTTGAGTTGGATACTTTATAAAATGTTTTAGTTATGATTTGAATACAGCGAGAGAGAGTTGCTACAAAACAGTGAGGGGTGGGGCCCTGCTAAAATGTATTTGGCCGAGGGAGGCCCCAGAAACCTTATCTCTAAGTGTTCTCTGACAGGGAGGTTGTTTGTTAAAGAAATCACTGGATGATAGCTTGGGGCAACCATGAAGGTTTTTTTGTTCTCTTTTGTTTTACCATGTAATCAGAATTATGTTAGTTGCATCAATGAGTGGTGTGAAGTTATTAAACACATACATACTTTTTTTCTCTTTCCTTTTCAAGTCAATATGTTTTTAGGTTTCGTGGAACATAATTGTTCCAGAGGAGGGACTGATGTATATTGACTAATTCATTTGAGAATGTTTCAGTATGTTTATAACTGAAGAAGTGCATTAGAAGTAGTGACTAGTATGTAATGGGTTAGATGGAATGATATATGTGTAAATGTATCTGTAGCAGGAGGCGAGGTGTTTGAGACAGAATGTTTACATAGGGCTGTTAAGTAGGATGGAACGTGACTGCAATGAAGATCTGTGGGGGCTCATAAATGAAGGTTGTGGTGATGGAGGAGTATCATTCCAGAGACTGTATATTGTTACAGGAGATAGCTCATAGGAGAGGGAGGACAGCTAACTGTCCACAATATAGGGATTTAATGAAGTTAAATGGAACATTACACATACCCAGATCATGGTGAGAGTAGAAGAGATAGTGGTGATAATTTCAGACGCTTTGGTAAACTTTCAAGAAACCTGTGACTCAGAATTTTGTTAGGTTGGATATTCTTCCAACTCATTAATCTCTTCCCAATTTCTAACAGCCGGCGAACACTTGACAGATTACATACAGGAGTTATTCTCACGGTAGTCGCTGTAGGGACCGTAATTGAAGGAGGCTATAGGCATGGGCCATGTTAGTAGTAGCAGGGTTTACTTTAGTAGTATTATTGGGATATCAGGTTATGAAGACTCGTGCCACATGGATTGGTAACTGGTAACTGGGAGACCGATGGGTGTACAGGGGAGGCTGTTATTCAAATGTCACAAATTAGTGATCTTGCCATAACAGGAGAGTCTATGTTGTCAGGAAATGACCCATGTGTTGCAGTGTAAATATCGTCAGGTGAAAGCAGAGATAACCAAGGGCACGGGCTGAATTCTGGAGATTGAGTGTACATCAAGATACACCAGGCTGGGGTGTTGGGACAGTGTTGGTTTGGTCCACACACAGTACTCCTTACAGCACCTGTAGCGGTAAAGATCGTCATGTCTCTCCTCGGTGGGTGGATAGTTCTCACGTGAAGCAAGGTCCAGCTGCATAATGGGTGAGCTTGAAGACTCCATGACAGAGGAAACAGAGCGAGAGAGAGAGAGAGAGAGAGAGAGAGAAACTAGATTCCACTGTAAGACATGCAGATGGGTTGGGTCTGGGAGATACTTTAAACATCATAGTTGGGTTGGGATTAGCTGCTTTATTGGTTAATGCATCATATGAAAGAGGATAGATGGGATAATTGTACTCTAAACAAAATGTTGAAGGCATTGATGTGAAAGCATATACAGTGCTGAGTTACCTCAAGAGGATGTAGGGTTGTGGCAATGGAGGAGATGAGGAACAAAGTGAAAATGACATGACTTGGGAACACCTCTCGGAGCCTGGGGCCGAAAGGGGAAGACTGGGCGAAAGCATGAGGAGGCTTTTTAGGGCTTTCATTTTTGTGGAATCCAGCAGAAAAGTATCCTGGATGCATAGTCAGGTGAAGAGAGAGTGGGAATTGTCATGGTCTCAGACTTGAATATATAATGATGCATATCTTATCACATTGTTAATACCGTTATGTTTTGTGTGTCTTTTTGTTGCTTTCCAAGTCTTATGATATCACTCACAGGGACTAGAAGGAGAACGTGGAGAAACTTAAAGCTGCTCCAGCTGACATGAAGCAAGCCAGCAGATGCAGCTGGAATGGCATTTTGTTGTGTGATGAGAGATGGAAATAAAATGGTGTATTGTGTGATCATAGAACAGAGGCTATACATTTCTGAGTTGGTAAACCTCACGGTGAATGTTTTGTTATCATTGCTTGTTCATTTATAAGTAATTTCCAAGTTTATGTAAGTTGAACAGTAGGAAGCTATTGTTCTAGAGGAGGGTTTTGAGAATATGAAATATACTTATTCATGTCACTGATGGAGTGCTGAGGTTTAGAGGATCTACACCAGAAGTTAAGGGTTATAGGAGGAAGGTATATAGTGGGTGCAACTAAGCTTGGAATGTGTTGAGTGCAGGGAAGTGATTACATGTGGCAGGCATTGATAAGGGGAAAGAGCCATGGATTAGTGATGGAGAGGGGTTGAGGTCAGGTCAGGTCACTTTAAGGGAGAAATAGAAGTTTATGGCCCGTAACACTGGTGTCCTGCCTAGCAGTAAAGAACGATGCTTGTACAGATGGGTAGGAGGAGACTCAGCCTGTGAGGAACGGTTTAATATCAGTGCTTGTGTGAAAATGTATTTTGTTTGAATCCAGCTGTATCGACCCTTTTAGAAGAATTAAACTTAAGCTTCTCTAGTTCTAATTTTACTCTGAAAAATTAGAACCTATTAACATACACATGGGTTTTGTGCTGTAGATATGTGGTAGTTGTGGAGTCGGGGCCTGAGAGCACACAGTGTGTTTGGAAATCTGTGAATGTATTGTAATGTTTTTAAAATAGTATAAACTGCCTTAATTTTGCTGGACCCCAGGAAGAGCTGCTGCCTTGACAGCTAACGGGATACATAATAAATGCAAATGACGAGAGAATATTTGGATTAACTGGTACCTGACATGGACATGATGGTTTGCAGGAAGATCGGAATACCATAAACCAGGAGGTTGGGAGTTCAAATCCCATGTGTAGAAATGTTGAATAATAATTTCTGTATACATGCACAATGTAATCATGCATGTCAAAATATGTAAAATGTGTGAGTTGAAAACACTGCATGTTAGAAGTACTGTGTGTGAGTATCCCTAACCTTGACAACATACGAAGCACATTGAATGGATCAGTGGTTCACCAATCAGGACCTTGTTTGGCTCAGCAACAGTAACAATACAAATGTTCTTGCAACTACAGTTGTTAGCTGGGCCAGTACCAGCAAGGTCAAAGGTCTTGAAGATATAGAAATGGGTTGAGTAATTAATTCATGCATTAAAGGATTGCAGAGATAAGACGGTCAAATGTCAGTTGACTGTGGATAGAGAGGGAGAAAGGCAGACTTTGGACCCACTTCACTCACTTCTCCTCTCCTGAGTGTCACAGACATAAGCCTCCTGTCTGCCTGCACTGCCTGGCTCTTCAGTCCCCACCATGAATATCCAGTTTGCCCCTACCGACCTGCCCCTAAGCAGAAGACTGCAGACGGCATCGGTGCTACAGTGGGTCTTCTCCTTTCTGGGCCTGGGTGAGTCTGCCTCTGTCCTGGGCTGTCTGTGTGTGTGTGTCTGTGTGTGCTGTGCAGCTGTGTTTGCTAGCCTTTCTTCCTCATTTCTTAGTTCTGTTTGCTTAATGGGTTGCTCGGTGTGGAGAACTTGAAATTGAATTTAATGCGAGTTTCCACTGCTGGCTAACTTCCATGTGCCCATGGAGTTGTGCCTGAAACAGAGCAAGGAATGATGCTAACAGTAATACATGCATACAGAAGAAACTCCCTTATCCAACTCTTAAGTAACTGTTACATAACATGTGTTGGACAGTGGAGAGACTCCATGTGTGTTGCAATAGATTTGTCCATTAGGCCTTGCATACTTTTTATTATTTTTGAGATGGATTGGATACTGTGCATCAGTGGTACCTAGTGGATAAGAGGAAACACACTTCCTGGTATTCGTTTTTTATGACCACATGACCTGACAAGGAAAAACTCTGGGTCCTAGTTATTGGTCAATCTGTTCAGGTCACGTGGTCAGGAAAAACTCATGGCTTGAGTTGTAGTACACTTCTCGGGTTTGCTTAGATCTCTCTCTACCCCTTTCTATCTCTCTATCCCTGTTCCTCTCCTGCTCACTGCTGCTCAGTATGTCAGCAGGTTAAGAGATGCAACCTAATAGTGCAGTGCCCATCACATGTCTGTCTGTCTGTGTGTGTGTGTGTGTGTGTGTCTGTCTGTGTGTGTTGGCTGTCTTCCTCCAGCTCCAAGCTGCATCGTGCTGTTCTTTGTGTTGATGTTCACTCGGTTCTGGCTGATCAGCGTGCTGTACGCCTGCTGGTGGTTCATCGACTGGGAAACACCGTCCAAGGGGGGCAACAGGGTTCACTTCCTCTCCAATCTACGTGTCTGGGACTACATGAGGGACTACTTCCCTGTAAAGGTGGGATGACTTCACTGTGTTTACTGCACTCTTTTGTGAGTGTTTGTGACTATGTTTTTTTTGGGCTTCAATAAAAGAGCAGCGCCCAGGCCAGGGATGGATAGGCCCTATCTACAGCTGTTGCTGGTTGATGTCACCATCTAGTGGTGATATATGGATTGTGTGTAGAGACATACAAGTTCAGCTAAGAAATGTGAGGTGGTATTTGTTGGAATTTGATCATCATTAGTCTTATCCTAAGAACTTAGTCTCTCAAAATCATACCAACGTCTATATGCTGTGTTATTGGATAGTGCAGTAAGAAATCCTGTTTAAAAGGATATACAAATATTTGATTCTATTCTATGGAGCTTAGAGGCCTGTGAGCCTGCAATATCCTTCCGCTGAGATGGGTCCACGCTCTTGCCCTTGGTCAGAATGTACACTTTGGTCTGTACTGATAAGCATGTGAACATCAACAACGAAATGGCTCAGATGTGTATTTTTCCTTTCAATTGCTATGCAGAGCTTTGTTATCTATAGTTTGTCTAATTGAAAGTCTCAATAGGGTCACATGAATTACCATGAATTATCTTTGACATTGTTAAATCCATAATTGTTATTCTAATGGTATAGCTAGACCTATGTATTTATTAATTTGATGTGAATGGTAGTGTTTCTTTTTTGAAAGCTTCTATTGGTCATTGTAATCAATTGTTATTTTCAGATGACCTAGAAATCAGCCATAGATAATCATAAATGTATTGTTTACGTAAATTCAGTGATACGTTTGGATCTCCAACGACAGCCTTAGTGGGACATACCTTCATTGTAAACATAGAATGACTTTTGATGCCATTGATAAAACATTCCTCAGATAGTTAATTTCAGAAAGAAAGCACCATGTAGAAATATGTTTAACCATTAATTAAACAATGAATAATGCAAGTCTTGCCGATATAGGTTCTGCTCGTTCAGGGTAGCTCACTGCCCAAGCAAAGCGTCAATATAAAATAGCCAGCCTACAGGCAGTGAGCGCGGAAAACTATACAAATCCCCCCGGCAGGAGCACAGAACCTAACAGGTGGAGGCTGGGGTGGTGATGGGAGCAAACAGCCAGCGCATAGTGCAGCAAGCAGCAGCAGAATGAGTGAGCAGACCCGGTCAGCTTAAATAGACCGCCAAATAAGGTAGGTGTGATTGATATAAGCCTCTAATTTATGCCATCTCAGCTGATACGGGGCACTCGGGTTTCTTTTCTTTACTGGCTCTGCTTAATTTCAGATAGAAAAGACATAGAAATACAGTACCAGTCAAAAGTTTGGACACACCTACTCATTCCAGGGGTTTTCTTTATTTGTACTATTTTCTACATTGAAGAATAATAGTGAAGACATCAAAACTATGAAATAAAACATATGGAATCATGTAGTAACCAAAAAAAGTGATAAACAAATCAAAATATATTTTATATTTGAGATTCTTCGAAGTAGCCACCCTTTGCCTTGATGACAGCATTGCACAGTCTTGGCATTCTCTCAACCAGCTTCATGAGGAATGCTTTTATAACTGTTTTGAAAAAGTTTCCAAATATGCTGAGCACCTGTTAGCTGCTTTTCCTTCACTCTGCAGTCCAACTCATCCCAAACCATCTCAATTGGGTTAAGGTCGGGTGGTTGTGGAGGCCAGGTCATCTGATGCAGCACCGTCACTCTCCTTGGTCAAATAGCCTTACACACCCTGGAGGTGTGTTTTGGATCATTGTCCTGTTGAAAAACAAATGATAGTCCCACTAAGCGCAAACCAGATGGGATGGCATATCGCTGCAGAATGCATGCTGGTCAGGTGTGCTTTGAATTCAAAATAAATCACAGACAGTGTCACCAGCAAAGCACCCCCATACCAACACACCTCCTCCACAATGTTTTATGGTGGGAACCACACAAACGGGGACCATCCGTTCACCTACCCTGCATCACAAAGACCCAGCGGTTATAACCAAAAATCTCACATTTGGACTCATCAGACCAAAGGACAGATTTCCACGGTCTAATGTCCATTGCTTGTATTTCTTGGCCCAAGCAAGTCTCTTCTTATTATTGGTGTCCTTTAGTAATGGTTTCTTTACAGCAATTCAACCATGAAGGTATGATTCACGCAATCCCCTCTGAACAGTTGATGTTGAGATGTGTCTGTTACTTTAACTCTGTGAAGCATTTATTTGGGCTGCAATCTGAGGTGCAGTTAACTCTAATGAACTTATCTTCTGCAGCAGAGGTAACTCTGGGTCTTCCTTTCCTGTGGCGGTCTTCATAAGAACCAGTTTCATCAAAGCGCATGATGTTTTTTGCGACTGCTCTTGAATAAACTTTAAAAAGTTCTTGAAATGTTCTGTATTGACTGACCTTCATGTCTTAAAGTAATGATGGACTGTCATTTCTCTTTGCTTATTTGAGCTGTTCTTGCCATAATATGGACTATTTTACCAAATAGGGCTATCTTCTGCATACCACCCAAACTTGTCATAACACAACTGATTGGGTCAAACGCATTAAGGAAAGACATTTCACTAATTAACTTTTAACAAAGCACACCTGTTAATTGAAATACATTCCAGGTGACTACCTCATGCAGCTGGCTGAGACAATGCCAAGACAATGCCAAGAATGTGCATAGCTGTCAAGGCAAAGGGTGGTTACTTTGAAGAAATTGAAGAATTTGTTTAACACTTTTTTAGTTACTAAATTATTCCATATGTGTTATTTCATAGTTTTGATGTCTTCACTATTATTCTACAATGTAGAAAATAGTAAAAATAAAGAAAAACCATGGAATAAGTAGGGGTGTCCAAACTTTTGACTGGTACTGTATGTTTAACCATTTATTAAGCAATGAATAATGCAAGTATTGGCGCTATGTAAATAAGAATTTGTTCTTAACTGACTTGCCTAGTTAAATAAATGTTAAATAAAAAAATGTAAAGGCTCAGCTCCTTCAGGATTGCTCACTGCCCAAGCAAAGAGTCAATATTAAATAGCCTACAGTCAGTGAGCACTGTAAACTATACAATCCCCCAAAACAGCAGAACCTCACACCATCTGACTATGTGTAGCTACGGCAGAGTGCCGTTTAGATATGATCAAATAGACCAGCTAAAGTACATCTACCAGCGCAAGAACGAATACCATGTGAGAATGTTAACCATGTGTGGCATAAACTGAGCAACGTGTGACTTCTATCCCTCATGACATAACGCTGGGTACCCTCGCTTAAGGCGAGCTTCATCTGCCTATCTTGCCAACGTAACAGTGTGAACCCAGCTGCCCTAGAGATGCATCGCCAGGTGCACTCACTGATCAATACAAGTAGCCTGATCATCTGTTGGCCTACATTAAATATCTACCATCTAACAAGCAACCTAAGCAATATGCACCCAGCCAACCATCTGTAGCTATGCACTGAACTTTATTACGATACTGTAAGTGCCAAAGCAATGCTATTGACCGTGGGCTGAACCCAGTCATACCAAACTATAGTATAAAAGGCATGGAACTGGCAGATTAACTATTCACTTTTGGGCATCCAAAATCTCCTTGGCGTTTAATCTAATATTGCGTTCGTAGGAAGCAGAGGACTGACCCCCGTGATCTTCAGTGTGTATGCAGGGACAGATAGAGATGCCGATTAAGCAGCGCCGATGCGAAATGAATGAGGTGTGTACAGCTGAAGAGAGTGTCAACTCTGTGGGCTAAGGAGATGGAACCGTGATGAGGAATAACGGATCGCCCGGCGTGGTCAGTGGTCGCCATTGCAGGTAGCGTAACATGGAAGGGAGGACAGAAAGCAGCGTTAGTTTGAGCAATGACAACAGCAGTACCTTTACCCATCCTATCAGTTTAAGAATGCTTTACCAACACTGTAAACATATGAGTGGAGTGAACATAATTCAATCCGAGATCATGCAATGATTAAAGAGAAATGAATACGAAGTGTATTCCCCAAAAGTAAAAACCATAGAAAGCCATAAGAAAGCCTCTAATAAAATCATTGTAGGAGCCGAAACACCCTTTACTTAAACCTGATATGGATAAGGGGCAGTATTTTCACGGAAAAACGTACCCGATTTAAACTGGGTACTACTCTTGCCCAGAAACGAGAATATGCATATTATTAGTAGATTTGGATAGAAAACACTCTGAAGTTTTGAATGGTGTCTGTGAGTATAACAGAACTCATATGGCAGGCAAAAACCTGAGAAAAATTCAACCAGGAAGTGTAGGATCTGAGAAATGTAGTTCTTCTTTCTAGTCCCTTTCGAAACTACAGTATCTGTGCTGTTGCGTTGCACTTTCTAAGACTTCCATTGGCTGTCTAAAGCCTTCAGAAAGTGGATTGAGCCTTCTCCTGTCTCTGGGCAGAGTATAGGAGCTCAGTTACTGAGTGGTCTGCCTGAGGACAAAGAGATTGGATATGCGCGTTCCGCGAGCACGCTGTTTTTTCTTTTCCTCCTTGAATGAATACACTATTGTCCGGTTGGAATATTATCGCAATTTTACGTTAAAAATACCATAAAATTTGATTTTAAACAGCGTTTGACATGCTTCTAAGTACGGTAATGGAACATTTGGACTTTTTGTGTCTCGAATTGCGCTCGTGCGTTACCCTTTGGATAGTGACCTGAACGCACGAACAAAACGGAGGTATTTGGACATAACTATGGATTATTTCGAACAAAAACAACATTTCTTGTGGAAGTAGCAGTCCTGGGAATGCATTCTGACGAAGATCAGCAAAGGTAATACAATATTTGTAATACTAATTCTGAGTTTAGGTTGCCCCGAACTTGGCGGGTGTCTGAATAGCTCGCCGTGATGGCGAGCTATGTACTCAGAATATTGAAAAATGTGCTTTCGCCGAAAAGCTATTTTAAAATCTGACACAGCGATTGCATAAAGGAGTTCTGTATCTATAATTCTTAAAATAATTGTTATGTATTTTGTCAACGTTTATGATGAGTATTTTTGAAAATTCACCGGAAGTTTTTGGTGGGAATACATTTTCTGAACATCACGCGCTAATGTAAAAAGTTGTTTTTGGATATAAATATGAACTTGATTGAACAAAACATACATGTATTGTATAACATAATGTCCTAGGAGTGTCATCTGATGAAGATCAAAGGTTAGTGCTTCATTTAGCTGTGTTTTGGGTTTTATTGACATATATGCTTGCTTGGAAAATGGCTGTGTGGTTATTTTGGTCTATGTACTCTCCTAACATAATTTAATGTTTTGCTTTCGCTGTAAAGCCTTTTTGAAATCGGACAACGTGGTTGGATTCAGGAGAGGTTTATCTTTCAAATGTTGTAAAATAGTCGTATGTTTGAAAAATTGAAATTATTGGATTTTTGAGGTATTTGTATTTCGCGCCATGCGATCCCTTTCGCTTTTTTATGTCGGTTTTGGAGCAGTGGCTTCTTCCTTGCTGAGCGGCCTTTCAGGTTATGTCGATATAGGACTCGTTTTACTGTGGATATAGATGCTTGTGTTCCCGTTTCCTCCAGCATCTTCACAAGGTCCTTTGCTGTTGTTCTTTTGCACTTTTCGCACCAAAGTACTTCATCTCTAGGAGACTAAACGCGTCTCCTTCCTGAGCGGTATGACGGCTGCATGGTCCCATGGTGTTTATACTTGCGTACTATTGTTTGTACAGATGAACGTAGTACCTTCAGCCATTTAGAAATTGCTCCCAAGTATGAACCAGACTTGTGGAGGTCTACAATTTTTTTCTGAGGTCTTGGCTGATTTCTTTTGATTTTCCCATGATGTCAAGCAAAGAGGCACTGAGTTTGAAGGTAGGTCTTGAAATACATCCACAGGTACACCTCCAATTGACTCAATTGATGTCAATTAGCCTATCAGAAGCTTCTAAAGCCATGGCATCATTTTCTGGAATTTTCCAAGCTGGCACAGTCAACTTAGTGTATGTAAACTTCTGACCCACTGAAATTGTGATACTGTGAATTATATATGAAGTAATCTGTCTGTAAACAATTGTAGGAAAAATTACTTGTTTCATGCACAAAGTAGATGTCCTAACCGACTTGCCAAAACTATAATCTGTTAATAAGAAATTTGTGGAGTGGTTGAAAAACAAGTTTTAATGACACCAACCTAAGTGTATGTAAACTTCCAACTTAAACTGTAGCAATACTGGAGGAACTTATGTAGGTTCCACAATTTCAGAATCAATCAAATGTAACACCGTAGCAGCAGAGGATGAGAGTGAAGCCAGGATGTATTGAAAAGCAGTAGCACCGCCGATGCAGAATTCGGTGCCCAGAGCTAGCCCTCAGCACTGACGAAGGAACCAGATCCGTGATGAGTTCCAGTATCTTGTCATTGGTTGCCAGCGTCAATGTTGAACAAGAGGTTCGCCAGGTGCTGCCCGTGCTCAGCATGCAGGCAACATAACATGAAAGAGGACAAAGCCGTGTTAGATCTGGCAGTGAAGACTTCAGTTCCATGCCAATTCTTTCATCTCGGGGTGTATGACAGTACGTTTAACATGTGAGAGTCCACAATGCAAACAGAACTTAAGAGATCATGCAATAATAAAGCGGAGGAACATTTAGTGCATTTCAGACTGAAGAACCCGTAAAGCCAGAGTAATGTAACCCAACTCTGTTGTCTTAACGTGAACTCAAATATGTGCTACTGAGAGAGGAGAGATACTCTTTGATATGCATGTTCATTCCTTCTCCATAGGCCATGAAGTGTAGGCAGACATGGATCCTTGAGCAGACTGCATGCTGAAGGGTCCTGACACCCAAAATGAACTGAATCACTGCTAACAGAGCATGATAAAGCTGCATTTGTCAGACAAATTGGAATAGAAAAGGCATACATGGTTATATTACAGAAGACATTGTATGGAGATAAGAGCATACAGTAGACTGCTGTAGAGAGCACAGCTCAGCCATGACATAGCATAAAACATAAGCATTACTAACAAACCCCCAAAACCACAAATAAACGTTGGTGCAGGTTGTTTCATAGCTACCTAAATAGCCTAATGTACTACTGAAATTGCTCAGCTGTAGCTGATGCATCTGCAGCGTGCACAGTGAGAGTGACCTGATAATCAACCTGGACCAACAATATAGTCTACCTGTGCTAATGGCTAATGTCTAACAGTATATACTGGTGAGCCATGAGAGAAGAATGAATGACCTGATGAAGAGAGAATAGACCCCATAGATAACTAGAATAAGCCTGCATATAAGAGTGTCTGAAATAAGAACTAACAGACATTCCCCTGAGAGGCAATGAAGGCTTGATCACCAACACTGATCGCCAAGTGGTTGTTTAGCAAGCCCACCGCATGCTAGGTAATGCTAGTATCAACACCCATCCAATACGGCTGAAACTATATCAAGGCTTGATTAGTCATCGCACAGCGTCAGATTCCCCACTAAGGTACAAGGTGATAACTCTTCTTCCTCAGATATCAAGTTATGGTTAGGCAGTAGTATCAATTAAAATGAGGCTGTACTTCTGTGAATATATGCTTAGTGATGGAAAGACCGAGTAATGTTCGATGTAACATGAAGATAACAAAATGCAAGCAGAAGATTCATTAATAACAGTACTAATACATGAACTAACAGACATTCCCCTGAGAGGCAATGAAGGCTTGATCACCAACTCAGGCAATGAAGAAACTGTGGATAGATGGCAGCATTCGCTCAAACTGAAAGCGCGAACCACCACATTTAACCATGGCAAGGTGACTGGGAATATGGTAGAATACAAACAGAGTAGTCATTCCCTCCACAAGGCAATCAAAGAGGCAAAACATCAGTACAGAGACAAAGTGGAGTCACAATTCAATGGCTCAGACACGAGACGTATGTAGCAGGGACTCCAGATAATCACGGATTATAAATGAAAAACCAGCCACGTCGCGGACAAAGACGTCTTGCTTCCGGACAAGTTAAATACGTTCTTTGCCCGCTTTGAGGATAACACAGTACTACCGACGCGGTCAGCTACCAAGGACTGCGGGCTCTCCTTTTCTATGGCCGACGTGAATAAGACTGTTAAACGTGTTAACCTTCGCAAGGCTGCCAGCCCAGACGGCATCACTAGCCGTGTCCTCAGAGTCAGACCAGCTGGCTGGTGTGTTTACGGTCATATTCAATCTCTCCCTATTCCAGTCTGCTGTCCCCACATGCTTCAAGTTGGCCACCATTGTTCCTGTACCCAAGAATGCAAAGGTAACTGAACTAAATGACTATCGCCCCGTAGCACTCACTTCTGTCATCATGAATTGCTTTGAGAGACTAGTCAAGGATCATATCACCTCCACCTTACCTGTCACCCTAGACCCACTTCAATTTGCATACCGCCCCAATAGGTCCACAGACGATGCACACTGCCCTATCCCATCTGGACAAGAAGAATACCTATGTAAGAATGCTGTTCATTAACTATAGCTCAGAATTCAACACCATAGTACCCTCCAAGGTCATCATTAAGCTCGAGGCCCTGGGTCTGAAACCCGCCCTGTGGAATTGGGTCCTGGACTTCCTGACAGACTGCCCCCAGGTGGTGAAGGTAGGAAACAACATCTCCACTTCACTGATTCTCAACACAGGGGCCCCACAAGGGTGCGTGCTCAGCCCCCTCATGTACTCCCTGTTCACCCATAACTGCGTGGCCAAGCACACCTCCAACTCAATCAAGTTTGCAGGTGACACAACAGTAGTAGGCTTGATTACCAACAACAATGAGAGCCTACAGGGAGGAGGTGAGGGCTCTGGGAGTATGGTGACAGGAAAACTTCTCACTCAATGTCAACAAAACAAAGGACATCAACCACCTGAGCCACTGCCTGTTCACCCCACTGTCTTCCAGAAGGCGAGGTCAGTACTGGTGCATCAAAGCTGGGACCGAGACACTGAAAAACAGCTTCTATCTCAAGGCCATCAGACTGTTAAACAGCCATCACTAGCACAGAGAGGCTGCTGCCTACATACACAGACTTGAAATCATTGGCCACTTTAAAAAATGGAACACTAGTCACTTTAATAATGTCACTTTAATAATGTTTACATATCTAGCATTACTCATCTCATATGTATATACTATCTACTGTATCTTAGTCTACGCCGTTCTGACATTGCGCATACATATATTTATATATTCTTAATTCCATTACTTAGATTTGTGTGTATTAGGTATTTGTTGTGACATTTTTGATATTACTTAGATATTGCTGCACTGTTGGAACTAGAATGACAAGCATTTCGCTACACCCACATTAACATCTGCTAAACACTTGTACAGTATGTGACCAATAACATTTTATTTGATTTTACTTGAATGAAGGGATCTCTACAATAGCACAATACAATTATTTATTTTACCTTTATTTAACTAGGCAAGTCAGTTAAGAACAAATTCTTATTTTCAATGACGGCCTAGGAACAGTGGGTTAACTGCCTTGTTGAGGGGCAGAACAGCTTTTTACCTTGTCAGCTCGGGGATTCAATCTTGCAACCTTTCGGTTATTGGCCCAACGATCTAACCACTAGGCTACCTGCCGCCACAATAGTCTATTATAGAATAAGAACAGGCACTAGAATAATACTACTAGAACGCAAGATGAACCAACAAGGAGGACCGGCTGGGTAAAATGCATGACACATGATTAGAACATGGCTAATAAATCTGAGCCTAAACCTATTGCTGCAATAAGAATTAAGTATAAATGAGTTGACTGAAATGATACCTTAAAATGTATGCTAATAGTGTGACTCATGCAACAGCAGGCTATACACTAATAAGCTAGCAGATTTATGATTTCTCAGAGTAGAAGAGCAGCAAAAGTGTAGCAATATGAGGAGCGCACTATCCAGTCCAGTTAAATTGAATGTGTTCTAGCTTATACTGTGTAAGGGTTCCAAAGATACTAACCATAACCAGATCATTTGTACAACATTTGAAGTGTGACTGCTGGCACAAGTCACATTAACCTACGAGACTGGGATGACTCATAAAATGTAGGCCATCACTGATGTGTGCATTGATTGCAGCAGTCTCATGAGATGTGCAACATGCAGTGATAGTTACTATCCATACTGATGCTGCACTAAACTAAGCATGGAGACTTACATACTATTGAATCACCGTGATAAGCGCCATCTCCTGCCAGTGGCGTATATTCATGGATGCCAAGGCAACCAGGCTTCCCCTAAAAATGAACCCCCCAGAAATGTAAAAACATAAAATAATGTATCTTTTGTCTATCTGTATTTCATAATTTTCCTTCAATTTGCAAGAGGCTGAATGTATCTCACAGGAGAACGCATCCGAGCGAGCGAAACAGCTTCCTTCTGTCTCTGTACGTGTAGGCCATCTATCTCTATCTGATGCTGTCTGGTACAAATGAGGTTGACATTGTTGCCACCTGTAGCATTGAAGGCAAGGGATGACAGCCAGCATCTGGCCACCATTGACAAAAAAAATAAAAACATTTTCCAATCAGCGTTGAGCTAAACTGAGCGAGCTCAGCGCTGAATGGTCCTGGCGCACCAAAAAAAGAAAAGTGTCCAGGGAAGCCAGCTTGGATTTGGCATCACTCCTATCAAATCCTACTAAGAGCATATGTCATTGACAGAAAAACTTGAATTGTTGCATCTCGTGGTGTTGTCCTCCGGTGGCTAGTTAGCCAGCTAGTTAAAATTGGCCCTTTCCTAAATTAGCCATGGATGGAGATGGGGATTTGGACTTGGGGTTTTACTTAATTCTCCATACTGGCCAATGATTATAACAGCGATTCTGATCCAACCATTAATTAATTAATTGTTGTTCCCCTGGCCTGAGAGGATGGAAGTTCAATATGTAGCTAGATGTAGAAGGCTCATGTTAACTAGCTAACGTTGCCCATGAATAGAAGTTAGGCTATCGAGCAAGCATTTTAGCTAGGCAGCCAAGGACAACAATAAATTGAAGTGCGCACTGTATGACAGAGTAATAGACTGTTTCGTCAACATGAAAGAGGAGGATGGCATTGGCATTTCTCTACAAGTAGGGTGAGTCAACATGTTTTTCTACATGCACGAACACACGCACTTGGTTTCACAATGATTTTACCCACACACCACTACTGTCTCCTGCTCATAATCAGAAAACATTGCTACTCACTCACTACATATCAACGCATAGCCGCGGGAAGTAGGGGTGCTGAGGATGCTGCTGCTGGAAATAAATAAAATAACTATACAAAAAATGTCAACATTTGTAAAAAATTGTTACAAAAAGTAGTGTACTGGGCCTTTACTTGTCCTGTATTATTGGACCAATACAGCCCCTCCCAACCCACACCCCAATTTTTTTTTGCCCCCACCTTAACGTGGCTATGCCTGTATTGTACCCTAGAATAGGTTACTTCCTCATTGTATGGTGGAGGGATTATTCTTCATGAATGTGTTCACAGAGCTACCGACTCTGCCCGAAAGCTGGTATTGTGAACAAACAAGTAGACAATACGATAGGCTACTCTCGAGGCTAATTCTACTTGGCTAACTAGTTTGTAGCCGGCAGTTGACTGACAACAGTAGCACAACAACATGCTGATCCTCACAGTCAATGACATCCCTGCAGCAGCCAAACATTGCAACATGAGCATATTGAACGACATGGGCAAGGTTCCAACACAGCTAGTTCGCAAAGAAAATATACCAGAAAGCTGCAACATAGCGTGAAATGGCTAGTTAAGGCTTAAGGCAGCAGCGTCAATGTAGAAAAAAAATGTGCATGGTAGCAGCAAGATGAGTGAGCAGACCCGGTCAGCTTAAATAGACCGCCAAATAAGGTAGGCGTGACTGTTACTAGCCTCTAATTGATGCCATCTCAGCTGATGCGAAGCACTCGGGTTTCCTTTCTGAACTGGCTCTGCTTAATTTTGATGTCAACAGCTTATCATTTCTATTAGTTATTATAGTTCTCTGCTTTTACCATTACATGAACTAGTACAGCAAATGTAGTTCAGAAAAGTTATTGTAGGAACAAACAGTGATACAACAGGTAAAAAGAGACTTTCTATGAATTATACTGTATTTGGTTTGATCAATCAGTTGTAATGAACACGATGGGAGACAGATAGCTGGTTTCAAGCGCAGGGCGCAGCAGGTGTTTATTGGTAAAGGACCACAGGAGGAGGCAGGTAGCTGGGTCCAGGGGCAGGCAGAAGGTCATACACAGGAGGAGGCAGGTAGCTGGGTCCAGGGCCAGGCAGAAGGTCATACACAGGAGGAGGCAGGTAGCTGGGTCCAGAGCCAGGCAGAAGGTCATACACAGGGGGTCCAGAAAGGCAACAGTACAGGCAGGGAAAAGGTAGTAACATCATCCAGGAGATCAGGCCATAGGTTGATAACAGGAAATCCAATAGGCTAAAGTACAAGCAAAAACTATCATACACAGGAGGATTAAATTACAGCAAAAAAAAATTTTTTTAAACATTAAAATTTTTAAAAAATAATAAAAAAAATAAAAAAAATAAAAAAACAGCGCTTTGACTAGAAGTGTGTCACAAAACAAACAATACCTCACAGTGATGGGTGCAAAGAACTGAACTAAATAGTGTGTGATAATGACATACAGGTGTGTGAACAGGTGATCAGAATTCAGGTGATTGGGATCTGGAGAGGGAGCTGCGTTCAGGGGATCTATGTGTTTGAGAGTGTGAGCTTGGAAGGGGATCTGCGTTCAGGGGATCTACGTGTTTGAGAGTGTGAGTTGGAAACAGACGCTACATCAGTCTGATATCTTCTTTGATAGCATGCTTATCTGTTGTACTTAGCACAGAGTGTGTCCTTAATGCCACTTCTCCAGTGTCCAAAGTTTTCCCAAGGTAGAGGCCCCACCTCAAGACTCTGCTCCTTTGAGTTGGGGTAAATGTCCCTGATTGTTCCATACAGTATACTGATAAGATAAAATATCAAAACCAACTGACTAGGGAACACAGCCAACACGTTCTACTGTATGTAAAGTGTTCTGTGTGTATTGAGTATACAGACAGAGCTGTATTGAGGCAAATGCGTTTTATTAGAGAGAGTAATGTCTCATTCAAGCAAAACATAAATTGGTTCTGAATGCCACACGTACAAATGGGGAATTTACATAATTAGGTCATATGGACTTTCATTTCTCAAGGAAAGATACAGTACATTGAACACATCTGGATACCAAGTTCCCAACAAAGAGGACTTCCTCAAACAAACATATTTGAATGTAATTTCCCCTGTATTATCCCCTGGCTTTTGCCGATCGAACATTTGACTTCATGCATTATTAAGGCTTGAATAAAGAGTCAATGTTAGTCTGAACAGAGCAGTGTCCTTCAGAGGGTGTCATCGGTTACACTGAGGTCTTGTTCTCCACCACCGTCCCTAATGACAGCGTCACTGCCTCCGACTGTGAGCCAACCACCTGATTTGAAAACCTGTTCTGCTCTCTGCAGAAATCAACACTAACTAGACACTGACTCCTCTCATGACTTTACATTTGTAGAATGTATACATGTTAGTCGCATTTGAACCTAACTCTAAGCCAAAATGCAACAACATGCATATGCCAAGCCTGTGCATGTCAAGCCTGTTGGGAAAATGTGAAAAATGGGTTCGGTGTATAAACAGGCATAAGAAGGCAACTCTTTTGTTTGTATACATGGAGAAACAGGAGCCAATAATTCATCCTGAAAAGAAAGGCTGCTGTGAGCAGGGACCAAAATAATGACAGGCCACTAAACAATTGGCCAGTGTTCTCTCACTATGTCAATCCACGACTACAGCGCCATTCTCAATCATACAGGCATCTGTGTTGACCACTAGTACTACATCTGACAAAGCTCCATTCCCCAAAAACAAACAGTACAGTGGTCTTAGAGCTTGACTTATTCTGTCATTTGTTTTTGGAAAGAGACAAATCTCATGATCAGATAGAGGACTACAGGAAACGAGAGAAGGACAAACGGGTTGTTTACAATCACAAAACCCCAAATTATTTTGTTGTTATGTTCCCCTAATGTTTGAGTGTCCAGTTTTCTGTTAATTATGGGAACATTCTATCTACGTTAGCTAGCAAAAACCATCTGAGACCCTTTTAAAACTTCTTCGGGATCGGTGTCCCTTCCACGGGATGGTTGACCTAACGTAGGCTAATACGATTAGCATGAGGTTGTAAGTAACAAGAACATTTCCCAGGACATAGACATATCTGATATAACTCTACTGTCCAATTTACAGTAGCTATTACAGTGAAAGAATACCATGATATTGTTTGAGGAGAGTGCACAATTTTAAACATGAAAAGTTATTAATAAACAAATTAGCCATATTTGGGCAGTCTTGAAACAAAATCTGGAACAAAATGCAAAGGTTCATTGGATCAGTCTAAAACGTTGCACATACACTGCTCTAAGTTGCATCTGGGCTGGAATAATACAATTTGGCCTTTCTCTTGCATTTCAAAGAGGATGGTACAAAAAAAATACGAAAGAACAATTTTTTTTTTCGTTTGCATTATCTTTTACCAGATACTCTATCTATAAGATGTAAGAATGCTCAGGAAACATAAAACAATATTTGGACACATATTTAATAACCCCTTATTTTTGTTGGAACAAAACTACCTCCTTACTTCTATTCATTTGTATGGGTTACCTTCATACGAGTCCCGTGACACTTGTGGGGGTCGAAGAAAAAAACGGAGAACACCGTAGTGTTTGTGAGTCTTCCCTTTCCCCTGTGGGCCAAACCGTTAGGACACTACAGACTTTTTCATGAGAAGACCGATTTTCAATGGTCTGACAAACACAAATGTAGCTTGGCCACCTTTCACCGCAGATGTGGAAGGCCGACATACTGTAGGCGAATGTGACCCGCCTTATCTTAGCTCACTGGTCACCATAGCAGCACCCAACCGTAGCATGTGCTCCAGCAGGTATATTTCACTGGTCACCCCCAAAGCCAATTCCTCCTTTGGCCGCCTTTCCTTCCAGTTCTCTGCTGCCAATGACTGGAACGAATTGCAAAAATCACTGAAGCTGGAGACTCATATCTCCCTCACTAACTTTAAGCACCAACTGTCAGAACAGCTCACAGATCACTGCACCTGTACATAGCCCATCTATTAATAGCCCATCCAACTACCTCATCCCCATACTGTTATTTTTTGTTGTTGTTGCTCCTTTGCACCCCAGTATCTCTACTTGCACATTTATCTTCTGCATATCTATCACTCCAGTGTTTAATTGCTAAATTGTCATTATTTCGCCACTATGGCCTATTTATTGCCTTACCTCCCTTATCTTACCTCATTTGCACACACTGTATGTAAACTTTTCTATTGTGTTATTGACTGTATGTTTGTTTATTCCATGTGTAACTCTGTGTTGCTGATTGTTTCGCTTTGCTTTATCTTGGCCAGGTCACAGTTGTAAATGAGAACTTGTTCTCAACTAGCCTACCTGGTTAAATAAAGGTGAAATATATACATATTTTTTTAATTAAAAAAGAGATATCCCTTATTGGAACAGTGGTAAGGGTGTTCGTCATTGGTGCTGGTGGCCTGGGTTTGAGACCTGCTAGGGGATTTACCCTACTCTCACATTCTTAGCAATATACACTACATGACCAAAAGTATGTGGACACCTTCTCGTCGAACATCTCATTCCAAAATCATGGGCATTAATATGGAGTTGGTCCCCCCCTTTGCTGCTATAACAGCCTCCACTCTTCTGGGAAGGCTTTCCACTTGATGTTGGGATGTTGCTGCGGGGACATGCTTCCTTTCAGACACGAGCATTAGTGAGGTTGGGCACTGATGTTGGGTGATTAGGCCTGGCTCACAGTCAGTGTTCCAATTCATCCCAAAGGTTTCAACAGGGTTGAGGTCAGGGCTCTGCGCAGGCCAGTCAAGTTCTTCCACAACAATCTCGACAAACCATTTCTGTATTGACCTCGCTTTGTGCATGGGGGCATTGTGTGGCCTCACCTTCTGTGAGCTTGTGTGGCCTACCACTTCGTGGCTGAGCCGTTGTTGTTCTTAGACGTTTCCACTTAACAATAACAGCACTTACAGTTGACCAAGGCAGCTCTAGTAGGGCAGAAATCTGACAAACTGACTTGTTGGAAAGGTGGCATCCTATGATGGTGCCACGTTGAAAGTCACTGAGCTCTTCGGTAAGGCCATTTTACTACTGATGTTTGTCTATGGAGATAGCATGGCTGTGTACTCAATTTTATACACCTGTCAGCAACGGGTGTGCCTGAAATAGCCAAATCCACTAATTTGAAGGGGTGTCCACATACTTCTCTCTCTATATAGTGTTTGTTAATGTCATTATTTGGCAAAACACACCTATCTGATCTAAGTAAAATTAGTTTGTCATTGAAAGACAGAAATCTGTAGGATTCATCCTTTAATGAATCATCTCAATCCGTAAAGTCAATAAATCCCACCATGCCTAGTGCTTAGTGTTTACTTAGCACTAAGCACTGCCCTTGTTTTGCTAGTGAGAGGTTAGTGTAGCCCAAGCTAGTAGGCGGGGACTTGATTCTTGGAGCTGATTGACCTTGAACTGCTAATCTCAAACACTGAGGTCGATACAAACTGTTTGTTGGCAGCTTTGTTTTGACATGACTGAGCAATGCTGATCATGAGCATAGCATGCCCATTATGATTACCCTGCTGAAAAAAAAATACATAGACCATATGCTGGCGATTAATGCGTTTTTATTCTGGTGACCGGCGCATGTTGTTTTGGACACTGATGCTACTATGCTGGTGACCATCTGATATTAGTGGCGTGGCTTTCAGATAGTTATTTTTGGCGAGTAAATATGATTCTTGTTAAGTTCGTACACCACAAATTTAAATGTTCCTGAAATATTTTTGCACATAACATATTGTAATATAATATTCATAACATTATTTACATATTGTAACAAAGCGGTAACTATCCCAATGTTGGGATTTTCATAGTCTCTTAGTTAAGGGACTCATACACTTGTGTAAACCTCATTAATGCTACAAAACTGTCAGTGTCTTCAACCTTAATTAAACAGAACAGATGAACCGGAATAACATTACTCACAGGTGGCCAAAAATAACTGAAAGCCACGCCTGCAGTCTTCTGATTACGCTGTGTGTAATATCTCTATAAACTAGCATCAACAACCCAACTACATGACCCAATGCCTGCAACCCAGTAGTAGGGTCAGGACACAAACCCAGCATTTAGAGTGTTTTGGGTAGCCTATTAATGCAGACTTTGTAATTAATTGTGCATGTTTATCTTACATGCTGTTAGAATAAATGTTCTAGACGTGAATGTTGTTACGAACCGGGTCGTAACAAGGAGAAAGACAACGCGGAGATAAAGAAATAACAAAAATATATTTATTAAAAAAAGAAACATACACAAGTAACAATGGTGTGTGTGTTCAGTGTAAGGGAGTGGATGCTTGCATAGATGGTGATAATGAGGGGTGTTGAGGTGCCAAAACACATGAACACAAAGAAGCTCCAAAATGCCACAAAAAACAGTGTCTACATGGAGAGTGTCTCCTCAACGTATGGGGGAAAGGTGTACCCGAGCCCGGGTGTGTCCCATTTCGCTGACGACCCTTCCAGTACCGCTCACCAACATCGTATTAAGGAAAACAAGGGCAGAGGGAAAGAATTCAGCAGACAGAGTCAGAGGGTCGTCACAATGTGCACTTTTAAATTGGGTGGACTGAGACTAAAAAACATTGCCATAGACTGAAGTAAAATCAAATGTATTTATACCATCAGAGATGTCCAAGTCAATGCAGTCCCTCGGGTCTCAAACAGAATAGGCCTGAGTCCACCTTGTTCACTGGGCAGCTAGACCAGCTAGACCATGCTGGTCGGACAAGCTTGACCAGCATCAGACCAGCACTGACCAGTGATAGACCAGCATGGACTAGCTTGACATTTATGCTGGTCTATGCTTTTTTTTCAGCAGGGTAGCTAACAAGAACTTTTGACCCCATCCTGTGACCTTTGGCATGATCGTCCATCCTGTTTATCTCCTATCTGCCTGTGCACAGAGACAGACGACACTGGTCAATACTGGTTAGAGGCAGGATAGTCTTTCTGACAGCCGCTGTGGAGGCAGACGAACAACAGCGAGAAGTCACACATGCAACGTGATGAAGATATAGGCCAAATACCTGGAAGTCAATTCATAGGCTTCGATGAGAGTATGGTTTTCAATGAAACTTTCAAATGTTTTGAGATTTAGAAATTAATTTGATGCATCCTGTGTTGTGCAGTTGTGCATAACTATGTTGAGTATTGAGGTCCTTAGCAGTGACTCCGCTCTGTGTTGTATTGCAGCTGGTGAAGACAGCAGACTTGGACCCCAGGCAGAACTACATCCTTGGTTTCCATCCCCATGGGATCCTGGTGGCTGGAGCCTTCATTAACTTCTGCACGTACGCTACAGGCTTCAGGAAACTGTTCCCTGGCCTGGACAGCTTTCTGCTGATGCTACCTCTCTGGTTCAGAGCCCCCTTCTTCAGAGACTACATCATGATGGCAGGTTAGTGGGGTTGGGGTTAGAGGTCAAGGCAGAGATACTGTGAAACACTTTGTGACAGATGTTGCTGTAAAGACAAGATGGCAATATAAATATATCTGATTCATTGATTTACTGATAGATTGATAGATTACTGATAGATTGATTAGGGACAACCATCATGATACAAATTAACATGTTAACTACACCTGATCTCAGTGTCTACTGTGTGTCCCAGGTCTGATTCCTTCGGACAAGGAGAGTGCCAGCTATCTGTTACGTCGACAGGGAGGTGGGAATGCCGTTGTTATAGCAGTAGGAGGAGCCCCCGAGGCCCTTGACGCACGCCCTGGCGCCTTCATCATTCTATTAGCCAATAAGAAGGGCTTCGTCAAACTGGCAATGGAACATGGGTAAGACCAGGGCCAGAGGTGGCAGAGGACATTTTACTGCCTGTGTCTCTGATTAAATCTTATAACTACTCTCATGGTTACACAAGTGACTTCAACTGTGTCAATCACTTCATCATAGTTTGATATTAATGTTCACAGTGTGTACTTGTGGATGGCTTACTGAAATAGTGCCATGTGTAAGCCCTTTAGGAATTTCAATTGGAAGCATGCAAGCACCAATTGACATACAGAGGGACAAGTGAAGTGACACCATGATTGATTTAATTTATTAGACTATTTTTAAAATACATATATGAGGGCGCTCCAGCCGGTGACGCCGCAACATAAAATGTAAGAAAATCGTCAAGGATATCACCATTTCCATTGTGGTCCTTTTGTAAGGGCGAGGGGGGATGCAGCTGAGTACAAAAACATTTATTTCACCATACCACTATTAAATCCTTCTAGTGGAATAGTTATGGTTATCCCAGAACAAGTTAAAGTAGTTACATAGGTACCTGGGGACCATACTGTGGACTATCTTATGTACATGACACCATTTCATCTGAGAAACTCTCTCCTCCACTTTGAGCTATCTGAGGCTTTCAAAGTGGGAATGATCAAGATGAGTAGGTGCTGGAAGATTAAGAATAATCCTGACTAATTTGTTCTGAGATGTCTGCAATTTATTTGTAATTATCTTGGGGGCACTATTGTACCAGGAAGAGCACGCATGGTTGAAGTGGCACTGAACAAGAGCCCCTGCCAATGCCACCATTGCATTCTTCTCCAGATATTTGGAGGTTCTTGCCTTGAACCTAATTTTATGGTTCACTTTGGAGAGAACTTTTTGTGCCATGCTCTCCCTGTCAGATGGTTATCTAGCACACATCCAAGATAATTAACTGAGTCTTTTGCTGTGACCACTGTCACCTACTACCACCTTAAAATCAGGGGATTTCCTCAGTTTCTCATTGGACCAGTACAAGAGGGACTCTGTTTTTCCAAGGTGTAGTGACAAATCAAATAAATCACATTTTATTTGTCACATCCACCAAATACAACAGGTATTTACTCATAAGCCCTTAAACAACAATGCGGTTCAAGAAATAGAGTAAAGAAAATATTTACAAAATAATAATCAAAAAGTAACACAAGAAAATTACATGACAATAACGAGGCTATATACAGGGAGTACCGAGTCAATGTGTGGGGGTACAGGTTAATCGAGGTCATTTGTAAAATGACTATGCAAAGATAGATAATAAACAACGAGTAGCAGTGGGTGGGGTGGGGGATGTGTTCAATGTAAATAGTCTGGGTGGCCATTTGATTAATTGTTCATCAGTCTTATGGCCTAGGGGTAGCAGAGAGAACAGTCTATGATTTGGGTGACTAGAGTCTTTGCCAATTTTTGGGCCTTCCTCTGACAACGCCTATATAATCGTATAAAGGTCCTGGATGTCAGGAAGCTGGGCCCCGGTGATGTACTGGGCCCTACACACTACCCTCTGTAGCGCCTTATGGTCAGATGCCAAGCAGTTGCTATACCAGGCGGTGATGCAACCGATCAGGATGCTCTCAATGGTGCAGCTGTAGAACTTTTTGAGGATCTGGGGACCCATGCCAAATCTTTTCAGTCTCCTGAGGGGGTAAAGGTGTTGTCATGCCCTCTTCACAACTGTCTTGGTGTGTTTGGACCATTATAGTTGGTTGGTGATGTGGACACCAAGGAACTTGAAACGCTCTGTCACGCCCTGATCTGTTTCACCTGTTCTTGTGCGTGTCTCCACCCCCTCCAGGTGTCGCTTATTATCCCCCTGTGGATTTATCCCTGTATTTCCTGTCTCTTTGTGCCAGTTTGTCTTGTTTTGCCAAGTCAACCAGCCTTTTTGTCCTTGCTCCTATTTTTCCCAGTCTCTGTTTTTCCTAGCCCTCCTGGTTTTGTCCCTTGCCTGTCCTGACACCAAACCCTCCTGCCTGACTTTTCTTCTTGCCTTGACCTCAAGCCTGCCTATTGTCTTGTACCGTCTGGACTCGTACCTGGTTACTGAAACCCTGCCTGTCCTGACCTCGAGGCTGCCTATCACCTGGTACTGTTTGGACTCTGACCTGGTTTATGAACTCTCGCCTGTACCCAACCTGCCTTTTGCCAGCCCCTTTTGTTATAATAAATATCAGAGCTCAACCATCTGCCTCCTGTGTCTGCATTTGGGTCTCGCCTTGTGCCCTTATCCTCTCGACCCGCTCCACTTCAGCCCCGTTGATGTTAACTGGGGCCTGTTTGGCCCTCCTTTTCCTATAGTCCATGATCAGCTCCTTTGTCTTGCTCACATTGAGGGAGAGGTTGTTGTCCTGGCACCACACTGCCAGGTCTCTGACCTCCTCCCTATGGTCTGTCTCATCATTGTCGTTGGTCAGGCCTACTACTGTTGTGTCATCAGCAAACTTAATTATGGTGTTGGAGTCGTGCTTGGCCACGCAGGAGGGGACTAAGCACACACCCCTGAGGGGCCCCAGTGTTGAGGATCAGCGTGCCAGATATGTTGTTGCCTACCCTTACCACCTGGGGGCGGACCGTCAGGAAGTCCAGGATCCAGTTGCAGACGGAGGTGTTTAGTCCCAGGGTCCTTAGCTTAGTGATGAGCTTTGTGGGTACTATGATGTTGAACGCTTAGCTGTAGTCAATGAACAGCATTCTCACATAGGTGTTCCTTTTGTCCAGGTGGGAAAGGGCAGTGTGGAGTGCGATTGAGATTGCGTCATCTGTGGATCAGTTGGTGTGGTATGTGAATTGGAGTTGGTTTCACGCCTGCTCCTGCTCCCCCTCCCTGTGTAATGACCAATGCAGGAGATGAGAAGCGGGTACAGGGAGTGAACCATATAATATAGACGGACATGCAACGGAATAAGAACAACCTCTGGACATAAACACGACACGACAAACAATGCTACTACAGCGAACAACACAGAGGAGCAGACATATATGTAGGGCCAACAACAAAGTGATAGAGTCCAGGTGAGTCCAATGAGTGCAGATGCGCGCAATGGTGGTAACAGGTGGGTGTAATGACGGGTAGCCTGGTGCCCTGGAGCCGCTCGGCGTGACAGTACCCCCCCCCCCCCCCCCCAGGGGTGCCACCCGGTGTCCCACCTTGGTGAGCTGGACGGGCCGGCTGAGGCATGACAGCCTGATGATCCCGCAGCAGCGAAGAAGCTCCATGGGCCAGCTGAAGAATGACGTGGGATGGGAACCTGCCGAGCAAACTGAGGCAAGGAAACCTCTCGAGCCAGCTAGGGCGTGACAGCCTGACGAGCCAGCTTGGGCACCCCTGGTTCCATCGGTGGTGGAATCCAAGCCCGACGTCACCAACAAAACAAAATAACTCATGGCTGGCTGATGCATAGGAGCCCGACGAGCCGGCTGAAGCGTGATGTGGGATGGGTACCTGCCAAGTTAACCGGGACAAGGAAACCTCTTGCGCCAGTTAGGGCATGAAAGCCCGACGAGCCAGCTTAGGCACCCCCGGTTCCATCGGCGGCGGAATCCAAGCCCGACGTCACCAACTAAACAAAACCCTGATGCTTCTTGTATTCGTAGTAGCATTCTGTAACGCCCAACACAGGAGATGAGAAACAGGTGCAGGGAGTGAACCATTTAATATAGATGGACATGCAACGCAACAGGAACAGTGTCTGGACATAAACACGACACAACAAACAATGCTACTACTGGGAACAACACAGAGGAGCAGACATATATGCAGGGGCAATCAACAAAGTGAGGGAATTCAAGGGTTACCCTTCTTTACACGCACCAGTCACCATCAAAACGCAAAACAGGCTCATTGGACTCACCTGGACTCCTTCACGTTGTTGATTACCCCCTGTATATCTGTCTGTTCCTGTCCAGATGCTGTTCCGTTTCATGTCCGTCAACTATTAAACCTTCACTCCCTGTACCTGCTTCTCATCTCCTGCATCGATCCTTACAGTGGGTCTAGGGTTTCCGACATAATGGTGTTGACACGAGTCATGACCATCCTTTCAAAGTACTTCATGGCTACCGACATGAGTGCTACGGGGCGGTAATCATTTAGGCAGGTTACCTTAGCTTTCTTGGGCACAGGGACTATGGTGGTCTGTTTGAAACATGTAGGTTATTGTCATAGCCATTTACTGACATTCAGAAGTTCAGCACTGAGGGCTTTCTCAACCACATTTTTGTCTTTGTGGGAAACCAACAGTGCAGAATCATCTGCATAGAGGAAAAGGTCACATATACAGATTTCAGATAATTTATATACAACAAAAAGAAAAGTGGACCCAGCACACTCCCTTACGGAATTCCATGACTGGTCTATCGACGTCACCCGCACGAGGAGGCTAAAACAGACTTTCCCCCATCGCGACGTCCCTCTAAGGCCCTTCTGCTAACTTGCTAGCCCCGGCCTGCTAACTTGCTAGCCCCGGCCTGCTAACTGCTAACTTGCTAGCCCCGGCCTGCTAACTGCTAACTTGCTAGCCCCGGCCTGCTAACTGCTAACTTGCTAGCCCCGGCCTGCTAACTGCTAACTTGCTAGCCCCGGCCTGCTAACTGCTAACTTGCTAGCCCCGGCCTGCTAACTGCTAACTTGCTAGCCCCGGCCTGCTAACTGCTAGCTTGCTAGCCCCGGCCTGCTAACTGTCTGAATCGCCATGTCCCCAGCCAGCCTAACCACTCACTGGACCCATACGATTCACTGGCTGCGCATGCCTCTCCCTAATATCAATATGCCTTGTCCATTACTGTCCTGGTTAGTGATTACTGTCTTATTTCACTGTAGAGCCTCCAGCCCTGCTCAATATGCCTTAACCAACCATGTTGTTTCACCTCCGACATATGCGATGACATCACCTGGTTTAAACGTCTCTAGAGACTCTCTCTCATCATTACTCAATGCCTAGGTTTACCTCCAATGTACTCTCTTCCTACCATACCTTTGTCTGTAAATTATGCCTTGAATCTATGCTATCATGCCCAGAAACCTGCTCCTTTTACTCTCTGTTCCGAACGTGCTTGACAGCCAGTTCTTATAGCCTTTAGCCGTACTCTTATCCTACTTCTCCTCTGCTCCTCTGGTGATGTGGAGGTTAATCCAGGACCTGCAGTGGCTAGCTCCACTTCTACTCCCCAGGTGCTCTCATTTGTTGACTTCTGTAACCGTGAAAGCCTTGGTTTCATGTATGTTAACATTAGAAACCTACTTCCTAAGTTTGATTATTCACTGCTTTAGCACATTCTGCCAACCCGGATGTCTTAGCCGTGTCTGAATCCTGTCTTTGGAAGGCCACCAAAACCCCTGAAATGTCCATCCCTAACTATAACATTTTCCGACAAGATAGAACTGCCAAAGGAGCCGACGTTGCAATCGACTGCAGAGAGAGCCTGCAGAGTTCTGTCTTACTATCCAGGTCTGTACCAAAATAATTTGAGCTTCTACTTCTAAAAATTCACCTTTCCAGAAACCAGTCTCTCACCGTTGCCGCTTGCTATAGACCACCCTCTGCCCCCAGCTGTGCCCTGGACACCATATGTGAATTGATTGCCCCCCATCTATCTTCTTAGCTCGTGCTGCTAGGTGACCTAAACTGGGACATGCTTAACACCCCGGCATCCTACAATCTAAGCTTGATGCCCTCAATCCCACACAAATTATCAATGAACCTACCAGGTACAACCCCAAATCCGTAAACACGGGCACACTCATAGATATCATCCTAACTAACTCGCCTTCCAAATACACCTCTGCTGTTTTCAACCAAGATCTCAGCAATCACTGCCTCATTGCCTGCATCAGTAATGGGTCTGCGGTCAAACGACCACCCCTCATCACTGTCAAACAATCCCTAAACCACTTCACTTCAGCGAACAGGCCTTTCTAATCGACCTGGCCGGGGTATCCTGGAATGACATTGACCTCATCCCGTCAGTAGAGGATGCCTGGTTATTCTTTAAAAGTGCCTTCCTCACCATCTTAAATAAGCATGCTCCATTCAAAAAATGTAGAACCAGGAATAAATATAGCCCTTGGTTCACTCCAGACCTGTCTGCCCTTGACCAGCACAAAAACATCCTGTGGCGTTCTGCATTAGCATCGAATAGCCCCTGTGATATGCAACTTTTCAGGGAAGTTAGGAACCAATATACACAGGCAGTTAGGAAAGCTAAGGCTAGCTTTTCCAAACAGAAATTTGCATCCTGTAGTACACACTCAAAAAAGGTTCTGGGACACTGTAAAGTCCATGGAGAATAAGAGCACCTCCTCCCAGCTGCACTGAGGCTAGGAAACACTGTCACTACCGATAAATCCACAATAATTGAGAATTTCAATAAGCATTTTTCTACGGCTGGCCATGCTTTCCACCTGGCTACTCCTACCCCGGTCAACAGCCCTGTGCTCCCCACAGCAACTCGCCCAAACTTCCTCCACTTCTCCTTCACCCAAATCCAGATAGCTGATGTTCTGAAAGAGCTGCAAAATCTGGACCCCTACAAATCAGCCGGGCTAGACAATCTGGACCCTCTCTTTCTAAAATGATCTGCCGAAATTGTTGCAACCCCTATTACTAGCCTGTTCAACCTCTTTCGTATCGTCTGAGATTCCCACAAATTGGAAAGCTGCCGCGGTCATCCCCCTCTTCAAAGGGGGAGGCACTCTAGACCCAAACTGCTACAGACCTATATATATTCTACCCTGCCTTTCTAAGGTCTTCGAAAGCCAAGTCAACAAACAGATTACCGACCATTTTGAATCTCATCGTACCTTCTCCCCTATGCAATCTGGTTTCAGAGATGGTCATGGGTGCACCTCAGCCACGCTCAAGGTCCTAAACGATATCATAACCGCCATCGATAAGAGACATTACTGTGCAGCCGTATTCATCGACCTGGCTAAGGCTTTTGACTCTGTCAATCATAACATTCTTATTGGCAGTTAAGGCAGTTAACCCACTGTTCCTAGGCCGTCATTGAAAACAAGAATTTGTTCTTAACTGACTTGCCTAGTTAAATAAAGGTAAAAAATTGGCAGACTCAACAGCCTTGGTTTCTCAAATGATGGCCTCGCCTGGTTCACCAACTACTTCTCTGACAGAGCTTAGTGTGTCAAATCGGAGGGCCTGTTGTCCGGACCTCTGGCAGTCTCTATGGGGGTGCCACAGGGTTCAATTCTCGGGCCGACTCTCTTTTCTGTATACATCAATGATGTCGCTCTCGCTGCTGGAGATTCTTTGATCCACCTTTACGCAGATGACACCTTTCTGTATACCTCTGGCCCTTCTTTGTACACTGTGTTAACTAACCTCCAGATGAGCTTCAATGCCAGTAAACCTAAATGCATGCTCTTCAACCGTTCCTCCTTTGCACCCCAGTATCTACATTTACATTTTTACATTTTTACATTTTAGTCATTTAGCAGACGCTCTTATCCAGAGCGACTTACAGTAGTGAATGCATACATTTCATACATATTATTTTTTTTTTTCCTGTGCTGGCCCCCCGTGGGAATCGAACCCACAACCCTGGTGTTGCAAACACCATGCTCTACCAACTGAGCTACAGGGAAGGCTATCTCTACTTGCACATTCATCTTCTGCACATCTACCATTCCAGTGTTTAATTGCTTTATTGTAATTACTTCACCACCATGGCCTATTTATTGCCTTACCTCTCTTATCCTACCTCATTTGCACATGCTGTGTGTACAGATTTTTTTACTGTATTATTGATTGTATGTTTGTTTATTCCATGTGTAACTCTGTGTTGTTGTATGTGTTGAACTGCTTTTCTTTACCTTGGCCAGGTCGCAATTGCAAATGAGAACTTGTTCTCAACTAGCCTACCTGGATAAATAAAGGTGACATAAATAAAAATAAATAGGGTACCCAAAGTTCAAGATTTTGGTTTTAGACTGGGTCCCATCCACATACATCATCTGTTTTTTTCCTTGCAGATAAGAGAGAACCCATTTTACTACTAAGTTGTTAAAGCCCATGGCTCTTCGTTTGATTAACAGAATCTCATGATCCACTGTATCAAATGCATTTTGGAGATCTAACATAACCATAGCACAAAATGTCCCACCATCTACTTCCTTCCTGATGGGGTCAGTTAGATATAGTAGGCAAGTGTCGGTGGAATGGGATTTCCTAAAGCCAGACTTTAACTCATATAGTAGGTTATGTAAGGAAATATAACTGTCAATCTGCTCGAACATAATCTTTTCCATGACCTTCGATAAAATACACAGGATTGAGACAGGCCGATAGTTTCCATGATCTAGCCTATTCTCTTCATTATATAGAGGAATGACCCTTGCAAGTTTTAGTTCACTGGGAAAAATCCCTAGTTCAATATACAGATTTACAATGTGAGTTACACAGGGGGTTATAATTACCTCAGCATCCCGTAGAAATCTGGCAGGAATGTTGTCAAGGCCACTGGCTTTGGAATGGTCAAGTTCTTTCAGCTTCTTTAGCACAGTTGACTCAAACCTTTTCTAATGAAAAAGCATTGACTTGAATCCCCTGCTGTGAGTAAAACTGCTGGACTTGACTCTCCCCATAACTATAGTTGTAAAATAGCTATTCATACTGTCTTCAACCATGGTCTTGTCTGATGTAACCTTTCCTCCAATGTCCAAGCTAAGATTTTGAGTTTTGTTCTTCAGTCTGTTACTGTAAACTAAGAGCTTCAGACAATTCCATAATTTACTTGGATTGTTCCTGTTCTCAACAATTTTGTCATTAAAATAATCTTTCTTGACCTTCTCTATCATCCTGTTAACCTAATTTCTTAAATTCTTATAATCAATAAAATCATAATCTGCCCTGGATTTTCTGAACTCCAGAAAGCATTCATTTCTAAGCTTAATTGCTTTTAAAATGTTGTTTATCCATGCTTCTGTTCTTTGCTTAATTCAACAACAATTACAAAAAATTATTGCGCCAGCTTGTCAACAGCATCTAAAAGCAATTATTAAAAATTGCCCTAAGCATTGTCCAACTTCGCTTAATGAACTGTTGGAGGAGACTTGCTCCAACTGTATGGATTTTGGTAAATCAGAGGTTATTGTTACTGGTGATTTTAATACAGACATGCTCAAAAAGGACATTGCTACTTTTTAAAGCTCTTTAAAAAATGGTAATCCCTTTGCCTTACACCAGCTGATGAATGAGCCCACCAGGGTCTGCCCTTCTAGTAGGAAGGTTCAGAAAATAGTTTTTAATTGTCAAAACTCAACAAAACAATTGGTCTATGAAGAACTATAGTGCATATTTTTCAATTTATCAGACCAGTCTAATTTGCTCAAACAATTAACAAAAATATCTGCACTATAGTTCTTCATAGACCTAATTTTTATTGAGTTTTGACAATTAAAAATGGATTTCTGAATCTTCCTACCACAGAAAATGATGGAATGATCACTGAGCCCATAGTTTACAACCCCACTGTTTGATAACCTTGATCTATCCGACACCAACACGAGGTCAATGATGGTTTGGGTAGAAGGACCCTGGTGGGCTCATTAATCAGCTTGTGTAAGGCAAAGGGATTACAACAATTCTTAAGAGTTTAAAAAGCAGCAATGTCCTTTTTGAGCATGTCTGTATTAAATCACCAGCAATTCTCCTTCAACAATTCATTAAACTTGTACTGGTCTGTTTGTCTGTAACAGGTTCCGACTATAATGGGTTTGCATTTTGGTAATAGAATGTCCAACCACACAGCTTCAATCTCATCATGGCTTAAATCTAAACTATAGTTAAACCCAATATCTGATTTTACATAATACAAACTCCGCCGGATTTGCGATTGTGGTCTTTTCTAATTACTACATAATTTTCAACTTCAATCTCAACGTTTTAGCCATGTTTCGGTAAAGAAAAGCACTCCCACCTTAGTTACTGGAGAGTAGGCGAATTTCCTCCGTCTGGGGAAGAAGGATTCTAACGTTGAGATAAATTATGTGTAGTCATCTCGTAGAAAAACCCTTTTCTATAGTCAAGATCTCCTCATCTGCTGGAACTGTCAGCCAAAATTGTTCACTTGAGACGAGTGTTGACTCCCTGCCATTCAATCGCAGCAGTGAAGCTCCATCCAGGGTTCGCGCTGGCATCTGACCCCATTGTTACCCAACTCAGTTTTCCCCTGATTTTGCTTGTAATACAGCGAGTTCATCTACAGCAGCTCAAGTCTTATTTCGTGGGATACACAAAGCTTGCTCAAATCAAGCGTTTACATGTCATTACATCAATAGTTGAATAATTTAGGACAAACTTCAACACACCTATGAGTAAAATGGAAACTGGGTCTGTTCTCTACAAATATACTGTACGTTACAAACTCATAGATGATCGTAACAAAACTGAAGGCCAAACTTCTGTCTCAACTCACCTCTCCTCTTACCCCTCTCCTTCACCCCACTCCACTCCTCTCCTCTACCCATTCCCTCCCTAGTGCCCATCTGGTGCCGGTCTTCTCCTTCGGGGAGAATGAGTTGTTCGACCAGGTGGAGAACCCTCGAGGCACCTGGATCCGCTTGATTCAGGACAAGCTGCAGAGCATCATGGGTATCTCTCTGCCCCTCTTCCACGCGCGGGGCATTTTCCAGTACAGCTATGGTATCATGCCCTACAGGAAGCCCATCAACACTGTGGGTGAGTAACATTCCATGTCACTATATCTGCCAAATCTTTTTATCCTATTTCTGTAGCTTTCTCCTATTTCTATGTTGCAAGGCAATTGTTGTTTTTGGCAGAAGTTTCATATCAGTAAACTAACTGGCAGAGATGGTTCTCTGTCATTGAAACATGAGGAATATTGATCAGAGAGGGACAGATTTGCCCTTGGAAATATTTGACTTACTAGAATGTTACTAGATAGTAACATTGTCAGTTTGCCACAACTTCTCAGCAACAGTGGCTGGCACACAGTTAGTCATCTGTCTGTGTACATCTATTGGCAAGGCCCAACAATGGCATATTTAATTTTCAATCCCCACTTGAAAAGTAAACTCATGAGTAAAATCATATCCAAAAGCAAATACGTTTTTGCCCATCATGCACTACTACCAGTGGCATACCGCAGTTTCACAGGGCCTGTTTTTGGTTTGGCCCCTACAGACCTCATGGGCCCCCCGCACTGTGGGGCTGTGTGGTACACCAGTGACTACTACAGTAACCTATATTTGAATGTAATGTCATCATGCATACCCTTGGACCTTTCCACAGTGGGACGGCCAATCAGAGTGGAGAAGAATGAGAAACCCACAGTGGATGAGCTTGACGCCCTCCATCAGCTCTACACAGAAGAACTCAGCCAGCTGTTTGAGGAGCACAAGGGCAAGTATGGAGTGCCAGAGGACCAACACCTCAGCTTTGTCTGAGCAGGACTCACAAGAGAGAGAGAGAGATAAAGACAGAGAGAGCGAGAGGGACGGCGGGAGAGAGAGATAAAGACAGAGAGAGCGAGAGAGAGAGAGACTAAAAGAGGGAGGGGAGAGAAGGGAGGAAGGCATCAAAACTTTAATTGGAGTTGCACCACCAAGTCCTTTCACTTTCCTCAACCAGAAAAACCTTTACAGCTATAACAACCTGAAGGATCCAGACCAAACTAGAGGAGACAAGTGACACGAGGAATTGATATGGACATTCTTAGCCAAGATATTGAAAAATCTTTCCCGCTATTAAAAGCACTGTATTATGTATGTCAACTAGATTCAGCCGCGGGCCTATTTTTTCTTGAGTGGAGGGTTGGGGGTCCGGAACATAAATACAAATAATTTGGAGACTGCAAATTGACCGCAAGAAGCCCAAACAGATATAATGTTTGACGAAAACTTGCTTACATTTGTATATGATCACGTGTCTCTCTATTATGCGTGGGAATACTTGGGAACAGATTTCTAAAATTAAAGTCACTTGGAGCTAATCTCCTGGTGTTTTTACAGTCTATTATGTCCAACAATGAAAAAATGTATTTTTTGCTCAGAAAACTTGGGGGGCCAAATAAAACCACCTATGAGCCAAATTCGGCCCTCGGGCCGCCAGTTGGGAAACCCTATCCTAGAACCACATTTTTGCCTTAATCCACAGATGAAGTGACATCTGTCTGGGCGATTCGAGACTTGTATAAATCCGTAGATCCTATCAAATAAAGTCAGAGGTTGAATTTGTATGGAGATTTCATGTAATGGGGTGATGCACTGTATCCTCACTTACAGTATATAAGGCCTCTAGGTCTCCTATATCAAAGACACACTAGGAAAAACTGGGAATATTTCTCATTTTACTCACTATTTTTACATAATAATACTATATCTGGTTAATAAGTTTCCATTTACAGTATATATTTAAAATCCCAACATATATATTAATTTTAAATGTCTCTGTCTTAATGTCTCTGTCATGTATACATTTTTCACAATATTGTAATATAAAATCTGTTAAAATAACTGATACTATTTTTCTCACTTGCATTGTTTTTATTATAATACCAGTTCATTTATTTCAATAAAGGTGATTTCAGGTCTCATTCACTGTATCAAACTTTGCACATGACTGCCCATCCAGTCCTGATGAATTAATCAAGGGTCAGTGATAGCTTGAAGTTGGACCTGGTCCTTCAGCGATAAAACTATCTGTGCACTTTCACAACACTTTTTTCATGACTGCGATGGCCAGAGTGACATATTTCCAAACGGGCAGCAGACTGGCAACTGGTCACATATTAGTGTGGAGTGGACAGTGTCCAGGCACTTTCAACAAAGACCGATGACCCTTAGGCCATAAAAAAGAAAAGCACAGGGAGAGAACCTATTCATGATGCTAGCTAACTTTGGAATCTATTCACAAAGGTATCTTCCATCCGGAGGGGGAGGTTTTATTTAGAGCCCGACTCGGTATGGTGTTGGAAACATAAGGACCTTATCTTTCATATCAGCGTGAAATAATTGTATTAGTTCTAAGTATATATTTAGCATTTGTGAAATTATTTTGATGTATTATGAAAGAACCGTATCGCTATTAAGAATCGATTCACGTTTAGATGTATTTGGCTGTTTTGGCTGCCACAGCCTGTCTCCCTCTAAACACTACATGACCAAAGGTATGTGGACACCTGCTTGTCAATCGTCTCATTCCAAAATCATGGGCATTAATATGGAGTTGGTCCCACCTTTGTTGCAGTAACAGCCTCCACTCTTCTGGGTAGGCATTACAGTTGGCACTATGCATTCGGGTAGGTAGCGTTCTCCACTCCAGCCGACACTTGACATTACACATGGTGATCTTAGGCTTGTGTGTGGCTGCTCGGCCATGGAAACCCATTTCATGAAGCTCCTGACGAACAGTTATTGTTCTGACGTTGCTTCCAGAGGTAGTTTGGAACTCGGTAGTGAGTGTTGCAACCGAGGACAGACAATTTTTACATGCTACTTGCTTCAGCACTTGGTGGTCCCGCTCTGTGAGCTTGTGTGGCCAACCACTTTGCGGCTGAGCCGTTGTTGCTCCTAGACATTTCCACCTCACAATAACAGCACTTACAGTTGACTGGGGCAGCTCTAGCAGGGAAGAAATTTGACGAACTGACTTGTTGGAAAAGTGGCATCTTCTGACGGTGCCACGCTGAAAGTCACTGAGCTCTTCAGTAAGGCTATTCTATGGTTTGTTTATGAAGATTGCATGGTTGTGAGCTTGATTTTATACACCTGTCAGCAATTGGGGTGTTGCTGTAATAGCCGAATCCACTAATCTGAAAGGGTGTCCACATACTTTTGTATATATAGTGTATAAGCTCCTTGGACGTTAAGGAGTAACGGCAGGCTCGCCTACACTCCTTAACAGTACATTTTTGGGCTAAGGGAGAGCTAGAGAAAAGACTAGAACAGCAGTTCCCAAACTTTCCTGTTCCGGAGACCACCAAATCACTTTCAAAGTCGCAGAATTCGGAGTCGCAGAATTCTCTTGCCGTTCAAATTTAGAGCACATTTTATTAGTAAATGTTAAAGATCAAAGGACTATTATTGTAAACAATTTTCATTGTAAAAAGTTATGTAAAATTGCCTATAATACCATTAATATTCCCAAGTGTTATTATCTTTGGAATAAAAAATAAATACAAATAAAAAAAGGTCTTAACAAATGTATGCAAAAATATATTTAAAAAATCGCAGGGGTTGAAAAAAAATGGAATTTAATAAACTTGAATGAAAAGGACACAGGAAAGAAAAGTAACAAGAAAGTGAAGGAAGGATGGAAAGAATGAGAGGGTGAAAACAAGAGGCTGTCACGTCCTGACCAGTAAAAGGGGTTACTTGTTATTGTAATTTGGTCAGTGCGTTGGAGGGGGTGTTTGTTTTGTGTGTTTCGGTGTTTTTGGGTTTAGGTTCTATGTTATCTATTTCTATTTTTATATCTATTTTTCTATTTCTATGTTGGGGTTTTGGCAATGACCTCCAATTAGAGGCAGCTGGTTGTTGTCTCTAATTGGATGCCATATTTAGTTGTGTTTGTTTCACTTACGTTTTGTGGGTGGTTATTTTCTGTATAGCCTGGGAGCCTTATGGAACTGTTATCGGCGTTTGTTAATTTTGTTTGAGTGTTTTCTTTAAATAAATTAAGAAGATGTGCACTTTACCCGCTGCGCCTTGGTCCAATCCTTACGACGCCCATGACAGAACCACCCACCAAACAAGGACCAAGCAGCGGGGATTGGAGCACCAAACAAGGACCAAGCAGCGGGGATTGGAGCACCGAAGAGAAGGATGGACGTGGGAGGCAGAACGATGTTTCTGGGAGAGGAAACTAAGGGAGCTAGATGAGGCCGAGCGGCATCCCCAAAATAAATTTGGGGAGGGGGCACACAGGGAGTTGGGCAGAGTCAGGATGGAGACCTGAGCCAACTCTCCGTGCTTATTATAGGGAGCGACGGATCAAGCAAGCACCTTGTTATGCGGAGATACGCACTGTGTCACCCATACGCGTGCACAGTCCGGTGCAGTCAATAAGGGCTCCGCAGCATTGCCAGGTGAGAGCTAGCCGGCAGCCAGGGAGAAGTGCGCCGGCGCAGCGCATCTGGCCACCAGTGCATCTCCTCGGTCCAGTTTACCCTGTTCCTGCTCCTTGCACTAGCCCTGAGGTGCATGTTACTAGGCTGGCGCCTCCAAAACCAGCCCCACGCATCAGGCCTCTAGTGCGCCTGCCCAGTCCAGTACGTCCTGTTCCTGCTCCTCGCACTAGCCCTGAGGTGCGTGTCACTAGTCTGGCGCCTCCAAAGCCAGCTCCACGCATCAGGCCTATAGTGCACCTGCCCAGTCCTTTCCTGCTCCCCGCACTAGCCATGAGGTGCGTGTTACTAGTCTGGCGCCTCCTAAGCCGGCGCCTCCTAAGCCAGCCCCACGCATCAGGCCTCCAGTGCGCCTGCCCAGTCCAGTACGTCCTGTTCCTGCTCCCCGCACTCACCCTCCAGTGCGCCTCCATAACCCGGTACAGCCAGTGCCTGCTTTGAGCACTCGGCCTCCAGCGACGCTCTCCAGTCTGCAGCCTCCAGCGACGCTCTCCAGTCTGCAGCCTCCAGCGACGCTCTCCAGTCTGCAGCCTCCAGCGACGCTCTCCAGTCTGCAGCCTCCAGCGACGCTCCCCAGCCCGGAGCCTCCGGAACGGGAGCTACGCCCAGAGCCACCTCCGTAGTGGGAGAATTGGGAGGAGGGTTTTTGTTTTTGAGGTGCATTCTGGGTCTGCACCTTTGGGTTAGTAAATATTAAAATAGGTGTACTGTATATAATTTATGGTACAGTACCGTTCAATAGTTGGGACACACCTACTCATTCAAGGGTTTTTCTTTATTTTTACTATTGTTACTACCACCCCTACCTTGTCACAACACAACTGAATGACTTAAGAAGGAAAGAAATTCCACAAATGAACTTTTAACAAGGCACACCTGTTAATTGAAATGCATTACAGGTGACTACCTCATGAAGCTGGTTGAGAGAATGCCAAGAGTGTGCAAAGCTGTCATCAAGGCAAAAGGTGGCTACTTGGAAGAATCTCAAATATAAAATATATTTTGATTTGTTGAACACTTTTTATGTTACTATATGTTTCCATATGTGTTATTTCATAGTTTTGATGTCTTCATTATTATTCTACAATGTAGGAAATAGTAAAAATAAAGAAAAACCCTTGAATGAGGAGGTGTGTCCAAACTTTAGACTGGTACTGTATATCTATTCCAAAATATTTAAAATGGGACTCCATAAGTAGAGATGGTCCTCCATCGGGGTCTTGAGAGGCAGTAGGGCACATTTGGTTAGCTTTATTTTAGAACTTCAGAGAGACAAATTCAGCTCTATGATTTTCAAAGCTTTTGGGAGGGATTGAGATGTTGTCTAGATAAAGTAAGATATTGTCAGCATATAATGATATGATGTGATGTGTAGAATTGAGAGATATGGGGGTAATTTCTTTTGATTGTCAAATTGCCTGGGCCAGGGGTTCCATAGACAATATAAATAGCAGAGGTGAGATGAGATCACCTTGCCTGCTACTTTTAGTTATTCTGAACGCAAAAGAGCAGGTATTGCCTGTTATTACTACGGCTGAGTATTTTAATCACATAATAAAATTGGAGCTGTCCCATATCTTCCAAACCTGACCAAAGATATGACCATTCTAGTCTATCAATAGCTTTTTCTGCATTGAGAAATAGAACTGCCCAAGGAGCTTTGGTTTCTGATGAAGCCTGTAAAATATGTAATAGACGACTGATGGGGCGGCAGGTAGCCTAGTGGCTGGAGCGTTGGGCCAGTAACCGAAAGGTTGCTAGATCAAATCCCCGAGCTGATAAGGTAAACAAAGTAAAAATCTGTTGTTCTGCCCCTGAACAAGGCAGTTAACCCAATGTTCCTGGGCTGTCATTGTAAATAAGAATTTGTTCTTTTAACTGACTTGCCTAGTTAAATAAAGGTTAAACATAAAAATGAATTATCTGAGGGTATTAGTTTTTTTAACTAACTTGCTTTCGTCCAGATGTACCAATTTGCATAAGAACATTTCGAGATGGGATGACAATGGTTTAATATTTTTGTTTATCAAAGATAGAGGGCGATAGTGAGAGCACTGTGTCCTTACCTTATTTTTTTTTTATAAAAGCTCAATTGGTGCTGTATTTGCATCTCTTCCAAATGAACCTTTGGGTTCTGAACGGCACCGAACGGCTGTGTTAATAATTTCAAGTAACAGTGGACCTACTTGGTTCCAAAACTTTTTAAATAGACCTCAGGAGGAATACCGTGACAACCAGGTGATTTGCCTTTATTCATGTTATTCAATGCCCTTTTGAGTTCTCGGAGAGAAATTTGGGTTCCCAGCAAGCCGGCTTCCTCAGTTGAGAGGAGTTCTTATATCTTTTAAAAAGGACGGGATCTGGCTTGGTGTGGATTCACAATCAGAGGTGTACAATTCTTTATAGAAATGGGATAATCTTTTAGTTGATTAATTTGGGTTCTGATAGTAATTCACCTGATTCAGATTCAATAGTTGCAATATCCGTTAATTGATCATTACTGCAAAGCTTGTTAGCCAGTAGATGACTGGGTTGATTACCATGGAAGTAATGGTTGAGTCTAACTCAATGGATGGCAAATACTGCTCTCTGTCTTATCAATAGATTTAGTTCTGTCTTGACTTTGAACAGAGTAGTCGCTACCTGGTCTGAGAAAGTGTTTGTTGAGAACGTTCTAACATCGTTAACAACTTTTCCAATTCTTATACCGTCTTTAATTGTGATTTATTCAGCCCAGATGCAAATGCAGTTGCATTCTTTTTAATAAAACCTTTAATGGCGTCCCATAAAATACAAGGATCATCTACTGAATTTTTGTTCATCATTACGAATTAATTGAACAAAGTTTCAAATTGTTGACAAAGTAGGATTTTGGAGTAAGGACACATTAAAGTGCCATCTTGTGTCTCTTTTAGCAAATTCTGACATTTTGTATCTGGCAGTAATAAGTATGATGATCAGATAGGCTCACGTCAAATTTCTATTTTCTTGATTTAAAGGAGTAGATAATAGTACAAAATTGATTTGGGAGAATGTTTTGTGCCTGTTTAAATAGAAAGTATACTATTTTGCTTTAGGGTTATGAGCTCACGAGGAAACAAGGTTATAATCAGAGAGTAAATGTTGGAGAGCCTTGGTTGCCTGCAGATTGTAGTTGGTCTTATTAGATTTGTCCTGCATGTCCAGAATGGCATTCATGTCTGTCCCAATAACCAGTTGGAATTCAGTTAATTCTAACAATATGCTGTTCAAAGAATTTAAAAAAACATAGGATCATATGAATTTGGAGCAAACACATTAATAAAGGCAATTTTCTTTCCATTGTGGATACCTTTAATGAAAGTGATTCTGCCTTCTTGATCTTTGCCTTTACCAAGGATGGTGATTTTGAGTTTCTTATGCATCATTATGGTTATACCTTTGGCTTTGTTTGGTGTCTTGCTAGAATATCAAGATAGCTGGAACGCTTGATAGGAATATTAAGACCTTTCAAATTACATGAGAGAATAGCTAGTGTTGCCATTATTTTCAAAAATGTATTTATTTTTTATTTTTAGTGTTGATAAGCCCATGGATGTAAAACAAAAAGCAGGGCCCACAAGGAATCCCACCCATTGGTCGCGCCCTACATGGAAGACCCTCTCTATACATCGTTCCTCCTTCCCTGTCCCCCATTCACTGCCCCCTTCTCCAGCCCCCATCCCTCCTTCCCCGGTTCCTCCTGCCCTGCACTTTAATTACAGGGTTGTAGCATAACGGTGAGTGGCAGACTTATATTTGAAATCTCTTAAGCAGCATATTTTTGGTATTATTAAAAAAAAGTAACTAATTGAGACCTTTAAAATTAAGTTAGCAGACTTGACGAATAAGGGTGGGTAATGAAGAAAAAAGAACGAGAATGAAAACCAAAAGAAGATATGACAGATATGCAAGCCTTAATGCCTAAACAGTCAGAAATAGAATAGCTGTAGGATCCATATACAGTTGAAGTCGGAAGTTTACATAAACCTTAGCCAAATACATTTAAACTCAGTTTTTCACAATTCCTGACATTTAATCCTAGTAAAAATTCCCAGTCTTACGTCAGTTAGGATCATCACTTTATTTTAAGAATGTGAAATGTCAGAATAATAGTAGAGAGAATGATTTATTTCAGCTTTTATTTCTTTCATCACATTCCCAGTGGGTCAGAAGTTTACATACACTCAATTCGTACTTGGTAGCATTACATTTAAATTGTTTAACTTGGGTCAAACGTTTCGGGTAGCTTTCCACAAGCTTCCCACAATAAGTTGGGTGAATTTTGGCACATTCCTCCTGACAGAGCTGGTGTAACTGAATCAGGTTTGTTGGCCTCCTTGCTCGCACACGCTTTTTCAGTTCTGCCCACACATTTTCTATAGGATTGAGGTCAGGGCTTTGTGATGGCCACTCCAGTACCTTGACTTTGTCTTTAAACCATTTTGCCACAACTTTGGAAGTATGCTTGGGGTCATTGTTCATTTGGAAGACACATTTGCGACCAAGCTTTAACTTCCTGACAAATGTCTTGAGATGTTGCATCAATATAGCCACATAATTGTCCTTGCTCATGAGGATATAGGACTCATTTTACTGTGGATATAGATACTTTTGCACCTGTTTCCTCCAGCATCTTCACAAGGTAATTTGCTGTTGTTCTGGGATTGATTTGCACTTTTCGCACCAAAGTACATTCATCTCTAGGAGACAGAACGTGTCTCCTTCCTGAGCGGTATGATGGCAACGTGGTCCCATGGCGATTATACTTGCGTACTATTGTTTGTACAGATGAATGTGGTACCTTCAGGCATTTGAAAATTTCTCCCAAGGATGAACCAGACAAGTGGAGGTCTACAATTTTTTTCTGAGGTCTTGGCTGATTCCTTTTGACTTAACCATGATGTCAAATAAAGGCTAGGCTACATGATTGTGCATGGATAGCATACCTGAATAGTGAGCCAGTCATGAGGTTCCATTTTAGGCTTGTCCCCATGTGTGCTGCTTGTCCCCATTTGATGTGCTTCTCTAAGAAATCTTGAACTTCCTTGGCAGTGGAAAATGTGTGTTCTGGAAGGTCAAGATGAGTTTTGCCGGGTGGGTTAAGCCGTATCTCAGGTTTAGCTTGCATAGCTGGGATCTCACCTTATTTAGGTCTTCCTATGTTTTAGCAGTTTGGCAATCAGGTCTGGGTAGATGCTGATCCCTTCCCTGCATAAGTCAGATTCCGCTGCAGATTCCGCTGCAAGAATTCGCCGCTTGACTTGCTGTGGATGCGTATAATCATACAGCGAGAGACGTTCCAGAGAGGACCTGTGCGGTGCACAATGTTAATCAGCGGCATGGGACCCAGCTTCTCCTGCCCAAACAGTTCATAGAAAAGATTGCTCATGAAAGAAGTTGGGATGCCCACTTCCACGCCAGTTTCAAGTCCTGTGACCCACACATTGATTTTACAGGAATGATTTTCGAGTGATTCGGTTTTCTCTTTTAGGAGTTTCATAATCTCTTCCAACTTAGCTCATACTATTTACAGGTCATGGAGTCACAACTCTGTCGCATTGGCTGTCTTCTCCAGACTTTCCAATTTGGTTGAATAGGTATCCACCAATGATTCATTTACCGGTTGTAATTGTAAGTTGAGGGCAGAGGTAATCTCCTCACAAACAATCTTTCGTATAGTAGCAGCCAGCTCTTTCTGTTGTCTGGTGTTGAAAGACGCCATATTCCCACAGTTGAATTGTGGACGGACAAATTTTATCTGCTGGAGCGTAATAGACCTGCTAGTTATTTCTTGTCACACAATGAATGTTCCATATCTTAATATAATGTTAAGTATTGACAGTTTTTGGGAAATAAGTCCCTGCCCCCCCCCCCCATAAAAATGATTATTCTTATTTTTCACTCAAACAAACCTTCTGCGGGCTGGAGTGATTTGCGGGCTGTAGTCTGCCCACCCCTGCAGTAGACCATTTAAATCTTACCAGAGTGAGATGAAATGCAAGCTTGTCAAAATAGGTGTTATGATATGCTAAAAACGGTAACTGCCTTGTTTCTGAGTTTTCTGGTCTGGGTGGGTATAGGGTCGGAATAATTATACTGTCCACTTATTTTTTGGGCTAAATGGGAAAAGTACAGAGGGAATGAAGACCCGCAAGTATTACTATACACCCCATATCTTTCAGGTCAGACCTCCCGAGTGGTGCAGCGGTCTAAGGCACTGCATCGCAGTGCTTGAGGCATCACTACAGATCCGGGTTTGATCCCGGGAGACCCATGGGGCGGTGCACAATTGGCCCAGCGTCGTCCGGGTTAGGGGAGGGTTTGGCCGGCCAGGGTTTTCCTTGTTCCATCGCGATATAGTGACTCCTGTGGCGGGCCGGGTAAATGTACGCTGACATGGTCGCCAGTTGTACGGTGTTTCCTCTGACACATTGGTGAGGCTGGCTTCTGGGTTAAGCAAGCAGTGTGTCAAGAAGCAGTGTGGCTTGGCAGGGTCGTTTTTCAGAGGATGGATGGCTCTGACCGTCGCCTCTCCCAAGTCCGGATGGGAATTGCAGCGATGGGACAAGATTGAAACTACCAATTGGGGAGAAAAGGGGTCATATCTTTTCATCACCTATTCATCTAACTTCTCAACAGAGAACAGAACTCGATGAATAGATTCCCTATCCCAATTCTTTAAACACCGTTTTTGGGTTATTTCTGACAAATTGAGACAAGGGATTATTTAAGCAATAAGCCCCGAGGGGGTGTGGTATATGGCCAATATAGCACGGCTAAGGGTTTTTCTTATGCACGACGCAATGCGAAGTGCCTGGATACAGCCCTTAGTTGTGGTATATTGGCCAAATACCACTAACCCCCGAGGTGCCTTACTTATTTTATAAACTGTTTGCCAACAAATTAAGGCAAGGAACTACACATCTAAATTGAAAACATTGCTTTAATAAATAAATAAACAAATAATACATTCTGCCAGAAAAAGTAGTCCGGACAAAAGTCTCGTTGCTAGACTGTTTGCTACAGTGGGGGAAAAAGTATTTGATCCCCTGCTGATTTTGTACATTTGCCCACTGACAAAGAAAGGATCAGTCTATAATTTTAATGGTAGGTTTATTTGAACAGTGAGAGACAACAAAAATATCCAGACAAATGCATGTCAAAAATGTTATAAATTGATTTGCATTTTAATGAGGGAAATAAGTATTGACCCACTCTCAATCAGAAAGATTTCTGGCTCCCAGGTGTCTTTTATATAGGTAACGAGCTGAGATTAGGAGCACACTGTTAAAGGGAGTGCTCCTAACCGCAGCTTGTTACCTGTAAAAAAGACACCTGTCCACACAAGCAATCAATCAGATTCCAAACTCTCCACCATGGCCAAGACCAAAGAGCTCTCCAAGGATGTCAGGGACAAAATTGTAGACCTACAAAAGAGTGGAATGGGCTACAAGACCATCGCCAAGCAGCTTGGTGAGAAGGTGACAACATTTGGTGCGATTATTCGCAAATGGAAGAAACACAAAAGAACTGTGAATATCCCTCGGCCTGGGGCTCCATGCAAGATCTCACCTCGTGGAGTTGCAATGATCATGAGAACGGTGAGGAATCAGCCCAGAACTACACGGGAGGATCTTGTCAATGATCTCAAGGCAGCTGGGACCATAGTCACCAAGAAAACAATTGGTAACACACTACACCGTGAAGGACTGAAATCCTGCAGCGCCCGCAAGGTCCCCCTGCTCAAGAATACATATACATGCTCGTCTGAAGTTTGCCAATGAACATCTGAATGACTCAGAGGACAACTGGTGAAAGTGTTGTGGTCAGATGAGACCAAAATGGAGCTCTTTGACATCAACTCAACTTGCGGTGTTTGGAGGAGGAGGAAAGCTGCCTATGACCCCAAGAACACCATCTCCACCGTCAAACATGGAGGTGAAAACATTATGCTTTGGGGGTGTTTTTCTGCTAAGGGGACAGGATAACTTCACCGCATCAAAAGGACGATGGACAGGGCTATGTACCGCAAATCTTGGCTGAGAACCTCTTCCCTCAGCCAGGGCATTGAAAATGGGTCGTGGATGGGTATTCTAGCATGACAATGACCAAAACACACGGCCAAGGCAACAAAGGAGTGGCTCAAGAAGAAGCACATTAAGGTCCTGGAGTGGCCTAGCCAGTCTCCAAACCTTAATCCCATAGAAAATCTGTGGAGGGAGCTGAAGGTTCGAGTTGCCAAACGTCAGCCTCGAAACCATAATGACTTGGAGAAGATCTGCAAAGAGGAGTGGGACAAAATCCCTCCTGAGATGTGTGCAAACCTGGTGGCCAACTACAAGAAACATCTGACCTCTGTGATTGCCAACAAGGGTTTTGCCACCAAGTACTAAGTCATGTTTTGCAGAGGGGTCAAATACTTATTTCCCTCATTAAAATGCAAATCAATTTATAACATTTTTGACATGCGTTTTTCTGGATTTTTTGTTGTTGTTATTCTGTCTCTCACTGTTCAAATATACTTACTATTAAAATTATAGACTGATCATTTCTTTGCTTGTGGGCAAATGTACAAAATCAGCAGGGGATCAAATACTTTTTCCCCCCACTGTATGTATGCAAAAGCCACAGGTTAGCTAGCAAGATTACAGTAAATGTATAAAACAAACGAGCACTAGCGCCACTTTTAAAAATGGTGCCGACAGGGAGGGCTGCCTTGCTTCTAGCTCTTAGGAAACTTTGCAGTATTTTACTTTTTATGTATTATTTGTTACATTATTGGCCCAGAAGATGTTTTGTGTTATTACATACACCCGGGAAGAACTATTATATATCAGAGCGGCAGTAACTCACCAGCACTACCAGCATTACGACCAGGAATATGACTTTCCCAAAGCAGATCCTTTGTTGGCACCCCCCAGGGCAATGGAACTTGGGCTGACCCAAAACAACGCCTGTGAAGGAGAGGTACTCGGAGTGGTCATCTAGTCCGACTTAGGAGACGCGCACACCACCCACCGCTTCCGAGTATATTCCTCGCTAATGTTCAGTCTCTGGATAATAAAGTTGATGAGCATATCTTGCATTACTCATCTCATATGTATATACTGTATTCTATTCTACTGTATCTTAGTCTATGCCGCTCTGACATTGCTCGTCCATATATTTATATACTCTTAATTCATCATTCTTTTACATAGATTTGTGTGTATTGGGTATACAGTTTAAGTTGTAAGTTTACATACACTTAGGTTGGAGTCATTAAAAGTTGTTTTTCAACCACTCCACAAATTTCTTGTTAACAAACTATAGTTTTGGCAAGTCAGTTACGACATCTACTTTGTGCATGACACAAGTCATTTTTCCAACAATTGTTTACAGACAGATTATTTCACTTATAATTCCCTGTATCACAATTCCAGTGGGTCAGAAGTTTACATACAGCAAGTTGACTGCACCTTTAAACAGCTTGGAAAATTCCAGAAAATTGTCATGGCTTTAGGAGCTTCTGATTGGCTAGTTGACATCATTTGAGTCAATTGGAGGTGTACCTGTGGATGTATTTCAAGGCCTACCTTCAAACCCAGTGCCTCTTTGCTTGACATCATGGGAAAATTTAAAAAAAATCAACCAAGACCTCAGAGAAAAAATTGTAGACCTCCACAAGTCTGGTTCATCCTTGGGAGAAATGTTCAAATGCCTGAAGATACCACGTTCATCTGTACAAACAATAGTACGCAAGTATAAACACCATGGGACCACGCAGCCGTCATACCGTTCAGGAAGGAGATGCGTTCTGTCTCCTAGAGATGAACGTACTTGGTGCGAGAAGTGCATATCAATCCCAGAACAACAGCAAAAGACCTTGTGAAGATGCTGGAGGAAACTGGCACAAAAGTATCTATATCCACAGTGAAACGAGTCCTATATCGACATAACCTGAAATGCTGCTTTGCAAGGAAGAAGCTTCTGCTCCAAAACCGCCATAAAAAAGCCAGACTACAGTTTGCAACTGCACATGCGGACAAAGATCGTACTTTTTGGAGAAATGTCCTCTGGTCTGATGAAACAAAAATCGAACTGCTTGGCCATAATGACCATTGTTATGTTTGGAGGAAAAACGAGGAGGCTTGCAAGCCGAAGAACACCATTCAGCATCATGTTGTGGGCTGCTTTGCTGCAGGAGGTATTGGTGCACTTCACAAAATAGATGGCTTCATGAGGGAGGAAAATGATGTGGATATATTTAAGCAACATTTCAAGACATTTGTCAGGAAGTTAAAGCTTGGTCGCAAATGGGTCTTCCAAATGAACAATGGCCCCAAGCATACTTCCAAAGTTGTGGCAAAATGGCTTAAGGACAACAAAGTTAAGATATTGGAGTGGCCATCACAAAGCCATGACCTCAATCCTATAGAAAATTTGTGGGCAGAACTGAAAAAGCATGTGCGACCAAGGAGGACTACAAACCTGACTGAGTTACACCAGCTCTGTCAGGAGGAATGGGCCCAAATTCACCCAACTTATTGTGGGAAGCTTGTGGAAGGCTACCAGAAATGTTTGACCCAAGTTAAACAATTTAAAGGCATTACTACCAAATACGAATTGAGTGTATGTAAACTTGTGACCCACTGGGAATGTGATGAAAGAAATAAAAGCTAAAATAAATAATTCTCTCTACTATTATGCTGACATTTCACATTCTTAAAATAGAGTGGTGATCATAACTGACGTAAGACAGGGAATTTTTACTAGGATTAAATGTCAGGAATTGTGAAAAACTGAGTTTAAATGTATTTGGCTAAGGTTTATGTAAACTTCTGACTTCAACTGTATGTTGTGAAATTGCTAGATATTACTTGTTAGATATTACTGCACTTTCGGATCTAGAAATTTCGCTACACGCACAATAACATCTGCTAAACACGTGTAGGTGACCAATACAATTTTATTTAAAAACAATGTACGTCTAGAGTGACTAACACATGCCAATTATTTGTTAATGTTGATCTGAATGTGTCCATTTATTGTGCACGAATGAAAAAATTGTCTCATGTTGTTGGTTTGCCCATGTTGTCGTTTGTTGGCTCCACGCTGCTGGTAATGGATGCCATTCTTTTAACTGAGGGAGCTGCTGCTGTGAGGTCAGAGAGAATAGTGCTCCACCGCTTCTTGAGTTGGCCTCCAGTAACTTGAAGAGGGGTTTCGACTCTGTGTCTTCTGACAGACGGTATTTCTCATGCCTCTGTCATCCTACAGTTTTTGGATCATGGTGGTTCGAAGGCAGTGTTTTGTGTAAATCTGCGATGGGACAGTTATTTTGAAGATCTTAGGCAGCATTTCTGCGAGGGTGTTCACTCCCGTCGGCTCTTTTGTGTACCTGAAACATAAGACAAAATAACGTTAGCTAATAGTTAGGCCTACATAGCTATTGGTTATATTGTCAGGGTACATTAGAATGATTTAGCTAGCTAACAGTTACATACCATATGTAGCCGTTCACTGGTGGGAAGCTATATCGCGCCCCTCTTCCCTCAACTTTTTAATTATGCTGACAGACACATTGTTGCTTGTTGTGAATTCGGTGTCCTTCTGTATACTCCATGCCAAACTGTCCAGCGTAGCTGCTAATCCCATATTCTTCGCTATTCATGTTTCTCACTGAACCACACAAGTCCCGTAGAATGCCGTTCAGCTCCATTTTTGTTGTATTCCCAAACTCACAATGTATCCCTTTTTCTGCACACCAGTCAGTGAAGCAGGTAAGTGCCAACTTTGTTTGTTTCATTATGTTATTTTCGTTTTGGTTTCTCGAAAGTTAATCTAAATGCTTATTTTGTACATTGGCATGTCAAACTATTGTTGATGTAGCCATTTTATCGAGGTGAAAAGGCCCAACGATATAGAGGTGAAAAGGCCGATATAGTCATTGTATACAGTCTCACATACACAAGGCCTAATGTTGTTTTAGTCAATCAGTATCCAAACTACCCGATGTAAAAATTCAGACATAGAGCTGGGTGATATGGAAAAAAATCCATATAACAATAAATGTACTGGATTATGACAAAAACAATAAATGTAATGATAAGTTTAAAACATGAATGTGCACCAGTTACTTTTTTATATTACCCTTAAAATGACTACTACTACTTTGAATGTTGTGGCTTCCATTGTCCCGTTTAATTTCAAACTTCACATTCTTGTAGTAAAGGCTACTTATAGTTATTATCAATAAATGGTCGGTATCGATAATTTCCGGTTCATCGTACCAGCTCTATTGGGCCACATGGTTAGAAGTTTACAGCGATCATGGTGGCGTCACAATTTCACTCACAGGGCAACAGAAACGAACAAATAAGAACATAAGGGAGGGGTAGGCCTATATGATAATACGGCAATACACTGTAGGTAAGATTGTGACACTTAAGGTAAATTGGTTAGTAATTGTTAGTAATTATATAATGGAACATGATGCACTGTAACCCTACAAGTGCATCATAACAGATCTTACTTTATAGCATCTGACATAAGTACTAACTATCAAATCAAAGTTTATTGGTTGCGTACACAGTATAGCAGATGTTTTAGCGTGTGCAGTGAAATGCTTATCTTACTAGCTCCTAAAAATGCAGTAAAATGTAAAACAAGTAATTAAAAAAAACAAGGAATCAAGAGTGTCGGGACTTATCCAATTAACTAACCAAACACCACTGTAAGAGTAATGAAAATGCAATCAATACGTATGTGCACTGGAATAATTTACACAAGATATACTAAGAATGAAATGCACAGCAGTAGATATATTAGAGTGAGCTATGTCAAGAATCCAGTATATAAATAAATATGAGGGGAGGGTGTCATGAAAGCTTATAACACTTTCAAATAAACTGGATGGCCACTCAGATTGTAATGAGTTGATGCCAAAATAAAAATGCTACTTTTTTAATAGAAACTCAAGGGTCAATTACAGTACAGTAGATATTAGCCAAATGCAAGTATTTTATTCTGATCCTATTTGATTTCTGTGTGTCTAGACTGTGGCCTTCACCATATCTCTGTTGTCATAGTGTGATCAGCTCTTTGGACCTTCATGAATCATGGGCATGATAACGTTACATTTACATGCAATATCTGAGAACAGCATTTTAGATTTCACACACTGTAGGCCTACCCACATGAAATACCATACTGTACTATGGTATAAATACTATAGTATTCACTGTAGTGTTTTTGCGGACTTTACTGTAGTATTCACTAAGTCTGCAAAAACCTCACAGTGAATACTGTAGTATTTACTGTAGTATACTGTAGTATTTACAGTTAACTATACTATAAATACTGTAGTAAAAGAACTTGTCACGACTTCCGCCGAAATTGGTCCCTCTCCTTGTTCAGGCGGAGTTCGGCGGTCAACGTCACCGACCTTCGAGCCATCGCATCGATCCACTTTTCATTTTCCATTGGTTTTGTCTTGTCTTCCATCACACCTGGTTCCAATTCCATCAATTACATGTTGTGTATTTAACCCTCTGTTCCCCCCCATGTCCTTGTCCGTAAATGTTTGTTGTAGTGCTTGTGCACGGCATGCTGGTATTAACCGGGTTTTGTTTGACACATTTATTGTATTGTTCTGTTGACGGTGGTTTATGGTTATTAAACACAACCGTTGTAAATCAGTTTCCGCTCTCCTGCGCCTGACTTCTCTGTGTCACGACTTCTGCCGAATTCGATGCCCCTCCTTGTTCGGGTGGTGCTCGGCGGTCGACGTCACCGGTCTTCTAGCCATCATTGATCAGTTTTTCATTTTCCATTGGTTTTGTCTTGTCTTCCTACACACCTGGTTCCAATCCCATTAATTACATGCTGTGTATTTAACCCTCTGTTTCTCCTCATGTCCTTATCGGAGATTGTTTGTGGTTATGTGTTCGTGATTTTGTATAGGTGTGCGACGGGTATGTTTACCCATGTTTATTTTTTATGTACGTTGGTTTCTTGGAGTTTGTTTTATAATAATTAAACTACTCCAGTTACACCAAGTTGGTTTCTCCTGCGCCTGACTTCCCTGCCACCTACACACACGACAATGACACTCTGCTGCCAGTAGCATCGCATTACAGAACTGTTGTATATACTATAGTAATTCATTTAGTGTTTTGTGGATTGCAGTAAAGTCTGTAGTCTCCTGTAGTATTTATTGAAGTGTTTTTGCGAACTGTAATATACTGTAGTATTTATTGTAGTGTTTTTGTTTTATTATCTTTAACATAGAAGTGGAGGCATTCTCCTTGAGGAAACCTACTGGTTAAATACTAAAAGAGCAATTGTTTCATAACCTACAGGTCAGTAGGACTGATTCTGCTATTTTCTATGCAATACAATATGGTCTATACTTGGCATGTAGGTTTCTCACTTATGGGTGCCACAAATTGGGATATACAAATTAAATATTGTAATAAATAAGTGTAGTGTTTTTGAGGATTGTAGTGTTTTTGCAGACATTAATGTGGCATTTACTACAGTTTACTACAGAATTGTATAAAAAGTACTGTAGTATTCTATAGTTAACTGTAGTATTTTTTCATGTGGGTAATGTAGAGGAAGTATGTGTTGACTGTGGGCTGTGTCAAAAGGTTATTGAGTGGTTCCTGGTCTGTGTTCTTTCTATGTGTTATGTGTGTTTGCCAGGCTGGGCATCAGGGTAGTGGTTGAAGGACAGCGCTGCTGGAGTCTGGGCCAGAAATGCCACAGGCAGGGCACTGAATAGAGTCTTGCACAATACTGTCAACAGTTGCCCATATGCACACTGACCAACCGAAAAGCCAGGGGGGACATTCTCTATGCCAAGGCTTTTATGTTGTGGGTCAATTTGACACATTATTTTGTTTGAAATCAATAAAATACTATTTAACTAAACATTTTCACCATGAATCTTCATCTACATTCATTGGTACGGGTTTCAATCTTGTAAAAAAATAAAAAACATAGAAAATAAATGAACACAACCCGGAACAAAAAAAGTGACATCCATGATGTTCTGGGGCGATTTGACCTTGGCCTTGATAACTCTTGAACTGTGTCCTAGAACCAAGCTGCTTTCTGCACAAGAATGATGCAACCATGCCGATTTACAGGGCTGTATACTGAACAATAATATAAACGCAACATGCAATAATTTACAGTTCATGTAAGGAAAACAGTGAATTGAAATGAATAAATTAGACCCTAATCTATGGATTTCACATGACTGGGAATACAGATATGCATCTGTTGGTCACAGATACCTTTAAAAAAAAGTTAGGGACGTAGATCAGAAAACCAGTCAGTATCTGCTGTGACCACCATTTGCCTCATGCAGCGCGACACATTTCCTCGCATAGAGTTGATCAGGCTGTTGATTGTGGCCTGTGGAATGCTATCCCACTCTTCAATGGCTGTGCGAAGTTGCTGGATATTGACAGAAACTGGAACATGATGTTGTACACGTCGATTCAGAGCATCCTAAAAATGCTCAATGGGTGACATGTCTGGTGAGTATGCAGGCCATGGAAGAACTGGGACATTTTCAGCTTCCAGGAATTGTGTACAGATCTGTGGGACATGGGGCCGTGTATTATCATGCTGAAACATGAGGTCATGGCGGCAGATGAATGGCACGACAGTGGGCCTCAGGATTTTGTCACGGTATCTCTGTGCATTTAAATTGCCATTGAAAAATGCAATTGTGTTCGTTGTCCGTCGCTTATGCCTGCCCATACCATAATCCCTACCGCCACCATGGGGCACACATTGACATCAGCAAACCGCTTGTCCACACGACACCATACACTCTGTCTACCATCTGCCCGGTACAGTTGAAACCGGGATTCATCCGTGAAGAGCACACATCTCCAGCGTGCCAGTGACCATCAAAGGTGAGAATTTGCCCACTGAAGTCGGTTACGATGCGGAACTGCCGTCAGGTCAAGACCCTGGTGAGGATGACGAGCACGCAGATGAGCTTCCCTGAAATGGTTTCTGACTGTTGCATTGTTTGACAAAACTACACATTTTAGAGTGGCACTTTATTGTCCCCAGCACAAGGTGCACCTGTGGAATGATCATGCTGTTTAATCAGCTTCTTGATATGCCACACCTGTCAGGTGGATGAATTATCTTGGCAAAGGAGAAATGCTCCCCAACAGGGATGCAAACAAATTTGTGCACATAATTTGAGAGAAATACGCTTTTTTGTATATGGAAAATGTGTGGGTTCTTTTATTTCAGCTAATAAAACATGGGACCAACACTTTACATGTTGCGTTTATATTTTTGTTCGGTGTATAACTATGCTCAGAAGCTGAAAAACACTGATCTGAAGTCAGTTTGACCCGCCACTTGACCTTGACCTCTTATGACCTCTTGAATGGTGTGTCCTATGGAGATTCTCAAGGTCTGTCCTCTCCTCGACTCCTCCATCCACATCTCCTCCATGACCCGGAAAACCAATAAGTGGTCAAGTGGTCAAAGGGGAGTGTCAACTCTTTAGTAGGCGAAAAGAGAAGTGTCCTCCACTACTCAGTAGCCTCTCGCCGAGAATACTTGCGAGCAATGTTACCTCTAATAATTTTCAGCACTGTGCAAATTTCAGGTCTGCTGAGTGCACAGTTGAATGTTGTGAAAATTCTTTACAACTTCTGGTGCGCGTTTACTCTGAACACAGTGAGCCTGTATTTGCTTTAAGTTACAATTATAACTGTGGCCAAGTAGGCTACTGTGGCTATTTCATCATAATGTAGTCCTATCAGAGGGGCCTACCATAAACAATGGAGAAAAGGCATCCCATAACATTTTAAAATGGAAAAAGCTGTTCTATTATTCAGCCAACAGTAGCAGCCAATGTGTGATGTTCAATGTAGGCCTACATTTCATGTGACTTTTGAAAAAAACATGTAGGGTTTGACATTCATCTGTTCATCCATTTGTCTTTCAGACAAGGAGGTTACTGAAAATGTTGTGTTGCTTGATGCAAGAAACCACTTTACAAAATAAAAAGCATTATTATTCCCATATCATTATTACGGAGAATCAGCCAAATTATGCAACCCTCTGCCTATTGGCTACTTGGCTTATTCAAGCCTGTCTCAAAATACAACACTGCTCCTTAAAAAAAGCTTTTTCTCTGACTTACTTTTCAAAGATGGCTAAAAATGCACACTTTTTGTGCTTTTGTTGGAAACAACCACTGCCCCATTGCTGACTAGAAATGAGCTATAACTGGGCTAATAACTAAATTACTAACCAAGAATATGAACAAATGTGCAAACGGGGCAACATGCAGCTCTCACTTTGATCTCAAAACAAGCGCATCTACTTCGCAACCACTCATGCTGTAAACACCATCCAGTTCAAAGTGAATGGCACAGATCCATATATGGCAATGGTCTATTTGCATATAGGGATACCGCAGCTATGATTGGTTATGTATCATCTCATGTCATCTTCTCTGTTCTTTAGGCCTACTGAAGGACCCACAATAAGATTGCTGCTTAGCATAGCCACGGGAAGTATTGTGGGGGTGAGGTGCTGTGATTCTTTTGCCGATGGGGGATGCAGAATTTTTTTGGGTGCCCGTTGTCACAACTTCTGCCGAAGTCGATGCCTCTCCTTGTTCGGGCGGTGCTCAGCGGTCGACGACACCGGTCTTCTAGCCATCATTGATCAATTTTTCATTTTCCATTGGTTTTGTCTTGTCTTCCTACAAAACTGGTTCCAATCCCATTCATTACATGTTGTGTATTTAACCCTCTGTTTCCCCTCATGTCCTTGTCAGAGATTGTTTGTTGTTATGCTCGTGATTATGGATTGGTGCGCGACGGGTTCCTTGTACCCACGTTTATTTTATTATGTACTTTGGTTTTGGAGTTTTTGTTTTACATTATTAAACTACTCCATTTATACCAAGTTTGATTCTCCTGCGCCTGACTTCCCTGCCACCTACACACACAACATGACACCCGTGCTGAAGATCTCTATATTGCTCCACTAATACAGGGCCCAGTAAAGGCAGAGTGCACAACTTTTGTGAAATGTTTTTAACGAAATATATTTAATTGTTTACCAGCATTTGTCACAATAGCAGTTCATCTGATATTACTTGTGGAATATAAAAACAATTGCTTACTTGACACAGAAAGGGACAGAGCAACAACTCTTACTATTAAAACTATTATATGCTGCAAGATACTGTTCTTAATTATAGAACTACCTTTTTTTTGCTGTAGTAGAGATGCTGAAAAAATGTTTTTGCCAATGCTACAGACATCTATATCAGTCAGCTAATTCTAGTAAAAACCCAGTGCATTACCTTTGTGACTTTAAAATATATATATATTTGACTTGGATTTTTCAGGGGTTTGCTGCAACACCCCAACTTCCCACGGCTATGCTGATTAGGCCTATATGTGTGAATCATAACTTGCCTAACAAATATTTTCAAGTGATTGGAAACAGTTTCCATCAGGTCTCTTGTTTCCTCAGGCCAATTGTTTGACACCTCTGCTCATGTCAATTATTCTACCTTTACAGGTAAGCAACTAGTCTCACGTGGCCATCCTTCCAAAGCCCTGCTCTAGTAAACAACTATGCCTGGGCTATACCATAGTGACCTGTTACGCATGTTTGACTTTGACCTGTTCAGCTTCATGGCGCTAAAAGTTAGAAATCCATAAGAATTGCATAGCAGTGCAGGCTGTCGTCAGATAAGATGGAAATGGTCAAAACACGACCGTTGATCGACGCCGACATCACGTCACTACAGTACCTGATAAATACTTGGTTGAGAGTACTTTCAGACCTCCGCAGGCTGACGTGAGAAAAATTATGTTTTCGAGTAGCGCAATTTGCATCCTCTTCAGTTCTTCTACAGGAGCGCATCGGTTTGGACCCAGTACACCTCCCACCCTCCCTCACGTACTGCCTTTGAACTGGCTCCTCCTATACGGGTTAAATGCCGTTCAGTTATTCAATTTAATGCAGTCACGATAGAGGAACTCTAGAGTTTATCAACTTTATTGTAGTAAATATTTCCAAGTATTGTAACCTGTTAATTCGCGGAGCCACAGTTATGAAGACAATACTTGCTGCCTACCCCGGTGTCCTAAAAGGTAAGAGATGCGCCCTAATACACTGTTTGCATGCAGACTTCAAACATCATATTCCCTGAGCGTCTTTTAGAAATGCATCCCCTTCATGATATTCCAAATCCTATTGACGTTTAATTCGCTTTCGTGAGCTGTAGAATGACTGAGGACTATGGCAGCCCAAACATAATCAGAAGTTTGTTGCGGATGCTTTAGTTTCGTGCTTTAGTTTCGTGAGTGTGTGATGAAGAGTGTATCTGGGCACAGTGGTTTTCATACATTGCTTATATATTTTTGTGTGTTTACGGGTCTGATCTGTGAAGGCAGAGAAGTGAAAATAGTACACCAGGGGCAAGTTCAGTACGAAAACATGAACGTTGAAGATAGAAATATCATGAATAGACCTGACAAGATCCCTTATTCTACATGCCAGAGAGGCAAGTTTGTTCAACATAATCTATTTCTATCTGCAACGTTCCACAACGTTGTGCCCTTCTGCTGCCCGATTCACTGTGTAGTACACTAGTTCACAACATGTCCTTGACCCTCTGAGGCTGATCCTACCCAGTAGGCCTGACTGAAAGCATCATTGACTTAATGTGAGAGTGTGGGCCAGAGTGCAGAATGGCCAATGTTTGTTTTACAGCATGACAGTGTTATTTAGTCTTTCAAGATGGGATTATGTGGCTGTGTTGTCCTGTGGCATGGGGAGGATCTGTTGATCAGGCACTATGAGTTTAGGTAGATTTAGCACAGTCCCCTTAGTGGCTCTCTCTTATGCTGTGGACTGGTCTGTCACGGTCACTTCTACATGTAGCTGTCTGGACTGTGGCTCTGCTCTATCTCTATAGCGACTGCAGTGGCGGAGGGAATTTGACGTGACATGTGGTGTTTATTGCTTGTGCTGTTTCAACACAGAGCTTTGTAAGGCATGAGCCTTTGTTCAGTGTCTCAAATCTATAATCTAATTTCCCTTGTTCATGTGTGTTTCTGTGGTTGACAGACTGAAAACCTGGGAAAAGGTTGATGACAGTTTCATTATTTTATCTCTTTAGTCTTCTTGCTGACTCCCTCGAGACTGTCTGTGACTTAATCCATTGATGTGGTTCTTATGTACTGTACACTATGACTCATTTATGACCCTGTCAATCTCCTTTAGGCACCGGCTGCAGCATCCTCTCCGCCCTGCAGGACCTACCCTCTGCTCCTTGGCCTGCACTCCGATCCAAGATGGAGAAACACCTTCAGGTCATCTCAGTTCTGCAGTGGGTCATCAGCTTCCTCGCCATGGGTGAGTGTGCGATTGTCTCTCCGTGTGGCTCTAACCAGTAGTGGCTGAAGGATATAGTGACCTGTGACCTTACAAGGAGATCAAGCCCGTAAGCTCTCCCCCTCACGCTTTTTTACTACTAGAGATATTATTTGAGAATAGCTTTTTCACTGGTGGGCCATATACAGTGCCTTCATAATGTAGGCATGCCCTTTGATTTATTCCACATTTTGTTGTGTTACAGGCTGAATTCAAAATGGATTAAATATAAAATGCTCACCCATCTACACACAATACCCCATAAGGACAAAGTGAAAACATGTTTTTGAAATTTTGGCAAATTCATTGAAAATGAAATACAGAAATATCTCATTTACATACAGTAAGTATTCACACCCCTGAGTCAATACTTTGTAGAAGCACCTTTGGCAGCGATTACACCTGTGAGTGTTTCTGGCTAAGTCTCTAAAGCCTTGTTCACACTGCAGGCCTTAATGCTCAAATCAGTTTTGTTTTTCAAATCCATTTTGGACTACCAACTGTCCAAACAGCAAGTTACATGTGACCAAATCAGATTTATTTGTGTGTGTTCAGACAGCAGTCATTTGCTGACACAGCTATGCTAGTTGTCATAGTAATGACGGGTGTGTTTGCAGGGGTGTAGGCTGATTGGTGGTTATGCTCATGCTTCATATCACTCAGAAGTTATGTAGCAAGCCTGCCATGGATGTTTTCCACTTGCTTTGATTGTTCAAAATCATAGGGGAAGAACACTGTTAAAGCCTCAAAGGATAAGATCCAACTTTCAAAACGAGTCCTAGCTAGGTAGCTGTCTAGCTTTGTAGCACATTCACTAATTTGTTTGTAAACAATTAACAAGCTAGTTAGCGACCACATGTTCTTGTCAAACTGTCAACGGTAGTTAGCAAGCAACAAGATATGCCAAATAACAGTCTAAAAACCACTTGAGGGCAAATAAATCAGATTTGAGCGTTCAGACAAGTCTCATGGCCAAGAATCAGATTTGTGTCTGACTTCAAACCACCTATGAAGGTGGTTTGAAATGTAGCTTGAAATATCTGATTCCATGTGCTTTTGGCTGTTCAAAATACAGGAAAAATAACAAATAAATATAAATTATGCAAATAAATAGGCTTTGAGTCACTTCAAACTGCCAATGTGAACACGGCTTAAAAGCTGTTCACACCTGGATTGTGTAATATTTGCCAATTATTTTTTTCAAAATTCTTCAAGCTCTGTCAAATAAGATTCTTGCCATGGATTTGCAAGTAGATTTAAGTTAGTTTTAACTCGGCCTCTCAGGAACCTTCAATGTCTTCTTGGTAAGCAACTCCAGTGTAGATTTGGCCTTGTGTTTTAGGTTATTGTCCTGCTGAAAGGTGAATTCATCTTCCAGTGTCTGGTGGAAAGCAGACTGAACCAGGTTTTACTCTAGGATTTTGCCTGTGCTTAGCTCCATTCCATTTATGTTTTATCCTGAAAAACTCCCCAGTCCTTAACGATTACAAGCATATCCATAACATGATGCAGCCACCACTATGATTGAAAATATGGAGAGTGGTACTCAGTAATGTGTTGCAATGGATTTGCCCCAAACATAACACTTTGTGTTCAGGGCAAAAAGGTAATTGCTTTGCCACATTTTTTGCAGTATTACTTAGTACCTTGTTGCAAACAGGATGCATGTTTTGGAATATTTTTATTCTGTACAGGCTTCCTTCTTTCCACTCTGTCAATTAGGTTAGTATTGTGGAGTAACTAAAATATTGTTAATCCATCCTCTGTTTTCTCCTATCACAGCCATTAAAGTCTGTAACTGTTTTAAAGCCACCATTGGCCTCATGTGAAATACCTGAGTGGTTTCCTTCCTCTCCGGCAACTGAGTTAGGAAGGACGCCTGTATCTTTGTAGCGACTGTGTATTGATACACCATCTAAAGTGTAATTAATAACTTGCTCAAAGGGATATTCAATGTCTGCTTTTTTTATTTCTACCAATATGTGCCCTTCTTTGCAAGGCATTGGAAAACCTCCCTGGTCTTTGTTTTTGAATCTGTGTTTGAAATTCATTCCTCGACAGAGACCTTACAGATAATTGTATGTGTGGGGTAAAGAGATGAGGTAGTCCTAAAAAAAGTATTGTGTCCTTGAGTGTGTCCATGCAACTTATTATGTGACGTGTTAAGCATATTTGTACTTCTGTATTTATTTAGGCTTGCCATAACAAAGGGGTTTAATACTTATTGACTGAAGACATTTCAGCTTTTCATTTGTATTTAATTTCTTAAAATTTCTGAAAACATAATTCCACTTTGACAATATGGGGTATTGCGTGTAGGCAAGTGACAAAAAATCTAAATGTAATCAATTTCAAATTCAGGCTGTAACACAACAAAATGTGGAAAAAGTTAAGGGGTATGAATACTTTCTGAAGGCACTTAAATGTAATGTCGGGCCTCATGGAAACCGCAACTTTGTCAGTAAACTTTACAAATGTTGACAAAACAAAATATGCTACACAAGGTGGGATCTTTTTGTGTCAGTAAAATTAATCCTGCAAGAAATGACGGTGGAAACACCTTTATGCGCAACTATTGATATAATAAAGTGGTATGCCTGATGACCGACAACGATGAGACAGCCTATAGGGAGGAGTTCAGAGACCTGGCCGTGTGGTGCCCTGGATAACAACCTCTCCCTCAACGTGATCAAGACAAAGGAGGTTCTTTATTCGTTCAACTAGGCAAGTCAGTTAAGAACAAATTCTTATTTATAATGACGGCCGACCAGGGAAGAGGCAGAATGACAGATTTTTACCTTGTCAGCTCAGGGATTCAATCCAGCAACCTTTTGGTTACTTGCCCAAGATGATTGTGGACTACAAGAAATGGAGGACCGAGCACGCCCCCATTCTCATCGACGGGGCTGCAGTAGAACAGGTTAAGAGCTTCAAGTTCCTTGGTGTCCACATCACCAACAAACTATCATGGTTCTCTCTGCTACTTCATGGCAAGCGGTACCGGAGCGCCAAGTCTAGGTCCAAAATGCTTCTTATTAACAGCTTCTACCACAAAGCCATAAGACTCCTGAACATCTAATCAAATGGCCCCCCTCCTTTTTACACTGTTGCTACTCTGTTTATTATCTATGCATAGTCACTTTAACTCTACCTACATGTACATATTACCTCAATTACCTCGACTAACCTGTGCCCCTGCACATTGAAACTGTACCAGTACCCCCTGTATATACCCTCGCTAATGTTATTTTACTGCTGCTCTTTAATTATTTACTTTTCAATTTTTTACTTAACACTTATTTTTCTTAAAAGTGCATTATTGGTTAAAGGCTTGTAAGTAAGCATTTCACTGTAAGGTCTACACCTGTTGTATTTGGCGCATGTGACAAATCACATTTTATTTGATTTGGAATAACCATCATATCGAGTCACACGACGACATGGTGTAGGCTCCTCCCACTACGACTCGGGAAACCATTTAGTTTATTAGGCTACAGAGGTCAAGGCTAGAAGTATTCCAGCTTTTGTCAGATTAACGTTGAAACTGGGTTTGTTTTGTGCATTTTAGCCAACCGTAGCCTTTTTCCTAACCTTAACCTAATTCTTCTAACCTGCTACGTTAATTATCCTAACCAGGTGCGTAAGTTATCCTAACCTGCTACAAAAATAAAATCTGATGTTAATTTGACAAAAGCTGCATCCCTTCTAGCCATAACCGGCTACAGATGAAATAAGTTATGATGAACTTCACAGGTTGGTGAAAGTGCATAGTATGAGGTTGATGCTCCTTTCCAATAATTATTCTTATTCTGGTGACATGATGATCGATGCTTGACTGACGTTTGACAAATACAAATATTCTCACTCTTATCCACAATAATCTCATCGTGTATCTGTGAGCTGTTGGCTAGAGAGCATGTACCAAGACCTTTCTAGGCCTAATTAACTACCTAACTTATCCGTAGAGTAGAAAATGCAATGGAAACACATTGTATATTACATTTGTATTTGGTACATGAAAACTTAAGAGAAAATGTACATTTTGTGTGCACTACGTCATCACCCACTGAATTGTATCTGCAACAAGTCCGTTTGGAACACCGGTGGTAGGAAAATGCACATATTTTCTTTTTGCAGATTTTAGAATATTCACGACTATCTTTCGCCAATTGGATGGAAAACTGGCTTGTAAGGTAGTAAGGTACTTAAATGTTAGAAATTATTTGTATTGAGATAAAAACAGTTGCATTGGACCTTTAATGAAGTGTGGTACAGTGCAGGTGCTGAATGCCTCTTCCTCTGCTCTCTCCCCTATCATTTCCTACCCCATAGGTGCCGCTGGCACTGTGCTTTTAATCTACATGTTCTGCACAGACCTCTGGGTGATCGCTGCCATGTACACTGCCTGGCTCATCTTCGACTGGAACACCCCCAAACAAGGCAAGTGCCGCAGCCCTGGGATTTGAACTTGCAACATTTTGGTTACTGGCTTAACCTCAAGGCTATCGCTGCCCTGTTGTAATTAAACGCAGTGCCCTAAATAGGAAATGGGTGTCATTTCAGACGCAGTGTTTTGTGTCTGTGACCATAGGGAGCTGTATGGGAAATTGGGTAATTGTCACCCAGGTACTGTTGATGTAAATGATTCAGTATGTGTGTTACATTATTCAGGATGTGGGTTATAGTCTGACTGGAGATCTTTACCTCTGCCTTCTCAGGTGGCAGGAGGTCCTCTTGGGTGAGGAACTGGACCATGTGGACTTACTTCAGAGACTACTTCCCCATCAGGGTGAGTGGAAAGGAATAGGCTTAACATTTAAAGGAAACCTGTAGTGTGTGTTTGTGCGTGAATGTGCGGGTCTCTCTGGGTCTGCGTGTGTGCGTGCAATGTGTGTTGGGGTGTGAAGTCAGATAATTAAGAATGCTATCAACCTGGAAATGTGTGATAGAATACATGTATATGTTTTTATGTTCAGCAGCACTGCCTGTACAGATGATACAATTAGCTTTTTCTGGTCAGATTCAAAGTTAAAGATCATCCATATTGTTATTGATTATGGTGTAACAGTATCCTATTAGCACAGGCATGAAGATGGTGTTATCTGTGACTGTATCCAGTATCAGCTGGAGGTTCCACGCTGTTCCTTGTCCCTTGTGATAATGCTTTAAAGGAGTTGACTTCGGTTGGAAGGATAGACTTTGCCCCACATGATAGGAGAAAGCTCTTTGATTAGTTTGTTTTCCATTTGTATTATTTTGCTCCTCTGCACCTGGAGATTGTTGGGAGACACACACTGAGGAGAGAGAGGATGGATATACGCTGGTTTATAGGCCATCAGCCTTGACAGAAATCACAGTGGGAGAAGTTAAGGTTAAGCAATGTGAAATGCAGGTGATTTGACTTAGTTTGTTCAAGTGGAAATAAAATCGGATTCTCACGAAACTGACACTTGACAAAAAAAGGGGTACAAAATAAACATTTCCACCATAATTCCTCTTGGATTAGAATCTGTATTTATCTATTTCATAATTATTGTTATGTTTATTGATGAGATATTATGCATTTTACCACAATTTCCACAACTACCAACACAAAAATGATCATTACCACAACAGCCTTCTAAGTCTATAAAAGTACTAAACAAATACATTGCTAATATGTTTTGACATTGCTCACCTAATGAAAAGGCTTGAGTTAAACAACACGGAAAATAAATATATTAAACATTTTATTAAAAAAAAACCTTTTCAGAATCAATTTTTTTGTCATAATTACTTGGATAAACATGTTATTTTTATGTACACATATTTGTATTAAGAACAAAAGGCACACGATCAGATTAAGCTAAAATGACTAAAATCAAAATTTTATTTTTCCTAATATTTCCTAAATATTAGTGCATTATGGTAATGATAACCAGGTTTTGGAGATAATGCATTTTTCAGTAATGAGTTTTGCCATTGAAAAACTGTACTGAGATTTAGTAACCTAACACATCATCAAACTGTGTCAATTGGTAATCCCAGATGATTTGCATGATACAAATCATTGATCTTAATGCAATCGACTAAAATACTCCTTTAGCATAAGTACTGTAATTTAAAAAAAAGAAGTAATTTCTCCAAGGTAATTACAGGTAATATTAGTGTATTTGGACCAGTGTTGGGGGTAGCATGTTTACATTTACGGAGAACACCTCTGATCTTTGCCATTGATCGCTTCTGTGATCGTAAAGCCCATAGAGGGCTTCACCATCTAGTGGAAAGTGTGCCCTCTAGATATTCATTTCTATGCAACCAGCACTAGCGGCTAGAGAAAAATATTTTGAATGGAAAGAAAGGACATCTGTACAGAGTTGAGCTTATATTAGGCTGTGCAACATAATGTACATTTCATAGGATGACACATACTGTGTAGGTTAAAGGGATTTTCTATTCATATTTTTAATTCGTCTAACTTTCTCAGGGAACTTCTGACAGCTATCAGACCCTCAGAAAATAATTTCCCCGATCCAAATTATCCATGCATGCAGCTATAGAAATGCGATTTATGTTCCTCATCCAATTTGTGATTTGACATTTTTTTACAATACTAAACATCCACAAACATCCACAACATCACCCCTGCCCAGGTGGGTCTGGGCGCCGTATCACTCTCCACCACATGGTGGGATTTGGATAGGTATAATATCCTAATATTAAGTTTTTAGTTTAAACATTAGAAACGTGTATGACTAAATTACCAACAGTTTTATTGTTTTACAGGCTGCCTTCCTCCAGCGAGCGAGCAGTACCAACCTGTTCAATGTGATAATGCTATCATTTCAGACAATAGAAAAGTTATATTTGCATCAAAAAGCTTTGTCGAATCCTAATTTTGTATGCCTATTAATATAGATTATACATTATCATAACGCATTGTATAGAGACAGCATTCAATTGCATGATCAGTGCCCTGGCACATATGGCTGCCGTGTTGTGGATTATCAATTTGGACATGTGCTGTCAAGCCAAAGGAGGAGAAATGGAAATATTGATTTTGATGGTTGACATTACAGAAAGGAAGGTCGATATTTTCTTGTCTCGTTAAGGGATTCAAACAACAGTTCTTGTACAGCCTACATTTCACATAAATGTTGTCTTGTGTCGTGGAGGGGCATGGCCCTGGTGGACTCTCGAATAGTCTTTTGCGCAAATGTAGGCCTGCTCCAAATTCAGACATAATTACATCAATGAATACATCGGCCTTTTATTAGGAAATAAAAGATGAGCTTGTGACCAAGGTCTTTCTGATCCGGTTGAAATATTGAATTAATTATTGAATTAGTGAGATTACATATTAGTAGCCTATCTTTGGTAGAGAGAGCGCGGCTCGCTCCCTCCGACAGTTGAGATTTTTTTATGAAAGTAATGAAAAGTAATAAACGTGTTACTTTCCACGCAAAGTAATATTGTAACGTGTTACATGTAATGCAGTGAAGGCTGGTGGGAGGAGCTATAGGAGGACGGGGTCATTGTAATGGCTGGAATGGAATAATTGAAATGGAGTCAAACTTGGTTTCCGTATGTTTGATTCCATTCCAGCCATTACAATGAGCCCGTCCTCCTATAGCTCCTCCCACCAGCCGCCACTGATTTAATGAGTTTTTCCCAATTTGACCTTTTTAGTCATTTCGGTAATGAGACGGTCAAGTGTCTTAAAGGGGATGTTTGAGAATAAGATCCTCATTCTGAAGGCATATAAGTGAATACATTAAATGAACTTGTGCTCATCTAAGGACTACTCCTCTAGATGATGTATCATAGGTGAATAAAACATTATTAAAACAATTATTGGAGTTCTTACAGAAACTCGAAATAGTGTTACGTAATGAGAAATGTCCACAGACATTGTGTTTTTAGATATTAAATATTATAGTTTAATGGAAACTTAAACTACTATAACTACATCAACATTTTGTTTTATTAAAATAAGTTAGGTTTTTCTATAAAAAAATTATACAATGACCTGAGAAATCCAGATTCATTTCGGTAATAAGAATTGGGGTAAAAATGTATCAAATTCTGATGGAAAATGTATTTAAAATAAGACACTGTGCCATAAACTAGGCAGAATGATAGTTGATTGTTGCAGAAGCGTCATGGTTTTCTAACTCAATTTGCTACTGCCATAATTAAAACTGATTTCATGAGAATCATAATACCCCCCAATGGTGACAATAATTATTGGTATTTAACATACCCCATATCGTCTCTTTTAGATCACAAATAGGGGCGGCAGGTAGCCTAGTAGTAAGAGCGTTGGGCCAGTCACCAAAAGGTTGCTGGATCGAATCCCCAAGCTGACAAGGTAAAAATCTGTCGTTCTACCCCTGAGCAAAGCAGTTAACCCACTGTTCCCTGGGCGCCGAAGATGTGGTTAAAACCTCCTACAGGATTGGTGGGTCCCCCGCGGGACGGTTGAGCTAACGTAGGCTAATGTGATTAGCATGAGGTTGTAAATAACAAGAACATTTCCCAGGACATATATAATATTGGCAGAAAGCCTAAATTCTTGTTAATCTAACTGCATTGTCCAATTTACCGTAGCTATTACAGTGAAAGAATACCATTCTATTGCTTGAGCGTGCACAGTTATGAACTTGTAAATATATTAATAAACCAGTCATGCACATTTGGGCAGTCTTGACACAACATTTTTAACAGAAAGGCAATGGTTCATTGGATCAGTCTAAAACTTTGCACATACACTGCTGCCATCTAGTGGCCAAATCTAAATTGTGCCTGGGCTGTAATAATACATTATGGCCATTCTCTTGCATTTCAAATATGTTACAAAAAAAAAACGCATGTTTTTTTTCTTTGTATTGTCTTTTACCAGATTTAATGTGTTATATTCTCCTACATTAATTTAACATTTCCACGAACTTCAAAGTGTTTCCTTTCAAATGGTATCAGGAATATGCATATCCTTGCTTCAGGTCCTGAGCTACAGGCAAATAGATTTGGGTATGTCATTTTAGACGAATATTGAAAAAAAGAGTCCGATCCTTAAGAGGTTTTTAAGGCAGCCCCCCGCACCTCTCTGATTCAGAGAGGTGCGGAAGACACATTTCAGTTAATGGCATTCAGTTGTACAACTGACTAGGTATCCCCCTTTCCAATATAATATGTAAACTCATGCTAAACCTATGCTAAACTCTTGGTCTCTTGGTATCCTGACAGAGCAACATATTTTTACCGTTCATATTTTTTGGCAAGTTCCTCTTGTGTTTTCTCTCACTGCCCTCCTGACCAAGGATTGAATGAACTGAGTTGTTTGTATGCCTTTACACTTCTCAGTAATATCAATGAACCAACGGCATTCACATTACATCCGCTATGTTTAATCCTCCTTCAGTTCAATCCGTTCAGCTGATTGATTTAATGGTGAATGAGCATGACTGTTTTTAAAATGGAGCATTCTTGAAACATTAACCTGACAATCATTTTTTACCATACAATCCTTTTCACTTATAAATAGAAAGTATAGTCAAAGGCTCTTAAGTAAAACCAGAGCTTTGATACTGTTAGTGTTACCTGTTAAGAATCAAGGTGAAAGGTTATCTTAACTATTAATAATTGAGTCTTGATATGACTAACAGCCAGGGTAAATCAAGAGTGTGTGTATTGTCTCTTGAACTTTGACCCTGCTCGTGATCCATACGTTGGACTCCGACAGTTTCTTTAAATTCAGTTAAAGGCTTTGGTTTTTCCATTTATGTTTTGAGGTTGGACTTGAGCACGTATAGCACCGATTGGTGTTACCTCATTAGTCAGAATGTGTTACACCTATGCTGGCTTGTCCATCTCGTTAGTAGGAAGGTGTTTCAGCTGTGCTGGCCCAGGTGCTATTTTTTTAAGAGTGACTGGCTCCAGTTGTCTTTAGTGATGTGGAGGGTCAATGCCTTTAGTTGGAGCTCCAGATTTGATTTCTAGAAAAACATTGTTTGGTCTGATTTCCCTGTTTTCATTTTGCTCCACCTTTATGGTTTACTTCCTGTCTTTAAGTTTGGTGTGGGTTTTTATTTTGGTTGCCTCTTAGTGGGTGCATTTAGTGGATGCTCATGATGGGTGTCTTAGGTCCCAGTTGTTGTTGCTATGCAACTTTCAGTGGACACCCCCATGAGTGCCTTTTTAGAACCCCTCCTAAAACCCCACCTGTTTTGTTTTGGTTGTTGTCAGTGACTCTTTGTTAGTTCCCTGTTTCGTTTGAGTGATGTTTTTGGTTTTCTTGCTTGGGAACGTAACAACTTCTTGCTTGAGAACGTGTGTTCAGCCCCCTCCTGTAATCCCTTTTCACCCGTGACTGCGTGGCCACACGTCTCCAACTCAATCATCAAGTTTGCTGATGACACAACAGTGATAGGCCTGATTACCAACAATGATGAGACAGCCTACAGGGAGGAGGTGAGAGCCCTGGCGGAGTGGTGCCAGGAAAATAACTTCTTCCTCAACATCAACAAAGCTAAGGAGCTGATCGTGGACTATAGGAGAGCAGAGAGAGCACACCCCTATGAGCATGCCCCTATCCACATCGACGGGCCCCCACAGCCTGTTCACCTCCCACCATCTACAAGGAGGAGACAGTACAGTTGCATCAAAGCTGGGACCAAGAGACTGAGCAACAGCTTCTATCTACAGGCCATTAGACTGTTAAACAGTCACCACTAGTCAGCCTACGCCCAGTACCCTGTCCTGAACCTTAATCACTGTTCTAGCCGGCTACCACACGGTACTCTACTTTGCACTTTAGAGACTGCTGCCCTATGTATATAGTCATTGAATACTTGTCACTAATGTTTACTCTCTTCATGTGTATACACTGTATTCTAGTCATGGCTCATGTACACAGTACCAGTCAAAAGTTTGAACACCTACTCAAAGGTTTTTCTTTATTTTACTATTTTCTACATTGTAGAATAATAATGAAGACATCAAAACTATGAAAGAACACATGGAATCATGTAGTAACCAAAAATGTTTTAAACAAATAAAAATATATTTTATATTCTTCGAAGTAGCCACCCTTTGCCTTGATGACAGCTTTGCACACTCTAGAAACACAAGCATTTTGTTGCACCTGCGATTACAGTACAGTAATTCTTTGAGTTGGAATCAAAGATTGTTTATTGCTGGTTGTGGAGTTAAGGGGCTGTGGTTTTCTGACCCAAGGATGTGCTGTATGCCAGGTATTCGCAGAGATCTGTACCCATTACGTAATTCACCTGGCAGCATCCTGTTTCAGATGAAGGGTTGCTTACCTTGTCTAGCTTGTGCAGCTAATGGAGTTGAACGCCAGTTGGTAGACATGCCTGGCTGGCAGCAGCGGGAGTGTGTCAGTGCATTCAGGGACAGTGACTATTACATCTTGAGGGTCAGCAAGGTCTCCTCTCTTCCATTTCTTCTACTTACTGTACTCATGTTGTAAACGCCACCTGTTTTCATATCACCAAATGGTAATCTCTTTACATCTACCATGCTATCACTGTGGAAACCTTACAGATGGTCTTTGATAATCTGATAATGTGGTTATGCAATGGGCCTTGTTTGATTAGAGTCCTGTGTACACATCTCTTTGGATCTGTGTGTATATCCTCTGTGCCCTTTCAATTTCTTCCATAAGCGTGGCATTGGGGCACCCGCTTCACTGAAGACACAATTCGTCTCCCACCGTTATGAAGCCTACGCTCTCCTTCTCATACTCGAAACAACTTTTAAGAATATTGAAGCTCTGTAATGGGACTGCTGTACACAATAGAAACGTGCAGATGAACATCCCAGACACAGAATACTGTTTGTTGCCTGTAATTATTTTATTACTTGAGCGTAAATATGTCATATCAGGGCTAAACTGATAAGCTGTCCCAATTTCATGGAAATATCCTAATACATATAGTACAATGCACAGGTAAATGGCCTTTAACTTCTTGAGACAAGTAATAAAAATAACTTAATGTTATCATAACTGCACAACTGAATTGGCTTAATTTTGTGCAGATTCTCTGACCTGTTAAATTGCTTAACAAACACTCTGTAGTTATATTTTGCTTAATGTGATAGTAACCACCATGTCTCTTTGTCATCCTGTTTACCAGCTCATCAAGACACACAACCTGCTGCCCAGCCGAAACTACATCTTTGGCTACCACCCCCATGGGATCTTCTCTTTTGGAGCCTTCTGTAACTTCGGAACAGAGGCCACCGGCTTCTCTAAGAAGTTCCCGGGCATCAAGCCTTCCCTGGCCACCCTAGCTGGAAACTTCCGGATGCCAGTCTTTAGAGACTATCTCATGTCTGGAGGTGAGATGGTTTCTCTGAGTTTTGTCCCTCTGTACTCAGTAAACTGCTGATACCAGCCCTGTATCTACCGACTCTAATCTGGTAGAACTCTGAGCTTTGTCCTATTACCCAATGTAGACTAAACAGCCCCTGTGCCTGCCAAACTGTATTTGCTGATGTCACTATTGTAAAGAGCTGCTTCAGTCAACCTGCTCTGTTAGCTTATCTTCATTTCAAAGGTTTATTTTGCTCAACATCCACTAAGAATGTTTTTGTGCTCAAACAGTGTTGATTTCTCTTCAAATGTGTTCTCCACTGCAAACACACTGACTTGTTTGGTCTTTGGGCCCCATGTGTGATAATTGAGCCTAACCCCATCCTCTTCCATGTGTCAGGTATCTGCCCAGTGAACCGTAACTCCATTGACTACCTCCTCTCTCAGAATGGAACTGGCAATGCAGTGGTCATTGTTGTCGGGGGAGCAGCTGAATCTTTGAACTGTGCTCCAGGAAAGAATTCTGTCACCCTGAATAACCGCAAGGGCTTTGTGAGGTTGGCCCTCCAGCAAGGGTGAGTTTAGAGCACAAACTTCCCGGCCACACATACACCATCCTGACAGGCACACCTTCCGGTCACACACACACCTCTCAGTTACACGCATCAACTGATCAGACTACATGTTTTGATGTGAGACCTTACTGGGCCAGCACAGACACTGGTGTCGTTATGACCAATTTCATGGAATAGAGAGAGTTGGCTCAACAATAGGTTTGATTGGCACATAAAACATACTTTCACGTGTGGTAATTGGTCCTCAAGTGCTCAGAGCTCCTCCTGACATGCAGTACTGTACACAGACACCGGGTCAAGGCCAAAGGACAGGCTCCATCAGCTTGTGACTCAGAACAAGCTGAGAATAATATATAATATACACTGAACAAAAAGATATAAACGCAACATGTCAAATTTTGGTCCCATGTTTCATGAGCTGAAATAAAAGATCCCAGAAATGTTCCATACACACAATTAACTTATTTCTCTCAAATTTGTTGGACAAATTTGTTTACATCCCTGCTAGTTAGCATTTCTCCTTTGCCAAGATAATCCATCCACCTGACAGGTGTGGCATATCAATAAGCTGATTAAACAGCATGATCAATACACAGGTGCACCTTGCACAATTGACCCAGCTTCATCCGGGTTAGAGGAGAGTTTGGCCGGGGTAGGCCGTCATTGTAATTGGCATACTGACTGCGGGAATGTCCAATAGAGCTGTTGCCAGAGAATTGAATGTTCATTTTTCCCCCATAAACCACCTCTAACATAATTTTAGAGAATATGGCAGTACATTCAACTGCCTCACAACCGCAGACCGCGTGTATGGCATCGTGTGGGCAAGCAGATTGTTGATGTCAACGTTGTGAACCGAGTGCACCATGGTGGCGTTAGGGTTATGGTATGGGCAGGCGTAAGCTACGGACAATGAATACAATTGCATTTTATCTATGGTACTATGAATGCACAGAGATACCGTGACGAGATCCTGAGGCCCATTGTCATGCCATTCACCCTCCGCTATGCAAGGGAGATGTGCCACACTTCATGAGGCAAATGGTGGGGTCACACCAGATACTGACTGGTTTTTCGGATTTTTAGGTATCTGTGACCAACAGATGCATATCTTTATTCCCAGTCATGTGAAATCCATAGATTAGGGTCTAATGAATTTATTTCCATTGACTGATTTCCTTATATGACTGTAACTCAGTAAAATCTTTGAAATTGTTGCATTTATATTTTTGTTCAGTGTAATGTATGCCATTTATCAGACGCTTTATCCCAAGCGACTTAGTCATGAATCGAACCCACTATCCTGGTGTTGCAAGCGCCATGCTTTACCAACTGAGCTACTGAAAACAAAGTCTGGGTAAACTGGTGTAGGTGAGCTGGCATAAACCACATGGTTTAGTAGCCCATCATTCAGTGATCAGATATCTGTTACGCCCTATGAGTAACTTCAGGAGACTATTGTAAACCCCCTCTCTCTGTCAGGTCTGACCTGGTACCAGTCTACTCCTTTGGGGAGAACGATGTGTACAAACAGGTGATCTTCGAGGAGAGAACCTGGTGGCGGCTGGCTCAAAAGCGATTGCAGAAGATTATTGGTTTTGCTCCCTGTCTGTTCCATGGCTGTGGCTTCTTCTCCTCCGACTCCTGGGGAATGGTGCCTTACAACAAACCCATCACCACCATCGGTAAGTAAAACCCTCTCCAAGACCCTACTGACAGTCTCACTAGGGTTGCAAAGCCACCGGTAATTTAACACATTTACCGGAATCTATTGTAACTTTGCTAATTTATACTTGAATAACTTTTGAAAAATGTATTCATATTCTAGTATTAATATATTACATCTGTCTCCATATTGTCCATGAGTTTCTAGTAGATAGACCATATGGTTCAATAGCCTCATTCATGAAAAAAGCATTTCATCAACATTATTTTCAATTAATTCACAACTGACACCAGTTTGACACCAAAACATTAACAAATACATGTTGACATAGTAAAAAAGTGTGTAAAAGATATATATATAGGATATTTCATGCTATAATCCTCATATTAAAAACAATGGTGTTCTCTTAGTTGATGGTTTATATTTAGGATAATGTTTTACAGCTTTGTCATTCTATTTTTCTATCATCTTACTTCATTATTTCATATATTTGACATGTGATTAGTCCACACAGAGGGCCAGAGATGATTACAGATGCCTGTGATAATCGGAAGTACCCAAAAGAGCCTCTAGATGTCTTGTGATAGATTAACATAAAATCCTTGAAAGATATCATAATTCTGGTAGTTTACTGGTAAACTTAGGTTTCCAGTTGTTTACCCTCCCTTTTCAATCCCATCTCTTACAGGCATTTAGTGCTTGTTGACTTAGTTTCTGTTAGGGATTCAGTCTTAGGATGGTCTGTAAGTATAATTTCAATGAACAGACTGTTATGGTTACTACCAAGCCGTTGAGCTACTCTAGTTCCTCTGTGTTAACAGAACCATCCACCCAGTCAATATTTACTCTCCCCTGCATCAAGGCCGTATTAATGTTTAACACTACAGCTCATCAAACTACGTATTTCCAATATGTTAAATGTTTTTTAAAGTTGATTTTGGGGATATAGATTTTTACATGTTTATTTCTCTTAGTGGGTGAACCGATCACAGTGCCAAAGATTGAGCAGCCTCCTCGGGATATGGTGGATCTGTACCATGCCATGTACATCAATTCCCTCACGAGCCTCTTTGACAAGTATAAGACCCGCTTCGGCCTGAAGGAGAGTGACATCCTGCACATCCATTGAGAAAGGGTCAGCTGTGGCAGCTGTCTGTTCAGCCCTGCCCCTCCATTCACGTGCCTGGCTCTGATTGATTGTCTCTGGAATTCAATCGATATACATAAAGCTGTGTCTATATAAACCCACCGCGCTCTCAGCATCACTCACGTCGGTCCTTCACTCAGGATGAAAATGGCAGGTCTTAGGTCACCTTACTATTCTCTCTGACCTAGTCACTGTCAATGGCAAAGTTGACTAACTTCCGTTTATTGAATATTTCATTGAGTGTATGACACATCTATAGATGTGTTCCATGACAGAAAAGATGAGGGAGTATAGTTAAGGTATGATCCCTTGCTTTAATGTGCAGTGGAACTCCCACTAGGTGTCACTAGAAGGTTACACAAGACACACACAAGCACCATCTTTGTTTCCTCCATGCATCCATGTAATTTTCACTGAGAATAGGCCTGTACAAAGAATGTGTTAAGTGGTAAAAGGTGGGATGATGTTTTGAGACCTTACATTTTTTTTGTTGCTAAATGCACAAACAATGCAATTGTAAGGGTGTTGTCTCACTGAGATGTTGATGGTGTGGTTTATTGAGCCAAAGAGCTGATGGTTGTCCCCTCCCCACACATGCACACTTCATTGAAACTTGAAAGTGAAGGAATTCTATTGAATGGATTTAGATTGTGCATATTGGTAATGCAATCTGATTGTGTGACAGCACTAAGTATTAATTGTATTTTGTAAATAAGAACATTTTCAATGAAAATTAATATATTGATGCACTTTTTGTATTTGTGACAACCCTCTGAGGTATTTCTCTAAAACATGCCTTTGAAAGAGTCCTATGTCAAATTTGCCAATTTCTAAGAGAATCACTATGGTGCTTTTGTCATTTAACCTTGACCTGTGTTTTAGTTTTCTTGTACATTTCTCCACATGAGTGTATTGACTGGGTTGCAGAGTGTTACCTAGTGCATTGAGGCCCCATGTACTGTAGTGATGGTGATGTAAGAACAATTTCAGGGTGAAGAACATTTCTTCCCCTACACAGAGGGCAGATTACTGATGAATGAAATTAAGAGATTGCAAAGCATATGCCTTATTTAAAAAAACTACAACTCAAACTTCTTAGGGAGTCTAAAAGTCACGAACTCCCCTAGTAATTACCAAGAAGTGTTTGAGAGAAATATTTTTTTCATATTGGGCATATCAAGTCCATTATCCAGCCAATGATCCTAGGTGCAGAAATGTATGTATGTTGTATATTATGCAAGATAAAAGGACTACAAGATTTCCCCTCATGGCAAAATAATTGAGATTGGTGAGAAATAGTGTGTCATTCAAAATGTAATTTCTTCTAGCTTCATCGGTGACTTTTTGCAAAGAGCAGTGAACATCCTGCTCTCCTAATTCATGTACAATAAATACAGCAATAAATAGCAGCCGATGCATTTTTATTTTATTTTGAATGGCTTCATCACAGTCTATTTAAATGAAACTTGTTTATGTTTCCAGAATAAAACTTGTACATGTCTGTTAACTATTTTTCAGTCCCACCGCGACATCACAATGCCAGAATGTAATTTTGCTGAAGCGATAAAATAAGGCATTTGTAGATATAATCACAAATACACCAAATGTCCTAGGGTTGGGGGAACTATACATTGATGCATGCACACAACTCATCAAGTGATAGAAAACATCAAAATGTTCTCTTAAAACACATTCCATGGCTTTTTTACACACTCCGGTTACTACAAAGACCCCTAATTCCAGATTAAGATCATCCAATGATACTTGATTTACTGTCTGATAATCCCCTACTGTCACTCTACATCACAACATAAGAGTTGAGTAGGTCCATTTCTTGTATGTGAGTGATGTTCATGAAAACATCTTTGCATATTTTGTGAGATCAAAAATGTAAATAGATGCACAAACGAGTGATTTAATTAATGACAAATAGGCTACTGCTCAACTGTAATTTTGTCATGTGTCATTTAGTTTTCTACCTCTAATTACTTGAAAAGGAAATAGTTGGCCTTTGTAAAATGTATTGCGAAAGAGATGCCATGCTGTTCAAAGACAAGGGGGTTTTCTTGCTTGGACAAAAGACTGTCCTCTATCCACTTTCCTCCGTGACCCGGAAACCGATAAGTGGTTGAGTGGTCAAGGACTGTGTCAATTCATTATTAGGCAAATGGAAGTGTCCTCCCCTCCTCGATAGCCACCTTCCATCGAGGATACTCGTGTATACTACCACAGAAGAGTTTTGAAATCTACCACACTCCCCCTTCTTCTTCTGGATTGTGTTGGCGGATTGCATTCAATTTAAGGTGCATACACCGTTACCTACTGTACTGGAGTGTGAGGACATTCATGGCCTACCTACATGAAATTCTTTGTGATACAGTACTATACAATTGGGGAAAAGGAAAAATGACCCTGCCAACTATTAGCCCACTCTAAAAAAACAAAAACAAACACACCACCTCATTCCACTATTTACCCCATCTAATCCTACTCCAGACCAACAGTATTTCTCTGCCATTGCCACCACATCCTCTATTTTCTATGACTTTCAATCCATTTCTGCAGTACAATTGACAACCATAGCTATGAATGGCAAGAAACCTACCTTACTGAAGCACATATTCTTCCCAGTCTCTGCCTACTCACAGGAATCCTCTCAGGATCCCTCAACCTGGACCCATCTTCCTCTCCCACTCTCTTCACTGCTTCAGCACAACCTCAACCTGCCTTTCTCTCACCGGACACGGTGAGAGAAAGGGCACCCCCACAACTTTCTCCACTGAAACTACACATTCTTTCGTCTCACGCCCTCCTGCACACTTCGCACATCTAGGACTCTCCCTCCCACATACTGCTAAATGCCACCCCCGTTCACTCCTTTCAATGGTGCCCTGCTCCGGAGAGCAAAGCAAGCCACATTTATTTTCCCTAATTGTGTGATCCGGAGCGCCCGCTCCCTCTGGGTTGAAGAAACACAATAAATCATCACTAGTCCACTCCTAGTTACTTTCACCAACTCAACAGTCCCCAACCTCTTCTCCACCCAATATACCACCACATATGGATCAGCCAAAATGCAAGGATCCATTCTCTCCACAAATCTTACTCACACTGGGCCAGAATCATCCTTTATATCCTCGGACCGAGGCCTGACCTTGACGGTCCTCATTGCAGGAACTTCATCCACACTCTCATCTGGTTCCATCTCCGAGCTACTTACTGGAACACGTATCCCTCTTTTTGCACTTGATGCTAACCTTCCTCTCCACACAGCTTCCCTCTACATTCAACTTCTTCTCAACATTCATCACTGCACCTGCCACCACATCTAATTCATCCTCACTCTCATCTCTCTCTATTTCCTCAAGTTCTTCCAAATGTTCTGTGAAATCCCTCGTTTCATATTCCCCCATAACCAATTCCACTGTTCTCCTTTTTTTCCTTGTCCATTATCTTCTGTCACCAGATCTTTCAGAAGGCCTGTGTAATCCCCCACTCCATGTTTATTCATAACATGCTCCACTTTCTTGCTTATTTCCTTTTCTGACATCTTCTCCAATCACTCCCATTCTCCAAACATTTCTCCCTTTGCAACTTCTCCAAAGAAACCCCAGTTAGTGTCTATGAAAGGGCAAAATACTCGCTCCCGACTCTACTCGCCTTTTCTTTGTTTCTTTTTGGACAGAGCCTCTCATCATTGACCTTCTCATTCGCTTCGGCAGCCTACCACACCCCCTTTGAATACATTTTGTTATGTCTGAGAAAAATATTGCTAGTTTAAAAACAATATGTTATTGTTTTATTTATAAAATGTCTTGCAAAACTGACTTACTTTGTTTTGATCACTTTACACATTTATTTTGGGATCCACCCCTGTAAACATGATTTGCCTAATGACACGCGAGTGGAGAAGGACCGTCTCATTTCAAACAAGCACATTTCCATCCATGTTCACTCTCCTCGCCAACTTCTCCTCGACTGAGGAGCGAGGACACAGGAGGCAAGAAAATCTAATCGATAAAAGGTTATTAACTGTTGAATTGATACTGTTTCTAGTCATGTGATGTTGCCACCTTGTGCAAGTTTGAAGGCTAGGTTGATTGGTGCTTTATTATGTGATTGCTGGAGGTCATACAATAGAGTACCACAGTATGAGTCATAATTCCCATAAAACCTAGAAGTCAGAAATGGTTCCAATAGTTTTTTTTACCATATATTTTTCCCATAGGAGATTATAGAAACACTTAAAATAAAGGCTGTGTTTTGTGTAGGCTTACCCTTGCGTGACTATTGATAACTGTGTAAATCTCTCTCGCACAAGGTGACTTTTATCAATGTATTCACCAGTATTTACCCCCAACAACTTAAATGCTAATTAACTGCTAATGTGGCTATCATAAAGAACTACAAATGCCATGATGATCTGGACAAGACTGCCAAATCGAGGCAAAGAAAATAATCTCTTGATTAACTATGTAATTAATTAATAAATTGGCAACATTACTTTAAATATACCTGTTAGCAAAGGTGCCAGCTAGAGATGATGTGCAGGAGGTTGCAGAGATTTGTAGTCTTGTATCTACTTTGATGTTAATAAGCATCTTCGAATCTGAGCATAAATAGAGGCTCCACTCCACTTTTTTGTATGGTGTGAGAGTGTTGGATTTAGTCAGCAAAAAATGTGATTGCTAAGTGAGGCTTATTTGATTGAATATAAGTTAATTAATGTTTAGTTTGTTGCGAATGTGTGATATAAGTGGACACGTGGCATCTAGGCAACTTTGAGAAAAACAATTTAATATCAGTTGTTTACATGCTTATCTGCCCTCTCATTGGCTAGAATGTTCCCACCTGATCTCGCCTGTCCCTGCTTGCCTTTCCACCTTTGTGACAACCAGCTTGTTTGACATTGCAGGCGACTGCCGACTGACTGATCTACACATCATTTTGCACCATAAATAACTACTCATTATTATTTGTAGATCAGTCAGTCAGTCAACATTTACCCACAATGCATCATGGATTTTATGCTCTTGAACACTACCAACTACTACCATTGTAGAGGCTTCTTAACAGCTTTTACCCACAAGCCATACGACTCCTGAATATCTAGTTAAATAGCTACCCAGACTATTCACATTGCAGACTGTGGTCTATCTTGGTTTAGTTATAAAAATATTTGTTGTCACCATCAGCGAAGTATACATCATTGGTCACCATACATAAACACCCACTTCCTCATATCGCAGCTCTAGAGGTTTGTCTCTCCGCCCCTTTCTTTGTGATAGACATTATATTTGACAAATAGCAATGGATAAATCGAACGGAGAGTAACGCCTTCATTTGATAGACACAGCCGTGGATCAATCAGTGATCTACTGGTGCTGCCCTCTAACATACCGAAAGCTACCTGAGCAAGTCCTACTTTGTTTTTGTCACGTAGCTAGCTACATAGCTTGCTAACTGACAGCTTCAAGAGTGCTGTTTTTTTACGAACATTAGCTACACCGATGCATGCATTTCTGCCGTAGAAGGTACATCTAGATGCACAGGATCTGGGGTTGATCGGTGGCAGGGATGAGATGTTTTGTTGAATGAAGGAGCGAACGCCCTGGTGCCGATAGGAGAATGAACTCCATCACCGGTCGGGATCACCCTGTCAACTCTGGAGCCTCATCTTCTCGAGCCTTGCACGTTGAGCTCACATCTCAGCAGGTAAGGACAAACACCCGTAACTCGGTGTTATATAGATGATATGCGTATTGTCCTGTATTGTTACGTTGCTGTGTGTCAGCTGCAAGATGACTACAACAGGCCTGCAGAGTGAGCTAAGCTAACTAGCAAGCTAACGTTAGCTCAGCTGACTTTTACAGCTCTCTTGAGTATTCAGACAGCTCTAGCTTCTAAGCCTTAGTCCGTTACATACAAAGTTGTATTTAATAACAATATACATGTGCAAACTTAAGATATCATTGTTAGCTATCTAGTTTGCAAGCTACAGAGACGATGATAA